>NC_139479.1:22844101-23488545 GCF_008360975.1 Lichenostomus cassidix | reverse complement strand
GATTACTGTGGATGCAAAATCCCCTCTTTACTACTTTAAAGAAATTTAGTGATTTTTTTTTTTTAATTATTTGTCATGAACAATCTATGTTGACCAGATGCTTGGTTTTTTTTAAATTCATAAAACAACAGAGACATATCTGAACAAGATTATGTACTGTTTCATAGTGGAACAGCATGTCCAAAGAGCCTAGTTACTTGGGGCAGCATGTCTCCAATTATGATCAATCATGACTTGTTTAAAAAATTAAAATGTGACCTTTTCATTTCATGGTTTAACTTGTTTTTCTCATCAAATGTGGAAACATTTTCCTTTGGATGGATATTATTCATGAGCTTTGTAAACTTTAAGAGCCTACTGCTTCATGTTTTCCTGCAAAGTGTTGCTAAAGTGAATATTAAAGCTCTGATTGAAACCTATTCCTCTGACAGTGTCTCTACTCAGCTTTATTTCATAAGAGTAGTCCTGCTAAGTGGAGCTCGTGTTCCCTGGAATTACTTGTGGAGAGCCATAGCTTGGCACATGAGTTGTTCTGTTATCTTTAGCAAGGTTACCTATAATGATAAGTACAGTGTTCATTGCATTACTTAATGAGAGCTGGAGCCAGGTCAGGATTTGGTTCCCACTGCACTTCCCAGTAGTATCCTGGGTAGCAGTTAGGCTGCATATGCATTTGGATGCTTGGGCAAGTTTGTGACCTTAGGCTGTCCTAAGCCCTTGGATAGGGGAAGGAAAAGAGGGGGGAAGCCCTTGGAGACTGAGGTTCAGACCACCTCTGTTGTCAGTGCCGGGTCAGCAGGTGTTTATTACCATCAGGCCCTGTGTTGTTCCTTCTCACTCTCTGCCTTTCTGCTCCTCTTGCTTGCTGACACAGACTGCTGTGAGCATGGGGATGGTGCTGTCAGGGCTTGAGGCTCCAGCCTGGGTGGTGCCTGTGACCCATCTCCTGCAGGAGCCCAGCCAGCACGGTGCCTGTTGCTGGAGAAGGCTGGAGGGCTGGGAGGGCAGTGTAACCTGTTGATGGGGGGTACACTGGCCTTTTCTGGGCAGCCAGCTGCCTTGCCCAGGGTCATACGACTTCTCTCAGGTGTCTGGCGTACCAAAGAACCTCTCTGTGAGTGGGATTCAGTTCCTTGGGTTGTGCTGTCTAATGACCTGGCCTGATGCCTGCAGACGTACGTGTTGTCACCTCCAGGTTCAGTTGTATCAATAGGATTGCTCTTCCAGGAAAAGTTAGTTAGCAGCATCACAGCCTTAATCGATTTGGCAGACAGTGTGGGGAGGAGAAACAAAGGGATAAAGCCACTGAGTGATTTGCCTGGAGTCAGGGCAGAAGCCTGCAGCAGAGCTGGGGGTTCTGTGTCCAATGCTTGATGTGCTCTGGCAGTCACACTGCCAGTGGAATAAATTTACTGATTATGAAAAACCAGCAATGAGTTTTGCCACAAGCCACATGAATAACTCTTTCTGCCTGTGTGCTTGTTAGCTGCTGAGAATTATTTTTAGGAATTAAAAAAACAATATTATTTGCTGCTTACTGACTTTGAAAATTGATAAGCAGAGTAGTCTTCTTTAATTGACTAACCACTGTATTCTCTTCACAGCATATTTAGCAAGTCTGTGAGTATTTGGTAGTTTTGTAGCGGTTTGTGTGTGTGTGTTTATTCTCTGATTTATTCCCCAAAAAGCACTGGAAGAATCAGATGACTTAAGTAGTTTTGGAAACTCGGCAATGATCATAGGTGCTTTTCTTAATAAAGTCCAAAACCAAGAGGAAACCTCAGTATTGACACAGTGCTGGACTTTGTATTTGATTAGTGCATGCCCATGGGGAATGAAGCTACCAAAGAATATGTTCATGTCCTGTAGGAATGTTGAGTTTCTGGATAAAGATGGTGTATACTGGTGTGACTTGCTGTGTGAGTGGAATGTTAACCTGAGGCTTGAAATAAACAAAAGATACTAATCACTGAGGTAAAAATTAACGTGATTTTTTTGTTTGGTTAGTTTTTGTTTTCACTTCGGCATGGAACTTGCAATTTTTTTCTCCAAGTAGCTTTCCTCTGAAGCTGACATTGCTATTACCTGGGTCAAGTGGTAGCAGTAGTTATTTTTCCATTCTTGATTCAAAGCTTATTCAAAACGTGATTTAAAGCTTATTGAAGTCAGAGGAAATAGTTTTATTATTGAAGATTATGTTTGGGGTGGTTTTCTGAGTTATAGGCCATCATTACAGACTCATTGGATGATGTGTTTATTGCATCATAGGCTCTTAGGCTTGTGCCCACAGTCTTATCTTCCATCTACAAAAACATGCAAACTAAGTTTGGAAGTGCTTTGAAGCATCAGCCCCTTCACCTACTCCAGGTTAATTCTGACTGGACAGTACCTGCTGTACTGTAAGAACAGTATCAGTACCTGCTGTACTGTAAGAACAGTATCAGGTTTACTCAATTGCTAATAATCTTCCCTTATGTCTGCCCTAGGCTGGCATATTTCTGGGAACATACTTGTTTGAATCCATTGCGTTTTCCACCAATTTCCCTATCTGAAGATGAAGATTTTTTTTTAATACTTTATTTGGCTTTCACTATCAAGTGGGAATGTAAATTTAGTTGTCGTGTTGGTTTCCATTTGAAGGAGTAAAGCAATAACACAGTTAGCATGTACCTTTGAACACTCACTTGTTTGCTTACATGATGCATCTATGCTGCTTCCCTGAGCAAAAATGGGAACAAAGTGTTTTTTTAGGTGTTTCTTCCTCAAATGAGGAATTTCTGCTCCCATCTGAGAGCTGTCCATCCCGCCCCATGTTCACCCCTGCAGCCCTTTGGGATGGTGTTGGCAGATTTGGAGCTCCTCCCCTGGATACTTTGTAAACCAGTTCAAGTTCTTAATTTGAAACACCCTTCCAGAACAATGAATGAAAACTCATTTACTGAAGATTGGATGGATAGATTTGACTTAGTTGCTGATCAGAAAAGTGGCAGCAAATAAATGGTAGTGGGTGGAGGCAATGAGGCTCATTCCTTTTGGTCTTCACAAGCTTTTAATTCATCTCAAGATGTGGCATGTAATAAAATCCCAAATAATATCCTAAGTATTTGATCATATAGTGGCTTCAGTTGACTCCAGCAGGACTAATTCCTTAAGTAAACCTTAGCTCTCAGAGATTCAAAGCAATTTAGCAAGGCTTACGTATATTCCAAGATACAGCCTTTGTTTTTGTGTAAACTTGAGGGAAAATGCTTTGTATTGCTTTATCAGAGGGTTATATGGATTGAAACTTGCTCAAATAAGCACTGGGCTTACTTTGACATCCATGTTTTGTATCTAATTTATTTTGATTTATGATTCCAAAGGAATTAACATATATAGGAATACTGACTTGTATCAATACACTGAAAACTGCAGACTTTTCTAAGTAACAATGTTTATTCCCAAAATGTTCCAAATACCTTCTGTTTTTAGAGAAACTTGGGTGATACATCATCTAATTAAAATTTTCACTTGTAAACTTGGGGACAACATACAACGAAGAAAATTGCTATAACTATTAAATTTTTTATTTTTTTAATGGCCATGTTATCAAACACTCATAATGTTGTGAGTTAATAAATATAATAATGTCCCTTTGTGAGGTAGGCACATACTATCCATTAATTCTTTTCAGTGAAGAATCACTAAAGGAGTCAGCTACATTCTTTAAAGTAGGATGGGTCTCATTGTAATCAGTTTCTTTTTACTGTATAATTCACCTTGACTGTTTAAAGCAGCTTTGTAATCAGTAATTGGGAGAAGATTCTTTCCTTTTGCATACCTACTAATTTTTTTTTTACTTCTGGAATAATAGGTGTTTAGAAAATCAAATAACTAAATTAAAGGAAGGTTCTTCTATACTTTGCTTATGTTTTTAGTAGACTCCTTCCTTGTAAGGACAAGATAGTCTCAAACTTGTTTTTAATGTCTGGAAATGGAAAGCTTTGTGTAACATCCAGCTGACAAAAAAGGAGAGAGTTAAGTGTGTACCTATTTCCTCCACCCCCTTTTCCTTTCCACTGGTGCAAAAAACTGTGATGGTCACAACAGGAGTTGGGGGGATTTTTTTGTCAGGTTTTCTAAGCCATTCTGTATCCTGTAGTTTGCTGACCTGAAGAGCTTTGGCTGAAAGGTTCTGAAAAAAGGGAGTGATGTTGGATTGGGGAATGCTCCCTTTATTGCCTATGCAATACCTTATGGTGTATACAAACGTGAAAGCAACTATTGCACAGCTGCTTTTTTTTTTTCCTCATGAAAACCCATTCTGAATAATCTCTCTGTGGTATTTTTTGTGTTGTCTATTTAATATATATGAAAAAAAATTTTTGCAGCTTTTATTGACTTTCTTTCATTTTTCTTTTCAGAGTGAAGGAGTTAGTTTTCTCATCATGACCTCAAACAACAGAGTACAACATTCAAAGAAGCTGCTCGGCATATACCTTTTTGTTTATTTGTTTTTGGAGTTTTGTTTTTGGTAACTGAAGCTGCTTAACATTTACTTTTTATTGTTGTTATTGTTGGTCCTAACAGTTACTTAACTGTTGAGGGCTAAACTGTACAACAAGTCTGGGAGGAAGGGAAAGCAACCTGCCTAACTCATTACCTGTCCATGGCATCTATGTTATCATTTTGCTGCTGTTTCGACAGAAGTTGGAGATGCTCTTTAAATCATAGGAACTTTTCTGCCGGCCTCTTTAACTAATGGCCAATGCCTTCATTTTCTTTTTCTTCAAAGACAAACTGTATTTATTCTCTGGCATATTAGGGGATTCTGTAACACCTGCTGAAGCAGCAAGATCTGGTATTTACTGGCATAATTTCAAGCCTACGACAGTACTACCTCAGTTCAAAGTAAAGCCGGATTTGCAGTGTTGGTGTACGACAGGAACTCCTTTATCTCTGTGCTGAGTCTCTCAAGAACAGTCGCCAGCCTTACTGAACTTGCAACTTGTACAGCTGCTGCTGCTGCTGGGTTTTGAATCACTAGCCGCAGGGTTTACTTCTCAGACAAAGCCGAGTAGGGCACTGAAAAGTCTAAAATGGGATGAAACTCTGGGAATCAGACTTGGACAGAGGATTCAGAGTAGTTAAAAAGTATAAAATGTGTAACTGAAGCAACATAAGTTAAAAACATCAACCTGTATTAGAGGTATCTCTGTACCTTTGACACACTTGTTTAATCCTCTCTATGTAGGTGTTTATGTAGGTACTTCAGATTGCAAAAGCCTTTTCTTCTATTTACAAGCTCACTTTTGTCAGCTAACTGTTCTTAGCTGCATTTCTTGTAACCAAAAATCCACATAGGCATGCTAGGAATGCAGGGATGATAATGGGTATTGGGCAGATTCAAGAGCTAATGTTAACACAGTATTATCTTGCCATCAATAAAGTCCTGATATTTGCCTTTTACCAGGAAAGCACCATTGTAGCTGCAGGCACTATTACAGGGAAGAAGAACCATTTCAGTCACTTATCCTGAGTTCTTTTCAAGGCTAACTGTGCATCACATTTCCAGTGGCCTGAAAATCTGAGTGGTGTGGCAGTTACTGTCACAAAAGTCACATACAACTGTTGCACCAGACTAGCAGAATGTCATGCCACCTTGCTTCTCCTTTGATTGAAGTGTTTGTGTACATTTTAAGGGTACCTCCCCAGTGCCTGCTCTGATAGACATATAAGTATTACTAAGTTATGAGTTATGTGAGACTTTTTTTTTTAAATCATTGTGCTTAGTGGAACCTGTACTTCACTATTAACAATGCATTATCTTCTTTTGGGATTTTTTTTTTCTGAGGAAGACAAAGTCAATGTCTTACAAATACCATGAATGGCAATGCAGTCTTCCTGCTTACATGCTGAATTTTTAGAACTGAGGATTGTATTACAAGACAAAGATGAATGTAAACAAATTCCTTCCCTACTCCATGACACACTTCATTTTTCAGTGTAATTTTTGGGGTCTTAAATCACAGCAATGCATAGGCTAATACAATATTAGATCTAAAAATCAATTTAAATGTCTGATCTAATTGAGATTTTTTCCAATACTAATTCTATAAATGGTTCTAAGACATTCTAAAATGCAGCTTGTTCAAGTCTGGAACTAAAAAACCCCACATACCTTTGACATTTTTTGTCTGACCCCCCCCACCCCCTGCCAGCACCGAGTGTGGTACCTGCTGAATTCAATGTTTTGAACGTCTCTATTTTGAAGTATCCCTCTGTATCAATTAAGAAATCATGCCACTAAAACAAAAGGCTAAACTGCGTATAGCAACTTCAAAAAAAGAAAAAAAAACTTGATGAAATAATCAATTATTCTCTATCATGTATATTTCACAAAGGCATATGCAATACTTACATTCTTAATTTAGTTTACAGAATGAAACCAAAATGTATAAATGTTATGTTTGCTAAAACTTCACAATGTATATTGGGTCTTTGTACATTTTGCCTGACTTACCTTAAATTTAAAATATTTTTTGCTATGTAACCTTAACAGTTATTAAGCAGTGTTTTCTTTTTGGGTACGTATTGTTTCTGGATATCAAGATGTTAAATATATTTCTTGCTATTGTGATATGACAAGAGACTTAACTTATCTTGCTGTGTCTTCCAATGTACACGCTGTATATAAGGATAAATGTGATGCTGCTGGAGACCAGAATAAATGGAACTAGAGTAGTGTATTGTATTTAGTCTGTATTGATCATGGATGCTCTCCTTAATAGCCATATGCAATAAAATACGTTATTTATGAAAGGAGTAAAGTATTTGTGTGCCTATTTTCTCTAGGGGTGAAGTGGAATCTTCTGGTTGTTTACATAAAATCAGTTTATTCTCTCTTTTGAATGGAAACACGCTTTCTGTGAATAAATCTTACTGCACTGCACGTACTTGCTTTCCTTTTAACTCCTGAAACATCATGAATAATTTAAAATCTTGTTTAAGAATAAAAAGATTGGTTTTATAAAGGTGAAGTTTGTGTATTAGAGGAAATAACTAGGAGCAGAAATGGGTCTTAATTTTTAATTCTAGTTTTAAAAGTGAGTGGAAGATTAGGGTAGTCCTTCTGGCAGCCTATTTAATGGGAACAGACTTGCCCTATAGAAGCTGTGTAGTCACTTACACAAGGTGAGTGGGAATCTCCTGCTATTTGTAGTTATCTCCTGCTGCTGGTTTGCATGCAGGGAACCTGGGCTGCAGTCAGAGACACCATGGGGTCACTGCAGCCTGATTTGGTTGTAATGTCTCTTACACCAGACAGTAGACCCTCTTGCAATGTTCCTTGCACCCAGGAAAGTGATGTGTGGGCATCATGGGCTCATGACAGGGAATGTGGTGATGAGGGGCAGGGGACAACAGTAGCTTCATTAAAAGCTTGATGTCTGTTTTGCAGCTATCTTGGTGAGAACTCCTTTGCTTGAGCTCAAGAGTGAGTGGCATATCTTTGATGAGATGCAAAGCCTGCTGGTGGAAGGAGGAGACATGATCTCACTGTCTTTCGTGTTTAAACTCATTTGAAGTGAAGTCCTACCATGTATGTTACTCTTCTGGCCACATCTGCCACTAAGTGGTTACTTGATGTTTTGGGCATGGTTGAAGGACCATACTTGTGCAGCTTGGCCTTTACAGGACAAAACCTGGCTCACTGTGGTGAGAGCCTTTCTCTGAAAGTGGTGTGAATAGAAAAGAGCAGTTCTCTTTCTTACAGCAGTAGGGTCATCCTGTGGCTGCTGGAACATCCATATAAGCCACAAAGTACAGAAATGAATCATAGACAATGTATATGTTCCCAAAGAGAGAACGTTCAGTTCCTTCTCTCATCTGTCCTGACCTTCCTATAGGCTTTTCCAGGGGAAAGAAAATGGGACATTGTGAGTTTCATGGTGCTTACCTCCTTGGCAAGAAAAAGAAATTGTTTCAGTCTTGAAAATTGCTCTGGAGAAATACAGCTATCCAAAAGAGGCTCCTCCTCTGGGTTGTTGTTTTTTTTTTTTTTTTTGTCTGAAGACAGGGTATGAGAGTGGTACCTTTCAATACCATGGAAGAAGAATGTGTTTGATAAGACATCTGGAAGTCCAGTATCAGATTCTCTGGAAGGTACAATTTCTGATAATCTGAAAATAAAGGAAACCTTTAGCTACTCTGCTTCCCTGCAGCAGTTTAGTTTGATGTAGGATGCTTTCAAGCAGAGCAACATTGGCACTGACTTGGAAGTGGTACTCTTCATTCATTTTTCAGTGACTACTTGTCAAGGTAAAGGAGTCCACAGCTTCCAGCCTCCTTGAGAACCTGCATTTACCCTTTGTGGTTCAGAGAAGGGTTGATACATATCCAGGTGTCACTCCAGCTTGCTTTCCGTTCTCAAAGCCCATTGGAATGGGAAACAGTTTAGATCCTTGCTGTGCTAATTCTAAAGTAATTTGTGAGTGTTCTCACACTGCTCTTGGGAGAGCCATTGTAAAGGGAACAAATTTGGCTGGAGGTGCAAGCCTTAATGCTCTGTGGGAGGCAAATCACGGACCAAATCTTCCAGTGTATTACTACAACTTCAGTCTTTTCTGGATGGCTTTTCCACCTTGACGAACTTCAGCTTCAGCCAGCTCTTACAGAGAGCAAAAAAGTAATGGGGATGGAAAATGCCATCAGTCACTTTTGAACAAAAGATAGATCCCAGTTAGGCTTTTTTTTTCAACGTTTTTAAAAGATTTATTGTGATTCATCTTATCTATATAGCAGACTAAACATATGTTTTATAGTGTTCGGTCTAAGGATGGGGAAACTATGGCCTGTGGGATGGATATGGCACATAACTTTGCTTCATCTGAGCTATGGCCTCATTTTTTTGCATTTTATTGGGCAACATAGTGTCATGTTTTGAATGCATGCCTGCCAAAAGTTTTTGAAAAGTCCAGTTATCCTCGGTATTTATTTACACCTCCTTGTGTTTTCTCTTTTCGTGTTTTCTTTTCCCTTTCTTTTAAAGTGAGTAATAAGTACTATCATAAAAATGCATCAGTAAGTGCTAAACTGAATGTAGAAGGTGTATCTAGAAGGTGAGGAGCACTACTGCTAAAATATGAGCTCTTACATAAGAAGAGGATGTGAACATCAGGCTATGTTTACATGTCTCAAATGGAGGAGGCAGAAGATGGAATTAGACACACCTTGAAACATCCATTAATATGAATGTGAGGAGGGACTAGAAAAAGGAACAGGATTCCCCTAGCTGGAAACATGCTTTCTGCAGATGGACCAGTTTAGTTGAACTCCCACATTTGACAGCAGTTAAGCATTAGTATATGATTCTGTCTCAACCTGTAAAATTTCTGCTACTGCTCATAAAAATAGTTTTCCTTCTCATTAAATAATGATCCTGTCTGAAAACGTGGGTGTACTGAACAATTCATTCATTGGTTTGAGTAAGCTATATTGCAGAGCTGAACATCCAGGCCTACAATTCTACCTCAGACAAACTTCAACATGGAAGTTTTGCTCATGCAAAAGGGTCCAGAACTAGATCTTCTAATATGACTTAGATTTCTCCCCCACAAAAAGTCAACTGAAGTGTACCCTTAATTCAAAATATCAGATCAGTTGATGAAACTAGTGTATAAGGGATCAGTTAACTACATCTCCACTAGAATTTTGTCGTGTAAAAGTCTGACCTTAAAAGAGTGGAGTTAATACCTGCTCTTATGCTCTCAATTACTTTAGAAAGATTCCTTTCACTGAGGCACAATGGCTTTTTGAACAAATCTGTGTACTAAATTATGGTGGAAAGGTGTTCCTGTACCCCCTAAAGTCTCCAAGGCATAGTCTGAATATCTGATGCTTCAGTACATTACAACTGTATTTGACAGAACAGTTACTCCTGGGGGAAATAATAAAAGCGATTTCTGTATCATTGGGTCTTTACTGGCAATTTAGCGGATTTAGATGCAGATGTTGAAGAGAGGGGACCATCCTGCAAAAGGATGATAAAGTGCAGGGACAGGGCGTGTATTGTACCATTACTTGAGCTGTGTGATAAACAGGCAAAGGTGTCATGGTTCATGTACATGAATATGCACTTAAACAAGCTACCTAGATAAAGGAGAAATAAGAGATACAAAGCAACAACACTGCCATATCTATTATTTTACTTCATCCAATCCAGAGGTGACTACAAGGTGTTTACCCTTTCCCTATGGAGCAGTGATTGCCTCAAATTATCTCACACGTGGGATCAGGTATTGTGATGACACAGACACTGGGGAATAAGTTCACAAGATGACCACCAGTTGCCCTTCTACTGTTGCCAATTTGTAGTCTAAATATCACAAGCTGTTGCAGAAAGATAAACTCTGGAGCCCTGGTCCCAGTGGCCACAGATTAGGAATATGCCACCATTGCATTCATGGTGATTTACTGCAGCAGTAGCTCTGATTCAGTGTCATTTGGGAGGTTGTTTATGTATTTCTGATACATTTTTTTTAAACCTTATATCCTCTAAATGCGGTTCTGTGTAGTGGTATAAGATTGCCTTTGAGCAGTACTTCAGGAAATGTAATTATAGTCAGTTATTTATCATGTCTATCAAGCTGTTCCATATAAATATCTTGGTTCTTAAGTGGGATACATGAAGAATATTCTTTTTCTGGAAGGCCAGACCTCACAATGAGTGCCCATTTTCTCTAGGCTAAACTGCTTTTAAATGATGTTTTTTTTAAATTCTGGTTTAATGTGTCAATGGAAGCAGAGTGGAATTTTCATGACTAGTCTATGCCTTTAGCCAATGAATCAATAAAGCAATCCAGTATTCATTTCAGCTGCAAATAAACAAATGTTTCTCTAAAGGTTTCAGAAGAGTAAAGGTTAAATTTTAATCTTATTTATCTAAAGAACAAGTATTAAAGTGTTTCTACTTTGAGTAGAGTCTTTTCTTAGTAACACACTTGACAGAAGAGGAATAATGTTTTCCTTCTTTGCCTTTGATGCAACATGTTTAATATCCCAGTACTGGATTCTATATTATTTTAATCAAATAATGGTTTTACTATTCCACAGGAAAGACTTTCACTGTGTAAACATTTCATTTTTTTATTGACTACGCCTGTATTTCTCAGATGGTAACAGATCCCAGGATTTTTCTGTTCTAAGGGAATAAAAAACAAAGGAAGTTTCTAATTTAGGAGCTGTAGTCCATTGCCTTGAAAACCAGAGAAGCAGTACCACAAAGAAATTCAAGACAGTATAATTTGCATTTTGCAAACTTACTCTTTTGTTTTTGGACTTATGTGATGTGCCTAGAATACACCATTGCCATCTTATTTCCATGATCTTTGCTCTTCATTAACAGACATGTAGTTTAGGAGAAATATCCAGGGGCCGTGGACAGAAGAACCTCATTTATGTTTGGACTTGTCTTTATACTTTCCAGCCCTTGAACTCCCTGTCCAGTGACAAATTACACCTTCCAGAAATTCTGTTGTTGTACACTGTGATTGTCCTCAATTTGATGTGTAAAGCAGTGATATACCACCTCAGTTTGAGGTGCATCATCATGCTCTGTGTGAAGTTCTCCCACATTGCTCAGAAAAATGCTCTGGTTCTCCTCTTATTCAGCAGCAGCACAAGATATGAATGGATATGCTGACAAAGGCCTTATTATACTTGTTACTACACAGGAAATCTCATGCTTTATGTGTGTTCAAATGTAGTTTGTCAGATGTCAGTGTACCATTCATGTATATTTGGAGGATGTTGGTTGGCTGTCCTGTTTTGCTAGTGAATGGGTGACTATTTTACTTGCCCTCAAGCACAGATGATCCACAAGGTGAAATCTCTGAATGTCAGCTGAATGATAATTCAAATGACCCTCTAGCTTTTGTCAGCCACCAGACTTCATCTTCCTGCCTCAGAGCCTGAAACACTGGTTATGCTCCTCTTTAGTGTGTCTGTGTAAATCATCACATTGATCTGTGTGACTGAGATGAAGAGAGGGCAAGGGCTCTGCAAAGCTCCTTTTGAACCCCTGGCTCACTACATTAATCTGCAAGGAGGCTTTGGAAGGTGTCTGACCTGAGCAAAAGGGAAGTGAGACTTTTTGTATTTCCTTTTGCATTTCAGGTTTTTCAGGAGCCTTACAAGGGAAGGAATGACCTCTCTAGCTAAGTACAGAGCTGTGTGCATCGTTAAACAGGAAACCATGGTGGTGGATATGGAAGCAGTGTAATACTGTATGTAGCTTGCCCGGCCACTGGGACCAGGAGAAAGGATGGGATGGATGCATCATCTGCCAGCTCCACTCCAACTGCTCCCTCTCAAGCTGCTCCCACTCCAACCAGACACACCACTTGGGAATGTCACACAGCATCAGCCTCGGCCGGTTCCGCTGTCATGCTCTCTCCAGTGAGAGGGCGAGAGTGCGACCCTCGAGGTATTTTAGCACCTTCCTCCAAGGGGGCTGCTCAGGGATGTGGCCCCGGCAGCCTCCCTGGCTGGCTGCACTCGCAGCTTCCCCTCGCCCCTCCGCTGTGTGTGTGGCACGGCCATCTCTGACATTGTGTCTGCCTCATTGACAGCACTAAAGAGGCTTTGTCAGCTGCTTTGCTGCGCTTTCAGGGATCCCCTGCTTGATTTCCATGCATGCCTCCTTGGCGAGAAGCCAGCATTTTGTTTACCTTTTAAAAGAAGATTCATTAATATGTTTTTCCTGTTCAAATTTATTTGTGTGTTGTTTGCCCTGCATAGGCAATTTTGCTTTCCTAGTATTTATTTGTTTTTTTCTGTTGGCTGGGGAATATAGGAGGTTTGTTTTTATCATTAATATATTGGTGAGTTAAGCAGTTGTTTGCAAAATGAACCACATACCGTTTGTGGTTAAAGGATTTAAAAAAAAAATTAAGTTTCTGAACCAAGTTTGGCTAGCAGCTATTTTTAGGCAACCCCACTGAAATCAATAGAATTCCTTAGTTATAACTGAGCATCATACTCAGCCTGCTGTAATTTTCTCTCAAGCCTTGTATAAAGGGTGTGTTTATGTGATGTATCCAGGACTGCCAGCACCAATGGCCCCTCAAAAGGACTAGATGCAATGTGAATGTTAGCAAATAAAGCCTCAAATTTCTAAACTGCCAGGATAAGATAACCTGACAAATTTAAAAGAAGCAATGCTGAAGATATTGATCTGCATTTATATTACACTACTGCCAAAAGTGGTGGTGCTATTTTAGCAGAGAAATCAGATTCAAGCTTTTTGCTCATCAAACAAAGTGGTGAGAAAGTAGTAATTTCACAACCTTCACTGCACTATTCTACAGAGTGTGTAACTTTTTCTTTTGTATTTTTAAATGATGAGACAACAATGAAGTACGTGGAATCCCTTCCCTTCTTGCTACATGCATGAAATGATTGTTCAAGGTTTCTGTGCTCAGTTTGTGTATTCCTGATGGGCTATGAAATGAGAAGATGCTGAAGAGTGACACTGCTCCCTTCATTCTGCTTTTAGGGAAGGGAGCAGTGCCTGGGGCAGTGAGACAGGCAGGAGCAGTAACCTGTGGCTGCCTGGGCTTGGAGAGCCTGTCAGGTAGAGGGGAATCAGGGAAGCCAGATGTCCAGCATATTGCAGGGTTTTACAGTGGTCCTTGTGTGATTATTTAAGAACAGGAGTTCATACAAAGCAAGAAGCAGAGCACAAGCTTTTCCATTCCTCAGTCCTGGAGCTTAATTAAGTTTGTCCTACAAACTCATTTTGGGATGGAATTATTTTAATCATTTAATCAAATGCATTCAAGGTCAGATTGAGAGAAGGAACTAATGAATACATTCTGGAAGAAAGACACTTTCTGTTCAGTGCTGCTCTCTCAGGGAATGACTGAGATCAATTTCCTCTTCCTATAAAGACATAGCACTGAGGCTTAAAAGATTTATGTTAAAAAAAAAAATCTCCTCCTTTCAGGATGGAAAAAATGTGATTGATTGGCTCCCTCAAAGAAAGGAAGTCCTTGTCTAATTAACACTCCCATTTTCTTTCTTTTAAGGTAAAGCGTTAGGCGATGATGTGTAATGATCTTTTGTTCCCCATTCTGCTTCCAATTCTGCTAGACCAGTGAGTGAGGGTCAGCAATGCAACATTTTCCACTGGCCTCATGACCACAGTGAGGATTTTAAAAGCCAGCTTCCACGTTCCCTCCTCAACAGAGAGGCATGTTCCAAAAAAATGTAAGATCTCTGTCATCATGAATACCTATGTTTCAAGTTTAAAAACCTGTTTCCTTGGTAACTAGACTTGTTAGGCTGGTCTGCTCACACCATGCATGTGGAGGCCACCATGTACTGTACAAAGCTTATTGAGCCGTTTAGTAAAAATGTTTAATGCATTAGAGTTTTTACTAATTTTGAAGAACTCCTGGGAGACAAAGGATAAACTTTCTCTGCTGCTTGCCTTGTGCTGTATAAAATCTTCTCCTGTGATGCCGGAAGGTATCATGATGGAGGATGGCAACTGTCACTTTGAGAGGACTGTTCCTTTTGAGAGGAAAGTCATTTTTCCCTGGACTCTCCTCTCCATCGCAATTCATTCTTGGATTCCTCCCAAGTATGGTCAGCTGTGACCCCCATTTACTGCATTTTTTCTTTCTATGAATGCTGCTGTTACGAAAGACATTTTAAACTTGGCTATTCATGGCATATCTCTGTGCTGTTGTCACATAGCTGTATGATGGGCATTAACTTGGATATCCCTGACTGGCAATTTGACTCTCCACACCCAGACAATGTACATTCATAGCATCTTGGTTGCCTGCCATTTATCCCATCTGTTGGATTGACTCTTTGCCCATTTAAAAGTCAGTCAGACAGGGGTGTAGGTGCCAAGAAATGTGAATTGAGAAGGGGAGTCTGCATAACACTGCTGGCAGAGCATCTTCAGTAAGAGCCTCCTCCTTTGTGGCAGCCATCACTGCCAGATGCCTCCCTACAGTAGGTTACAACTGCTGACATTTGCGTACCAAGAAAAGGATACATGATGCAGAGAAAAGGAGGGAAGAGTTTCCAGGGTAGCCTTGGCAACTTGCAAGGCAAGCTGTGCTCTTGCAGGTACTCAGTTTGCAGCACAAGTAAGAGACACATGGAGATTGGGTATTAAAAAGTTACTTGGTAGGAAGGAGAGCACATCATTAGTGTGCTAAGGTGAACTTGAGGTAGCCCATTACACTTAAGAAGGGAGCCAATGACCCAACAGAGGTAGCTGCAGGAGCCCAGTAAAGGAATTTCTCCTCCTCTTCCATGCAGGAGACCTATACAAGAGTGTTAGCCCTGCCTGAAGAGTGTTTCTGAATGTGGAGTAGAGATCCAAAGATAACATCCCTTAAGATTATCTCTCTCTTAGCCACAATTGGGTACTGCAGTGAAGAGCATTAACTCATCTGTGTGTAAAATTTATAATACAAATCTGGAGAGTCAGGCACACACATGCTTGCAATACTGTCCATAAATGCACGTTTCACTTCAAGTTTGGCTCACCGGAATTACTTTATCTGTGAGACTGACTTGTGTATCTGTCTTTTTGCTTGGACAGCTCTTCATTTCTGCTGAATAGGCATTGCTGCTGCTGCCCTTTACACCAGAAACCCAGATAGTCTCTTTCCACCATCATTATTATATCTGAATATAGCAGACAAATATCTCCAGTCTGTCAGTGGCTGTGGTTCAGCAGTGCGTTGCAACCTAACTAGTATGTAATGGATAATTTTATTTTCTGCTCAACTTAAAACATAAATAGATGTGTGAGGCCAGTCTGCACTTCAGATTGTTTTAAATAATTCCTTATAAACTGATGAAAAGAATCTTCCCAAGCCAGGTGAGCAGCTCTGTTTGATTTCAATTACTTCCTTAAGTTTCCAGACTTTTCCCGGTTTGTTGTTTGTTTGGGGGGGGGTTTTGTTACTTTTTGTGTCAAACAAAGATGTGGCTTTCCCAGTTACCTCATGAAATACAGTATGGTACAAGGAATCCATAACCAGTGCAGAGCTGGTGTCTGTCTTCTCATGAACCTGAGGAAGAAGTTTGTGGAAGACACTGAAAGAAAAGATTTGCCCAGTATTTTTTATCTGAGGGCCTGCTGAAGCCAAAAGATTAGCTTTCAGGCACGGGAAAAGACTATATTTGTGATCATCCAACTCCTTTTCCATCTTCTGTTATTTTCTCATTCTGATGTCTTTTGCACAACGTCTAATCCCCAGTGGAGAACCTCGAATTCCTCTAGCCTGGGCTAATGTACTGAAGAAGTAGCATACCAAAAGTGATGTCTGATGCTGTGCTGCATTTCATCTCATGTCAGCAAGTAACACTGAGGAATCTGGTGTTCAGCATATTGTCTCTGAGCCAAAAATTAGGGACCACTGCCTGAGGGGACAAGAAGCAGATTCAGTGTGCCTCCTTGTCAGTTAATAGTCAGCCTTATGTTGTACAGTAACCACTCTACTTGCTCACTACAAGGGAAGATAAAAAACAGTTATAACACAGGAAAAATTCCAAACAAGAGCAACAATTCTCCCCCCATCCCCTATTTCCCTAAGTGTTAGGCAGCTTACTGCAATTCTAAACACACATGGTATCCAGTAGTACCAAAATTATTAGGTGCTGATGCAGCACCAGTCTGCTGTTCTGTGGTGTTTTAGCCACGTGGCTAGGATGAGCCTGGAAAAGGACCAGGGCTTTAGGGATAGAGGCACTGGTGGGGGTAAGGTAGGCCATGTTTCCAGAAAAAGGAGAAAAGCAGAAAGCCAGGTTGTGAGGAGTTCAGTAAGTCATGGGCTCAGACAGAGAAAATGAGTGTTGGGGATAAAAGGAGGAGACAGGAAGAAGAAAAGGTGCTGGAAGAGCAGGTGTCATGGTACTGCTTTCCTGTGGTCTCTACTCCAGAGTGGTCTGCTGGGAAAATCCTATTGTCTGGAAAACAGAGGTGTTAATTATTTAGTGCTAAGTGCTGCACCTGCATTGGGGCAATCACAGACATGAGAACAGACTGGGAGAGGAAATCATTGAGAACAGCCCTGCAAAAGTAGGAGTTGGGGTTCACATGGATGAAAAGCTGGACATGAGCCAAAAATGTGCTCTCACAGCCCAGAAAGCCAATTGCATCCTGGACTGCACCCAAAGCAGTGTGGCCAGCAGATTGAGGGAAGTGATTCAAATGGCAATGTGTTAATCCAAGCAGTCCAATCCAGGTAGTCGCTTGTCAATAGATCAATCCATCCTGGGAGGAGGAAGAACCACAGAAGAATGATCAACATCACAGACGAAATACTGAATACTAGTCTGACTGGGACTAGGAAATATGAAAATTCTAAGAATTGAAAAAAAAGTAAAATACTCTCCTAGTGTTAAAGTGCTGCAGCCCAATGAGCAAAGTTCCAGTCTGTGAAAGCAGCCTTTTAAAACAACACAGCCTAATTCCACACTCTTCTTCCGTGTACTCTACAGGCACTCTTGCCAGCAGTTGAATTGCTGCTTTTTGGTCCCAGAAAAATATTGGGTTTTTTTCACCCTTATTAAAAACTATCCAGAACTCAGCTGAGAAAAACAAGTATTATTTATTTAAACTGTTTATTAAAATCAGATAATTCTTTTGGCATTTATTTTTCACTAGGTCATTTTCAAGAGCTCTATTTGTATCTATTGGTAGCCACAGATTATAAGAGTCCTAACCTAGGTCTCTTTCCCATTTTGGATCGCATGTTGTTATTCCAGTGTTTGTAAAATACATCCTTTTGAGTTCTAGATTTGGATACTCAGCATTAACATAGTTATAACCAATTAAAAACCTGTGTAATGTATGTATGCTGCATGTTCTGTATTTTTTCTTTGTGTCAGCTTTATGCTCTCAGTTTAATAAATGTCCTGTATAAGTAACATCCTCTTAACACATTTACAGAACATCGCTGTGGACGATGTGCTTCCAAAACAGGTCAGTGAATTTGGAGGCTACAGCAAGAAGGAATGACTCTGATGCCGCAGTCATTCCCAGCCAAGTTAAACTAGCAGACAGCACTGCCACTGGAATAGGCAGTCCTGCATTCTGCTTGTCCCTGTGCATATTTACAGTCATAGAATGGTTTGGGTTGGAAGGAACTTTAAAGATCATCTTGTTCCAATACCCTGTCATGGGTTTCCCCCTCAAACTTATGCAATCCCTGGTGCCACCTGAGGTTTCATGCAGCTGCACAGTACTCTTGGCAGGGAAACCCACCCAGGAGAAAGCTGTGTCAGGAAAAGGGGCTTGGATAGCTCAAACATGGGTCTGGTTCCCACTCTGGTCCACTGCAGTGACACTCACTTTCTGAATGCCAGAACAAGGGAGATGGCAATGTTGAATCAGAAAAAAATTGAGTTGCTTCTTTTCGCTTCAATGTTGGACCAAAGTGTTTGTGAAATTAAAGTCTCTGAGTGGTTAAACCATGAATAAAAACTTACTCTGATTGAGAATTTTCTCTGGTCAATGGTAAGCAGCATCCATTTCATCAGGCTTCTGGAATACAGGCAATAAATCTTTTTCTTTTTTCCTGTTTTTGGGTGTAACTTTGTATATTAATGCTTCACTGCAGCAAGTCTTTTCCCATCTGAGTGAGGCTGTGCTCCCTTTGCTTGCACTCCAGACTGAGGTATTAGGGACTGATAAATTTTTGCACTTTTTGGGGGCCCTTCATTGCCTCCAAGACAACAGTGCCCTCCAGCAGTCACTGATGGGGTCTTGGGTACTTCCTGGCAGAAAGCCTATGCTGTGATGTTCTTGCATGTGTATAATTAGCAGGAAGACAACCAGAAAGCAGCAGGAATGATGACTGGCCTTTGGAAAGTGGCTTTGGCTGTTGCTTCTTCCCACAGTCTTCCAATCCAAAAGGCAGAAGAGGTTAATGTAATGGTCTGCCATAAAAGACACTTTTCCTGGTAGTTGTATGGGGATGACTCAGGCACTCACTGGCTTTACCAGTGACATTTATGTCTGTGTGAGCACAGCTGTTGCCCCACACTGAGACTACAGCTGTTTGCACAATGTGTCTGAGTGAGGTAACCACGTATGAAGCAAGGTCCAATATGACCAGCAGTCCTCAATGAAAATATGTGCAGTTCAGCACAAAAATTGAAGTCTTCCAAACATTGCAAAATTCTCACTCAGGAATCCCAATTAAAAAAAAACAATCCAGATGCCCAGCATTTAGGGAGGGACTGTGGGTTTTATGGGCTGTGTAAAGGCTTAAGAAAGTAGCAAAGGAAGTCTCCATTCACACGAGTGCCAAGGGGAGGTGGCAGACAGCCCCCAGCAAAACCAGGCTGAGGGATGGGTAAGAGGGTGGCCTGCAGCTCAGCTGAAGTGCAGGCACCTCAGCTGTTTGGAGGAGATATGTTAGAAGGCATTGCAAATTGCAAGTGATCTTCAGATTCTGTAGACACCTCTAGATGGACTGTACAGCAATGAGAGACTGATTTTGTCCTCAATCTTTGTTAAATAAGACCAACATATGTATATCTGAAGTTGGAGGAAAACACTTCTATTGATATGCAAAAATAGTGGCACAGTAGGATAAAAATACAAATTCCTTTAACAAACACTGGTCAATGTTATGGTTGTGAAATGTTGAGAATATGCAAGTACCATTGAAACATCAGGAAAAAAGCGCTTTCCCATCTTTACAACTTTCCCAATCCCTTTAAAAACCTCTATTTGTTTTCTTTTATAGAGTAATACATTTCTTCCTTTCCCCTTCCCCTCTGCTTCTGCAACCTTTGGTATTACTGTATTTGTGTTGGGAAGCATCTCCTGTAGTGTCAGTGTTACTTTCATTTGTAGTTCCACTTTGTTTTGCAAAATAATTCAGGAATTCTTGATCCAAAGGCATTTGTTTGAAAGCATTTCAGTAAAATCTGGAAGGAGAAAGACATCTATTCTGTTGCTATTCATTTTCTCTATAATTTTTCTTCTCTCCTTGCCCTTGCTAATGATCAATAATTTGTCCACTTAGAATCCAAGGAAGAACCCACTTTTACAATTTCCAAAAAAGCCAGTGCTTTTTCTGTCTTTGCAAGATGCCACATGTGCAATTTCCTTCCTGCCTGGAGGTCTGAAATCACCACAACAATGCCTTTTGCATCAAGGGCTCAGGGGTTCCTCTGCAGCAAAACACTTGAAACAAACCCTTAAGTTAAGCCTCTGCATAGCCTGATTGAAGGACCTGAAGAAGTATGAATGTACTTTGAAATGCACTGAGTTCTTGTACAAATGTTCTGAAGATTTGCATTCAAAAGGGAACTGATGAAATGTTTTACACTAAAAGTTGCTTTTCACTTGAAATGTCTTTTCCAGTGATAGCAAAATCATTTGACTTTCCACAAGAAGAAAAACAATAAACTCCTCAAAGCCAAGCCTCCAATAGGAATAATTATTGCTTTTTTAAATTCTCACAAAACATGAAAAATTAATCAAATTTTAGTAGATTTTTTTTTTTTACTCAGGAAGGAAAAATCCTAAGACCATTGATCCTAGGTCTGAACTATAAAATGAAATGAAAATGAAGATAAAAAAATATGTGGAGCTTCGTTTATTTGTTTTTCCTGCTTTGTGATATATAAACCAGCCTGAAAGTTTTGAAGATCAGATAGGGTGACTCCTGAGTCATAGTCCACTTCCCCATGTTCAGCATGGTTGAATTTGACATTCAGGTTTGTTCAGACTGTTTTCTTCTTTGGAAGGGGAGTTTGCAATCTCTGTTTGCTGGGGTTGTAAATGACTTTACAACCCCAAATGCATATGCTTTAAAGTACTGGAAAGCTCATCTGAAATATTTATTCCTTTTTACTTAACACAGTCAGATATGTGTCAGGGATTGCTGTACATCCCTAGAGGTACTTCCAAGATCACCATGCAAGTTAGGGTATCTTAAAACCTGTTAAAATGTCCAAGGAATGGAGCTGCCTAATAAAGATCTGTAAATATTTGCATCAGACAGATGCACTTGAAAATAGATGAGTAACCTGTTTCTGATGCAGGGAACTAATCAGGAAGTCTTCACACAAAGAGTCTGAAAGATCAGGTCCCATGTCATTTGGATTAAGATGTCTCTATGTTGTTATCTGGTATGAAGTGTAGGATTTATATAAACATCATCTTTCCCTTGCTAAGGATCAGCCAGTTCAAACAACTTGTGTAAGTGGTTTCCATGCTGAAGGGAACTATGTTTACATCTTGAGCAGCTGTTGCTGTGGTTTGGTCATGTACAAACCCAAATCAACCCCTAGTTAATTTCACATTTGTTACCCTGTTTCCAATCTTCTTGGACATATTAGTTGTTTTGTTCATCTGTCAGCATAAAACCCAGGCAACTTGGCCAGGGAAGAAATATTCTTGCCTAGCGGGACCACCAGGCTTTGGGGAGTGCTGTTGTGCTTCCTCTGCCGTCTTCCAGAGTTGAGAAAGGAAGGGGGAGAGAGAAGGGGAAGTGATTTCTTTCCCTTCTGTCTTTGTGTGAGCTGTATAGAGAGAGCTTCTTCAGACATCTCACTTAGCCATTGCAGCTCATTTCCTGCCTCTTTCAGAGGTACAGGGGAAGGGGTGATGTGGGGCAGCCTCAAGGAGCAGGGCTCTGGGTTGACAATCACTCTTTTGATATGAAATGCTGAGTGGCCATCACAGCTTCATTGGGCACCTCCAGGGGGATGACTTGGACAGTGCCTTCAAGATCAGGGACCCGGGACTGGGCATTCATAATCAGTTATTTCAAACCAGTTTCTGGCCACCCTAATCCACTACATGGAGTTTCCTGAGAGAAGATCAGGGTCCTTATGAATCCCTAAAGAATGTAATGTTAAATTTCGTTCTTCAGTGGTTTTTTTCCTTCTGTATACAATTCCCTCCCCGGGTAACTGATAATTTTAGTACTTTAAACAAATACAAACATAAGGAAGAACACAGCTGTTTATAGCTTACTTGTTTTGCAATTCATATGGCCCTGAAAAGAATATTTTTGGAATCTGCATATTAATGTACTTTATCTTGCCTGGCTAGTTCAAGCCAAGTCTGATGAAAGCCACCTTTGATTTGATTTTCTGTTTGCATTAAATGCCTTTTTGAACTTTGGTGTGGGTGGTTGACCTTTAGAATCAAAAGCAATACTGGTGCAATGCAGCTAGAAGCATTAAACAAGTGTCCTGACAGTTAAATAAAAAGTGACTGGCTGGGCTGAGGTACACCTGTCACATTAATGCTGCCAGGGGACCTCAGTGCTCACATGATTGTTTTGTTGTTATTTTGCTTTTTCCCCTATAAATCTCAGTTATATAAATTTGCTAGGGGGATTTACATCTACAGCTCTGGCTTCAGAGGCACCTCACATGATATTTAAAGGAACTCTAGTTCCTTACCTCTGGAATTCAGGATCAAGAGAGGGCTTACACATTAAAAATGAAAAACTAAATCAAACAGCAGTAGTTTATTCTTTAAAGTAAACAGAGCAAAGGCTATCGGTGTCAGACACAGCAGCAGTCAGGTGTGTGCTGACAAAAGGGACTGAAGAAATTTTTCCTAAGAGAGGAAATTATTGGGGTTTGTTTACTTTTTCCAGGGAGAAAAAGGTCTTTTTAAAGAATGCAGTATAATAATAACAACAATAGTAATAATAATCAGAATACAGACTTGTTTGCAGCAAAACCATTGAAATTACCCAGCTTATGGCCCTTTTTGGAAAACTACTGATCACCCCAAGTTCAAAGAGATCAATAGGAAATTAGGTAATGCTCTTAGAATCCAGTCCAATGGCAGGATGAGACAGTGCTTTGGGGGATGAGTCCCTGATTTATCATTAGTGAGCTGTAGGAGAGGAACTCTGGATGCATGCACAATTTTGCCAATAGGTAAAGTTTTTTTTCACAGTCATGTTGAAACAATTTTCTGGCACTGCTGCTGTTTACCTTGGTTCTTGGTCATCTATTTTGGGTTTGGTCATCTATTTTGGATTTCATGACACAATGCTAAATTATTGTGTGCTTGATTACTGTCTGCTCCATCAAGAGTTAACTCCAGTGCAACAGAATACAAAAATTGAGTATGCCATTGAAAACCAAAATCTTCTCTAGGAAAATGGCAAAAATCAGAAAGAACTGTTTTGTCATATAATAGCAAGTGTGTAACAGACATTTTAGCAACTTATCCATGATAGCATCATTTTGTCACTGAAGTCACTGATTTCAGGGGTCTTACTCCTTTTTCCTTTGCAAGTCTGTTACTCTTGAAAAGAGACTGGTCTATCCTTAATTTGAGTCATGTAGGTAGTGCAAAGAAGACAAAACCTGCCTCAACAGTGGCACTGCAGTGACTTTCAGCAATGGCCTCCTGCTATTTGTTCTTGCTTTGGAGCAATGTGCAACAGATACTGCTGGATCAAATGAAGTTTAGGAGTTGAAGGCAGTGCAGGTTGTATGCTGGGAGGTTCTGGAAGGAAGAGGAGTCCCTGAAAGATGTTTCAATCTCGTAAAGTTGCCTCTCAGACAGTTTTAAAAATTTTGGCAGACATTGGACATGTTTACAGCTTTGTTACATTCCCTGCTCCCAAGTCAAGCCTGGCAAGGTTGGGGTGCAGCCCCATTTCTCCACCTACTGAAGTGCCAGTAGAACAGACACACATCTGTGGAAATAACATCACACAGAGGACTTTTGCTTAGTAATGATGATCCATTTCTGTCTTTTGTACAAGAAGCCTGACTGCAAGAGAATAACTATTATTGGTTGCAATGTTAATTTTCTTATTAGTGCTGCCATTTTTTTTAAAGAGTAATGGCAAATTTTCCTGACACATCTGAGCCAAATTAATAACTGCTACCCTTGAAGGAACAGATCAAATTCCATCCTTGTCCTTCTCTGCTTTTCTTTTCCTGCCTGGATTCTTCCACACATTTAATTTCTTTTCCCGCTGACAAGCATAATTCCCTTTCCCTTTGAGCTAACTCCCTCATTTGGGGAAAAAACCCCAAACCAACAACCCTATGTTTTTTGTTCCACTGAACATTTGTATCATTTTGATGAACAGAATTCACTAAACGTCTTGGTTGTCCCTCTGTTCTGCCAGACAACCAGCACAGCTGGCACAAGGTAAGTGACAGACTCACCTGTCCTGTGCACCATGGCAAAGTTCTGCAGGCTTTCTATTTTCCTAGAGCAAAACAGTTAATTTAGCTCATCCTGCTGAACAAAACCATACTCCAAAAACTTCATCCGAGTGGCATTCTCCAGTAATATTTTTCCTATCATTTAAAACAGTTTAAGAGGTTCTGATTTTCCAATTCCTCTGTCTGTTCTCACTTTCTGCAATGTTTCTCCTACTAGTTTCTTAGCTGGGCTGATACAACTATTTGTAGAGATGTGTTGCAAACTGGATCACTGAAATTATCAAAATCCCTTTTCAAAAGTAGTTTTAAAGAATAAAAAACCCTCACCTCTGATCCTTCTGCTGATTGTGATCAGAGTGCAGCCCAAAGAGCCCAAGGCAGCCCTGCAGCCCTTTCAGTCAGCAGAGCTGGGAGGACACTGAGCTGCAGCTGTGAACCAGGTGGATTTGCAAAGAAGGGAACCAAATGTCCAGGAACAGAGAGGCAAGAAACTATTTTACACTGCTTTGCTGTTAGAGAAAAAAATGTCTGAGGTATGTGTATTGTTTTGCTTCTAGTAAAAGCTGCAGGGAACAAGACTGGGTAATGTTCACAGGCAGATGAAGCAGAACTTCTCACCACTGATGTAAGTATAAATTTTTACAGTGAAAACAAAAGGCTAAGGACATCAAGGTGACAGCTATGTTTTCAGATTTGATCATATAAATTGAGAAGTGCTGCCAGCTGGGAACAGTTCAGCCTTTCCTGGGATCCAGCTTTAACAAAGAATCAATTTTGCTGTGGGAGCTTGTGGGCCTTATTTGTTACACCTGACTGACCCCTACTTAAGTATATATATAATATAAAGAACATTTTCTAGCTTTGGAATGAAAGAAGTGCTCATCATTGTAGCTGTGGTTGCTTGGTATAGGAGAATGTGAAGTACAGTATAATATTCTGAAAAATCCAGGTTAAGGAAACCTTCAAACCTACTGTTTCCTAATAGATCTTTGTCTAGTGTTACATCCAGCCTCAATCAACAATAAGTAATGAGCACCTCATGCTGTAATTTATAGGCTTGTATAAAATACAGTTGTCATCTTAGATATTTACATGGGTTACAGATTTTTGTTTTTAAAGAATATATACACTGTTTATAAAGAATGTATACACTGGATTCTTTGAACACCAGGTATGAGGGAACATTGTCTCTCTAGCATATTAATGACTTGTTTATATTAAATACAGACATAGTCCCTAGCAAGTTTCTGTTTATGGGGAGAGAGAGGACTTCACCTGAAAGGGATCATAGTAAGTCCCCAAGTTAAATGGGGAGAGCAAATAACCCCTCAGGAGAAGAGTGTCACAATTATCAGTCTGATTAAATTACAGGTAACAAGTGTCTGTGATGGGGTAAAGGTTTGAGCTTGAATGTGAGCTCAACAGTAGCCTACCTTCAACAATATTTTCTTCTCAGAGCAAAAGACAATAGTTTGATCCTAAGAAAAGAGAGAGAGTGCATGGGAACATTTTAGCAGTATTTGAAACAAAGAAATAAAATGTCTTTGAACGGATTTAAAGTACAGACACATATAATCATTATTCCCTATTTTATTTTGGGAAATTTGAATTTATACCAAATAATCAGTGT
Organism: Lichenostomus cassidix; assembly: GCF_008360975.1. NCBI lineage: Eukaryota > Metazoa > Chordata > Aves > Passeriformes > Meliphagidae > Lichenostomus > Lichenostomus cassidix. The sequence continues at coordinate 23,462,732 of NC_139479.1, read as the reverse complement.
GCAACTATTAAAACCACAGTAAACAGCTGGTTTCCATACCTTTCAGCATCTATTTCTCTACCCATTTTTTGAGTTTGTCCTGGAATAAAGTTGATTTGAGGGTAACTCAGACACCAAAGCATCTTTTCCTCCGGATGCGATGATCCTTAAATCCTGGATTGTTTGTTTCTTTTCTGTGTCACCACCACAGTGAACATATTTTGGAAAACTGAAAAGTAATTGTGTTCCTTCCATAATTTTAAAGAATTATTTGAAAAATAGAGGACTGTAAATAAAATCTTTCAGTAAGTAGTGTTAGCCAGAATTTCAAAGTCTTTCATTGATACAAGAGAGTGCTCAAGCTGAACCCGAGGTGTAACTGGAAAAAAAGATATTTCAAAGAACTGGATCATAGATGAACCATAGTCTCATGGTAGAAGATTAAATAATTTTTTAAAAATCTCAAATGCATTAAATAAGCTAATAAAGAGCAATACAGCACAGGCCAGCTGTTATTAGCATATATCACAGTGATATGGAACATATTAGATGTGTAATTATGTGAATAAGAGACAAAAATGAAGAATGATTATTCTGGAAATTGCTGCAGGTGTATGACATTTAGGATGCATTCTACCTAACTTAACCTCAGTGCAGCCTCAGTTTCAAGAAGGTTTTAGGGCCTGTGCAGATGGGATTCTAATCAGGAATGCAGGTTCTGTGCCAGAGGGGATAGAAGTCTCCTTTGTTTACAATCAGAGCTGCTTTCTGACCTTCAGCCATTGAAAGCTCTCATTCAGTGTTAAAAATATGAATGTTCTCACTACTGATGCTTTCCAGGCTTCTTATTTCTTGTTACCATGGCTAAAGCTAAGCTAGGCACACGCTGTTCACAATTGCTGCTCGTGCTCTGCTAAGCTGACACCAATGTTGTTATCTCAGACTGTAATGCTCTGATTCTATGATTCTGTCTTTCACTATTCAATATACTAAGGTCTACTACAAGATTCAAAATTAAGTTTTTTATCTGAACCTCAGGAAAATCCTTTTGGAAAGCTTCTGTGGAGGTTAAAATTCAGTTTATTCTTGTTTGAACAGGATAGCTGTCTAGCTCTTTGTTGTAGAAAACAAGAGCTTCCAAGGAGTCATAATGAGGTTTGTGATTTTTATGAATGATAGAACCAGAGCAGTGACATTGTATAGGCTAAAAAAGACGAAAGATGCATCCTCTAATGTTTTAGGGTCAGTGTTATCTGGGTAGAATTCAGAAAAAACAGTGTCTGCATTGTTATTTCATCTGTCTTACAAGTTCCTGGAAGAATTTCTTTGGCTATTTCCAAAGCTGCGTATGGTCTGCCACTTTGAGCTGTTGTATGCATTCTGGGGCTATGAAGACTTATTTTTCAAGCTCCAAAAAACTTGCAAGTCATCACCAAAAGCCACCAAATGTACAAAATAGGTGCTATCAAAACTTCAAAGCAAGGAGAAAGAAAAAGCAGGCACAGCTGTGGGGTTCACAGGAGGTTTGTTTTCCTAATGCTTCTGTTTTGACAAGGAGAGGGCATAAAATGCCAAGGCTGTTGCCACTGACAGAGATGTCTGTTTTTGCTACAGAATTACCAGGTCACATCAGCCAGCCCTGTGCAGAAATGCAATAGAATTGTAATAGAATCAACATTTTCCTGTAAGGCAAGTGAGATATTAACCATGTGGTTACACACCTAGTTACTTTGGGTGACACCTGATTCACTACAGGATTTTAACAAGATCCGTAACTGGAAGTAATTTTGCAGAAGAGGAGGTGCTAGAATGCTGTTCTGGTGGTGGCTGGGGATTGTGTTTTGCTGTTGATGGTCAAAACAGGTTCTACTACAGCTTTATGGTTTGTTCTAGCTGACATCTTCCTGTGTTTATAAATATTCCATATTAGACACCTTGTTAAGTGAAAGCTTTTGTTGTGAATATAAATTCCCAGATGAGACAGGGATAAGAAAATTTAGCAAGTAGAGATAAGACTGAACATTCAGGAAATAAGACCAGATGTAGATGTGAGAGTAGGAATGTAGAAAAATTGCAGTCCATTTGGACATCTTCTTGAAGAAGTTGTTCAGGAGCGAGTTAGAAGGAAATAACAATATTACTGAGGAATTTTATTAACTAGTCAAAAAAAAGAAAGATTTTAAAATTGTGTTTTGTGTGATTTTTAATTCATATCTATAGAATTCTTCTGTCTTAATCCAGGGATGTAAACAACAAATGAAATTGATCCATCATATTTCTCCTTTAAATAAAAAACATGATTTCTCAGTTTGCATACTATCTTTCTTTTTCCTTCCAAGGTCTAAAGAGCATGTTTGAAACAGTTTTCTATCTGTTAGTAGTACATTGTCCTTTTTCCCTTTCCCATAACTCACAATTGACCCCGAATCAGGTTCCAAGAACAATTTGGACTGTTGTACGAAATCAATAGAACGTTTTATTGCTTGTTTTCCTCTCTGCTTTATTTCCTTGTTCCTTACTCTGCTGCTGTCCTGTGATTTTTATTTTTAATTGGGAGCCTGGTAACCAGCATGTAAATTGTCTTGTTGGTTCCTTTTCTACTTAGTCAAGGAAAATTCAAAATATAGGTTGAAGGAAAATTCAAAATGTATCCTCTTAGGAAAATTTATTTGTGGAGGTAACAAAAAGGACTTCTTTCATTGCCCCTGGTTAGAAGGAAGGTGGTTGGAAGAAATGAGTGCAGGGATTTTTTTTTCCTTTGAAACTTTGTTCCACTTTCTGCATCCCTGAACAATACCCTGATAAGGAAGACAGTCTTTACTGCTGGTTTATGAAGGACCTGTTCCCACATGTACAAAACATCACTCCTATGGGGTATGAAGAAATATTTCAGATATGCCTGAACTGAAACTAAGTCATAATTCTGGCAGTCACTGTGAATAGTCATTACTTCTGGGTGTTCTTCATCATACAAAGCTGGGCTCAAAGCTGGAACTTATAATGAGATAAGTGAAAATCTTGGCCTTTAAAATTCTTAGGGAGTTTTGCTGCTGACTTGAGTGGAGTCAAAATTTCAGCCTGAATATATTTAGCCTGTAGAATGTCCTACATTCCACTGTCAAGTAGATGCTTTCCTGTCTTTCTCCAGTGGCTAATGTCCCAAGGACTTGTAGATCCCTTCAGAAAAAAAAAAAAAAGGAATTTAATTTTATTATGAGTTTGCCTTAGAATCTTTTCATTCAGATTCTTGACTCTGCACTCACATATTGAAATGCAAGAGATTAATCTGATTTTAAATGACAGGTGAACGTCTTCAGATCAGGCATATGGTACACCTCTATCTATGCAGCAATTCTGCAAATGGATCCTTCCTACATAATTAACAGATTTCAATTCAGTGACACAGTGATAATAATTCATTCTAGAGTTCAGATACATACTTGATTGACTTTAATTTAAATATTTTAGGATAATAATAATAATAAATTCTGTAATTCAGGCATTGTAAGAGCTTAAAGGCAAGTGTCAGTTTGTTCCACACCTCCTAGTAGATTAGTTTTCTAATATATCCTTTCTAATGAAATTGCAGTGGCGAGGCTGTAATTTGGGTTATCTGCCAAATGTTCTTATGCCTATTTACAGTTTAAGCTTCAACTGGAAGTGACACATATTAGGTATTTCCAAAATACATGCCAGATTTATACAGCACACAGAGAGAACGAGATACTTTTAATTTAAGATGGAGACTCTTGCTGCTCGTAAGTTTTTCTCTTTCATTTCATCACAAGCTTCTTTTAATAAGTATGAATAACGGTATTGATTATGTAGAATCTTGAAATACCAAGTCTCCTGCCGCAAGGCTGAATGACCTAACTACTTGACTATTAAAAAGAAAACACACAAATATTTTTTTCCTCTCAACAGTCAAAGAGAGACATGTGGACAGGGGTTGGATTGGGTCCCAGAAGACTTTGGTGCTTAATCACGTCATCTCTAAACAGTCTTTGAGAGAGTGTCAGTCACCACCACATTGGTGGCCCCTCTAGACATATGGAACAACAACATTTCAAGCATCTAAATAAGCTTTTACCAGAAAATATGGATGTTCCCAGCAACACTTGTCTTTGGTGCACAGTATTGACTATCAAAATGCAATGTTCTTGGTTTTTTTGCTTCATCTGCGATTTTATGCTCCACGTCACCTGCAATATAACTGGCAAGGGGCAACTCTTCTGCTTGTGTATAACTCACTGGTTTTGTCATCTTGTGTCCTGCCTTTTATGCAACTGAAAAGCAAGGGGTGCTTCTGGTGCCCCCAGTTCTTGTAGCAACAGTGTGGAGGTTGGCTCTGTGCCTCCAGCTGGTGCTGAATGTGGTGCTGTACTGACCACAGCCAGGATTCCCAGAGCCACCTCTCCCTTTGAATGCCAGGATATGCCTCCACAGGAATGTAACAGCAAGCAGCTCTGTTGCCATGGCTCTACCTTATCCCTTACCTTCCCTTTACCGTGTACCCACTCCTCTTTACTCCTCCCAGAGCATATTTTGCAAGAATGTGTTGTTCTCTGTTTATGTGATGTGCACCCTTTAATAAATTGGAGGACTCATGAGCAAATGCCCTTTGGAAAGTCTTTGTCATTGAAAGAGTAAAGGGAGAATAGATTACTGAAATGGAGAAAATCTTAAGAATATAGCCTGAGAAAAATCACGTTGTGACAAGAATTTTTGACAGAGGGAAGGAAATGTGTCAAAATTTGGTCCATGTTTTTTTCAGACATCATGCATTTAGTCAATTTTGAGTGGGAATAGTCAAAACTTCAAAGAGAAAAGAAATCCTAATCATTATTCCCATTCATAACAGGAAAATATGGGATTCTTCTATATGATTCTTCTATATGATTCTTGATCTGGGATCTTAATGAGGACTTAATGTTGTCCTCACCTAGTGGTTCTTAGGGTTTCACTTTTCACCTCCTGTTATGACCCTTAATATTTCATGAAAGGAGTTTGGTCACAAAAACCTTGCTTAAAAAAAAAATCTGCCATTGTGAAAAGCTAAATGTTTTCTTCAGAATGGTGAATAAGTAGCCTGCTCCTGATTTTACCAATGCTGGGGTAAATGTGTGTCGCTGTTGAGCAGCTAGCAGAGTAATGAATGCATCAGTTCTCAGTGGCAAGAAGGAATGACCTTTATTGTTTTGATTTCATCACATATATAGAGTTCTCAAAAGTCACCCAGATTGGTCAGTCAGAAGCCTTCCCACAGGCCTGATTGGCCAGGCCTGCACTGCCCAAGTTCTGGGACACTGTTCCAACAACATCCAAACTTTATCTTTATTTACAAAACACAAGAAAACTTCTCATAGGAAAAACCTGTGCTAGCCACAAATGTGGAGAAACTTTAGTGAGGCCATGGAATTACATTTATATTCATTCAAACTGAGGGAGACATAAGAATCAATAATATTATACTTTTCTAGTTTAGAAAAGATTGCCAATACTGTCAATATTTATAACAGTCAATTTTTTTAAGGAACTGTGCCTTGATCTCCTCTCTTTAGTGATTAGTCCAGTGAGCTCAATTAAAGCAAAGAAAGCTTTTTAGCATTGTATTTACTAAAAATAGGTCTGATTCTTATGCCTCAGACAGATTAAACTCTACTGCAGGTGGTGAAAGGACAGGTTTCTCTGGCACAATGTCATTATTGAGTTATTTCTCTCTGAAACTTAACTTATATGCAGGGGAAAAAAATAGATATTTATTCTATGCTGCTCAGAACCTTAAAAGAAATCTCTATTGTCACCTGCCTGTGCTCTCATGTTGGATTTTTTCTACCTTCCAACCTGCCTACAACACAAAAAGAATTAGCACTGAATATTCTTTTTTCCCCAAAATTATTAATAGATGATAGTTTTGTTCTGCCTGAATTTCTTCTGATTGCATGTCAGCAGATGATTACAATTGTTTCACCATTCACAGATTTTTGCACAGTAGATCTTACAGTCAAATTAAACAATTTTCCTGTATAATATTATTCTTGTTTTAGATTTTTAAAAATCTTTTTTCTAAGGTTTTCTGAAAAACTCCAGTATCTATAATGCTCAAGCTAAAAGCATTATCTTTCTCATTGCAGCAATTAAGCTGCTCTGTGATTAGCAGCACGTTATGCAATAGAATAAAACACGTTGCATTTAGTGTTTTGCTTTTTCTCTAAGGGCTGGTAAAGTAATGTTTTATGACATCAAGGACAGGACCACCTCAGCACCTAGTAACAAATATAGATTTGTGGTCCTAGGGAAACTACTCTAAATACAATTATTTTTTTGCACTAACTAATATGTATGTAACTTATTACTTAGTCCAAAGCTTTTGGAAATGAAAATATTTTTAAATGGAAAACATTTTTTGATAGCTGCTGTATATAAATACCTATTATTAATTTGCTAGCACTGCTGAGAAAAAAAAAACAATCAGAAACTAAATGAAGCATTATTAGGAGAAAACAGGTAGAGCACTGTTACATTTATAACATTAGTTAACTAGAACTTAAGCACTCAGAAATTTAAGTGCTTAACTCCTACTAGTTTTAGTAAGAATCAGGCATTGACATACATTTTGAGAATGTAGAACTGTGCAGGTACTGTAAAGAGTACAAGGGAGATGCAAGAAATGAATATTTAACACAAATTTTTATTTTGACACATTTATTTCTTTGGTAGATAATTCTTTTTTAGCAGTTTTGGGCTAAGCCTTGGGAGAGGTAAACATCAATCCAGGAACTGCATTTAGTTTTTAAAATACATCCTTAAGTAAACTCTCAAGAAGACCTCTAAGATCATCAACCCCAAGCATTAAGCCAGCATGGCCAAGTCCACCAGTGAACCATGTCCCTAAGTGCCACATCCATATGGCTTTCAAATACCTGGATCTCCTCTTTCTTTTAGATTAAGGGGTGAAAAAGTGGCATCAATGGCATCACTCTGCTAACACCAGAGTGAAATCTGTCCAGCTGTATTACTGTCTTTCTTTACTATGACAGACACTCCTCCTCCTTCTCCCTCCACTGCCTGATTATCCCTCTAAATGTTTGCAGGTTAGACAGGCAATGAATGAGGTAGCATTTGCTCTCTTAACACTCTGTGATCTGATTCCACAAAGAGTTTCCCAGGCACAGAGTCCAGCTAAGATCAATGAGATCATTCACATAAGCAAATAAAGATTTGTGGGATCAGACCCTTGATCGTCTCATCTCTTCTATTGGGGCTAATGTCCTTTCCCAGCACCACCATAACAACACTCCTTGGCATCTCTTTCTCGTATTGTTTTCCTGCAAGTTTGCCCATTCAATCTTACATTTCACCCCTTCACTTTCTTGAAAGCTCCATCTGCCCTTTTACCAAATCCTCCAAAGGTGGGGGTTTTTAAACAGCAAAAATTAAGGTAAAATTATTTAAAACGGTTGATTTGTCTTATGCTTAATTGCTGAAACATGATCTCTTCTCTGAAGCCCGATGTGTTAGTACATGTGTTCTCCAGAGACTTTCTATCCTGCAATGATTCAGCTCCCATGATTGCTCTGCCACAGAGAAATATCATTATCACTGAAAAATCACTTTGCTATTTCTGAACATCTGCACACACCAAGAGCATAATTTTTACAGCAGGTTGCATCATGTGATGTCAGAGCTTTAACAAGAATGATTTCTTATTGGGAAATACGGAGAAAACACCAAAAAGCCTAGGGCTGCTTCATTTGAAGTCAATAAAATTTGGCCGCTGACTTCAGTGGGAGCAGAACTGGGTCCTGAGAGTACAACAACAGGGTTCCAGAGGGGCTGATTTGCACAAACACTCCTTATTAAAAGAAATTATAATTTCCCCAAAGCATTAGGGAGAAGAGTGTATGAATGCTAAATGCTTCCCCCTGTGCCACCACTACCTTTATGCTTTGTTTCCCTCACTCAGTCCTCTTTATGGTGAGCTGGGCAAAGGAGTGGCTTTCTACCCCCAGACAGATTCTCTCTCATAAGAGAGGTGTTTACAGATGAGAACCCTGGGAGATCAGTGGCAAGCTGTTTGCAAGGAGAGGGATCTTGGGAATTTGAAGGAAATGGTGTGGAGAGAGAGGCTGCGGGGAGGGTCACAGAGGAAAAGTATTTCCATGCTTCCTCTATATTTTGAGAATTAGAAGCTGGGACTCGTTATATATTTTTTCCTTTGGAATAGTCTGCATATGATACTCAACTGTCATGTAGGTACTCTGTAAATATACAGAACTTCTAGCAAAGGACCTGTGAGGACCCTGAAGGCCTTCCAGATTTTCTCTAGAAGACTTCTGAAAAGGAGTAAGTTCTTTGTGAAGTGGAAAGTTCTTTTTTGTGGAAAATGAAGAGGGTTGTGAGCACATTTCCTTCTCATCATGCCATGGCTGAGAGTAGCTCGTGTGTATGGGTTGTTAAGAGCTGAGGTGGGAGTTTGTGTGCAGACTATCAGTGACCATATCAGCTGTCTAAACTGGGCTCTGTGGTCAACAAACAACCAGCTAAAATCCATATACCCTCAGTTAGAAAAATACAGCAAGTGCCTCTATAGACCCAGCCACAGATATTTCTGTAGACAGGACAGAGTGGGGTCATATTCATCCTGAAATATTTTTATAGGAAAATAAGAAGAGCTACTTCCATGAACAGCCCATCATACTTTCAGGCTAGTACCCCATCCTTGCTCCTGGTATTTTCTCTGACACCTCCTGTGAGATGACCTTTGCCCATGTGAATGGAGATGGGATTGGATGCTATGAATGCCAATCCAAGGGGGCTAAATACCATGACAGACAGATATAAATTCATCAGTTATAAGCCACAAGCTTTGGAAACCCACCTAAATCCAGGCCTGCCGTTCACCCTAATGTATTATATTTTATTCTGTTGCATTATCCCTGAATGCCTAAGCAAGCCTGTATGATGGCATTATTTGTTACTGGCAAAATATTTGCTACATATCTTGTCTTTCAGTATGGTGAAGTAAAAAAAAGAAGTATAAAAATGGTGAACTAGCTGTTCCTGGGTTTACAACCATTATATTCCCAATGGGCATGTTGACAAAGATCTTAATGGTTGTGAACCAGCTATTTCTGTGCTCACGGCCATTAGAAAAGCTCCACTGAGAAGGCAAAGGAGTTTATAATGGTCATGAACCAGCTATTTCTGAGTTCATGGCTATTGCAGATTCCAAAGAAATGCCGGTGAAGTTTATCATGTTCATGAGCTGCGTGTTTCTGTCTCGCAGTACCTATAAACACTTCTGAGAAAGTGAAAGGGTTTGTAATGGTCACACATGAGCTATGTCTAGGCTCAGTACTATTACTAACTCAGATAGGAAGCCAAAAGTTCACAAAGTAGTATTTCTTTTGCCCCTGGCAAACTCCATGTAGAAACTGATAAAACTACTAATGTTTCTCAGAAAACCACACTCCAATTCACAATAACACCTCTTAGAGTACTACAGTAATGCAAAGTCTCTGCTCTGCTCAGAGCCACTGTGGCAACTTGCCAGGACCCTGAGGGTTGCAACTCATTTATATATGCATTTACATAAATTTACATGAATTTTGCATCAATTTGTATTCCATCAATGTTGCCTATGAAACCTATACTGAAAAGAATAAATAACATATAGCTGACTAGCACTAATACTGTGTTTCTGGTTTTCATTTTACTTAATTTTGCTCTCATTTTCTTTGCATCTTTCTAATACCTGTAGCTGAATTGACTTCCAGTCTTGAAGAGAGCCTGTTTTGTAGGTTAAAGAAAAAATCCTGTTTCATCTGTGTTCAATGGCAGGGAAACTGAGAATTGTGGCTTTGGCAAATTGCTTATGCTGCACACTTAGCAATCTCCCCAACCACCAGTGGTTAATATACATATTAAAGAGGGCAGTGCTAGCACAGTCCCTTGCTGACCTCCACATGTGAAGCCTTCAGAATATTCATGAGATTTTAAACATACACATTAAAAAAAAAGCCCTGAAAATCAGAAGTAACAGGTCCCTTTTTTTTTTTTTTTTTTTTTATGAAAATTACTGCTAAGGCAGAATTTTAGAGATAAAAATAACTCAGTGGACTGAATTAATTATTTAATAGCAACAGTCCCCTTTGTGACAGGATCTATTAGTATTTAATGAAATTTGATGCCATTACGCACCTTAGCTTTCTCTTAAAGATGCACAGTTTATATAATGCTTTTTTATTCTTCAGTGCCACTTTCAAGAAAGGTCACTGTGACTTCAGAGAATCATCTGTATGAACCACAACTTCATATTCTGCTTTCTGCCATCCTCATGAAAATACTAGCTGTGAGATGAGCAGAGTCTCCCACTTGTTGCTTGAGGGCATGATAGTATTTTAAAGTGGAGACAGATTTAAATCTTGTGTGGTTTTGCCAAGGTCAGGAATCAACAAATTGCCTTAAAGACTAAAGATCTCCCTGCAATCACCTAGCATGAAAAGGCTCATAACACTTACTTGAGAAGCCTTGCTGGAGTAGGAGAAATCAGCAGAAGAGGCTACAGCTAACCCCAGACAGCCTCAGTGCTTGTCAGTGCTGCAAGTGCAGTTTATGTTGGCTGTTTAAAACCTATTTTTAGAGTGCTTTCAGCTCTCTGCTGCTGTAGTCCAGTTAGCACAATGCTTGTGCTGGGGGACAGCTACAGCAATGAAAGCATTTTTTTCCAGGATTGCTCATTTGAATGACCAGTCATTCACACTGAGACCTGTATCACCAGAGTGCTTGTAATATACTACTCTCACCAGAAGTGGAAACTTTAAAACTTACACTTTAAATTGCAGAGAAAAAACATGAAATGTGCTGGGCAAGAATTTACTGTGTGGAACCAAAAGTTCTGTAGTCCAGGACCTTGTCTGGTAGTGGGGAAGTCTGTCAGATCGTTTCTTCTTCAGTGTGAGCCAACAAGGATGGTGAGCAGACACAAGGAAAAGGAAAGCAATGTGGTTACCATATTGTGAGGTTTCCTGTGTTTGGCATCTGACTGTCTGGCAATCTTTTCAGTAAGGACTGCCTATTTTCAAGTAGTCTTATCAACATCCTGATGGATTATTTCATGACTTCGTATAATTGCTTTTTGAACCCATTCACAGCTCTGTCCTCCCAGTTTTATGTTATGACAAATAATGAAGAAACATTTGTTTCTTCTCTTTGCAGAGTCTGCAGGAGTGAAATACAAAGTGAGATATAGCCAGAGAGCCTTTAAGCCAGTTGAACATAAATGAGTCCATGGGACCAGACAGGAAGCACCCAAGGGCATTGTGGAGCTCTGTGGTGTCATTGTGAGGTTCCTCTCTGTCATCTTTGAGAGATCATGGCAGCTGGGGAGGATCCTGATGACTGGCAAATCTGTCCTTGTAGATATTCAAAGCTCAGAGGGTTGGACTGGATGATCTGCAGAAATCCCTTCCTACGTCTCGGATTCTGTAATTGTGTGCCTGTACTGAGGTGTGACTAAGGGAGTCTGTCAGTTTTTCAAAACACGTCATAGTGCTCCTCTGATTCACCGCCTGGGTAAAAGAAATTCCACAGGCAGACAAGTTGAATGGTTTAATGAACTCTAGCATTAAATGGAACATCTAAATAAGTTGATATGCAGTGTTAAATAGAGCTTTGTGTAGATATATTGTTATGCTTAAACTATACCTTGCTCCTCGTGAACTCAAAATGATTTGCAGACATCAAATGAGAGTTGCAGACATTAAATGGGTGTCACAGACATTCTGTGGGGACAGGAGATGTCCTGTTTTCAGTGCCAGCAGGTAAAGAGAAGCACCATGTGGCTGCATGAAGTAGGCAGATTAGGCCAGGTCAGCAGGGATGTCACAGCGTGGAGAGAGGAGGAAAAGGCAGAAGGTTGTCTTATGTGACTCTGCAGTCTGTAAGCCATGACAGTCTTTTGCTGCAGTGGGTGCTTGTAAGACTGAGAAGGTGCAGTAAGAGGCCTCTCCTGCTTCCTCTCCTCCCAAACACCGGCAGGGGCTTGGCAGCTGCCAAGGACCAGAGACAGCACACCTTCTGTGCTGCTGCTAGAGGTGCCTGCTTGTGGCATCAGGAGCATTGTGTCCTCTTCATGTGTAGTGCCTTCCAGAGCCCCAGCTAAGCCACTTTTCTGGCCGGTGCTCTTGTCTGTGAAGAGCCTGGCCTTTTCCCCTAAACCAGGCTCTTCAGGTGACGAGCCTCCCCCTTTCTGAAAGATGCCCCTCATTTCAGTGTTGCATAGGGAAAGAGAAGATTGAATTAGTCAGTCAAATGATCAGACATTCACAATGCTATGCAATATAAGTGTTGATTAAATGTCGCTTTAAGTGCAAAATTCAGCCTAGATAAATCCTTTAACAAAAAGTAACTGCTACGCCTGGGAGAAATAAGGCTGCTCTTTTCATGTTGTCTGAACGTTACGCTGAATTGAAAGCTTTAAAAAAGATAATAATGGATTTGGCTTCCTGTTTGAGATTTTTGCTTAAAACACAATATTACTTCACAATTCTGTTTTGCAATCCATACAAGAAATTCCATACAAACACGGAAACGTATGGAAAAAAAGGGTGACAGCTATAAAAAGAGCAAATGTTTGACCCTGGTAGGTGAGGTACAAGATACAGTTTTAACATGTGAGGTCCAGACAGCTTCTTCTGTCAGAGCTGGGATATTTTAAAAATGGATCTGTGCTGGAGCTCTCTGGAAGTCTTCAGCTGATTCAGTAGCTTATGGCTAGAGCAGAACTGCAGCTCCTTGCTGGGTCTGGAGCTCTGGGTGCAGCTGGACAGAGAAATGGGCTCCCCTGCAGGTCTAGGCTGTGTCATGGGGAGGGTGACAGAGGACAGGGGTAAAACTTATGTTTTTGGGGTCTCCCATTTTCCAGGCTGACAGGCTGTTCAGAGTCTGAAGGATTTAGCTATTGCAGGGTTGGGAATAGGGAGTAAGTCAGGGGGACACCAGGATTGCTCTCACTCAGAGCAACATTTGAGTGATTTGATCTTAGTTACCTTTGCGGAATGACATTTCATGTATCAAAGCCACATTATGGCTTGAAATCAAAGCCTATATACTTGATAACAGCCAGCAGCAGTTTAGATCTTACATAACTACTTTAAAACCAAAACCTGTTATGTTTCTTTACATCTGTACACAGAAATGATGAAATCATGGCTGAAGTATGAAAAGCTGAACTAGAAATGTAATGCTCAGGAGAACTGTGACTAGATTCCCCTCTAATCTCAACTTTTGATATGTGGAGTTTGCCACTTTCCATATGTCTAACACTGGCTAAAACTTGCTGTTTGGGAACAACACTCCCTGCACGCTGTATGTGTATTATCTGAGACAAACTGGTCCTGTGCAATGCAAAACAGATAAAAGTGTCAGGGATCTGAGTCTGGACTGAGGGTCATTTTCTGTATTTTCAGCTGGTTGACTTATCAGAATCTCTTGTGGATTGTGACTGACCACAGACTCTGGCCATATTCTGTCAAGAGGCATACCCACTAAAAGGCAGAAGATGGAACTTTGTGAAAGGTGGAGAGAAAGGATTTTGCATGGATCAGATAGTAGTGATTGCCACAAAACACATCACAGCATACACAGAGGTGTCTCTGTCAGTCATAGCAGTCTGTCAGTTCAAGGCCTGCATGCAAATAGAGCAGATGATAAAAATAAGACTAACGTGATTCCAAAAAAAATATTGAGGACAAAATTTATAGTAAGAAACACAAAAATACAGTAAATTACATTTTTATTCCTGCAAAGGCAGCAAAAATATTTTCATCCACTGTCATGCCAATAGATCACTTGATTGTGATGGGAAATAAGAACAAGCTTTCCAGTTTTATGTATAGCTAAAATGATTCATCTTTTTATGACAAGGCTTTATATACTGTAAGCACTATATTGGTGTTCTTTTGATTAAAAATTAATTAAAAATTTCCTTGAAACTTCGTTGTTTTGGTTTTTTTGTTGGATTTTTTTTGTCTGTTTGATTGGTTTCTTTTTGGTTTGGTTGGTTAATTGGTTCGTTTTTTGGGTTTTTTTTTCCTGTGGCCAAGGATGCCTCAAGCCATGGAAATGAAGGATTGTTGCTGATAGTTCTTGTTCATATGCTACTGATGCAACTGCAACACCATGTCATCACAGAAAAGTTGTGCAGACAGAACCAGGGAAATATTGAGCTTTAGCTCAAAGTTATTGTGTTATAACTTTTAAGTGAAACCATATGATTTGTATGTGCCCAAGTCTATGAGATGAAGTAAATGTATAAATAAAGAGCTGTTGATAATTTTTTTTGTTAGAAATGTTGCACTTACATGAAGAAAAACCTTGACTAAGCAGACCAAATAGAAAGGGATTTCTCTCCCATGTGCATATTAGCACATAAGTTCCTGATTTCATATTTAATTACAGCAAAAATTATGTTGTTCTGTCTTTCCCATGTCCCTTGAAAGGTATTTCAGGCTACCACAAGTATTAATGAATGATTAGAAAATAAGATGACTTGGTATGGATTTTTTTGATTTTAGGATAAATGTTTTACATTCACAAATTCTGCCGACTATGGGTAAGTACTTCAGGAGCCAGTCCAATATTCTACCTTCAAATTATATTAACTTAATTTTTTGAAATGGCTGGAATGTTTATTCCAACTTTTACATCAGAAAAAGCTTTTATTGAGGTATTTAGAGTCAGACCTACTAAAACTGGTGAAGGCTGAGCCAAATTTAGAACAATTTTTTTCAATTCTTTAAGAAAGAATTTTTATGAATCAGTTAAAGTGAGCTATTGAAATACATTCATACTCTCCAGAACCCACATTTGAAGTAATATGCTGAAACCAAGGGTAATTGCATTGCATATATGAAGGCAACTGAAATGTATGCTAAAGGGAAGTGTCTTTTAGAATAACACACTGTTGGCAGATTTTCCATTAATGTATTTGATCTTTAGTTATCTTTCTAAAGTGGGAATAATTAAGTAAATTAATTTGTTGCTGTTGTTGTTGCTATTTTTTTTGTTTGGTTTGGTTTGATTTTTTGGTTTTTCTTGTGTTGTTGGTTTGGTTTCGTTTTGATGTCTTATTTTAAAAAAAAAATTAATTCAGAGTTATTTCTCCTTTTCCCCTGGAAAAGGCTGTGTGTTCTCTCTAACAAGAATTTCTGTTGTTTTCTATTTGACAGGATAGAGCCCTATTGCAAAATACAACAACCAAGACATTTGTCTATAGCTCATTACTGATAATGCAATGAAGTGCTCTGTTTATTTTAGACTTCACATCACACTTGTCTCTAAAGCATCTCAGCAGCTCAATCTTTGAACTCATCTCTCTGTGAAAAGCAGGATTGCTTCTTCTTATGCATGTACTAGTGCTTTATCTAGGGTATCTTGTGATGTGTCAAGATATGGAATTTCTATTGCTTCCCTTCGGAGACTCTTTTAGCCCAGCCTGTCTCCCTGGCAGGTTGTTATCATCTGAGATCCAGACTGACTGATTTCAGGATGATACTCTGAATTGTTTCTTTACTATTAAAAAGCTTTCTGGAAGTCTGCTGTATGCAGCCTGAATGCAAAAATTCATTTATTGGGTTGAAAAAGCACCTTGAGCAGCATCTTCTGTTGAATGCCCCAACAACATTACTAGGTCAGAAGAGTATGGAAATTCAATGTGTGGTGACTCACATGCCCCTGAGCTCTCATTCTGTCAGCAGTTTCCATTCTTCTGCTTAGCTGATGTAAACAACAATGCATCTGTACTGGGTTACCGAAGGAGAATTTGGTGCTGCAGTGTTTTTGTCTTCCTAGATTTAATATTAATTTTTTTTTTCCCCTTTTCTTAGGTCTTTTGTTGTGGCTAAAACCCAGGATGCAGCTACCCATCAGTAACTTTCAGGCAGGACAGCTGCTATTTTACTTGTTCTGAGGTGCAGAAGCACAAGAAATAGAAACCCTGAGGATTAGGGAATCAAAGATTGCTTCCCACATCCAAGATCCAAGAGCAGGATCCCAGTTCTACCCTAAGGGAACACACGAATGAGTAGCATCTCCCATTCATTATTAGGAAAGGAAATGTGGGCAGCTGAGGATCAGAGACTTAGGGAGCACTGAGTCTCCTCTCGTCCTCCCCCAGGTAGCTCTGGAGCAGCCTCACTGTCTGCCTTGCCCCTGTGGAAAGTCAGAGGCAACAAATAATATCTTCTAGACTTGCCTGTGGTTCTGGACAAAAAGAAATCAAAATAAAAAACTGGTAAGTGTGCTGTGTTGTTCTTATGACTGCATGTTTGAGAATATTCAAATGAGAGTATTGCAGTCCTGGCATCACTGCTAAGAAGAGATCAGAGAGGATTACTGAGTATTTTGATACAATAATAGCTAATCAGCTGGGCAGACTCAGACTGACCTGATCAGTAGAAAAGGTAATGGGATTGCTCATAAAATAAATAAATAAATAAATAAATAAAAAGAAGGAAGGAAGGAAGGAAGGAAGGAAGGAAGGAAGGAAGGAAGGAAGGAAGGAAGGAAGGAAGGAAGGAAGGAAGGAAGGAAGGAAGGAAGAAAGGAAGAAAGAAAGAAAGAAAGAAAGAAAGAAAGAAAGAAAGAAAGAAAGAAAGAAAGAAAGAAAGAAAGAAAGAGAAAGAAAGAAAGGAAGGAAGGAAGGAAGGAAGAAAGAAAGAAAGAAAGAAAGTGACACACATGGCCTATAAAAGAAGACATCAGGCTTTGGGAATATATGATAAGAACAGTCATAGAGATTATTTTTTTTTAGAGAATTCACCAACCATTTCCCTGTAAAATCTGTGGAATGTGGGGACCAAACTTGGGAAATTCTTGTTATTAATATATGCTCATGACCAAAAAAATTCCTGTGATGAGAGAACCCTGTGAAATAAACTGGTTTCAGTCTGCCCTGTTAATGCTTGAGCAAAGCAGGAGGTGTGTGTTAAATAATTGTATTGATCACCAGAATTGAAAATAATCTGGGCGGTCAGTCCCAGTGCTGGCGAGATTCATTGTCACTCTGCAATGCTGCTGACAGATGTTATTGATTGTAGTTCATATTGTTTATGTGTTTCTCTGAAACAGTTAATTTTAGCACAGTGGGAAAGAATGTCTTGCTACACATGGGACAGTCAGAATGAATGGCTTCATGGAATTTTTAATTACTTTCTGTTTTACTCTCATCAATTAATAAAGGCAGGAGCAGTTTTGCTACTGTCAGAAGACACTTTCAGTGTTGTTTGAAGATGATGACTACAAAAAATCCAATTAAATTGAAGACTTTTGTGAAGAAGGTTCTCTTCTTGACAGTGTAGACTTTTTTTCCTCCTTGCCCTTCCTCAGGGAATGAAATCTCTTTAGTGGTGCACTGCATGGGGTATTCCCTTTGTCATCTGAATGCACTGTAGCTTCTTAGAGATGCATTCCTGCATCCTTGTGCAAATGAAAACATGCTGATGTTTTCATTATACTACCAAGAAGCTTTAAGCTGACAGTATTGATATTCTCGATTACTTTTACCATGCTTAGTGCATCTACTGTCAGAATGGAAAAACATCTAAGTTTTTGTTCCCTCTATGCTACTGCTGCCTCTTCCCATTAATATTGCATCTGAGCACCTTATGATCTTCAGTATTTGGAGGTTCAAAATGCTCCAGTGAAGTGCTGCTATCCTTGAGAGAGAACTGAAGCACAAGCTCAGACAGCCAAAGTCCATGTCTTTGTAAGTGTGCTTGTCCTGGTGAATTGCTAGGGTGCTCCTGCCCCAGTCCTGGCCCAAATCAGCTGGCACTCCTCAGTCTCTGGGAACAGCTTGGGAGCTTTATGGACACAATCAGTTCTAGCCACTTGATCTGGATGCCAGGGTACAGCTTGTGGCATGTTTAATGCCTCACTATTGACATGGTATCCAGTCACATCCCTCAGACCTCTGCTCACACAAGGATTCAAGTTGCTACTGATGTATAGGAGTGCTCGGGTAAGTAAAAACTAG
Source organism: Lichenostomus cassidix (assembly GCF_008360975.1). Lineage (NCBI taxonomy): Eukaryota > Metazoa > Chordata > Aves > Passeriformes > Meliphagidae > Lichenostomus > Lichenostomus cassidix. Next base: position 23,444,713 of record NC_139479.1, on the reverse strand, counting down.
TTTAAAGGTGTAACTACTGCCATAAATTGGGAGATAACTACTGATGCTTGTGACAGTGACTAGTACCTTAACGGTGTCTATAGAATAGAAAAATAATGTAATAACATTACTAATATGAAGTCACCTAGGTTACAAAACCTTGTTACTGAACTTTTTGCCCTAAGGAAATGCAAATAAATGTCCTTGTGCTCACTGAGTTACCTACAGATAGTGCAGGCTGTGGCAACACAGATAAATTGCAGATGCATTTCAATAATGCCTTTGTTCATGCATATGATCCCACCAAAAAGAGTGGAGACAAATACCTTCTAAACCAAAAAAGAAACCAAGAGGGTTAGGTTGCTGTGATTTAGTATGTTTTTCTCCAGAACAAAGAGACTTTCTGAAGCCTCAGTGGAGTATCATTTAGACTTCTAAGCTCTCTGCTGGCAATTTGCAGTAGGGGCTTGGCTTGTGTTCATAAAAGTGATTAAGTGGAATGGAAGATATCAGCAGTATAGTATAAACCTCTTGTGAATAAGATCCAATAAAGCATTTTAGTCCTACTGTGCTGACTTAGTTATGAAGTCCAATATTATTCACAGGGTTTAGTCTTCATAAACTGCCTGTCCTTAGTACAAAGGTTCATTGATGAGGGATAGCTTTAACACTCTGTTTTGCAGCTGATCCACATAAATAAAATGTAAACAAAGTACAACTAGCCAGAGCTTGTGTTCTCAGCTATATTCTGGTGCTTTTTAATTTTGGAGAAAATTGAACTGAACAGGGAGATTACTAAGGTATTTTTTTTTTGTGAAATCTATCATTGTATTTATTAGGAAAAAATAAAGTACAAATTCTTTTATGAAGTTCTGAACTCTCATCTTTCTTAGTTATTTTACACTATATGAAGTTTTTTCCATGCTGATAAACACAATAAATCTCAAAATTATTTAAACCAGTTAGGAGTGTCACCATGAGGTATAATAATTCTTTCATTCTTGCAGATGGGGTAATTGATGAAGATAGGTGTTAAGTGGACTTAATTTAGCCAATGTGTTGGTGATGAATTCCATGTTCTCAGGATTTGATCCTGCTTTCTTAGTGATAGTGGTATCAATACTGATTGAAAATATACCAATTCAACAAACTAAACTCTCCAACTCACAATGAGGGAGCAGCTAATGAAATTATTTACAAGTTCCAAGCTGTAGCTCCTCCTACTCCAAACTCATTGAAATCTGCCCTCCTCAAAATGGAGTTTGGTAGCTTCTACATATATCCTTCCACTTGCTTTGCTCTATTTCACAGGCTGTCTGTGGGAGCCAAAGAACTGTTTTTTTAAATATAGCCATGCCTCTTGGTCATTTACTGTGTTTACTGATATAGGTTCCTGCTGAGTCTTGGCTCATGCTGTGTAAAGATAACTTGTGTAAGGATGTGAGGAACAAGCTGTGCTGAGGAAGGCCATGGGAGTCTGAGAGGCTCTCTACTCTTTCTCTGAAATGGTTCAGTACCTGGACATGAGAGGAGGGTACAAGGACAAGCAGAGTATGATGAATGCTCCTTAGATTTACTCCTTTTTACGACAGTGGCTAAGGCCCACGTGGCATAAAGGTGCAAATTTGTCTCTTGGTAGCTCACAAGAGATTTTCCTTCTGCAAGGCTGTAAAGTTAGCTTCAAAGATATGTATATTTTTGGCTTTCCACCATCCTGCAACAGCCAAAAGGCCCATAATTTAATTATGTGCCACATGAAAGAAATCCAAAAAACCAAAAAAATCCTCACTTGTTTTGAAGAAAAAATAGGCTTTGTACTATAACAATATAGCAACTCATACAACAACTCTTCAATCCTCCCTGACACTCTTGTCTCCTAAGGCTCCTGTCATACTCTGCTGCTCCCTTCCCAGAGTGAGAGGCCACAGACAACTTATTTCCCTGTTGTAGAGCAGTCTTTCCACACCCTTGCCAGTCCCTGTCTTCATTCTGCCAACTTTTCCTGGGGCACTTCTTCATTTCTCAGAGACATGGCTTGGAATTGCATGGAGCTTCCAAAATGCAGTGAAGTCATACATTTATGCTATTGAGTATGGAAGATACAGGGATTTTTTATAGGTACAGATTAATATTCAGGTGCAGATTTACCTGATTACATGTCTGCTACCCCTTTCTTTTCACTTGTTACCAATCCATCTGCTGTAGCACTTTCTGATGTGGTCTTTTTATTCTTGTGTCAAATAATTTGGATCACAAATCAAAGACCCAGCTGTCTGGATCTGGCCCCAGTAGGGTTCATTTGATAGTCTGTGTTGACATTTCCTAAAGGAGGAAAAATTGCTCTTGCTGCTAACTGTGGTCAAAGATTTCTGGTAAAATAGCATGGACTCAATAGAGATGGAAATTCACCCCATTTTTTACCTTCCAACAGCATGGATTTTTTCTCCCCCATGCCCTCAAAAACAAAGTCAAAGCAGTAGCTTATGAAGGACAACTATGGAAACAGAGACTTCAGGCTACCTGGTCCCAATTTACAAAGTCTGCCCTGCAGACTTTGTAGAAGTAATCCATGCAAGGAATCTGCATGTAAAGTAGTTTTTTCCAATGCAGTCACAGGTGCACAGAATTCATATGCCTCCCAGTTTCTTGAAAAACCTGGCAGAATTGGGATCATTAACTGATTTTTTTCCCATATCACATCAGCTGACATTGTTAGATGGTACAGTGTTTCTAAACATGTGTCTGTGAAACCTCTCAGTCTCACAAATTCATCAGTTTTGGAAGGAGCTTCTTCTTTTCTTTTCCTTCTGGGGGTGATTTTTGCACTGTGTCAAGAAGCATGAAAACTGAAAAGAAAAAGCAGAAATAAATGTGCCATTGTAGATCACACTATTGCATTAATTTTTCAAGAAAGTGCCCTAATTCAACTGTATAGTTTTTAATTATATTTACTGATATTTCCTGATACATATTTCATTATTCTAAAGGCTTCAATAATATGAATAGCGTATTCTGTGACTGAGGAATCAAGAGGTAAAATACATGAGAGAAAACACAAAAGCTGCCAAAAGTCCTGAACAAATTACTTTTTTCTTTATTGTGATTAACAAAGCAAGCATATAAGTTGCTTTACTACAGAAGCTGAGCAGCTTCATTCAGCACTTTGATGTGTTCAGGCTAATCTGTTATTCTGCTCTACAAATTTGATGTGATTTCAGAAGCAGATTTAACTCTCAGTTAATTAATGTAGGTGAACATGAATAGCATTTTTTTTCCCTGCACTGAGCAAAGTTACTGAGAATAGGTGTTTCTGCAGGTTGAAGCAGAATAGTAAATTCCTGAAAAAACAGACTAAAGGTGAAAATGCAGCCAGGAGCTAAATCTCTCTGTAGGGTGTTTCTGGGGTTTCTATCATTCTTATTTCATCCCTGATAGAGCTTTGAAATTCTTAGCAATTTCCAGCTCTCAATATAAGTAGCATAAAGCTATTAATGTACACTCTGATAAGAGGACCCAAACAATTGTTCCAAGGGAATAACCCAGCATGCCTTCTAGAGTGCAGAGTAAGTGCAACCTTCACATATTGGATTCATCAGGACACAGTGAGGTATCTAATAGCAACACATTCCTACTCTTTGTCTCTCTTATGTGCCTGTTCTCATACACAAACACCTACAAAAGACTCCTTAAAGCTTCCATTGATCAGCCAATGCTTGTGAGAGTGAAAGAGTTCTTAGTAGTATTTTACCATGGTCTTCTGCACAGAACAGGATAAGATCAGCTCTACAGTTACTAAACATTGTTTTGATTTGACATTTTATTTTAATTTACATCTGTGTCATTACATCCCAATGTTATTCTATTGAAAAAAAAAGGAAAAAAAATGGACATAGGAAGGTGGAGGAGAATAATAGATTCAAAGGGAGAAAAGTGTAGTCCTTTTCCTCACACTAGCTATATCTATTCCTTTTACTGGTCTTATGTGACTAAGTTCTGTGTCCTGCATTTGGGTCATGTCAATCCCATGCATCCTTACAGCCTTGGGGAAGAGTGGCTGGAAAGCTGAAAAGGCAAAAAAGGACCTGGGGGTGAACATGAGGTGGCAGTGTGGCCAAGAAGCTCAGGTGGCCAAGAAGGCCAGTGGCAGCCTGGCCTGGATCAGTAGTAGTGTGGCCAGCAGGACCAGGGCAGGGGTTGTCTCTTTGTACTCAGCACTGGTGAGGCTGCACCTCAAGTCCTGTGTCCAGTTCTGGGCCTCTCACTGCAAGAAGGACGTTGAGGTGCTGAGGTGAGTCCAGAGAAGGGCTGGGGAAGGGTCTGGAGCACAAGTCCTATGAGGAGCAGCTGAGGGAGCTGAGGTTACCTAGTCTGGACAAAAGGAGGCTCAGGGGAGACCTTATCACTCTTTACAACTCCCTGGATGGAGGTTGTACCAATGTGGGGGTTGGTCTTTTCTCACATGTAACAAGTAATCAAGGACAAAAAGACATGGCCTCAAGTTGCACCAGGGGAGGTTTAGATTGGATAATGGGAATTTTTTTTCATTGAAACATTTGTCAAACACTGGAACAGGCTGTCCAGGGAAGTGGTGTAGTCACCATTCCTGGAGGTATTTAAAAGATGTGTAGATATGGTGCTTAGGGACATGGTTTATTGGGGCCTTGACAGTACTGGGTTAGTGGCTGGTCTTGATCTTAAAGTTCTTTTCCAACTGAAATGATTCTATCATTCTGTGATTCTATAGTCTGGATTGTGACAAGAGTTTTTCTACTTTCCCTTCTGCCAGTGTTCCGCTGTTCCAAATATTCTTCAATATCTCGTTCAATCAACATCTTTCCTTAGCATTTTGATTGCTTTCCTTAGGCTTTGGCTGCTGTGTGCGTTTTCAGAGCCAAGAGATGCATTCCTCTGAGTGTCCTCCTGCTCACAAAACAGAGGAGTTTATACAGCCTTTGATGAGGAAAACTGGCATGACAGTAATTGTGCTGAAGTTTTCTGGGTGTTCTCCCCCTCGAGATAGAAGGCATTAATATGGGTGCTTTCCTGCTTTAAGCAAGGTAACAACCAGATAACCACCTGTGGTAGCAGCAGGTGTTATACCTGACAGACACTGCTGTACCAGGAAAAATTGAAAAGACTGAGCAAACACACAATGATCCTGGCTAGACTTGACTCCAGGCCTGAGGTGTACTCTCCTACTGTAATATTTGCTACTGCCTTAGTTCAGAGTAATTACAAAGTATTTCTAGCCTGCCGGGAATTGTACATTGGGAATGTACAATACAAACCTGACTGTACTGGGGGGTGATCCTGTTGGTAGGTTCAGCCCCATGTTTGCTGGGACAGAGAGACTGTTTTCTTTGTGTGCAAAATATGCACAGCTATGCATGACAGACTTCATGCAGAACAGTTTAACCAGACATCTAATCTCGCCTGGAGGGAAGAGTGTTTTTTACAGAGTGTGTATTCATTCTTTTATTCATTTAGCTCTGTGTTTCTGCACTGGTGGGTAGGAATAATTCTTTATATTCTATTCTTTGAATAATACTAGAAATGCTGTCACCCGAGTTTATCATGTCCCTTGTTACTCTATAAACATTAGAAATTTCAAAACCAGACATGCCTCTTGTAACAATGTGGATATGTATGTGCAGACAGGTCACTGAACATGCACTGAATTTTAGAAGGTAATTTTAAATTTTTATTCTATTAATTAATGATTTCTTAGACTTTTAATTTTTTTCTGTTGGAATTATGGCAAGTTATAATTCCAAGAAAGAAGATAGCACTAACATTTCTCACATATGATGCCTGATGTGACCTCAGAAATCTGTGTACCTCAGTAGTGGTACCAGTTCTCCACGTGTAAATCTTCAGACTAGCGGTGGTCTGAGCAAGCAGAAGTGGGAATACCCTTTTTTCCACACTAAGTGTCTCTGGAGGAGCCATTTTGGCTCAGGATTTGTGGAAAAGTTGATCAGCTTCACAACATGTGGAGATGCGCCCATATAACTCTCCCTTCTGCCTGTAAACTCAAACTGCAATCTCTGCCTCCAAATCCAAACTTTCTCAGCATTTGAGAAGCTGGGATAAGGCTTGGGGTTTGTTTCTGTTTGAGATTTTGGAGATTTTCATCCTTTCCTTTGAACTCTTCTGACCTCGTGGGTTCAAAGTGGACAACTCGAACATGAAGGCCTTAAAATTCTAGTTAAACTGGCTAGCAAAGAAATGTGAAAAATCTCTGCAAGACTGTGAGGCACAGATTGATAAAACATGGATTTACTTTGTAATTTAAAAGGCAGGTTCTGCTAGGATTAAAAACTGAACCAAGTTCATGCTCCGTCAGACTTTGTGTTTCCACTTCCTTTAGTTGTAAGGACCAAGATAAGAGAAAGGAAGCTTTGTGCAGTCCTTATTCAGGTGAACACAAACCTGTTCCTACTTATCCTACTTGCTCAGCATCATGTCATGTCTTGCTCACAATAACTTGACCATCTAGGAGACCAGACAAGACCATTTCTTTCTCTTATCTGATGGAGGCAGTCATAAAAACAATTCCTCTCACCCAAACCCGGAATTACTTTGTTGCGCATCATAGCTCAAGGCAGACCCACCCTACTTCCTGCCATAGACCAGCTTGGCTATGATGTTAAACCTTACACAGATTAAATTAGGGGTTAAAATTCTGAAAGTCTTTGTGGGCCACTAAGGTAGGGTTTTAAGATGGAACCTCACTTCCCTGTGGGATAGAATGGGGCAAGGAAGGGCACACTTGCTCTCCCCATTCCTGCGTCAAGGCTCTCACTTTGTGGGATGGCAAGAAGCAGGCAGAGGCACCTGCCTTCCAGAGCTTCTTGCCTTGCACACCACCTTGGCAGACAGGAGGCTGTGGACACCTCTCATTCTGAGAGGTAACTCTCAAATGAATGTTTTCATTTATTTTGGGGGAAACCTCAGTGAGCAGGGTTATGATGTAAGTAAAAGCTTCACATTTACCTAGGAGGGAGACTACATGTCTTCATCAGCTGTGGGAAGTCACAGAATCATGGAATAGTTTATGTTGGAAGTGACCTTTAAAGACTATCTAGTCTAACACCCCTGCAATGAGCAGGGACATCTTCAACTGGATCAGGTTGCTCAGAGCACCATCTACCCTGACCTTGAACGTTTCCAGGAATGGGGCATCTATCATTCCTCTGAAAACTTGTCCAGTCTTTCACAACCCTCACTGTAAAGAAGTGTTAGCCTAGAAGGAGTGTGTTTAAACAGGGCAGAGAAATTTGTGCAATTGTCCACCTGCATTCCATGACATTGTTTTTTTATTTCCTTGGGGTAGGCACCCAACAGAACTGCAGACAGCTGTGTAAGCAACTGAAATCTCAGCTTTCCACAGCAAGAAGAGGTTTCCTGCTCTGTCTGGTTTTGTTTTTCTGCATTATTTTGATATTGGCAACCAAAAAGCAGAGGCTTACAGTCTGGTTTTACCCTCTCCTGCTGGAAGTCAGCCTCATCTTTGCCTATTCTCCCTTGGACCTCACTTTCTTGGCTACAGAATGGCCCAGCTTTCCATTTCCAAAGAAGGACTAGTGTGCTCTGAGTCCTGTTATACCACTCTGCTGGGACCTGGCCCCCAGGAAGGGGAAATATCAATCTCCCACAGTGCTGAAGCGCATGTGTAGTACAACAACCCATACCATCTACTGCTTTCATTTAGTACTCTGACCTGCTAATTGTCATCATGACCCAAGTTTTCCCTCCTACACCCTTTACTAACTTGAATTAATCTGATGAGGAGTGAGCTTCTGAGGCACATGGTGGACTTTTGGAGAGTTCTGTTTAGAAAGAGGCAGAGACAATGCTTGCTCTTGAAGTCTGGCTCGGGGTGTTTGATGTCACATGTGCAGTGGCTCAGGACACCTTTCAGAATAACCATCTGATGTAAGATCAGTTGAGCAAGACCACCAGGGCATTGCAAAATCAGGTCTCATCTAAGACTTCTACCAGTCAACATTTTAGGACTGCAAGTAGCTATTAAGCAGTCAGTGCCTCTGGCCATTGCAAAGTTGGTCACCAGAAACCAGCATCTCTAACAACTTTTTATCAGAGTTCATAGTCAGTGGTCTTGATGATCCTGATCCTACCTCTCCACCACATGTATATTTAAACTGTGTATTAAATATACACACATGAAATAACTTTGCATCCCGGGTATTACATTAATTCTTAGTGGAAAAAAAAAAAAATTCTTCCTGTCAAAACTCGAACCACTGGTCTTTTCAGGGGTGAATGACATGCAGAAGGATATGTGCCTGTGCTAGGGAGGAGGCAGAGACACTGACCTACTTATTTAAAAGGAACAGATCTGAGTGCTAATCTCCGGGAAGGACTCAAAGGTCCCATTGTTCTCCCTTACAAACGGCAGCAAGAAGCCGGTGGTTCACAGGGACAGTTCGAATCTCCCTTTGGTGCTCCTCAGAAGCACTTGCTGATCCTTTCTTGGCTGTATGGGAATTTTAAGACCCTGGTGTCCTGCTGTCCAAAGAGCAGGTGAAGCAGTGCCTAGGTGGGGAGCAGAGTCAGGCTTGTTGAGCTGCCAAGACGTGCCCCTGTTATTGTGCCTAAAGGCTTCAGCCCAAGGCATTCCCCTAGGAAAGGAAGGATGTGAATGGGTGCCTCCTACTTCAAAGTGCTCCAGAGAAAGTTGGGTGCTGTGACTCTGCAACTTTTTTAGGAGCTTTAAAAAAATCCAGCCAATCAATTTAAGTACTCAGAATTTCTGACTGCTAATCTGGGGCAAGGTTGTTTTACAGGTATTACAACAGAGCTCAAAATCTCTGTTTTAAACAAATTTTTCACTTGTGTGAGTGTCTCTGTAGATTCATACTCCAGAGAAAAGTGAAGCTGAACTGACCCCAATTATCTGCTGTTTGAAGCACAGAGTTACTCGGTTTTGAAACAGTGTTGCAGTTTTATCATGGTCTCTTTACAGTCCCTGGCAAGCGGAGGCATCAATAAACTAAATTTACATCATATATTGTTTCTGAGGCACATCACAATGCTATTATCATCTTCAAATACTATAATTTGTCTGAATATTATGTTTTTTTCCTTTGGATTTCAATTAAAAATGGTGTTTAGATCAAAAGTTCAATCTCATTCAGTAACAAACTCTCCTAAGTTTAAAACTTGATGCTAGTGCTCATTGCACAAATTTAATATAGGATCATCTTTATAATCATATTCTTTCTGTAGTAGTGGCAAAATATAACTGGTACAGTTATCTGTGGATATCAAGGTCAGTACATCTAGTACAGGTTTTTGTTTTTCTTAAGAGCAGGGTATAGTAGTCCTGCAAAATTCCTTGAATGTGTGAACATCCAGACTTTTTTGTTTTTTTAACGACAATTTTGCAGGCTGGAAATGCAGGAGTTAACTAGTTTGAATTTTGAATGAAGTCTAATAAGCCATCTGACTTAAAGCAAACAACGGTCTGAGTTACCTCATTTTTGTTTTTATTAGCTGACCTGGCAAGCTAATAAATTCAAACTGTATTTTTCTGCTACTGCCAGTTTGCAGCATACAGGAAACTAATCTTGTACAATAACTACCTTCCTGTACTCAGTTCTTAAATGGAGCCAAATGGATTGGTGGCGGAAGAACTCCCCAGCAGTTCCTGTGAAACAGTGCTGAGCACAGCAAGACCTGACAGAGGCTGCTTGCTATTATTGACTTTGACAATGTAATTATGTTCTCATTTACCTCACCAGCACTTAGGAAAAAAAAAAGCCCACCAGTACAAAGACTGCAATGATTTTAATGTCAAATTAGTTGTGAGATAGGTATTTGTAACATGCTAAATATACAGCAATGCCTCTGATTTTATTTTTTTTTTGAGAGGGTAAAATACACTTGCAGTGGCCATTATAGCACAAAGGTCTTTCATATGTATCTGGCTGCTATCCAGATGCAAAGGCTCATGGTCACAAGTAAGTTAATAAAGGATCTCTATTCTGATCAGAAACTCGTGTGTGCTCTTCAGCATTAAAGACAGACTACCATTAATGTAATATACTATAGTACCTTACAAATTAATCTAGGATCACTTTTTTAGGGGCTGAGCTATTTCTTTCAAGTTTAGAGATGTCCATGGGTGTTTTGCACACTTAGGAGTGGTTTCATCCTGCACACACCTAGATCAGTTGCAAAAGCTGATGAAGATTTCACCGTTGCAAGGCCAAATGTGTGAGCAGATCCCCAGTGTGCTGTGGCACCCTGCGCACATGCAGGTGGAGGAGAGGTTTATGTACAGCATTGGTGTCCTCACTTTGCCCCACCAGGGGGGAAAACCGCTGAAAGGGAGCTCTGTGATTCAGTCTAGTGAGGTAAATGTCTGGACAAGTGAAAATTTATGTGGAAAAGCTTTGGTTGTTTTGATCTGTCATGAAGTGCTTTTACAATGAGTGTCCATCTCTCTGACACCCCATTCCCCATCAAAACAAAGAAAAGGACCAGAACAAACTATTTGAATGACATTTTTGAAAAAAATTTGATTATATGGTTTCCCCCTCTAGTTCTTGATTATGCCTGACTCCTGCTTCATTTGCCCTCTCAGAAAAGGTTAAACACCAAGTATGGCTCACATATTGCTCTCCAGGGAAAAAGACCATGATAGCTTCCGAGCTGTGGCTGTCATTATTGCAAAGCATTTATGAGAAATCACACAAGCTACCCTGAAATGGATGCATTTCTCTGCAGCAACTTTTATTTGGGCTCTATATCAGCTGTAGCTGTGAGTACAGCTGGGTGGATAGAATGGACAAAAAGGAGAAATTAATTTCTGTCTTCTTTCTGAGTCTTCTTGTAATTTGTGATTTTATTTTATTTTTGTTTTTAATTTAAAAAATTTAATTAAAATATGAACTTAACTCCTGAAGTTCAGTACTCCATTTCAAATGAAAAGAAAATGTGTTTTATACACACAGATCTTGGGTAAAGGTTTCTGGATCTATTAGGTAAAGCAGTGCATTCAAGAGAAATGAGCAATTTGGATGGAGGTCTTCTCGATTAGTGACTTAATGACATTTGTTTCTATAATGGGATATCCTCTTAAAAATTCTGCATAGGAACTGCTGCTGGAGTGGCTCTGGAAATGAGGTCGTTAATAATGGTCAGGAAGACAGCCTGCAGATGAAACTGAAACATACACTGTTAATTTATTTCAAATATGGAAATACTTACTGTTAAGTAATGGTTTCTAGTATATATCACTGGCTTAATCTTCACCCTCTAGCCTTCATCACTGAGGATCTTTAAGGCCCCAGAGCAAGAGTCTCAAATGCATGTCCTTTGCTTTGCAATCAGGGTAGCCTGAATCCACACTCAGACACTAATGGCACCATAACTCAATCCCCACGGAGCCCAGTTTGTCCACACATCATGTCCATCCTGACTGAGACAAGGGCTCTGTAGAAGATGATATGTGATCCTGTAATCAAAGATATTGCAAAAAATCAGACTGCACAAGCAATGTCTGTTCCAGTCTTTACCAACATTTGAATAGACTTTGCAAAATTAATATTCCTTTAAAAGTCTAAGATTTGAGTTGGTTAGGTTTTTTTTAAACCTAAAAACAAGCAGATAAAACACCCATAGGAAAAAGCAGCCCCTTTCCCAGAATAGTACTGGATTCTGATCTGGGATCTCTTAAGCAGGGCTCAGACTGCTGGGTCTCTAGGTGGTGTCATCTTATAAAAGAGCCTGCAGCAGCTGTGAGACCTTAATGGCTGTTTAGGCAGCTGGTTAGACCAGAACGGAGCAGGGCAGTGTGTTTCACCCCACATTGCTCAGATGTGTCCTCTAGGCTCAGCTTCTCATTTTGAAAATGAGCACTTTGTAGGCAATCCTCACTGTGCAAACAGCAACTCTCCGTCCCTGTTCTCCTATCCAGTGGTCATTTAACATGGCTCCTGTTCTTCACCTCCCTGTCCTTCTTCCACTCTTCCTCCCCGCCTCTCTTCCCAGCCCCAGCTCACATCTCCAGGTGTAGATCTTTGCCTGGTCTGATACTCCCTCTTGCTGCTCATCTGCCTCTTCTCCAGCCCCATCTTCCCCCATACTTGCAGGCCACCAAGACTAGGAGTAATGGGAGCTCACTCTGGATTAGGGACTGTCTCCTGCAGCTGAGCACAGCAGCACTCTTTGTGGGTGGAAGTCTCCTAGTGGTCCCAGAGGTAACACTGCTTTGTGAAAAAGTTCAAACAGTTTGATCATGTGGAAGGCCTGTAGTGAAAAACTCCATGAAAATGGACTCTTCAGTCCACCCAAAGCTGCTGAACTATATCAGAATCCTCGTCAACTCAGTGCAGTCCTCATAAAATTAAAATTTTTTTATGACACTGAAAGTTTTTTTGCGTATAAAAAAAGACAGCAGAACACCTCAGCTCAAATGTGTTTCAAGCCTTCACTCTGAAGTACATGACAGAGACTAGAGATTGACAATAAAATGACTTTAAAAATATTTTCTAAGTAGGGAAATTGTGTGCTTTCATGATTTTGTTCTTGGAAACCGTCAAATCCTTAGCAGAAATGTGCCCCAATACTTTCATGGGACAAATGTATAATGTATATCTGAAAATTAAAAACCATAATACTCTATATCTGAATGACTCATTTAGTAATTCACCAAAAACATTATCTTGTGATGGGTATTTTGGCAACCTTAGACTTAATTAGTATTCAGTTTCTGTCTGTGATATTTAAAGAACACTGTTATGAGTAGGGATGTTTGCACATGGCTAAAGGAGCTGTATCATTACACCTGTCTGATTTATCGTACACATGTTCAAGATGTTGTTTATTTTCCCTGAACCTTTAAGGCACATGTTTACTTGCTTTTTTGTACAATTCTGTGTTCATAGCTCACTGCACTTTCACTCTATACTGTTCAAATCCTGCAATGTCTTGTTTAACCTGAATAGACAAGAACAGAACGCTGTGTTCTAAGTGGAACCCTACCAGGGAAATGTACTATTTTCATCATTATCACTGTCTTAAACACAGAGAAAACCTGCTGCGAATGCTTTTCTAGGGGCTTATTTAACTTCTTAGAGTCAGGAACAGAGAGGCACTCCCTTCCCTGTCTATCAAACCAGGTTCTATCTATCTGTTCCATCTGAAACCACATCTGGGTGCACAAATTTCTTATCCTTTATTTTCAAAGAAATAATACTTCAATTATCTGATGGTTTGAGTCAATTTTGTTAGCTCAAATAAAGAGTTTTGCAGAACTATAGGAAAATTTCTTCTAGGACTTCTGAATTTCTTAAGCAAACCAGTGTCTGATTTGACTATAAACATGATCCAACCCCTGATTATTCATTGAATAATTTACATGGACTCTGAAATTCACTAATATTTACACACTAGAATGATATTTATTGCTCCAAATAGCACCTAATTTATTCATAGCCATCAATGGCAAATAATTTAATTCCATTAATTTTCCTTATTTTATTATGTTTACATCATACCACTTTAAAACACTTTTAGCTCCTCAAAGATCATTGAGCACAGAGGACTTTATGGAAAACAGTCAAAAGGCTTTGCATAGCAGTGAGTAAAGAATAACTGAAGAGAGAGACTTTGTACTAATGACTTCAGGTATTTAGCTAGATATTTTTGACCAAAACTTTTTTTTTTTTTACTTTGTTTTGGCACCAGTGCGAAAAAAGCCTGAAATGTTTCCATTCCAATTTAGTTGCATTTTATCTTCCTTTTGCTGAGTTGTACGTGATTCAGCAAAATGCAGATAATCTGGCCTCTGTACTTTTCCTATTGACCCTAACTTGCAGGTACTGTGGCAGGACAGATCCATGTTTCTTCCTCTGTGCAGCTGAAAACAAACCTTTCTTTGAATGCTGAAAGCTGACTCTGTCACTTTCAGACTCCTGAGACCTACTGTGAACTTAGCAGTCTGTGGTGGGGAACTGATCTGTCACAACACATGAGGATAAGCCCCATCTGTGCTCCCTGAAGCTTTCAGGTTGGGAATTGCTCTAAGCTAGTACGTTTCTGCTTCCCTACCCTGGGAGCTGTCCAAAATATTGCACAAATGAGTATTATGGGGGTGTACATTTCTACGGTTCTCTCTCTGATTTGTGACTATATTTAGCAAGTTTGCATTTCCCACGTGCTCTCTGACGATGTGTCGTGATCCTGTCCTGCACTGCCCTTATCTCCTGCTGCTTGGGAAGAGCATGGATTTTCTGTAGCTCACCAATAGAAATGTTGTTTGAGTATTTGAAGACCTGTCCCATACTAGGTCAGGCCATTATTGTCAGAGATAAAATGTTGGCACTCTGAGTGATAAAACTTCCACTTAAGGATCATTTTCTCCCCTGATTTATGCTGTCTTCTTATTTGGTCTCTTATTCTCTGTTGGAGCCTGCAAGGAAAGGTGACAGCAATAGTTTTTGAAATTCAGTTTAGTTTCAGATGGGATCTGCAAAATCTACTTTAGCTACTACAGTACCTGACTATTTGGAGCCCTGAAGGCAAAATTCCAATAACTCACAAAAATGCCATTATAATACACAACAAGTGATGAAATCCTGGGCACAGGCGACATAGTAGCTTCAGATTAGGTGTCATGGTTAAAAAAAGGTTACCTGTGGATTATACTGAAGATTAGAAGGAAGAAAATGCATGTAAGCACACAGGAATTGTTATTAATGTTTAGCTGAACTGCACTTACTCTCTAAGACATCACAACACTTTCTAGAAACACAATGATATTCCCTTCTGTGTTGAGCACTGATGCAAATGTATGATAAGGTGTTATGACTTTCTGGAATCACTGCAGTGAGTTGTGAATTATTCATGAAATTAAAATTCCAAACTAATTCACAGCATCAAACAGTTCTGGCAAGTGGCATACAATGCTGGAAACAAAAATGTACACTATATATTAACCCAAAAAAATTATCTTATCCCTTAAATCATTGGACCCATACTGTTTTTCTCACCCTCAAGCTTGCTGGTACTTAAAGTTTTTAGAAGTGATTGTTTGTTTCACTTCGGGATTTGGATATTGTTATTCTGTGCTGTGAATAGATTACATTATAAATGGCTTAAAAATTAGAAAACAAAAGGTCTTGGGAAAAAGAAAAGTAGCCAGTAGGGATGCACAACTGTGGGTTTTTTTTTTTCTACCAAAAAAGGATGGATACAATGTTTTTCCTTATTTTTGTAGTGAAAAAAAGTGTTAGTAGGTGCAATGTCGGCGTAAGGCAATCATGTAAACAGCCTGATCAGTAAAAAAGCACCTTTTTCAGGCAAGTATTTGCATAGATTCAATTTCAAAACTCTCAAACATAAAGAATACTGGCATTTATCTCAAATTGCAAATTAATTTCACCTTTACATAGTTTTCATCCAAAAGCTGGATCATTTCCAGTGGAGGGGGGTCAGCTTTCCAGTTAAATCATTATAACTGATCTTTTGACTTTGCAGGGACTTCCAGGCAGTTTTCTGTTTTGTGAATGTTTGCTCAAAGGCAAAAATCCCTAAAGGTGAAAAACAAATCCGGGAAAATGTTACGAAAACTATTCAAATATTTACACAGCCCCACTCTCCTCAAGGATATATACACTGACATTTTCTGTCCCTTCTGGATAATAAATAATACATATTCTGAATCTGTTTTGCACCTGTCCTACTCGAAGGTGTTATCAGCTCCTGGAAAAATTAGTGGAGGTATATTATTGTAAAACTGGAGCTCTGCAGTAGGGAGTTAGGTTCACTTTTTATCTAACACGTGAAAGCAAGGTATACAGATGCATGCTTCTGTGATATGAGACCTTTTTATTCTTTATGGAAAAATGAACCCCCAGTATTCCAACTAAAACAGTACTTACATTTACACAATTACCCCATTCCCTAGTTTTCTGACCTCCTCACACACACATCCTGAAATCACCCTTTTGCAGCTCAGTGTACTCTTTCATTTTCATTTTTCTTTTTTCACTCTTTTTTTCCAGAAAGAGGCACTTCTCTGGAGTTGTACTTGCTTATTCCACATTAGGACACTGGAAAAATGAAGAGTGGTACCTGATTTGATGACAAAGTCCTTATCAAAAGTCAGATCTCTAGTAGGAGCTTCAGAAGGAAAATACCAGTTCTTGAACCCTCAAGATTTGGTCTTTCAAGGGTCTTTTTACAGGGAAGTCTCAGTTTTGAGTACAGATGAAAAAAAAATGAAAAGCACAATGCACCAACTGATAAAAAAGAAAGGAGCTCAGAAGGACTCACAGATAACAATGTACAGCTGCCAACTACTTCCCCTACTTCCCAGAAAGCCTTTCTTTTTTTAATACAAAGCATTAATGAATTCCCATGTGCTTTGACCTAGTGTATTTTGAAAGTCCCAGGCTTCTGAGAATTGTTCATCCAGTCCTATCTGGGCCAGAGTCTGCAGGCTGTGGATGCTGCTATGTTACAGGGAATATACGGACACACCCCTGGATTTAGGCACTGCTTTTACAGAGAGCACAGAAAGACAAATGAGTATTAGGAAAGACCAAGAGCTCTGATAACATGCCTGCTATGAGAAAATGGAGACTTTTTTAGCAGATGCTGCCATCTGCAAAGCAGAATGCTATGACAGGGACACAGGGGCAGCAGTCAGCACCCTGTGCAAAGTGCCTGGCTTCAACAAGCTGCCCTCAGCTTTCTCAATACTGTTTATTCAATATGGGATCTAACAGGACAGAATTTATCAGGACAGTTAAAAACCACATCCCCAGCAACTCTGAATGATGCAGAAATATTGCATACAGGCAATCACACACAACCCAGAATAGACTTCCCCTTCTTGCAGCTCAGTTTCCATGGCTTCTTAGCCATCTCCTTTTGTTCTCTTCTTCTAGAAGACATTTATAAGGCAGCAGTTCTCACCTTTCTCTTCAACAGGAAGGCACTGGACAAAGGCTACATGGTCCCTATTTTTCATATAGCATGAATATGAAAATTTAAATATCTGTAAAAACTGCTGCAAAGGAAACCTTTGAACATTTTTTATGTGCTATTTCACAGTATAACTGCAAGAAAAACTACTTCTGTTAAACATTCAGACTATTTTGGGGAGAGCTGAAAGCCTTGTTTGAATCTTTTTACGTTTTCTTGGCAACAAATATCTCCCTGCAGAAAGACAACTTACATGTCTATGTATGCAGTTACTGTCTTGCTGCTTCTCAACTATTTAATCTACCTAAAATCAGCAGAATTTCCCAAGTGCTTAGTCTATCTTGAGAGAATTAATATGGAAATGGACACATCTGGATTCTATAGAAATGCAAACTGTCATCACAGCAAAATGACAAGGGAGATGTGTGCCTGCAGCAGTTGGTGTAACCTGGCTAACACAGGCACTACTCAGTGTGCTCTGTGGCAGGACTGGACTAAGATGAAAATCTCATCTGCACCCTGGCTAGGAGTGACTGCTGGCATGAAGTGTTTCCATGAAACTGGTACCTGTATTAACTACTTCATCTATATCTCTAAATGCATCTTTAACTTGCAGTGCAAATAGTCCCCAAGAATAGGAGTCAGAAGGACAACTTGTTCTTCCATTGCCACTTTATTTCCCATACCTCAGCCTGTGCAAGAGGACCATCATCATGCAGAGAGCATCTAAAGCATGATGAACTGTAGGGGAGAGAGAGATGCATGGAAGAAAAGCAACTGAAGAGCTCTTTTGGAAAATTAGGTGTCCATGTTTGCAGACAACTGTGAAAGCAGAGCTGTGAAGGGGTGCTTTTCCAGTGAATCTGGAAAAGGTGAAAAATGCCTGCATCACTCTGGAGGCAGAAGAGACATATAAACTGTTGGTTTGAAGCATCTTTTCCTGCATGGGAGAAAACCTACTGTATATTTTACTTTAACCTGCATGGTATGGAGATCACATCTTATAGAATTGTCCTACAGGATGTTCATTTTAGTATCATACCCAAACATTAACCTTGCGGATAGTGAGAAAGATATATTAGAGACAGAAGCTTGAAAGTAGTCTTTTGTCTTTCCTCCTATGTTTTAAACATTGAATCCTATTCTAGTTTAATTGTTTAGGCTAGTCCTGAAAAAGCAACACTTTACCTCTGCTTTTTGTTAGCAAAAAAATATGCTCTCAGAAGGCCTAAATGCTCCATCCAGGTTTAACAATGATTATGCTGATGATGACGACTTTTGGCAGTGTTGTTTTTCACTTCAATTCAGGAGTTCAGAAATTATATTGGCAAAAATAATGGCAACAGGGCAGTTTGTTAGTCTAATTTTCTACCTCAGATTTTGCATAATTTTATTTACCCATGGTAGAGCTAAGGGCAAGAAAAATCAAAACAGTGATTTTTGTGAGAACCAAACAGTATGGCTGTTGTTTTTTTAGGCAAGGACTTGCATTTAAGAATCATTATCACAAAGCTTCATTGACACTGTGGTTAACAAGGAAATTAGATCAAATTAGGGAGCAAAATGAAATGAAAAGTTTATTAGAGTGGAGCTGCCACAACTGGATTGAAATAAACAGAGCAGCATGACATTTCTGTATGGATATAGACTAAAATGTCAGAGATACCAGGCAAAATGGGTCAGGCAAGATGCAGGGTTCATAGCTCAAAAGGATGCAGAATACTCACCCTTCCCCAGTGACTTAAGGCTTCTGTAGTAGTTAATGTCAGCTTCTTCTCATCCTGGTACTCATCATCTTCTCTTACCCACGAATTTGAATTGACTTTAAAATAAATTCAAAAAATAACTTTGTTTCAAGTCCTAGAAGAAGAATTTCAAACTTAGCATTTCTCTCTCTGATCAGCATCAGCTTTTACCTTCACAATATAATTCCTAGAACCATAAAATTTATTAGCAATGTCTTTATATACTGGAAAAAGGTTCCTCACACAGAGGGTGATCAGTCCTTGAACAGGCTCCCTAGTGAAGTGGTCATGGCACGAAGTCTGACAGACTTCAAGAAAAGAGCCTTGGCCAGTTTGGACCATGCTCTCAGGTACATTATGTGATTCTTGAGGTTGTCCTGTAGGCCTTGACGACCAGGAGCAGACTCAATGATCCTCGTGGGTGCCTTCTAGCTCAGTGTGTTCTATGGTTCTGTGAGATAAATGGTAACCCTGATCCAGCTGAAAATACTCAATCAGTTCCTTTCTTTTATTTCCTTTCAGGCCTTTACTTCTATTATAGATCAGTATAAGAAATTAACAGAACCTTCTTGGCACAGACATGATATTATTCACCAGTTTGTGTCAATTTAAATTGACACAATATGTGATATAATCTGTATAGGACTAGGCTGTTTAAGAAAAAGCAGACATGGGCTACCAGGATGTGTAATCTGCAGGCCTGTGGCAGCACAGATCCTTTCCCATGGGAATTTCTTTCTTCTTCTTCTATGTTTTATAAATAAAGATAAAACTTTCATGTTATTGAAATGGCCTTTTGGATACAGGCGGTCAAATGCCTGGGCCAATCAATCCCTGGGGGCGGAAGATTATTGGTCCAATCCAAACGGCCCTCTGATGTGTATATAAATTGTTAATTAATTAATTAAATAATTAAAGTCAGTCTTTTCTAGCACTCAAAAGGTCTTGCCTCATCTCTCCGCTAGCGGTCCAACAGCGACACAGGTCCAGCTTCTGGCATCGGTCAGACTATTCCCTGGAAATTGAGCCATGCCTCAGAAGGCTGTTTTTATTTACTTGGAGACATTTCAGGTGTTTAATGTGTAGGAAGCTGTTAAAATATTTCATTAAATACTTCTCTTTCCTTCTACTCCTCATTGGTTAGTGCCAAAATTTCACAGCTGGAGAAAGTGGTTTCTCTTTCTTTTTTTTTTTGAAATCATGATTTTGAAAGTTAATCCAGCTCTGAGCAGGAATAGTCAGCGTATCCCCTTAGCCATAGGCTCAGATGTTCTGCATTGACTGCTATTTTGACATTCTTGGATGGAAATCCATCGCTTAATACTCAAACATGAAGCACATACTGGTTCTCTGGCATGCCTTTGCTTGTGACCATCTGTTGTGGTGGCACTATGCCCAATCAAAAAACTCTCTGCCAGTTTCAAGGGGGCATAGGTATTAACCAAATATAGACTTAGAAAGACAGCTAGTAAAATGCTAGGGATGTCGTTTTAGCTGCAAGACTATTCCTCTTGTTGTTAGGCAATCCCAGACTGGGTCCATACGTTTCAGAAGAAGGCTTGCAGGCACATCGTAGGCTCATCTCCAACTTGCCTGTTTATGCACATATATAAAAAGGTAAATAATTGCTATTAACTAGAAAATATCTACATACACTTTTCTCTGAGAGACTGACTTGAACTTGGGAAAAACTTATTTTCAAAAACCAGCCACTTCAAACAAGCAAATGTTTTTTGCTTTGCCTGCTTTTGTAATTGTCCCATGTGTCTTCTTTAACACACTTATTTTTAAACAGAAGTAGCTGTTTCCCATAACCATCTCAAATTTAAATTTAATGCATTGACATTAGACAGCTACTGTAAAAAAAAGAATTGGGAAATTTTACTTGAATAACAATTAAGGATCACTTGAATGATACCTGTGGCTGGGTTGCTTGGAAAAGTCACATTTTTTGGATGACTTTAGAGCATAAAAATGTTCATGAAAAGTGAAACTTGATCCAGGTTGTATATGAAAGCAATTACAGTTTCAACTTGACAAAGCTGATACCAAAACTCTGGGTTCATTTTAGGACAAATTCAGAAGTTTAAATTTGTAAGGCTTGTAAACCAACAAAATTTATCATTATCTAGATTTATTTGCTGCTTGGAAGAGGAACAAGACTTACTGGTATTGCTAATACGGAAGACTTCCATTATGCAGATGGTGAATAGGTAACAGTATTAATAAAGACTTACATTTCTTACCTCTCCATCTGTAAATAGTAGTTTACAACTGTAGGGAGACAAAATTGCTATCCACCTGAATTTAAATAATTTGTAACACATGGGAAAATAATGTGAGCAAGCTGAAGAGCAGATTGGAAGGAGATTAAGAAAAGTGAAAAAGTAGGAAAGGGAGAAAAAAATTAAAACCAGGTTGGACACAGGACAGAATCATATGACCTCAAAGACAGAAGCAAGAAATCTGAATCTGATGTGGAAAAAAGAAAGGTTATAAAAAAGTAGGGAAAGCAAGCTTTGCATTAGTATCAAAAATAGGCAAGTAGTCTCGTCTGTGACACTTAACAACAGGCCATAAATGGGAAATTGAGGTGCGAGAGTCGGGGACAAAATGATTGCAGAAGCATAAAAGTTGTTAAAGAGAACTGGAATACCTTTCTTTTCCACTGAAGAGAAAATATGCTCTATAAAGGTTATAGAAGAGCTGAAGGTAGAGTAGGAGAGAGAATTTCACGAAGGGAAAACCTAGTAAAAATAATAAACATATCCATGCGTGATGGTCCTGAAAGTTTGCCCAACCAGAAATTTCCCAAGAAACTGGAAAAATACAGCCAGTGTTGGTTCTGTAAGCTCTTCTCAGGAAATATTTACATATGTGCCACTATTTAAAAATACTGTGCTAACTCTGTGGTCATCATACCTGCTCTTACATGAAGCTTGTAAAAACCAAGACCAACAAGACATAATCTTTACCTGCTCTTTTAATTGTCCTGTGTATCTCCTTTAACACACTTCTTTTTCCTCTTGGACATTTTGGAATCCTTTTTCAACTGCTAACTACCCTTGACACCATGTCTTTAAAAGGCTGGAGCAGCACATTATCTGTGTATTTACTCAGAGGAAGACCAATGCGAAAATTCAGGCACTTGAATTGGGAGAATAATTACGTGTCTATCACAGCAGACTGTACCTCTACAGGCACCTTTTATAGGACTTTGCTGTGCTGAGAGCCACACAAACACATGACAAAGAGATGGCCTTGAAGCACAGCAGTTACCATCTAATTGCCTCTTAAAAAAATGTGTGTTCCACCATTTCAGCAATTACACACAGAATCACAGAATGGTAGAGGAAGGGACTCTAGTCCCATCCAGTCCAACGCCACTGCTAGCATGGGCCCACCTAGAGCAGGTTGCACAGGATCGTGTCCACGTGTGTTCTTGGATGTCTCCAGAGAGAGAGAGAGACTCCACAACCTCTCTGGGCAGCCTGTTCCAGTGCTCTGCCATCTTCATAGTAAAGAAGTTTTTCCTCATATTCAGATGGAACTTCCTGTGTTTCAGTTTGGACCTGTTGCCCCATGTCCTGTCGCTGGGCACCATTGAGAACAGTCTGGCCACATCCTCTTGACACCTGCCCTGAAGATATTTGAACACTGACAATATCTCCTCTCAGTGGTCTCTTCTCCATTGCTGAAGTGGGCTCTAATTCTGAGTTTCAGTGTTTTGCTTTCCTTAATGAGGGATGGAAACCTGTATTTGTTCTTTGGGATGTAGCTTCCCTCTTCCCTCTGATTTGCTGTGACCTATAAAGCCCCCCATATCTTTGAGTCAAGAGTACACACACAGCTAGCTCCAGCACCTCTGACTGTCTCCTGGGTGCAGCAGGGTGTGGGAAAGGGTTCACTGCCTTACATGGAGAAGATCATTCTGGCTGTGGAGAGGGATGGTAGACAGAAGCCCCACAAAAGCGCGCTGTCTGCTGTCCTTGAGTCCAATAATAAAGGTAATAAAGAGTTCTGGCAAAGCAGCAGGTGCAACTGCTCATGGCTGTACTTACAGCTCTCCCACTGTACAGTTTTCACAGAGGGAAATATTCAGCACCAATGAAACAATTAAATAACAATAAATGCTGAATTCCTTTGAAAAGATCAGGTAGAAATTTCTAGAATGTGTAAGAGGTGACTAATTTTTCTTGATTTCAGAGAGGCAAACGTGGAATTCTTCTATGAGAACAGGTGCCATTAATCCAATATTATTCCTTGTCTATTATCTATTCTATACCTTGTCTAATATCTATTTGTCTTGACCTATCACATTCTCATAAACCTATATTGAAATATGTGTCTGTTTTAATTTCCATTGGACATTTTTGAAAGAAAGTGTTTACCAACAGAGGGAATTAATAGCTGCAGCTGAGGTGGAAAAAAAAAAAAAAGACTGTATCAGAGTTAGAATTCATAGCTTTTTCCTTTGATGGTATTAGAAAATGCTTACAAAAAGATTTGCAGCTTTTGGAAAAATTATTTCTGTGTAAAGAGTATAGAGTCAATGTGAATCCAGTGAGATCTGCCTTAGAATGATTATAAATACAAAATGATTTCTTAAAAAATATGTATTCATACCTTTATCTATACATTTGGTATAGCTCTGCATAAAGACATTTATGATTTGCGTAAGTATATATTTAATTGAAATGTGTTTCCGATTTATAATTTAAAGCAAAATAATTTTATATTTTCTCCTTGAAAGGGGAAACACGCTTAAAGTGAAATTCACTCTCTGGTTTTGAAAAATGAAACACTTTCCAGATAATAAGGCAAGGAAAATAAGAATCAGTTTTGTCTCTAAGTTACAGCTCTGTGCCTTCTAAAAGCTGTGTAAATTCAATTCCTATTTGTAACTTACAAATGTTTATTCTATGTGGAAGGTAAAGTATTAGCTACAACTCTAGAAACATGCTCTGACAAATTCAGCAAACCACAGTTATTTCAATTCATTATGATATTCTATCTATAGCATTTAATAGTGTTACAAAAGGCAGTTGAGTTTTCACGCCATGTGAGAGGGCCATAACCTTCAGCAATCCTGGTCTATCAGAGGTTGGGAAAAACAGGACATATAGTTCTCTCTAAATGAGCACTTGTGTTACACAAGCATTCCTTAGTGTTTAAAAACAAAGCAAAGCAGATCAAGAACAAGTGGTTGCACGGCAAAGCAAGCCCGATTATAAAGCACAGAAGTGTTTCCCACAGGTATTTGTGGGGTCAGCACAGTGGTGAGCTAGACCTCAGACCCTGGGAACATGAGGAAGTGTATGTATGTATTCCTAAAATCACTGTAAAATTTAAGAGCACTTGGACTCCTGTAAAAATGTTGTCAGGGAATGGTATGTTTCTTTACTAGAAGGTGGCTGCCAAGCAGGATCACTGAGTGCTTAATCACCCTTGTATTAAAGCTGAGACACATGAACTGAAACAGTTATTACAGGGAATAATTACAGATCAAATTAAAAACATTAGAACTGGCAATAAGATCAAAGTAAAGTGTTCCCTGCAAGAAATGGACACGATGTTGCTCAGAACAGGTACAAGTGAAGGTTTGCAGTGATGATTGTATTCCTTAAAGTGAAAGAGCTTAAAACAGTTAAGGTGAAGCTGATAAAAACACACAGAGTCAAAAAACAAGAAAACAAACATGACGGAAAGTTCCCCTACTAGAAGGGTAAATACCTGCTTGAAACAAATTTGAGGGCAGGTTCACAATGCCATCAAGAGCAAGTGATTTCATTTTGAAAAAAGCTTGAAACTTTGCCAAGAGAAACCAGCAAATCCCAAGCAAACCTTGCACTCTTGATCTAAATAAGGAAAAGACGTAGCTAATCACCCAGAAGCCATGCACAGAATATCACAAAGATCATCAGTTCAGAGACTTGTCTCTGACTTGTATCAAAAGAAAAAAAATCTGATGATTCCCCACCTTGTGAGGAAAGTGGCTGCAAAAGCTGGTGATATGAGAAAATCAGAAGACAAGCAAAATCTGGCTGAGCTGGTTGCCCTTCATGTTAAAACTGATAGTTCTAGGTCATGTACAAACAATACTAGTTCTCAAAGACTAAGTAATTGGCAATCTGTTAAGATAATGCCTCTCTCAGTTGTCCCACACATGTAGGCATAACCGCTGTGCATTCTCATTTCACAGATATGATAACGAGAGCACAATGGAAAGATACCAAAGTTGTAATTTGTTGTTACTGTCCAGAACAGTATGCAAGTGCCTGTAAAAATCACATTTCCTTCCCAGCCTCTGAGAAGGGACATGAATAACCAACACATGCAGATTCAGGGGGCAGATTCCCTGGCAATAACCAGGTTGGTGTGGGGAGCATTTTCAGAAAAACGACCAGAGGAGACCTGGGATTTTGAAGTGTTATTTACCCGATGTGTCCTGCAAGAGAGTAAGAACACTGGCTTATTTGATACTCACAAGTTGTCTTTCCTACTCTATCAGGTTGTATTAACTGGCTGTATCAGATGGCAATGAATGTGTGATTTCCATTTGATTTTCAAAAATAATAAGAAGTTGATGTAACAGTGGATGCTGACTGCTCAGTTTCAGGGTAGAGAGCAGTAAGAAACACAGCCTCTGATAACCCTGACCCATGACATATCACTGGCTCAGGAAATAAAAACCAGTTTATTTTGCTTGCATGTGTTATGCCAGTACAAAAATGACTGGTGTCATTAAAACAGTAAAAATGTAATCAATGTATATATATCAAAACAAATTATTTCAGGGAAACAATAACTGCAGTGGCACATATCATGCTCAATACCTAAATCGATGTTATTGAGCTGAGCTAACAATAAATCAAATCTGCATAATCAATTCCCCAGCTAGAAATGCAACCATTACCATTCAAATAAGAAAATACATACCATTTATATGATTTCTTTTGGCAATTTCTGTTTATTTGACTCTAGAATGTTCACTAGCTAATATTTAAAGACACTGTCCCTTTATCTATGCCTAAGTGGAATGTGAGGCAAAGTATTGTGAATGAGGTCGATCCTATAGCATTTCTTGAACATCTCATGTTGCTGCTGGGTAGATCTGGGTTTAAAAAGGATTAACAATACTTCAGTATGTTTGGGGCTTCTGAGGTCAGAAGACACCATGGTGAGGAAGGCAAGAATAGCTAAAGAATTAACTCTGAGCTGACAACACACAATTAGGCACATTTTTGGGTGCTGAGTTTTTCCTGTAGCATCATTTGTCATTTGTACTTCACACTTCCCTGCACAAGGGGATAGAAAGATACAGCACAGGCAGCACAGATGTGGGAAGGGCTAGAATGTGACACAGAGGTATCTCCTCACCACAGAGCTCAAGGGCCAGGCACAAATCTGTACAGTCAGTGAGCCAATATCTGTGGGAAGATTGGAGAGACAAGAACATGATGAAAGGTAGGGCCAAAACCAGATGGACAACAAGTAAATATTAACAACAGTAAACAAACTCTTGTACTTGCTGCGCAGCTTTTTGCTTTGAGGAAAGTCTCTCTCAGTCTGATTGTACTGCTCATGGGAGCAGTTAACTGCTCTAGAAATTCCAAAATGTTTCTGGTAGGGAGACAGAGAGAAAACTGATCATCTGGGATGACCTCCAATCTCAGGATGACTGCTGTGTGAAATATCCCAAGTCAATTTTCCTACCTTCACAACTGCCATGATCCTGTTTAGGGTTGTTACCTTGTACTGGTAGAGGAAACAAAAGGCAAGGGACATGACTGAGGAGGAATTCCTCTGTGTGTTGTCAAATATTTCAGGAATACAAGAGAGCTTCATGGGACTTTTGCTCATATCTCTTTCCTGGAACTCCTTCTTCCTACAAAACCCCTTATTTGTAATGAAATTAATATGCATGAATCTAAAAGTTGCAGTCAGATCCCATGCAACTGTTTTAAATCAAAGCCTTTCTTCAGTAAACAACCTTATTTTTTCCTAATATTTATTTTCAAAATTGCTGTACTGCCCAATTTCTTTAAAGTGATGGGTCTCTTTTAGCCAACTAAAAATTTGATTTGTAGTCTAGCAGCCATTCTACTATTTCTGTAATTGATAGAGATGTGAGTTGTCTTTTGGACATGCTTTTTTTTTTTTCATTGACTGTAAGGGGAGCTTTTAGACAGCTAAAATTTAAGCTTTTATAAGCTGTTTGACTACAAAGGTAGCAGGACTCACTGAAGCATTCCCATGCTTCAGAGTTCCTAAAATAAACTGCTGGTAGACAAGGTCACACTTCTAAAACTGAAGCAGTAAGCCTCTACAAGTAAAAAAAAAAAAAAAAAGTAGTTTAATTAAAAAATTACTATTGAAAGCATTTATTTTCAAGACACTTAAACTTTAGCTAACAGAAAAATAAAAAACCAAAACTGATAATATATTATTTTCTTTGCAACAAATCAAGCTAATTGGTGTTTTCATTTCTTCACTTTTAGAAGAAATTAGGCAATAAAATGAAAAGATAAACTGGAGAAATGAAAGGGAGGCTTAGTGTATTTTATCTTTATAGAAGTTAAAATAAATTCAACACCAGTAAAAATTCAGAGGGTATGAAGCCTAGCCTAGAATTATAGACAAGAACATCCTACAGTAGGCAGCTCTGGATAGCAGCAGTAGGAGCTGCACACTATTGCCTTGAATTTATACACTGCAGCAGCTTTGACGCATACAGTAGGTAGGTGGTCTGAGTGTGACTCCTGCAGCTTTTCTGGATGCCATCCATATCTGCACTGCTGTTTGCTCCCAACTGCATTTGACCTAGCACACTTTGTGCTTTTCAATCTTTGCTGTAGAAAAGAGCAGAGAAAAGTAGGTGCATATATTAACACAGGGTTGTAATACAATACAAGCCAAGGGGCAGGTATCAGGAAAATAACATTACCATTTCTCTTGTCTTTTGTTAAAGGACAAGACAAACAAGGGGTAGATGCAGTTCTACCTGAGCAGGGGAACAAGGCTGGGAAAGCCTAATATTGCAAAACAAAATTAACTCTCTGGAGAACAGAACCAGGTATATGCAGATACACATGTGGATTCTCTCTCTCATCTCCTTCCCCCTACATCCCCCACCTGACTGCATATTGCTTTGGCCTCTGTCCAGCTGCAGCAGAAGGGAGAGGAAGCAAAGGACTCCCAAATAAGTCTGAACTGCATGGTAAGTCCATATCTGCTGAAATTGTTTGGACAAATTCTCCTGTATTTCAAGTGCTCCTTGAGCTCTAAGGCTTCAGGCACATGCAGGAAATGCCAAGCAGGTAGGGGGATTGATGCTGCTGTTGCCAAGCATTCAGTTTCTCCTATGTAAATGTCCCTGTCACAGCTGAGCTGTCCTGGTCTTTGTCAGACAGTTGTCTGTAAGAAATGCTCTTGCTCAGAAGCAATCCAGCTTGGATAACCAAAGAGTCCAACTTTAAGCAAAAAAACTGACGTAGGAAGAAAGAAAAATTTAAATAGAAACGCCCAAAATATTTCTGTTTCCATGTAAGTAACCTTTGGTAACAAAATAAAATAGGAGAGAAAGTATGGAAAATACATACAATGATGAATTACAGAAGAATGCATTAATGTAAGTGTTTCCGGAGACATTCAAATCCCTTGTGAGCAAATGGCAGAAAAAAAGGCTACATCATTTAGCCATATCTGTCTGCTTGCATTCTTGAGTTACAAATGCTTCCACCTGCCTGCCACTGAAGAGCCCTTCTGCCCTCCCCATTTAGTATTATAGTCATTAAATAACACTTGGGGTATAGTTCAGCTCTTTACTGAATGAAGTAAATTTGCAGAATAAAAGCAGATGAAGCAGTGTGCTGGAGCATAAACCTTGTGAGCGTTCAGATAGCTTAGTAGTCAGCTCACCCTCTGGCCCTGGCCTGGACCATTCCAGATAACAGTCCCAAGGCAATAGTTACTGTGTGCTCCCAGGACTGCTCAAAACCAAAAAGAATTATGGATCCGTCTGTCCCTCAACACCATCCCGGAGGTCTCTAGCAGCTATATGCTCTCCTATCCCACCCTGAGTCAAACAACACCTACCCTGAGCTCCAGCCACCCTGATAGGCTGTAGCAGAGGCCTCACACTATTTTAAAAACCTTGGAATTAATAGACACATTTAGAATACCATTTAGGCCTTAGGGTCCCAAAGACACCACTGAAAAGACAGAAAGGATACTGGGCCAGTTCCTGCACTGTGTGGAGGAAGTCAGTGTGATATGCAGAGAGAGAACCTTGCACAGCTAGGGCATGAGTCAGCCCAGGGCTGATTTCAGTGCTGTGTGTTTCTCCACTTGGCACCATCGATACAGCCACAGAAAATAGCTACCATTTCCTTCTTTCCACCCTGAAGTCCTTTATTGACTCTGGTGTGTCCACATGGACTGAAAGGGTGATTTATCCAAGTCTTGTCAGCAGAGGGGACAAGCCATCAACAGGTTGAATTAAGGGAAACTAATACTGCAGCCAAGCAGCACATCCCTAACTATTGAAAGCAGCTGAGTATTTGCTTTGGTCAGTTTTGCTCTCCCCAGGTGAATCCCTTAGGCTCTGTTGGAATGCTGAAATGCTGTCTCAGGTAAGGTCTGAGGGCAAAAACTGTTCAGCTGTTTGTAGGATATTCGAATATTTCACCTCCGTCACTACTAAAACTGATAGATACTGGGTGTGATCATTCTGAAAAATCAAGCCTGCTCGCTGTATTGTGACTGTATCTGCACTTCTTTTAAAATTACCAGCCTCCTACATAAAATCATCCTCCAACTCAAATTGCAGAAAGTACTAGAAAATTGCTATTTGCCAGGTTTTTGCTAGCTCAGAAATATGAACACATTAAAAATAAGCTCTTTCCAGGAAAGATTTCACAAATTTTCTGGCTTTTGTTTGTTTGTTTTTGTGGGGTGTTGTTTGCTTTTGGAGTTTTTGTTTGTTTGTTGGTTTGTTTTTTTAATTTTAATGGTCTGAGACTGGACAAAATGACCTAGGATATTATTTTGTCCTTTTGCATTGCTGGTTGTACAGTTGATTCCTGCATAATGTATCATAAGAAAATGAAGAATTCATCTCTCAAATGAGTGTTACCCTGCTGCACTAGCAGATGTCCAGTTACAGCTGTGTATCCCCTCTGTATTCCCTCTTCAAAAACATCCCAAGTCTTTCTGTTGCTGTTACACTTCTTTCTAAACTGTGCAGCATCAAGAAACACATGTCAGTAGAAACTTTGACAAAAGATTTCACTTTAGTCAGCTGTGAAGGTTGTTACTGTGAGACAAGTTAGTGACAGCTCTCTAGCAAGTGTGCCTTCAGGTTTATTGGTGCCAGAAGTGTTGGGAAGTGAGACAACTGGTTAAATGCACTCATGTATTCCTTCTGTGCCAGGCTTTACATACTGCCTTCCTTTAGTAATCAACAATTTCCTGTAATATTTGAAGTATCACTCATTTGGAGGATTTCAAAATTACTTTGCAACTTTGTGGCCAAATTGATATGTTTCAGGAGGAAAAGAAATAGCTACCAAAAAAAAACAAACCCTGAGATAAGAATGCTAATCTATTTAGGTAGTTCAAACATCTTTTGGTATTCAAGTTCCTTCAAGATGATCTCTTTGTTATCTTCCTGAAATATGTTTTAAAAAGTTTGGTGTAATGCAAGAAAATAATCTTTGCTCTGTCTCTCTCTCTCTCTCTATTTATCCACTAAAATCAACAAAAATTTTCATAGACTTTAGCAGTGGCACTTGTCAATTTACTATATTGGCATTAATACAAAACTCCACCTACATCTGGGTGTGAACACTCTATTTCTTGTACAAAAAAAGGCTAAAGCAAAGAGGTGTGGAACTCTGCGGTCTAAATATCCATGCATGCACATATTCTGATACCTGTTCTTCTCATGTAATTCAGAGTGATTTAACACATTAATGAGAAAGGCAAGAATTTGCCCTGTATTATGTTGATTTTTTGTCTACTTGTGTTTGAAGCCTCACATAAAAGGTTCAACAAAGGTCTGTCTGTTAGCACCCACAGACCCCAATGAATTGTTGTCTGTCCACATCAGGTCTGAGTCTGGAAATCACAATCAATTTTTATTAGCCTCTTGACAGTGTATTTCAGTGGTCCTGTTGGTTACTACGAGCACTAACGCCTATGGCAGACACATTCCAAACCACATGTTCTCTATTTTCTCTACAGCACAAAATATGCAGTCCAGGAGTGTACTATATAAATAATTTAAGCCACATGTAGCTCAGCGAACGTAAAGCTTGGAGTATTTGATCTCAAAACCCAATTAGAACAGTTTGTTTTCTTTGATGTGAACGGAATGTTGCAGTATGCACATTATAAAACTGACTTCCAAAAGTTATTGGCATAATAAACACTAATAATCCAGATACTTTTTCTTGAGTTCCAAAAAAGAAACTGCACATGAGAATTGCAACAGCTTATTGGGGGTGTTACTTCTAAAATGAACACAGTTCTCACAGAATCCCTTGAAGAAGGAAACTGATGGGAGAGAGTAAGACGTGAGCATTCACAACATCAACACCTTTGGAGATGAGTCTGCTTCCCCTGGAATTCCTCTGTGACTGTTGGGATATCCAGTCTGCAGTTTTACTTATTAATATACTTCATAGGAAACTGCATTCTGAGCCCATACTGACGTAGAGCAATAAGCAGCTTGACTCTGAGGATATTTAAAAGAAGGAGAAAGAGAGGCAGGCAGGTGGCTTAGGTTGACCCAAGAATCTACATCACTCAGAAGTTTAGCTTTGGGGCTTGAACCATAAGACTGCCTCTCCCTAAAAGAGGAGAAAATCTTCTTTTGGTTCTCAAAGAACAAGTTTCAGTCACCAAAGTATCTCAAAGAAACCACTGAAGAAACGTTACACTCAGCTCCTTCTGTATCAAGGAACCTTTCAGGGCTGCTCCTGGCAATGCAGTAGCTCTAGCCCAGAGAAGAGAAGACAACCTCCTTACTGGACCCTAAAGACAGCATGCTGGCTAGGTGACCTGAAGAAGACTGAGTGGAGCTGCTGTTAAAGGCCTGATAGGCACCATCAATGTTTCAATCTATGAAGATTCTTTCTGCAGTTTCCCTGTTATTAAATAAAAAAATAAAAAAAAAAAATTAAAAAAAAAAAGGACTCCAGGTGATTCCTTTTTTTGGTTTGCTTTTGCTTTTGTTTTGTTGGGGTTTTTTTTTAACTAGGTATGACTACCCTCTAAAAACCCAAAAACCCTAATGTACCTAATTCTAGATGAAGCTGCCTGGAGACCACAGATATAACAGAGATGCAGATCTGCTTTAAGTATTGTCATAAAAATGATGATTGTTAAATGTGACAGCCTCCACAATTTTTGGGGGGGGCTGTCTTATGTAGAGAAGGATTTACAAATCCATGTGGTAGCTAGCACTCTTTATATTTTTTTTATAGATGATTCATATACTACTTATGTACCCATGATAACTATATTATAAAAATGGTTTTGTGTATGTGCTTGGCACTTACAAATTGTAATGGAGAAAAGATGATTAATTGCACAGCAGAACTCTTTGACAATTTGCTGAACCTGTGCATCACTGACATAAATCGTTCTCCCAAGTGCCTTGACTATCATTAACTTGAAAAATCAGCCAAGCAAAAACCTTTATGAGTGGGTTCATGGAAATAGAGAGATATATTTTGTAGCTATGGTATGCAGCAGACATGTGGGAACAGGAGAATACCTGCAGCAGGAAAATGTCTTGCATATTTTATAGTAATCCTTCATTTCTTATGGCTGTTATTTATCTGGACTCTCGCATTATATTTAGTAGGTCTTGTTTTGCTGGGCAATGGTGGTCTGCTATGTGGATTTTTTTTCTCTCATTTGTAAGTACCCTCAAATAAAGCAGATTAATTAATTTCCTTCTGTGGCCTCAGAGTCCTGTGCTCTCTCTGCTGCTCCTCAGGAATTCAGCATCCACAAGCTGCATTCACTTAGCTACACTTCCATCTGAATAGCAAATGCTAATTGCATTTGTTTTCAGCCTTTTCCTCACTTGAGATCCTCTGTTACACAAGAGGTTGGGAACCTTCAGTGCAAGCCTTGAAATATACATTCAAGAGACTTGAAGGGTTCTTCTTTTATGTTTTAAATCTCTGTGAGTGCTGGAATAGAAGTTGTTCTCTGAAAAAAGGCCAATTCGATAAAGGTTGCCTTAGTATTAAAAACCTAATTTTATATTTGGATATATTTGTCTGGACCAAACCTGTCTGAAATGAAAAGAACATTTGACATTGACAACCTGTGCATGAAAATGGACTAATCTGAGTGAGTTAAATTATATTAATAGTTCAGGTGAAAAAAAATTTAGCAGTAATTGCAGCATGTATGCCATTTGTAGAGACTCATAATATGGTTTATTCATTGTATTTCTTCCTGGTTTTATGCTCATATGGTTACCTGTATTCACCAGAATCACCTAAATCTTGGTTAATTTCTGTTTTTACATACTCTCCTGACCCATCTTACTTGAGAACAGGAAATAATTTTTGCTAAATCTTAAAATTGTTGATAAGTAGAACAGAAATTATAGTATGTTCAAGCTGTTCAAGACTTTCGAGAAAATACTTTTTTTTTAAAAAAAAGGTCTAAAATTAACTTTTCTCTAATCTGCTTGAATTGAAAAGTCTGAATTAGGAGCCAAATCTATTCGCACCTGTCCATTAATTTTTAAATTTTTATACAGCTCCATTAATGCTTTTCTGTAACACCATTTCTCTTTATTATGATCAGATCAGTTTCTTGAGCAGAGATTACTCAGTACTTCAGATGCTTGTGGAAGGCAAACATTTTGCACAAAGATCAGTGCAAGTCCACTAAAATATCTACATATGCAGGTGGAAAAACTAAAAGCTAACATGTTTTTCCTTTTGTATATAAATCCTCTGGATTCAAGACCACTTGCTTCCAGGGTGAGAGGAAACTGTCACCTACAACAGCAAGCATGTGTAACTAGTACAGGACATCAATATACTGTTGCCAAGGCTTAAGAATGTCATTGTTTTCAGATAGCATCCTTCCATCATGAACATAGCCTATTAAAAACAGAGTGACTTCTGTGTCTGGGTATTAGAGAGTTTACTAACTTCTCATATTCACCAAACAGCTGAGATTTACACGTTTTCATATTCACTGGTGTATCATGAGCAGAGACCTGGTAAAGGGGCTGGATATAATTTTTGTAATACAGAAAATTAAGTTATTAGGGGTATCTGATGGAAAATATATCATCACTTCTATCAATTTCACTTTATAATAAGAGAGAAATTAATTACATTTTTTTATTGAAGCATATTTCCTGCCACTATGAATTAGGTTTAAAAAATCAAGCATATATGAAAAGTATTATGAACGTGAACTCATTTCCATTATTTCCACTGAAATAATCTGTAAGACTAAAAAGTTCAGGTGACTGTGGCCGTTTATCATCAGAGGTGGTCGTGCACCACGATTTTCTTAGTGTGGATGTTATTTGACGTTTTTGTAAGGATTCAGGTAGCAATTTCATCTTCTTTTTATTTCCTTTAAATCTGATCACAATCTGCAGCAAACATTTATTTCAGTATTCATCCAGTTCCACTTGTGAGTTGCTGGTTTGTAATCAGTAATAGTCTGATTTTATAATGAGAGGGTACCTTTGTGTGGATGTGCAAACGTAAGCATTGAAAACTTCCCATGAGAATCAGCCTCCTGAACTTAGTACTCACCAGCACATATAACTTCCAAAGCACAGTAAGAACTTCACTTCCAGCTGAGGCTGGTCTGCTCAGAGCTCCAGAATCCCACAGCAGCTCACAACGTGTTTGTAAATTGTAGTCACAAACTCACTATTTACTGTGTAGGATGAATATGGAGACTTGTTAGACAAATGCCTCTGCAGAAGGGCCATTACTAAAGGTTAGATACAGTCTCATGTGTATCTTCAAAGACAACTGAGACACTTTGGAGCCTGGAAGATGTTTGCTTTGCTTCCCACCCATTTTCTTACACTACAGACTAGGACCTCTTTCCATTTCGTGATGCATAAATAATGATGTGAATGAAAATTTCACCATCAAGGTGTAGGACTCATCAACAGACAGATTCAGCAACCTGCCAGTGCTGGTTTACTAAAGCTAGAATACAAAATATCAGCATTCACCTCAATGTTTATAAGCCTTAGAAATAAACAGCAAGGGAGAAAAAAAATGTATAGAGAATAGCAAAGGAATGAACCTGATGAAAATGCCCATATGCAATACAACAAAAATTTCTGCAGCATCTGTTCATTGGGGTTTAGAGAGCAAGGAACATAGCCTTGAATACTCAAGGAGGTCTGTTAAAAGCTATTGATTTTAGAAAGCACCTAGGACTTAAGAATGACTTCAAACAGACATTTAGAGGAGCTAAATTCAGGTGAGGTGGCAAGTTTCAGCCTGTAAGAAGATGGAATTTCTGAAGAGAAGTAGCTAAAGATTTACTGAAACCAGGCTTTTAATATGATGAAAAAAGGATGTAATGAAGAAAAAGGCTAGAGTTTTACTTTCAATAATAAAAATGTCCTTTTTAGAATCACTTGTTGCACATATGTGCACACTAATATATATATATATCTCAGAAGTCCTTGTTTGACTAGAACATATTGGCCTCTTGAAGAGTGAATAATATACAAGTTATTTACCATACAGAAGTCCCTTAAGACTTCAGGAAAGCAAATGCCTGAGCAAAGTAGATGAATCAGAAAACAGAAGACAAGCCTGTTCTTTTGATCTAAGTTGCAATATATTGATGGAGAAGCATGTGGTAATGAAATAAGGCACTTCGATACAATACAGTTGATGCACAGTGCAAGCACACTTTTAACACAGATAACTGGAAATAGATGCTTTTACTGTCTTCTGCATGAATTTCAGTAAAAAGATGGAAGAAGAAAGAAAAAGGGTGCTGTATTTTTAAACTCATAACACTTCTCACTTGGCAGACAGGCCCAGCTAAACCTCCCACAGTACAGATCATTGAGTGACATGGTCTGCAATCACCATTGATACCTGTGACAGGAATCACACTTTAAGGGAAGTTTTCTGTCTGCTTTTAACATCCCCATGTGGGTATCCCCAACGTGTCTGTGCCTTTGCCAGTTGGGGGTCATGCTTGGCTCTGTTGTGGCCTGATGCATTGTGTGGCAATTCCAGCTTTGTCAATTCTCTGTAAAACGTTCAAACACTTCCAGTACATGCTACCATGCACCAGGTACAAAGGGTCTAGTGGCCCAGGTAAATTATTAATCCTCATCTTTCGTAAATAAAAATGTTCCGTATTTTTAGTAAACATATCTGTAAAACGCAAAGGTAGTACGGTCAAAAGGCTTCTGAACCCTTCGAACTTTGTCATCTTGGGTGTGGTATTTCCTGTCTCTGCCCAATGCCCTCATGTGCAAAATGGAGGTAATAATACTTAACACAATTAGTTAACGCTTTCTCAGTGTTGTGAGTGTGGTAATATCTGCGTAGGCACTTATCTGTTACTGATATGTTGCCATTAAATAGCCCTTAGTATGAGGAAAGTTTTTCTGTTTACTACAAACTTGATATCTGGAGAATAAAAAGCAGCTCACTGAACAGAGCAGCCTGCAGTTCCAGGGAGTGACCTGGGAGGCAGAGTGAGAAACTTTGAACTGTTTGAATAACCTACATCTGATAGAGGGCTTAAAATAATGCCTTGAAACCTGGCCAGTCACTTTTTTGGTTTGTTTTTTTTTTTTTTTAACCTTTATGAGTTTTAATTACTTAAATAAAAGCAGTCTCACTTCCAGCTCCCTTCCACGCTCTCACAGCCTGTTCATGGCCATAGTTTCCTGATCTTTCTGCTTATCACTGTTGCATTCCCGACCCCTCCCCTCTCCCCTTTCCCTTTCTTTCTCTCTCCGCGCTGGTTCCTTCAGAGGGAAGCTGCTGCTGTTCCTCAGGTTCCTGGAGCACCAGTGGGTTGTATTCAGACTGCTGACAGTAGCAGCAGCTGTGTGACCTGTGTGTGTCTAACCATCTTCTCTCTCTAACTTTCTTCCCTGTCTCAGTCTCCTGTCTCTTAACGTTTCTGCTGCTTCAGGAACGTGTCTGAGGCATGGACATCCCCCCTGGTTTATACTGCAATATCAATAACCAGCTCAGCTCAGCTGTGTGCTGGATTTTTTGGACTGATGTGTTTAAAATATTCCCAGTGGCCTATTCATAGTCACACCTAGATCTCTTCCTAGAGCAGCTGTCCATAACTTACGTTCAGATACCTATATCTGAAGTTCAAGATTTTCGCGTTTGGAACGTCGTTTTGTTTCTTTCATGAGAAACAGTTCACAGATGGAGTTGTGAAATTAGTTTCTTCTGAATTATAACTTCTCAGAAATATTTTCTTCAACCTGTTTGGTCTTCCATTTGCAAAGGCCTTGCAAACTTAGGCCAAACGAGCCATTAATTAGGAGATTACTGGAACAGAGAAAACATGGAAAAGAATGAAAGTGGAGATCATTAGGACTGTTTCCTTGAAATACTGTAAATTACAACAGAGTTCAGAATCTTATTTTTTATTAACAATATTTCAAGAAAGTTAAATTTAATGCCAATGAAAACTTCTGCTTTGGCAATAAGTTATGTCATTCAGTGGCTAACACAGTCACCTCGGTATAAACCAGTAATCCAGCTGTCAAAGATACATCGACCTTTCCTTATCAATCATTTCTTCCAAACCTATTTGTTGATTCAGGCTTAGGGTGGTTGCCTGGGAACTAGTGAATAGATATTCCTTGCCAGAATAATATCTGGAAAGAGAGATGTTTCAATTTCATAATTAAATGAAAAAGCTGAAAAAGCTTTTCTGAAAGATAAATTACTTCACTCTTTGTGAAGGAGAAGTTTCTAGAATGAATTATTCAATACTAACAATGTACACTTTGAAAATAGGATGATTTCCACAAATGTTATGCCTATCTATCTCCCCACACAGAAAAACACACATGTAAATGCAAATGCACAGTCGTGCTTGCAAGCACAAATGGGCATGCTCTTTGTAAAGATAACTAATATATCACATACTGTGTACCTCTAAAAAAATTAGGTGGCCATTCTCAAGTGTATAACAAAGGGAAGAAACTCCAAAACATTTGGTGAAATTCTGTGTAATCTTAACATGGCTTTTAACATTTGCTTGGTGTTTCCTTATGCTTCCTATGTATTGCAATTTCTCAAGATTACTGTGAATGTATATACTAAATTTAAATGAATTTGCTTTGGCATTAAATATATAAACAAAATTGCAAAAATAGTTGTAAAGTCAAAACTATCTCCTCTGGTTCTAAAACAGAATGACTTCCTTACACAGAATCATTCTGCAAAAACAGATATGATCAGATTTGATTTAAAGTGGGTCAAGACAGCCAGGTGTTTCGTTTTGTCAACTTCACTTGCCTTTTTCTGACGAAAGTAAAGCCACACCAGTTTGTTCTAGGATGCAGTATGGTCTGCTTTGCATTCCCTGGCTCTCTCTTATAACAATTTCAGACAAAATTGACAGTCCCTTCCCCTTTCTTTCCCTAGACAATTTGACCTTATTTGTAGGAATACAAGTGGAAAGATACCCTGACAAGCAGGCAGATAAATCCTTGAATACTGTCAGGTGCTTGAAGAGTGAACAGCAAGGCTGGGAGAGGTGTGTGATGCCTCAGGCAGTGAAGAAGCAAGATGTTTCCCTAGTGGGAAGGTGGTGAGAGGACTAAATAGGCACATGTGTGATCAGTTAAGTGATTTAAAGGAGGTGGATGATGAGAAATGGTTTCTTAGGGCAGAGAAAAGGTTAAGTAGCTGAGAGAAAGTTTTAACAGTGGAAGAAATAACAGGGAAGGAGATCTGAGGCAAGAAGTGAAGGATGATGGTAATGGGTGAGAACCAGTGTGACAAATGAAGAAAGAGCAGAATGAAAAAAATTGTGAGCTGTTTGATGCTGTTTCCTTAAATTTGGTTCTCTGTAAATTTTAGCAGCATCTTACCACAAAATCAGAGCAAGATGTAAAGCTGAATTCTATAGTGTGCTCTATGCTCTGGACCCAAACATCCCCTAATGTGAGGCCAGCCATTGATTTTTTAGCTTCAGTTGGATCCACAGCCTTTACTACTCTTACTATTTTAACTGTCCTATTTTTTGTAAGTGGGTGATTGAGAAAGGCCTTAAGAAGTTAGTCTAGTCCATTAGCAATTTGTCTGACATAAGATACTTCTGGATTCAGATCCTTACTTACCTCTAGATCGTGAGGAAATTATTTACCCTTTTATGTCCTGGCTTCCACATATTTTAAATATGGTTAATTATACTTGCCTACCTCATGGGAATGTCGCAAGGATTCGCTTGTACAGAGCTTTGAGAATGCTAAGCATGGCTAACTCAGTGGGTGGAGGAGGGGTGGAACAGCCTCTCATTTACCGAAAGTGTCTCTGAGGCTGTTGAGAGATCACTCCAGCCAGCACTGCTCTGGTGCTGTACAGAAAGACCCTTCTCACACCCGAGCCGGTGTAAGGCACAGATTCTCACTCACCCAGAGAGCTGGATAGCTCACGCGTTACCAGAGACAAAGAATCCAGAGGCTCAATCAGCTGGATGTTCCAGAGGTCTTTATTCTGAAGGATTCCAGGGTGAAAGAGAAAGATGGACCCCAGGTATCCCTAGATATAAGGGTCATCTGAGAGTTAGGGGAGAGA
The DNA here is from genome assembly GCF_008360975.1 of Lichenostomus cassidix. NCBI lineage: Eukaryota > Metazoa > Chordata > Aves > Passeriformes > Meliphagidae > Lichenostomus > Lichenostomus cassidix. The sequence continues at coordinate 23,405,205 of NC_139479.1, read as the reverse complement.
AGGAGGGGGGAACACCACAACCAATGGGGAGAAGGGAGGGATGGAGTCAGGGGTTAGGTTACAGCCAAGCAACATAGGAGGATTTATACAGTTCTGGGGAGGGACCATCTTATTACCAAGAGGGTGTACTCAGACCTTAAGATTTCTCCCACCAGTGAAATCCTGCTGTACTGGGACCACTCGGCTCCCCAGCAGTTCCCGAGGTGGTCTCATCCACCACCACATATGGCAGCTATTTTCTTTTCATGGAATAAAAGCAAAGCAGAAACAAAGCAGTTTCCTTGCTACAATCCCACACTTGAAACCACCACCCATCAACAGAGTGACTCACAAGCACGATGAGCCAAGGGTACAGTGTTTACTCCTGCAGGTTTGTTTGCACAGGAGGAGCGATCTTTGCTTCCGAGTATGCCTGGTGAGTACAGAGAGGAGAGAAGTGGCTTTGTCCAGAGGTGTGGCCCATGACTTATGGGCAACTCACACTGCATCCAGGCTTCTCGCTAGGGAGCAGGGCTGAGCAGGAAAATGAACCACAGAAAATGGTAGGAGAGAGTTCTAGCAATGCCACTTGGAAACCACCTTCAGTGAGCTGTGCTGAGTGAGGTTCAAGAGTCAAAAGAAAAAAAATTAGTTTTTGAAAAAGAAATAGTTAGAATTGAAAGATGATGTACCTCAACTATTATATGTTTGTGTATTGGTGGACTAGTGTAGACATCACAGATCCCAGATTACCATTAATAAACTAGAAGAGAAATTTCCATATATTGTATGATACAGTCCTGCCAATAATGGTCTGGGCAAGCCTCATGACTACATTCCAGCAGGGTCAGGAGCAGTGGCAGTGGGGTGGGGGTTGCTGTTGGGAATGGCTGCTGGAGAATATGCTGCTGCTGGAAATGGTGTCAGGGGTAAGGTATCTGATCAGTGTGGCAACCTCATCTCTTTGCACAGGTTGTGTCCACACCTGTGCTGCCACCAAGTCTCAAATCATGATTTCTCATACACTCCCATCCACAACCAGACACTTGGCCTTGGGTCATCAGCTTCCTCTGTACCTGCCCACCTCTGAAACTAAGCTCTGAGCCTCCTGTAAGGAGCTCAGTGCACCTCGTAAGAATGAGCAACTCAGCACTATTTATTCAACTATGCAATGAACTTCCTTATCCCTCAGTTCACCATTCCTTTCCCTCTTTTGCCCAACTTCGTAAAACTGAGATGGTGCCAGAGTCTGGTGTGACCTTGGCTCAAGCACACACTGGGGAGCAAACACAGGAGAGAAGACATCTGTTGTATTTGTTAAGAAGACACTGCTATTGTATCTCCTCCAAACCCATACCACCCAGACACACAGGTGAGATTCTGTGCATGTATCTGCACATCTGGCAATAAAATTTCCAGACTGGCTCATGTCTTCAGGCAGCTCCCCCTAGATTCCCTGATATACTTTACAAAGATTCCTAAGAGTTTGTTTCAAATACTCAGAAGTTCCTTTAGAATTTACTAATTTATAATGACAACTTGATTATTCCTGGCACAGTAACAGTGGTCATTGTACTTAACCTCATTAGCGAGTGGTTAGAATAGTTTTGCTTTGTTTGTTCTTAATTTACAGCAAAAGAAAGTTTTTGCCTCCAGGTAGAGAATTATCCCATTATCTATGGGTATGCCCATTTTCCACATAAAACCACATTTCCCACGCTATTTTTACTATTTTCCAGTACAACACAGGTAAGTTGTAAGGCCTAGTCACTCTTGGATTGGTCTTTATTAGATCTACATAAATCGGATTGCCTTGAAAAACAAGGCTGTATTTGCTGCCTGTAGTCTTTATGCACTGCAGTTCTCTTAATCAGCAGACAGACAAAAAGGACCTTTTAATGTGGACCAGAAAATACAGTGCATCCTAAGAGAAGGCCACAATATTTTACTAAAAAATGCAAAGTCAGTGTAAGTGCTGGAATGGGTGTCTTTGCAAACTTGAGTCTTAAAGGAATTCTATTTTTATGCTCTCTCACATGCAAACATAGAAACATACTTCATTGTGACGTTATACTAGCTAACAGTATGACTCTACTGTGAATTCAGCATCAGCTTTGTCCTATACAAGCTGGATATTTATAAATATGATTTTACTTGAAAATTATTTAAAAGAATTGCTAATAATAGTTACTAAGAATCTGGGCTCTATAGCATGTGATGTATTTATTACCAAGGGAAAGAAGTAGCCCTAGGGAAACTGGCAAATCTTGGAGTTCTAGGAAGAGAAATTATTCTCCTGAGGACTATTTTCTTGCTCCATTCTGAGAATGAGAAGTAAATGGGAGAACATTTACGTGCTGCTTAATGGACCATGAGCTGTCACTAGAAAAACACTCATGGTTCTAAAAAAAGGGGAGAACTAGTGCATTGAAAATGGATTCTCTTTCACACTTGCCATTTAAAAAAAGGACAGTGCTTTCCAATTAAGGTTTGCACTACAAAGCATGCAAATTCACCAATGAATAGTGAAAAGAAAGCCCAGGCAGTGTGCTGCTTTGCAGCCTATGTTGAAGGAAGGTAAGAAGAAAGACACTCCAGGCAGTCAATACAATAGAAACTGTACAGACAATGGCAAAAGGGGGAAATAATAATAGTGCTCCCCTAGTCTGGTGCAATATGAATGCAAGACGAAAGAGGGAAATAATAATAGGATCCATATTATGCATAAGAAAAGAGAATTTTGTGTAGGCTGTACAACCAAAGGACATTTGGTTGTGATTAGCTGCTGCTCGGTGTCAGCACATGACTGCTGGTTTCATAAAATTGGTTTCAGTTTAATCTCTTTTTGCATCAAGGTTGTTCACTGCAGGCTACAGAAGCAAGTTGTCCTGAATTAAAATCTGTATGTGTCTTGTCATGAAGAGAGGACATTAATTGGAAATCACCAGACCCTTTCTCTTTCAGATCAACTTCACTTTCCTTTTCAGCAATATTTTGACCATTTTGTCCCCTGTCACTGTGACTGATGACCAAAACCCTGTGAAGAAAGGATAATTTGCATTAGACCTCTTGCAAAAAAGGAAATGTTAGCTTATCATATGGGGTAAAAAGAAGCCTGCTCAAGAACAATACCCCAAAACAATCCCACCAAACTGTACTGGTAGCACACGGAATTGCGATAACTGAAGGAAATCGTCTGACTTTTAATTCTGCTTGTGCTGTACATAAGGATAAAGGTATTCATTAGTTGAATAAGATGCTTTGCAATTTAAAAGTACATTCTCATTCAATAGGTGGCCATCAATCTTCAACAAAGCATAAAAAGTGACATCACTGGTCTTCCAAAGACTAGTTGTTACCCATAAAGAATATATCATTTACCAGGTGGTATTTTTTAGTGTTCTCTGTCTGGACACAGCTGTTGTATGTCAAGTTGGTGATGTGTAACACATTTTTTAAAAAGCCTATTAACACTGTTGTCAGTTGGGTGAGGATGGCTGTGTACTATTGTCTGCCAAGTCTCTCCCCTCCCGCCCAATTAACTCCCTTATTGAGATGACGGAAATAAAAATACAGAATCATTATGCAAAACATGTTTTAGTATTTACCTGGAAGCATCAGGGCAGCCTGTTTTCAGTGATAGATGCAGTCATAGAAACTAATTAAAATAGTTAAATTAAGCACTGTCTCACACAAAGGTGAGACAGAGGAAAGCCAGCATTACAGAGGAATTGTGTGCCCTGGAACAGATGAATTTTTTGAAAACAGGTGGGAGGCAGAGGGTTATCTAGAGGTAATCTTCACCAGTTCTCAGGAACCCTGTGTAAACAATGTTAGCAACCTTCATTTGGAATAGTGTCAAACACAACAGGAAATAGAAGGACAAAAAGGGTTTACATATTTAATGTTTATTGACTTTTTTGTCTGGTTGACTTTAAAGTTGAATTGCTTCAAGATGAGCCTACAGCTTTGAAAGAATTACTCGAGAACCTCACTTGTGACACCGTAGCCCCCTGTTTTTATCTGTTAGGCTGTGCACCCCCTAATTTTAAGCAAACAAATATCTTCAGAGCAGCTTCATTTGAAACCAAGATGCCATAGATAGAGCTGATGCGGTAATGAGCAGATTTTTTGTAAACAAACCTGTTTATCCACAAGTCTGCCTGGAAGAGATCTGAGGATCCAAGTGAATATAAAAACAAACAGCTTAGCTGTTGCTTTCCTTGGGCAAGTGTTTGTTTATATTTAACATGAAAATACAAGGAACTACATTTTATTGATTTGAAATGGCAATTGCTTCCTTTAGTTCAGCATTATTATTTTCTTCACAGAATGTGCTGTCTTTGATTATTTATTTGTTACTGGAAAATGACTGCAGATTTAGAAAATGTAATCACTGCCTGGCTTCTTGGAAAAGCATCATTTTTCCATGTACATTTAACACCTTCTTACATAACTGGGTTAGCTTTTGTCTGCACGGGAAGCTTCTGACAGATGCAGATTTTAAACCTCACAGAGCCTTCTTGTAACATGAGCAGAGGATGTTCTGAACACTGGGGTCTCCACCTGTCCATGCCAGTGCCCCGAGCTGCCCCTCGACCCTCCCGGAATGCACTTTGCAGCCAACACCTTCCGAAATGCAAATGGATTTCTCCCTTACCACGCAGGAACCTGTGAGACAGACAGGCCTGGCTGGGCAGTGAGAGTCTTCACCCAGTATTAAAAATGAGATGGTGGATGGGAAAGGAGACAGGACTTGCTAGGTCTTCCCTCAGGAGGGAGAGCCAGGCCTGCTGTGCAAAGGGATGTAGTCTGAAGGGGAAGATCACTCCTCATAGGCTTTGGATGAACATGCAGACATTTGAATATATCTAAATTGAATACAAAGGCCACAGAAAAGTTGGTTTTGTTGTTAAATTCCAGACTATGACTTAACAGATTTGCTTCCGATCCCCGTCTCCTTGTCATAGACTTTCTATATTGCCATGTGTAGGTTACTTTCTGTTTATATAGCTTGATTTTCCATCTATCAAATGTGAATAACAAACCTTTTGATTCATATCCTCTATTTCTCCTAGTGTATTTACTGTATCAAAGGAGTAAAGTAGTCAAAATAATTTCACTATGTCTTTTAGCATGCTCCTATGGAGCAGCAAATACCCAAACACTCCCTGAAAGATGTTTGTCTAAATAGTTATTAAATGCTTATAGTCATTCAAATCAGAATTAGGGCTGTCTTTTTCTGCAGGAGTAATAAATTCAATTCATGATTAACTTTTTTTTTCTACTTGCAGCATGGCAATTAAACATATTTCTTACTTTTTATTTGTAGAATTGAGTTGTGTTTCTTCAGAGCAATCTGTACACTTTTATTTATTGCATATCATCTAGCAATTTGAAGTAATTTTGGTAATTAATTTAGATCATTCAACTTCTATTCCTCCAACTGCTTTGTAACTCTCACTTTTGAAAATAACTAAGAAATCTAGAAGCGTATTCAATTTCATTATCAGGAGATTGAATCCAGCTTTCCTGATTTAAACATCTGCAATTGAGATGCTTAGAAAAGTCATTCTCCTAAGATAAATGCCTATGTTTTCATGATCCAGTGATGAAAAATAGCTGCCTTTGAAAGTATGTGGAAGAAGATCCTCTGTGCCTGTTTATGCTCTTGTTCTTCAGACCTTTCAAGAAGCTGATTTTTTTCCTGGTGAGACAGTATATACATTAGAACTACTTTACTAGACTGTAAAAATGATGACAGAAGAAACTCAGGCACCTGCCCAAAGCAGTACTTTAAAAATATTGGATGTAACTAAGATCAGAAGATGTAGAGGAGGGCACCATTTCTATACTCTCCAGACAATTGTTTAGCTAGGAGACAGTTTGTAACTGCCTAAAAGCCTGTTTTCTTCCCAAGCAGTGGGCACCAATCTTATGACATGGATTTAATAAAAGCCATATTTCCCATTTTTCTCCATGTAGAGTGGTTTGAAATTCATGACAAGATAAATCACATACAATGGTTTCTCTAATTAATTCTGAATTATTTCCTTATCCAATAGGTGAGTTGTCCTGGTTAAGAAAATTATACTAGTGTGTTACTGACAAATTGATATTGGTTCATCACTTGGGTATTTTTCAATCCATACAAATAGGCTGTTCAATAATGTATTTTGATATTTCAGATATGTTAAAGCAATTTAACTGATCCATTTCCCTCAAAATTCCTTTCCTTTCTCCTCGGCAATGCATTCTCTGCTTCCCTGTCTTCACTTCTTTAGAGTATCTTCTGCCTCCTATGAGTTCTTCAGGACCTTTCTAACAGATCAGGAATCACTTTGCCTAATTTCTTCCACATTCTTGAGTGCATTTCATTAGCCTTCATCAACAGGAGTACATCCAGTATATTTGATAAATTTTCTTTCTCTGTTCCAGCCTCTGCTCCTATCCCTTCACTAAAATTAAGTATTTTTATTACTTGTTTAATATCTCCCTTTCTTTAAGATAAGGGATGAAACTAGCTGTTAGTTGCCCCATTAATGGATTGCTGTGTTCCTCTGTCTATTCAAGATTCTACATGAACTCTTTTCCTTGTTCCTTATATTTCCTGCTGCTTGTTGTACCCTCATCTTCTGTAAAGGCTTCCATGAAAACTGTGTATTTGTACCTCTACTATTCCTTTATAGCGGTCTTCAAAATCATCCTATTTTTCACTTATATTTTGTCTCTGTAAAATTCCCTGAAGAGCTCTTAATGCATCCTTAATATCACGTTATGAGACTTTACTTCATCTCAGATTATCAGTGTTTTAGGATAGTAAACCATTTGTTTACTATTTATCCTATTTGTGATTTTGGAACTTTTGGGTGCTACCATAATACAAACAACAACTGTGTGAACTTTACCCATCTCTAGCTGAAACTTCTCCAGGAGGAGTCTATGGTTCTTTTTCCAATCAAAATTCCTTTGATTTCACTGGAAGTGTCATAATGAATTTGCAATTTGGCAGGGTTCAAAGTTTCTGATTTCCTAGTCTGGGCTTCAGTCTTCTGTACATCATCAATTATCTTTTCCTGTACCCAGTCTCTTTGAGTGAGTGGATATTGCTCATTAAAACCTCATATGGCAGGGAAGAGAACACATACACGACAGAGGGAGAATGAATACAAAAAAAGACTGATCTGAATTAAAAAAAGTATACAGATTTATAGGACACCTATATGCAAACCTGAGGCTGTCTTTGCATAGTAGGTAAGAATTTGGAGATAAACAGATGTTTAAACTATTTTTTTAAACATTGGTGAGCTGTACAGTCTCACTGAACTAGACACCTTGGGGGAAAAAAATAATGTCTTGAATTCCTAACTTTTCTCATTCTTTGCCCTGAACAACTCACATTTGTAGTCATGCTTTCAGTTCAGATCAGGTTTCAGGATTTGAAAATAAAAACGAAACTCAAAAAACTGCACAATTTCCCTCTGTTGCATAACTTAATGCTAAATTCAGATACTAAACCTTCATTTATAGCAGACTGTTCTTCTTCGGTGTAAAATACAGTAAACTTGAAAAGCCTCACTGAAAGATCATCTGGCCCTTCCTTTACATATTTATGTGTGCATTTATTATATAATTAAAAGGCACAAACAAGGACATGCTGTGTGTGCGAATTTCTAGAATCTCTTGTTTTCCCTCCACAGTGCACAAACAAGTCATTTAGGCGAACAAAGTCTGAAAGTGAATCATAAACTTGTGTTGTTTTTTTTCTAAGAGAACTTTCTCTGGTGGCTGCAAAACAGAGTTACTCTGTGGCAAGCCAAAGCACTGGCTTAGCCCCTAGAATTCAATGCTACTGCAGAACTAATTTTTGTGGACAGGCTGACAAAATTATCTAGTAGCTCTGTGCCAAGGATAATGCCATTCAGACTTGGAGTATGGCAGAAAGCAACATTATACTCTGGTTTGAAGGGTATAAGTAAACAGCTTTGTTTATCACTCCGTTAAGAAATTTGATACAAGCAGACACCTACTCCCTACCTAGAGACCATACAAGTAAAGCTTTGGGTAAACTGGTGGTTTGTCTCTAACACCAGTGAATGATTATATTTCAAAAAATAATTTCTTTGTTAAAAAAAACAAAAAGTCGTGTTTCAGTGATTAGATTGACAGGGACCCAATCCTTGAGAACTTTGTACTTTTCAGAGACAGTTCTTGGACAACATGAGCTTTGACACCCTGTGTGTGCATCAGTGTTGCAGCCCTCAGCTCAAGGGGCTGGGTGTTTACCTCAGCCCTGTTGTAAAGGAGACCAAAGGAAAGAAAAGCCGGGGCTGTGAGTCAGACAGGCACTGCCCCATGCCCCACCTGGGAAGTCTAGACACAGCCCCTGTTCCTAGGAGTGCTGAGATGAAACTGCAGATAAAATCAGCCCTGTAATTGGAGCTGTTTTCATTTGGACTCAAACTTTGATTTGATGTTTAAAATATATTCTTCAAATAAGGCTTCTTTTATGAGTCTGCTGAGTCATAGAGGTCTAAAATCAATTCACCTTTCTACCACAGAATTTCTGTGAGGCCTTGGGCAAATCACTTAATCTCTCTGTCCTTATCTACAATTACCAAATGTTAAGCTGCCTTTCTTGCTCAGCATTTTCTTAGATGAGAATAAATAGGGAGGGAAAGAAAAGACAGCCGTTTAGAAGAGATACAGAAGACAGGAAGATAAAGAAGGAAAGCAAAAGGAAGAGATGGAGACGTGGGATACGGGAAGTGGACAAGGATGAAAACATACAGTAGGAAGAAGTGAACACAAAGAAAGCCTCAAAGGTGGTTAGTTCATACAGAGCAGATATTTCTCTGAAAGTCATTTGAGAATCAAAGTGGCAGATGCACTAGCTGACATCTGCTTGGGATAAGCTGCATGTGTGTGAGGAAGAATGTAGGAGAGGGGGAGGATGGTCTGCACTGCCTGAGAAAAACAACTGTCAAATGATCAAAGGGTGTCGATTTTCTCAGAGTACAATGACCCTTTGATCTGTGACTCTTCCCATAGGTAAGTACTTGGATGAAGGATTCAGGGGTTAAAAAAGTATAAAGTAACAAAACAGCACAGAAGTGTCCTAAGGTTTCAGTGTTTTCAGACTTGTCTGAAATCTTCCATGTAAATTAATAGCAAAAAGAGTAATTTTGCCAAGGTAACCCAGATACAAAAAACAGTTGAGACTGAATGTGTACAAATGCAGTGCCTAAATAACTTCTGATATTTAACACTCTGGTTTTGAAAATTAGTGTTACTAATTGTGCAAGTTAAAAATCATGAGTTAGTCTTGAAAAAAGTAATAGCAAGGATTAAATATCTGAAGATTTAAACAAATGAATGCCATCCTCTTTGTCTTTTTTTCTGTTTCTGTAAGTCTTGAGAAATAAAATGGTTCCAGTTTCACACTTTTTCAGTAATCATGATTTCAAGGAAGTAACTTATTTAAAATGAGAGCTGAGATTTTTGTGCACTCCTATAGGTCTCCATTCCAGCAGCTGCAGCTTTGGAAAAATGTGACTTAGTGTGAACCTTACAGTAAAATATCCTGGGAACTACTCTCCCTGGAAAATTGCACCCAAAATCTGTCACTCCCTTCTAAGCCTAGATTCATTACATATTGTAAAAACAGTGGTGAAACCATGTCCCTAAAAAAAACCAAGAAAAAGTTCTTTCCATGGGGATTCCCAAGGTGAATTTTTTATGGCCATAAAAATCCCATAATAGTCAACAGGAGTGTTAGAAAGTCCACCAAATAACTTGGTTACTCAAGAATCTTACTCAAATGATTCAAACATGGATCCTCACCAATATATAAAACACAAAAATCATTTTAGTCTTTCAAATGGTCTAAAAGTCAAAATACCAAGCTTTTTAATGAGATTTTCAGAACTTGGTTACATGTCCAGAGCACCATTGGTTGGACTGTAACTGCATTGCACATATTAAATTATAACAACAATAATATGTGGAACTGTTAAGAAAATTGTCTTTATTACCTGATAAAGGCTTGAATTAGGGTAATAGAAACAATCCTACAGTTAAACAAAAGTCACTCTCATAAGACACATCGTCTAGATATGGGAAGCACTAAGCACTAATAAACACACTTTCCTGGAATGTAATATTAAATTTTGTGAAGATGGTGGTGACTATCCAAAAACCAACTTCCATTTTCAAATGAGTAGTTTCTTGTCTCGAGCCTCATTGCTTTCAATTGCTGTTGAGTGTGTGAACATTGGAGTTTTCAGAACAAAGAATTATGCCAGTGACTACTCCCTGGGATTGTCTCTTGCCCTTGAGAGCACAAACTTTTAGAAATCTTCTGCTGCTTGGCAGTTCTCTGAATTCCTCACATTGTGAAAAGGAACATTTGAGTTAGACCTCAGGAAAATGGCATTGACTAATGAATTCTCTAGACTTCCATAAATACGGTACTGTCCCACCTTCCCAGGGGTCATGAAGCCTTTGGTGAATTCACAAAGGGTGCTTCTTTTGAGGGAATGTATAGAAAAGGTTAATAGAACTGCAAGCACAGCATTTGTTTTTTTCTCCTCAAACTCCCACAAAACTAAGGAAATGGCAGACTGAAGGACTTGGGAAAAGAGTTGATGAATCATATTCAAACTTAAATGGATTCAGGAAATATTCAGTTATTTTAGTGGTAGAATTTACCAACTTGACAGCTCTATGGAAATTAATTTTGTATTTAGCTGAACACAAACTAATACTCTGGAGAGGTAAGTCAAATTTTCAGTGCTTCTGTCTTATAATGAGTCAATCTTGACTTGCAAATATCATCGCTATAAGATAGGGGAGGAAGTGCACTACAATATTCAGGAAATCCTTAACCTCAAAAGTCCAGGAACTGGCAATGGGATCATACAGAGAAATTATTTTGAGATGCTGGGGAACATTGTTGGACCACCTGGTAAATTACACCAATGTCCCAAACCACTGTATGCAGAAGCTAATGGATATCTGTAATATGGTCAAAATATTTAAAGTTTCATTCTCTAAACTGGGATATGATTTTAACATCTGTGGTGAAACTACCAGAAGCTAAGTGTTGCCTCCATGAATTTGTTACCACAAGCAGTATATTTCCCCCTCTTTATTAAAAAAAAAAAAAAAAGAAAAAAAAAAAGAAAAAAAAAAGAAAAAAGATTCCTATTTACTAGTGAGCAATTTCTTATATTATAAAATTCCAGAAAAGCTAATGATGTAATGCCCGGGTCATGTCTGACTAATAGCAGTATATTACAGTGAGAATAATTCTATTGAAGTAGATGGGGTTTGGCATACTATCCATTTTTCTTAACATTCAGTTTATTCTAGCATCACTGTAATAGTGGGACTGAGATATCCACTGAAACAATGATGAAGAGCTTTTCAGGTTGTTACTCAAAAGACAATGAAAGTTCAAGGGAGACATGGTGGAAAATTAAGAGAAGAGCAACAACTTAGCTGGGTGTTAGTATTATTACAAAAAACTACTTTGAGTTCTAGTGCAGGTGGTGGTTAGCTAGGTGGCCTGATACCTTGGGCAAGAATGAAGACATTTCAAATTATTGTCTTTCTTTGTTATTGGTAATTTATTGCACACATGATGTTTTTTCCCAATAGCCTAGTGTGCTGGGTCTGTCTGGGGTGGAGCTAGTTTTCCTCACAGCAGCCCATATGGTGGGTGATTTGTGACTAGAAAGTACAACTAACATACCAACATTTTAGCTGTTGCTGAGCAGTACTCACATGACATCAAAACTTGTCTTTTTCCCACTCTGCCCCTGCAAGGAGCTGGGGATAAGCACAAACTGGGAGGAAATGCAGCCAGGACAGCTGACCTGAGTTGACTGAAGGGATACTCCATGCTATAAAACCTTGTGCTCAGCCATAAAAGCTGTGGAGAATAGTTGGTGTGGGATGCAGTCACTGCTCAGAGCTGGCTGAGCATTGATCTACTTGGGGAAGACAGTGAGCAATTGCCTTTGCATCACTTATATCTAACCCTCTTTCCTCCTTTTATTTCTTCTTTTCAACCCACAAGCTTTCCTGCTTTTGTTTTTCTGGTTCTCTTCCTTATCCCACTAGTAAAAAGGAGGAGTGAACAAGTGGCTGTGTGGGGCTTTGCTGCCAGCTGTGGTCAATGCTACACAGAGCTTAAAAATAAACTTGATCCTGCAGGGAGAGAAACCTCCTATTCATTTCTGTGCCAGTTTTGCATTTTCAAATGCATAGTGTGCTAGATTTGTAACAAGTTCCATGCAGATATGAGGAGTCACTCTCCATATTCACTCTCCATCAAAAGAAATTGCCATGTGCAGTCTGATCATACCATGCATGTGTTGCACCATCAGTCACAGTGTGTGGGCTCGGGTGTTGGCTGATGCCTTGGGATGACTCTGAGCAGAGAGTCAGGCTAACACTTGTGCTGTAATGATGATACAACCTGAGCTGACTTGTCATCCCTTCCCTGATGGAAGCAATAGCTTTTTATGACATGCTGAACCTATTCATTTACAAAGGAAAGAGCTGTGAAGGAAACAGTGTCACGTTTTGAAAAGCTGCTGGCTTTGACGTGCATCAGGGCAGCTGAAATCGTGATTAAGAGGAAACTGGGAATTGTGCTCACAGCTGACAGATGATGTTTCCACAACTACCATTATTGTAAGCTTTGGTCCTGCACTTCTGTCCTTGCCCATTTAATACAAGTATGTTACTAAACTTATGCCTCATTGTCAAACCACTACAAAATCCGTAGGGGAGTGTGGTTTAAAAATTCCTGTGTCTTCATGTCTTCAGGCTGACAAGGACTGCAACTCTTATGTGAACAATGCTGTTGGTAGCCAGAGAGGTACAGCCGTGTGCTGCTGCTAAGAGTGCTGCAATACTGTGTGGGAGGTAACAGAAAAACCAGGGAAGAATGCAGAGATCATGGGTAGGGATGGTAGATGTTAGGTATAGAAGAAGACATTAGAAAACAATTCCTACTATTTCTTTGGTATTCTCATGTGCATAGTAAAGGAGCATGCCACCAATGTTTCGTGTTTAAATATACAAAAGAGAAATTAAAATAGAGAATACCTTTTTGCTGCTCCTTAAATTGTATCAAGTGGCAACAAAGGTACCCATTCAATTTCTGCATTCAAGAGAAAAAGCCATATATCATATCAGTCAATAAACCCAAATCTGCTGTAACCTTCAATAGATGAAAAATAACAGTAGCAGCAATCCTTACTTGATACACTTGTTGTGAGGTATCATCCATTAGTCTTCATAAAGTGCACCAAGATCCTGAAATATAAATGTACTACATGCTGTGTGTGGAAAACTTATATTTGAGCACAGCAGTAAAATGACCACTACAGCTGAAGTCCCATATATCTGCAAGTGTTGGTCTGATTTTAATTTTATTTTCACTGGTGTTAATCAAAATGGACTTACATGAAGTGATAGAGGTTACATTGCTGTGATATATGTGAAACTACATTTGAATGTGATATATCTTTTAATGCTTTAAATTTATAATAGCTACTTCAAGGTGCTATAAATCTGTAGCTATTTATTCTATAGGACATTTACAAATCTAATATAGACATAAGTCTGATCCTTCCACAGAATTATACCACGTGGCATAAACTGAGGATCTGTCATGAAAGGAAATTGGGTACAGAGTACAATGAGATTAGTCACTGTGATAGGGATAGAGACTGTGATGAGATATCATGACTATATTTCATTCTGCTGAGAAAAGACTTGATCTATAAGGAAATTAATCTGGTGGAGTAATTACAATCTGCTTTCCTAAACCCCATCCTCCAGCCTAATTAGGAAAAAAAAAAAAGAAAAAAGAAAAAAAAAAAGAGAAGAAATATAACTAGGGTGTGCCAGAAGCAAATTCAGGAGTTTTAATTTTTTTTAGAAGGATATATATAGATATTTTGCCAACTGCTTGTTTAGTTGACAGTAGTAAGTCAATGTACGATTAGCCCAGTGAAAAACACAGTTATTACCTTAAACTTTAGCTATTTACTTGGTTGTTTCTCCATCCCTTCTTCCCTTCTTGTCTTCATTCTCCCTTCTCTTTGATACATAACTTTCTCTCTTACCTGTTATTTCCCCCTTCACATCTGCAGAAAAAGCAAGAAAATATCATCCTGAGAAGAGCATGAGCAGCTAGGGATATTCTGAACAGAATGACCCTGAGCTTGAGTCTGTGATGTTTAAGCCTGCAAAAAGTTCCCATTGCTTAGAAAGCAGGAGCATCAGTCCTTGGAAAGGCAGACAGGGCTTCTGTTTAAATAACACTGTGTATTACTCTCATTCTTGTGTTGGAAAAAAAAAGGATTAAATTAGCACTAACAACTGGCAAAGCCAATGAATTGAAAGTGAAGACAAAGTTAACCTTGACCACCAAAGCATGCCCTGATTTGAGAGTGAATCCATCAGACGATATCTTACAGAGAGAGCATCAAACAAAACACTTTATCCTCAATATTTGGCAAAATGGTTTCATTAACTAGATGTTCCCCTCTAAAACAATTTGTACAGACCTGGGAAATCATTAAGTGTTTTCTATGAGTAAAAATAATGACTGTCTTGTAAGAACTCCTCAAAATGAACCTGTGACAGTGATTTAATGAAAAGACATTTAAATTCTTGTGTTTTGAAATACAAAAAAGGCCTTGGTAATGTATTTTATTTTCTTTCTTTTTCTTCAGATGTGAGTTTCAACCTGACATGACTTTTTTGTCCCAGTGTATAATAGAGTCCTATATCAACTTTTGGATTTAAATTACTTTATAAGTAACTGAACAATGCTATTGTTTGGCTCCTGCTTCATGCTTGACCTTCACTACTTAGTTGTTGGGTTTCCACATAGGAGAGATAAAATATACAGAGCACAGTTTTTTTTCTGTTTCATGGGCCAAAATATTTGATTTTTTTTCCTATCTTTTTGTCATACTAATCATAAGACCTGAGTCCATGAGCAAATAGCTAATAAACCTGTGAAAATATGACTCTATTGATGGTAGTGATATTTTGGGGTAATGCAGCATAAAACTCTCAGAACACATAGAAACTTTGATCTATAAGAGAGAAAGAAATTGTGCGTAACTTCTGGACCTACATGTTCATTTTTGAATACTGTTTTGTTTTCCAGTGGAATTAACTAATTGCCTCCCCTTTACTTTTTTTTTTCCCTAGGACAACCAAGATAATAATAGCTCTTTTTTGTATATTTTTTCAAGCTTAGTAGTGAGTTGAAAGGCCCTTGGGCTACATGAAAATTAGAGAATTATATTAATTTATGTCTGTCAAATTAAGAGCATTTGAAAAGACCTAAGCGTGACATTTAAGATCACCCTCAGTATATCTTTATTTTAATAAATGAGGACTCAGTTTTCCCCCTCTCATGAAATTAATTTAAAAAGTTTATACTTGTGTCATAGGTTTCCTGGGATACATCTGTGAAGGCTCATGATTCTCATCTGAATTCTAGTTGCAATAGGGACAAGACCTTCCTCACTGGTAGGTGAAGACATGACAGCAATCGTACCCTTCTTTTTGGAAGGAAACAGTTATCCCATTGTTCCCTGTTTCCAGAATGAAAAGAGAAGTTGCTAGTTTGGAAGGACTTTTGGAAGAAAAGCCAACATGGCAAAATCAGGGGTTCTGTGGAAATATTTCCGCTATCTTATTTGATTTGTGTGGTGTCTTGTACAAATGCAGTAATTGGCATGCACACAGATGAAAAAACCAAAACCATTCCTTCGTCTCTGCAGTCTGTTTCATCTTTTTACATGCAAGATGCAAGATGAGTGTAAAGGCAAGCAGGTCTTTCACTAAGGCTGCAGCATTTTGCCTGGATTTACAATTCTAGGTATTTAGTTCAAACCACTCATCTCCCAGGTGTTTTCTTCCATGTGGGAAGATAAGGTCCTTTCTGGTGTCTTCAGTGACTTTATATTCCTTAGAAGTGAATTGTACCTTAAAATTTTAATGGAGTCCTCCAGATGAAAATGAATACAACAAATTAATTTTGCCCATAACTTTTGTCTTGTTTCCTAGCAGTTGTAGCTGTTGGCACCGTTGTTTGAGAGTCGGGGGAAAAGACTGTGCTCAGGACGAGGTGATCCTGACTGTACATGCTGTTGCTTCAGTCAGGTAAGTGTGGTCTGAACTCGTTCTTTTAAATCACTGGTATACCAGCTGGGCACTGGGAGCAGCAACACATGTAGCTCTAAAAACACAAGTCCATGTCATCCCGCTTTGTGACATCTATGTTTATGGAGAGAGGAATGAGCCATCTAGGAAAAAATAGTTTCTTGTGTTAATAGCTTACCAGCTGGGAATATTGAGGAGTCCTGTCCCATTTGCTGATGGGAATGCTGATGTTGAGAAATATGTGCAATATTTTGTCGACAATATCATATTTGCAAAATATTATATATAAAGATCAATTCTACCTTCCAGGGAAGTGGGTAGCAAAACTTCCAGTGACTTCTATGAGCATAGGCTTGTGCCTCGTGTGTTTTTTTCAACTCAGTTCAGCATGTTCAAACACATATTACAATAATCTAATTGCAGTGCAATTCCTTCCAACCAAGGAATTGCATACAATTACAAGTATGTAATTCCAACCACCAAGTGTTACTTTAATTGCACAGTTCATATTTACCGTATGTACAAGGCCTTAATTTCCTTTAGATCTGTGGCTTTCAGAGTGACAAGGCTATTGTTTCGGTGTGCTGGTATACCTACCATGAGAAAAATGGCCCTTTACATTTCTGGCAATATTGCAATGACAAGTATTAAAAAGAAAAAAGTAAGGTGGCAGACCTGCTGGTGTATATTCTTCTCAAAGGAAAACTGATCTCCCTACTCTGATTTGGGGGACAATAGCTTAACAAACAGCTTGAAATAGCAAAAGTCTATCCACTGGTGTTCCTAGCAGATGAAAATAATAAAAGTACTGAAAATAAATGAAGCACTCAATCTCTAGAAATAACCTTTTGTATTCAAAGATAAAAGCTTAAGAAACTGGCTAGTTGCCAAACAGCAAAATGAGAACTGCAGTTGAAAATTTATATACTCCTTTCAAGCTCTGTAGTCAGGGTCATACCATTAATTATAAATGACAGCATGAGGTTTAAAAACAAATGGTTTCAATCTCACCTTTAGGCAGAAACTAAGCAAATGTTTTATTCCCAGGGAGCACTACTCTGACATGTTCTAGAAGGATTAAAACAATTTAAAACTGAAAGTGGGTGGCCTTTCAGGGCAAAGGTGGTTCTCGACACTTTAGTAGCAGCAGAAATAGCCTTCAGGCTTAATGATACCCTACTGTCATAATAATTTCTGTTGTTATCAGCTCTTTATGCAATGGTAAGCAGGATAGATATTAGTGCTTTAAAAAAAAATTAAATACAATACAGATTCTGAATGTGTTTCTTCTCCACCATATTTCCTTACATAGCTATTTGAATTTAAATGACAAATAGAAGACTAAATAAAATGTGTCTTTTTCGTGTTCTGTACCTTCTTTTTTGTAAACCTGGCAGTCTGGCAAGGTTCTAAATGTAGGTTATAGTGTCATTTGGGGCTAGAAGCTACAGGGCCTGTGAATTGCCATCTTAATCTGATCTGGCACACCATGCAGGAGGATAAGCAGGACTACCTTGGATATCTCAAGTGCCACTAGATGCTTCTTTTTAGACCATGAAATCAAGTTCTAGAAGACTATAGAAGGTCCAAAGAAGTAAAAACTCAGATGCACTGTGGGTATTTTCTGAAAACTATGTAGATTTACTCATGCAAATATAATTCAGATTCTGTTCTCAAAATTGACAGCACAAAGAGATTTATGCCTTACAGAGGTTCTTTAAAGTAACGGTTTTGAACACACTGTCACAAATCAATTGTTTTAGAGAAGTACCTGGCTCTCATTCACTTTAGGCCACTGCTTACTCATATTATGAATTCTTCCAAAGTATGGTGTCAGCATTAGGAATAGATACATTCTATACTTCTCACCCTCAGTCCCATGGAATTGCTTCCAAGGTACACAGTCTATTAGACAGGGGAAATTAGCCAAAAATGGGATGGCAATGCACTTTAGAAAGTTGCATAATTTTTCTGTCGTACTCTCATGGCTAATTTCTGCAGCAACTGTAGTTATTTATTTATTTACTTATTTATTTGATATCCCCACGCAATCAACATTAGTAAGCTATCTGCATTCTCAACTTTGTCACCAGGTACATAGCAACTCCCTTCACTATTAAGAGGTTAATTCTCCACGTGGAAACTTTCAGCCCAAGATATTAATCAAGGGCCTGTTCAGATGAGTATGTGCAACATTATTTAAAAGTCTCTGAAGTCTACATATTCTCAGGGAATTCTTGATGGCTTTGCATGACCAGTGTTTCTCACTGTGTGAAAGGAAATACAAGTTCTTTCTGCTTTCCATGGAGTGTGGAACAAAAGATTTTTTCCCTGCTGTTCTGTAAGACCAGATAAGTAGACTTACTAACGTGAATACTGGATGCACAAGAAAACTTCCTAGTAATGGGATAGCAGACTTTCTGGGTGTACAACAACAACAAAATTCTTTTCTTTGTGTGGTTAAAGATGTGAACATAACTGATATAATTATTCTTTTATTTCTTCGGTTGGGAAACCCTCCTTGCCATCTGTAACTCTAGGTGTAGAACTTTGTACTGAGTATGCTTTTTGAGGAAAGAATTGTTTCCATCTGCAGTCTAGGCAGAGGTGGCATGAGACTGGAGTGCACCTTTGAGAAATTTAGAAGTAGATGACAGACATTAGCCTTGAGATAGCTAAATAACACCATCTTCAAATGATTACTGTTTGTTTTCTACATAACAGCTGTGAGAGTAAGAGAAGGGAAGTATGCCAAAAATTTGCAAGCAGGGAAATAGAAGCTATCAAGACATCCTGAACACTATTTTTTCTGCCAGGACTCAGCATGAAGAATGTGTTTTACACCTGTTTTGAGGAAGAGTGGGAATTTTTGGTTTTTGCTGTGCTCTGAAGATATTTTTGGCTGTAGGAGAGGTATAGGTCTATAGGAGGCATTGTACCTGTGTGCTCTGAAAAATTCTGAATGTTGTGGATCTTTAGATTGAAAGGCAAAGATTATTTCAGCACTTGGGTTGCAGAAGTGATGGGTCTGCCATCAGGTAGGCATCTGCTCTGTGTGCTTCTTGGATACCACAGTGCGGCTTTAGCTGATCGGCAAAATTAAAAGTGCCTTGTGTTTTCACATAACACGACTTTATTGTCCTCATAGTGCAATTGGTACAAGCAGTGCCAAAGCTGCAGACACTGAGAACATTTAGAACATTTAGAACACTGAGAACTGCAAACAATAAGAGTTTAAATTAAAGGATGAAGGAGATTTAACTCAATAACTTGCAGCCAAGAAATGGTCCAGACCTGCAGTAAACAAACATATTTCCTCCTGTTAGGCTAGTTGAAAACCAGGATGGTAAAACATTGTCAGCAATGAGGTCTGGAGGGTCCTAAGGCCTGTCCCAGGGGTCTTATTGGAATCCATTTTGTACTAGCCAGGCAATTTCTCTACCTTGTATGCCAAATGTTATTGGAGGAAGCAGGAAAGGAGTGAAAAATTCAAGACATCATTCACTGTCTATTTTCTTTTCGTCATTTCCTGGCAGATCATTTTCATATTACTTTTTATTTGTTCTCCCTTTCAATGGAAACTTCTTTCTCTTAATTCTTGGGAGAAATTTTACCTGGGTCATCCAGTCATGTTTTACAAAAGTCTTTAGAAATTCCACAAAATTTCCCTTTGTTGTTGTTGCTGCTGCTGCTGTTGTCGTTTTTGTTGGTTTTTGTTTTGTTTTCTTTTGGTTTTTTTACTCTCACATTTGTAGACTCATAAACTCATAAAATGGTTAGGGTTAGAAGGGACCTTACAGATCATCCAGTTCCAACTCCCCTGCCATGGGCAGGGAAACCTTCCAATAAATAAGGTTGCTTAAATCCCTGTCCAACCTGGCCTTGATATGCAAAACCTATTTTACAGGTATTAGACTAAGACTGACTCTGTCATTTTGAATGGACTGAAAATTACAAGTACAGAACTTGCAACACAGGAAAATCAAGAAATTTATTCTTATATGCATTGTTTTCATGTTAGCAAATGTAATGCCTTTATTTGAGTGTTCAGGATTGTCTTTATAGTTTCTCAATCTTGAAAGCTCCTGAAGATGGCAGGGTCTTAACCACTAGACATCCATCTTGTATTTCTTATGTCTTCACATTGCAATCTGAGTTTGCTATCAAAATATCAGTGTTACTAGTGGTTTACTGCTGTGTCTAATGTCTTTCAGTGGGGTCTGAGGCCTTGTGACCATGTATTTATAAATAATCTCTTCCTTAAAGAGCTAGAGCTGTAGAGGGAGTTCTGAAGAAACTAGGCACGACACTTCCTCAGGAGTCCTGAAGTTGGAGAGTAACCTTTGCGACAAAGCAAATGCCTAAGAGCAATCCAGAAAGGTGTGTGCTATTGGCACTTTTTGGGGAGTTAGAGAGGAGACTGCACTAGCTCTTTTTGCAATACTGGAGTACTACCAGAGAAATTTTTATGAATCGTTTCCTTCTCTGTCAATTATTCTCCTGCCAGAGTTTATGGAGTCAATAATGTTGCCTTGTACTTTTAGGCAGTGTGTCCGTGTATGCATGTGTGTATGTCTATATGGGGGTGTGTTAATTGCAGGATTTGTGCCTTGCAAATTGCAATGGCCACTGTTACCTAACTTCTACTTTGCATATTCCTGCAATGCAGTTTTTGGAGAATGTGAAAATCATATTGATATTAGTTTCACTGAAAATAAAAAGTAACCTAACTAAAACTTGTGGCGAACATAAAGAGAGTGGCTAAGTTTTTACTGTAATATACACTGATGAGATTTCTAGAGAAAAGAAAATACTATTTTAAGATCCATCCTGGTACAAAGCTCATTCTGACTTTCCAAATTAATTCTCTTGTTGAACGAGCCACAGTGTGTATTTTGTACATGGTACAGTGTAATACATTCTCAACTCCCAGATTACCTCCTCTGATAACGATTTTGAAAGTTCTGCAATGTGGACATGAAAAAATGGATTGGCTCCAGGAGAGGAAGGACCCTTGGAGGGGGGAGAAAGAAGGGTGAGGAGCTAAATGGCAGAACTGAGAACTCAGAAATGCACATATTTTTCAATCATGCTGAAATTCTCCAAATAGACAGCTATGATCATTATGCAGAGTATGATTTACTCTTGAAAAAGCAGTGAATCTCAAAGGAATACACATGAAAGAACAGTTATTAAACTCACACATACAAGAGAAAGAACTCATCTATATCCCTTCTTGTATCAAATGGCAACATGCAGTCAAGTCTGAACAGTTGAATAAATAAAGTATTAGAGTAGATTACCACAAGGGACAATAAATATGCCAAAAACAATTTGGGGAAATGTCTTAATGAGCTCAAAAAGCATGTGGAAGAATGAGAAAAATAAAATTAAACCAAAGAATTGAAGGGAAAGCTAAAAGAGCCTGTGCCTTTACTAAGGAACTGGGAATGAGGCCCAGCTCCGAGGTCACTTTGGCTGCATCCCAAATTCATGTCAGAGAAAGATTTGTGAGCATGTCAGTCCTCCCCAACACTTTGGCTTCCATGTGAGGGAAGCCCTTGTATGAGGGCAGTCAAGGATACACAAAGCAGAGTCAGAAAGAAAAGGGGAGCAGAGGTGAGGACCTGCCTGCTCTGTAGCCTTGACCTGATTGAATGGCATTTGAGATAAATGCTGCTAAGTCTCTGCAAATGGATTCACTTTTTGGAAACCTCAATGGCTCTGACAGCTGGAGCTGTTAACAGAGCTATTAATAGCAAGATGTCAATAAAGCAGTGATATACTGCTGGCTGTCTTGATTAAAACGTTTCCATTGTATACTAATTATGTTTATTACGGATATTACAGAATTTTATGTACTGATTAAGCTTGTAAGTTTAACCAACCAATAACAGCCTTGACAAATAAGATGAAATAAATACGAACACGTAATAGTTTTGGGATGATCCTTAAATTATGACTGGACCGGCTAATACACTTTAAAAACTGGCCAAAATTTTGTCAACATAGAACAAACATGATATACAATCCCACAGAAATATATTAGCTTAATGAACAGAATTGGGTGTTCTAACATCTCTTGCATGCATTCCTATCAGGTTTTGGCCTCAAGCATTTTCTTTTTCTTTCTGAAGATTTCCAAATAATTGTGCAAAATTAGTCTGTCCTGAAATATTTGGCCTGATTCTTCATTACATAATGGTTTTGGTGCAGGATGGCATCTGCTGAATTACTTGTGACACATACCTGCTCTAAGCAACATTTCACATACTAAACTCAGTAGAGTACATCTGAGTCCTTACAAAGAAAAGCATCGAGCTGGCTTATTCTGGGACTGTAGTTTTACACCTAGTTCTGTTAAGGATTAGAGTACCAGTTTCTGAATAAGTGATTGAAGAATAAAGATTGCATGCTTCAGCAAAGTTACCAATATGGTGGCATGGTTCTATCTACCTGCTGGTAAAGAGAAATGGTAGGTTGAATTTCTATTCTACATATTGCAACAAATGGAATTCCTATAGAGACGTTTATTATTTAAATTCTGATTTTGAATAAAGTCAGTGAAAACTGTGGATTGCTGTACACAGATTTTTTGTGCTGCAGAAATTTCTTTACAGCAGAAAGAGCACCATGATGCAAAATACACTGCAGTCACTGGCAACTAAGATTAACAGCTCAGGTGTCAATTGCACTGCTGACACATTTTCACTTGGAGTTTGGCTGAGTGCCCCAGCTCATTTCACAAAACCCTCTTCAACAGTAACATTCAGATTGTAACAGCTTTCACCTTCCATCCATCTGGTTGAGATGATGAGTAAGCATCAGAATGGTAAAAGCCCCCAAAAACTTTAATAAAAAAAACTTTTGATCCTCTAAGCTGTTTGGCCCACTAAGGGCCTCTTGCCAGGTGAGTGAGGACACACCTGGTAAACACAGTCCGCTGATCACATTACCAAAAGAGATGTATTTTCTCACATGATTATTTTGCCATCCAACCACTGCACCTCTGTTGTAAGAAAGCCTGTTCTCAGACACACCAGAGGGGAATAATGTTGGAGAAAGCTCAAAAGGAGCTCTGCATTGAATAAAATGGGGAAATGCTTCCATGGGCATGCTTCAAGACGCCCCTATGAGGATGTCATGCAGCTGTGAAAGTTGCTGGCAGATTAGGATATTGGGTGTTGAAATTCATGACAAAAAGTAAAATTCCTGGGCTGAGGCACTGCACACTGCATTTGGCAAATCTTAAACACTTGTAGTTTAGTCATTCAGCTTCTTTCTCCCACCTCCTCCCTGTGAATATTCATGTGTAGTCTTAAGGCTTGCTTACTGCCTTTTCACGTTCTTTGTGGTGGGTGCTGTGACTCACGTTGCTTGCCTCAGACTCCTTTCTCCTTGTTCCCCCACAGCTCCTCACATAACCTCCCACGCGCCAAAGACACCTCTTTCCATTCATTTCCTATCGACTTCTGCAAGGAGTTGCTAGGTCTTTTCTTCCTCAGAAGATGCAGCACACCACAGAACCATCAAAACTTGCTGTCCTTATTCTCTGCTGAGCCATCTGCAAGGGGGAGCTCCTCCCCACTCATCTTAGTCATGCTCTGCTACGACACAGCCATCTCTGACCTCACTTCTCTCTCTCTAACAACACCTACGACACCTACATACAGAAGCTGACGCAGCGCTCTGACTCTCCTTCCTGTGACACAATCATCCGGTGCTTCATCCCTTCTGAGTCAATTTTTGTCATTCGGTGTTGCTGGTGCTGCTTATGTGCAGAAGAATGCCCTTTTTCTCAAGGAGGGACGTTGCTTCTTGTCCAACATCCATATTTATGGAGGGTTTGTTGGACTGGGATTGTGACTGGTGCTCAGAGTGATGCTGAGCTCCTGACAACTAGCAGAATGCAGAATCGTTGCTGAAGCATCTGCTATCAGGTCCTTTTCAGACAGTATTGCCATGTCCCAGTACCAATCTGTCACTGATCAGAGGATTATAAAATGGCCCTAAACGTGTGATCTGAGCTGAAGTTTAGTATAGGAGAGCACAGGTTAAGAAAAACTCCAACCTTATTTAAAAAAAATAAAATGTGATTACAAAAACATTCATTCAGTCAGTGCAGTTTTATGAGTGCTTTCTAGAATATATTAAAAGATGAGCTCTGTGGAGCAAAAGCAACTTGAAGAAAACTGAGCTATTCCAATGTCAGTGAGGTCAGAAATAAGCACCAGTCATTGTCTTAATGAGAAATGATCCTAGTTCATACAAAATACATAAGCAGTTAATATATGAGACTTGGAGAAAGCAATGAAAAGATGAGGTGATTCAGTGGATTTAGCACAAACTTTAGAAGCTATTACATTGAAAATATTTTTAAAATAGTGTGGGTTTTTTTCTTATACTGATTTCAAGAACTTCAGATGCCTTTCATTTAGTTAATAGTTTGTGTATGAAGCAGGCTCAGTAGCTCTGCACTGGAGTGGTTGTATGTTTCCTTTACATTTTATTGCACTAAGTATAATCCCTCTTTCTTTCAAATTAAAAAATAAAAGGCTCATTTTTTTCAGCATTTTAACCTGAAAATAGTCACATTTCTGTGAGGTCTAGTTTATTACACCAGTGCAAAAGAGACCAGTTGGTAAAACGGAGAACTTGTGCTCTAGGCTTTTATGCTAAGCTTGTACGTGCGTGTAGAGAACTGCACTTATACTATGAATCAATATACGATAATTTTGGGGGGAGTAATGACACAAAATTTTTTTATGCATGGCTTCTTGAAGGAATTTTTTTTGGGTTTATTCCAAGCTCTACTGTACAGTGCTTCTTCCTGGCAATGGGCTACTAAAAACATACATATTCCATAACTCCTACACTTCATGCTATAAAAAGTTACAGAGCAGCATCCATGTGATGCCATCCATAGGGATCCTACAAAAGCTTGTTGAAATCATATTTTTGTTTTGAAATGTCCAGTAGAAACATTTTCTTTTTTACATTTTGATATAATTTCTGTTGACCTCACACTATCAAAAAGTGAATCTCTTATTCACAGGAAGGAAAAGAGAAAGAGCCATTGCAAATGGCAAATATTGCAAAATATTTATTCTGATTTGCAAATATTTGCAAACATTGCAAAATATTTCTTCTGATTAAGTCTGTAAAACTTTTTAGTTTGTCTCCTCTGAGACAGGTGCCTCTTTCTGATCCATGATGAGAGAGCTATGAATCAGGGGCTTCTGCATATGGTTACACATGGGGGTTTGGGCATTTCAGAGCAGAAATAATTTTTTTTTTAAATAAAATGCTTTGAACAGATAGCTTAAAGTGACCACAGCACTTCCATCAACAGCTAAAAAACATACTAAAGAGAAAAGACAGGGAAAATACATAAACGCTTTAGCCATCAGAATCTGTTTAGCATCAGAAAAAGCAGGACTCAGAAAAATTATCACATGAACAAGACACAGATTGATGAAGCAGTCTAAGCTCTGGAGAAATGTTTGCAAAGCTACTAACTTCTGTAAGAGTTGCAAAAGGAGCGATTGCAGTCCTCTGAGTTTATTTACAGTAAAAACCAATTACTTAATTATGTATTCCCTTAAAAGGTTGGCTATTTTCCATGTTTCAGGTAAATGTGTGCTTTAATATAGCTGTGTGGTGAAGTCTACAAACACCAAATCAGCTTATTTGGATGTTCTCAAGTAGTAGTACTTTTTCTTCCCAACAACATCATTTTAAACACTTAGTAAAATATTTGGCTGAGAAGAAAAGTTTAAGCAGTGCCTCTCCCATTGATTGTATAAAACCAGTCAAGTCAAAATGCTCTTACATGATCACATTTTGTGGTTTTCCTTTGTAAACTGACACAGTTGAGGGTGTGTATGATGACTATTTGAGCTGTTCAAGTTCACCCAGTGTTTAGGAATGGTTGGCACTATTGACTTGCCAGTAAGCTATTGTATGCATATATCTGAATACCATTCATGAGAAGATGAACAGCATCAAATATGAATTGTTTTTACACAGAAAATTGTTAATTTATTCCCATTCAGCAGAACAAAAATCTTCTATTTCCTGCCACCACTATTCTACAGGCTCAGCTAACACAACTGGGACAGTAAAGGAGACCGTCTGTACCAATTAGTTTGTGTTTTAAAAGCAAAGTTGTTTGTCCCACAGATGGATGCATCATGGGTCCATAAAAGTTCTTATGAAGGCAATAGCATTACAGGCTAGGAAAAGAATTTCAGAGAAAGACACAATAAAGGTTTCATGACTTTTAAGTTTTGGCTTAAAAGTGTTGTCTAAGCCCTGGAGAACATTCCAGGGAGGATTTGTGGAACTACGCTTAGACTGTGTGAGCACCTCACAGTCAGTCAAAAATTATTTCGAAATATTGCCTTTTCTATGTTCTCAGGCTGTGTAAAGCAATCAGATGACCACATTCATAGAGTTCCTCTCAAAACTCAATACTTGGTCTCCTCTCCTCTCCTCTCCTCTCCTCTCCTCTCCTCTCCTCTCCTCTCCTCTCCTCTCCTCTCCACACAGCTGATGAGGGAGTAGTGGCAGGACAAATGAGTACCTTGATAAATGTAGGATCAGGCAGAAAGTGCAAGAGAATGTATCTTCCAGGGCCAGACAGGGATAAGGTGGAAGGTCTTCCTGTCCCCGGCAGCGGGGTTGGAACTAAATGGTCTTTAAAGTCCCTTCCAACCCAAATCATTCTATGATACTATGATTTCTATGATTCCATGATTCTATAATTTTATGAAGGTCTCATATGTTTATGGTTGTCTGTTCCCAGATATCTGCTTAGACCCAAACTGCAGCCCCCTAGTTACAGCCTGGGCTCCAATGTTTTTGACAGAGGTTTTAAATTCCAGTCAGTCTCACTTCTGGAGCTTAAGCTTCTGTTTGTCATTGAAAAATTGAGTAAATTAGCTTGTTCAAAGCTCAGTGGTATGGCAAGAAGATGGATATAGGTACACAAACTAGTTTATTGCAGCTATCAGAGATAGTGCTTCAGTCACTGCAGTGCAGGTGTTTTGGGATCCCACTTAAAATTCAAATTAGTAAAGAGTGAAAAAGAAAGGGATATTTGCATGTGCATGTGTAAGAGAATGTTGAAATAAGTCACCATTTGTGTGATACATTCATATCAGAGAAAGGCTGGAATTTTAAGACTAGAGGATTTTTTTGTTTGTTTTTTTATTTTCTGAGTGCTTGCCATAAAATCAAAATGTTTCTTTATTGCAGCTTTTGATGGATTAGCATGTGGTTTCGTAGCCTACTGGCATATGCTTAGGTCAGCAGTAGTAAAGCAACATTTAAGAATATTGATCGAGCTTTATCTGTTGTTTAGATTCCATTTATATTACTTTTGGACTTTAAAGTATTTCTGTATGTATCAATTACAGGAAAAGCAGAGTCTCTGTGCTTCTCTCTGGACATCACATGGCCGTATGAAAGAAATGATAACATTCTCCACTCCTAGAATTAACTAGAAATGGTCTGAGTCACACATTTGGCATAAGCAAAAATGTTCCCAAATTAGGAAATATTCAAACTCTGAGTTTTTGTTCAGCTTATTATAAAGCTGTGAGCTGGCTGTGAATGTCAGAAGCAAATCCAGATTTTACCAAGCTCTGGGAATGTTCAGCCCCAGGATATGGGGGATATCTTCAGGTCCACATCTCGATTTACTAAATGTCTGATCTGATTTCCTAATGACATAGAACCTAACTGATCACACCACCTGTTAGTACCTACCTAATAAATACTGAATGAAGTGGCCAATTGCAATCAATCTGGGAAGAGTGTTAGGCACCTCAGAAATGCAATGTAGTGCAATGCCTGCAAGCATTTTGAGTGATGGATGCTCCATAAAACATTCCCAACACTCTTTGCACGAAATGGGTATTCTCCCTTGCTTAAAGTGCCAAGAGACCTAGAAGCCTAGTGTCATGGTTTGAGACTGGCCAAATACCAGGCACCCAGGACAGCTGCTCACTCACTCCCCCCTGCCACAGCTGGGCAGAGGAGAGAAAAAAAAAATAACGAAGGGGTCATGGCTTGAGATAACGACCAAGAGGAAACACTCCAAGGGCAAAACAGTCTCATCTTAGAGTTACAAAGTGAATTTATTACTAACAGAGTCAGAGGAGGATAATGAGAAGTGAAGTAAGCCCTTAAAGACACCGTTTCTGCCCCCAGCCCCTCCCTCCTTCCCACCTAACAGTGCAAGGAGACAGGGTGTGGGGGTTTTGGTCAGTTCATCACCCAAGATCTTCTTCCACTGCTCAGGGAGAGCAGTCCCTTCTGTGCTGTGGGGTCCCTCCCACCGGAGGCAGTTCTCTGTGAACTTCTCCAGCGTGGCTTCACTCTCACAAGCAGCAGTCCTCCCAAAACTGCTGCAATGTGAGTTCCTCCCGGGGGCAGACAGTCCTCCCCAAACTGCTGTGGTGTATGTCCCTTGTCCACAGGGTCCAGTCCTCCAAGGACAGGCTGCTCCAGCCTGGAAGCAGGACCCTCTCTTTCCACTGGGACTCCCACTGGATCACAGCCTCCTCCAGGCACCCACCTGCTCTGGTGTGGGCAGCTCCCCAAGGGCTGTGGGTGGATCTCTGCATCCCCATGGACCCCATGGGCTGCAGGGGCACAGCTGCTTCACCATGGTCTCACCAGGGCCTGCAGAGGAATCTTGGCTCCAGTGCCTGGAGCATCTCCTCCCCCTCCTTCATCACTGACCTTGGTGTCTCCATGTAGTTTTCCCTTCACATGTTCTCATCTCCTACTCTTCTCTGGCTAGAAAAAACCTATGTCTCCTTTGTTTTGGTTTTTTTCTTAAATATGTTCTCACAGAGGTGTAATCAGCCTCTGTAATTGGTCCAGCCTTGGCCAGCAGCATGTCCATCTTCAGAGCCATCAGGGATTGGCTCTGCTGGACATGGTGGAAGCTTCTAGAAGCTTCTCACAGAGGCCACCTCTGTGGCCCCCCTGCTACCAAACCCCAGGCCATGCAAAACCAACACACCTAGGTACATACATTAAGCAATTTAGGGCTCTCAGGAGCCTACAGAATTTTTCTACCAAAACCCTACATGATTAGAAGTGTGAACACAACTAGAATGAGGTGGCAGCATAAGAAGAGCTAAAAGTAAGTTTTGAACTGAAGTTGCTCTTGAATGGATATCTAATGAAATTCAGTGAATATAGTCCAAACTTTTGCAGCTAAGAATTAGAAAAGGAAAGTACAAATGTATGTTAAAATCCAAATAAAAGTCTTTGAACAGATACAGGTATGAGTTTATAATATACTAGATTCCCAGAAAGCTGTAAGGCTGTACAAGAAGTCAGAAATATTATGAGATCATAATTTCTGCCTCTGAACAGCCTGTACCCTTGGAAGTATTGCACCTCATATGTTCCATGTACAAGCAGACTTTCTTCAGTTACACAATTATCATTATAATTATTACACTTGGTAACACAGTAACTTGTTCCAGGAAAATAGAACCCAGAAATATTACTCTTGGAGAAATATGAGACAACTGGGAAAGGAGAAAATCCTATCAGTGGTACTATTTCTAGAAAAAGCTCCAGGAAGGTAATAGTGGGCAAGGGATGTTTGATAAAAAAGGTCTTATCAAAATAAAAAATTATCACATTTTGAAACAATGGGTGATGTAGGAACACTTTAGCATACCGGTGAATTTACCAAAGCTCCATTGTAATTTTCATGGTTTATAGCACACATGCCCAACTTGTTCCTTGCAGACTGGTTCATGCTTGCCTGAAAAGTAAAATAGACCTAGCAGATAGTTTCTAACAATTTCTAGCCATTTCAGAAGTTCTTTATCCATATTCCTATTTTGTGTCTAGGTAAGTTCCCAAGAAAGAACAAATTCATTTAATATATGAGAGTGATCATCTGTATTTTAATCTTAGGTAATACAGACCCTGGAAACATATTTTGGGAGAAATTTTCTAACTGGCAAGAACAAATTCCTTGTAATGCTCAAAATCTTCCCATTAGCTTTTGATTCCTTGAAAGATTTCTCTTTTAATCCTGCACCAGCAGCAATGTTGGGTTTCCAGAATTTCGTCCCCTGGAGCTCTCAGTAATTGGTGAATTAAATAGTTGAATAATTGTCTCTAAGGAGCCTCTACCACAGGCAATGTGCAACAGCACAAGGATTTTCCTAAACATATCAGAACAATTTCCATTCATGATTTACCCAAGCCTTTGGTCTGAAGTTTCTAAAGCCTAGAAAACATCAATGTTGCTTTTTCCCCCCTGCTTTCTAAGGAGGCATAGGAGTGGTATTAAAGCTGTTGCATCACACAAATGTGTTTCTAATAGAGTATACCTAGTGACTGACAGAAAAGCCTTCCAGCAGGCAATAATTATGGGTGGACTAATACTTCTGAGATACAGAAGATAGGATTCATTTGCCAAAACACAGGTATACAGTGCCATTTTTGATGTCTGAGGGATATCCAGCACAGAGGTAGATGATACAGGATATGAGGAAGATCCACATTTTCAACAGGGCCGCCTGCCTTTGGGCAATTAAGCCTCACTCTACATGCTCCTCTAGTACTGTAGGAAGGTTCTGGATTGCAGTAGATAACCATGAATAGGCAAAGGTATATAGACAAACACACAAAATAATCTTAATTAAAGATCTTAATCTAAATCTTGTGTGGGTCTACTGTAGATATCCTCCCTGTGGATATCTAGGGATCCTTTATTTTAGGCTAAACATCTGCTTTCTGGAATCCTGTCTGGGTTCCAGCAGCCCCTTTAGAAAGGCTCAAAATTCATTTTTTGTTATATTTGCAGCCTCATATGGTTGTTTTGTGTACTGTAGTACATTTCAGATGACACAGCCCCAATGTTTAGTTTACTGAATTGACAGATGACATCTAAATGAGAGTATGCTGCTACTTATCTTTGTAATGAATCTTCTTTTGTGGCTGCTATGCCACTAACATTTCCTATTTTTCTGTGCCCATGACAGCAATGAAGCTTGTCTTATATGCATGTGTGTACTTCATTTCTTCTTCTAAAAAACAGCTAGAGAGGCATTCTCCAGCAGAGCAATTGAAAAAGCTAAGTGGTGTAAAAATGGAAATATATAAATGTTAATTTGATATCTCTGATAAAACCTTTCACAATTAAACTTTCAGATCTCCAGCCAATGAAATCTGGGTAAGAATAAGTTGAACCAGGTCAATGTATCAGCAGAAGATTCAACCATATGATTTTAAACTAAGAGCAGCTTTGGCTTCTCCGATCTATTGAACTTGAAAGGTAGTGAGCTAGATCTGGAGCTGTTCAACCAGACTGAAACAGTGAGCAGTGAACTCAATTTTGCAAAAGTTGGTGTCCTCCAGGATATCTGCATCTCCATCCAATTTTATAGTGCTCTGAGCATTGCCAAGAGATGTCTTCTGCTCATGGTGGCATGGGAACACATAATCAGATTCTCCAGAGCCATTCATTCCAACTCCATGTGACTTATCTAACAGACGATATTTTAAGTGATTAGGTGATTTTGCAAATGCAAACCTTCAAAATTTTCAACACTTTATTAAACTAAGTGATAAATGACTGGTGATTTCTAGTACAACAGTGGTTCTTTACTGGTAGATGTCATAGAGGGCTGAGCCATAGAGTCCTATTGAATATAATTTCAAAACTGAAAGTGTCTAATTATACTTTCCAATTGGTTAGTGTTTTATAAGGATTTATCAAGATTAATTATCATGATTGTAAACAATTTGCCTTTGAATAACGTGAATATAAAGTGACTTCTTGAAATTCACACTATTTATTAAATACAGGGGGTCAGTGCCAGTTTTTGTTTGTATATTTGGAGCATTCATCAGTCACGTTACTGACATGTAGTCAGTCCTCTGAAACACAACACAGCAAGTTCAGTTAAATTCAGACTGACAGCGTGAAAAGAAAGTTGGCAGAACACAGGGTCCCGTTGCTAAGCAATGCTTGGCAATACAGCACACGCACATTATGGTGCTTGTGATGACACCACGAGGAGAGATGTTTTCAATTTAATGAAAATCCATCATTTCAGAGGAGATGGGGTGGAGCAGTAGCAAACAGGATGAATGGATGGGAGACGTGTCCACAGGGAACAAAATTTTGCTATTAGTTGCCTCAGCCTGAATACACTCACTTCATCTACAGTGCTCTGGATTAAATGTGGAGTAACTGCAAAAATCTCTAGGCATTATACTGAAACTGTATGTAAGGTATGCTTAAAAACCAGTCCACATGTTTCACAGTGCTTCCAGCATACTTCTTTGTCACTTCAAGTCAGTGTGAAAAATACAGATTTTTCCACAACTGGCTATGGACTTCACAGTCAGTCACGTTCCTTCAGGTTCCTGCAGCCCTCAGCATGCCCAGTCCTTGAGCTCAACCCAGAATGGTGACTCTGCGCTTGGGCCTGAGGGAAAACTGCCCACAGAGCAGAGCAAGTCCTGGGACTGATGGGGTGGGGCAGGAGCAGGTGGAGGAGAATCTTTTTACTCACTGAAAAATCCCCACCACAGCTGGAGTCTAACAGATGCCTGTCTTGTCCTCCTTTCACCTCCCTCCTATGCTCTGTCCTTAGCAGGGCATTCTCCCTGTACTTCCAGGTCCAGTCCTGCCATCATATGTCCTGTTATAACCCTGAATAGCTGTTCAGCATTTTGAGACTTTGCCTGCTTCTCCCCTCTTCTCTATCTTACTAGTCTAGTGGGATATTTTCAGTCAGGTTTTTTTTGTAATGCGTCATTTTCACTCTGAGCTTACTAATTATTTCACGTTTCATAACAGGACAACCCAAATTTACTTCAGCTCTGCATTTTTTAAAGTTAAATGAAGTTTAAAGTAGCATTTCATGCTTAGTCACATACAAATGAAACAGAGTGAATTCTCAACTGGTATTAAGTCAATGACAAAAATTATTTTGACTTTATGTCTATTGCTAAAAAATGGAAATCAAGAGTCCTTAACAGTTCTGGAGACTTGTATGTCTTCTGGGTATATCCTGGCAAAAACTGCTTACTGCATTTTCCTCATAGTTTCTTTTGCGATTGTTTTTATTGGGAGCAAAGCCAGACATAGGAGCAGGAGGGGGCCTGTGACCTGGAGAGCATGAGACTGCTTAAGAGATGACAAGTCTGAGTTTTCATCTACATCTTCCAAGTATAGGATCACAAAATTATCAGGGGGGATAGTTAGGAAGGAAAGATCAGCCAGCCATCACCTCTGTGTTTCCAAATGGTAGATGGCATCTCTATTTTGACACCTATACTTGAATTATGTTCAAATAAGTATGAAGACTTCAAAACTGGCTATTCTGTGTTTTATCAGCTGTAGAAGGAGTCGCTTTAAGTTCACTAAAGGTTTGCTCTTTTAGGTGCTGAAAGCTCTGGTATGAATCAAACAAGTGTTGAAGAGTGCAACTTAAGCACAAAAGAAAACTCAGTGAAGCATAGGAATGCGTGAGAGTGCTTTGCTAGACCAGATCAGCATGGCTAGCATGTCACAGGACAGAGCCAGATGTCTATATTTTAAAATAATACAAAATCTATGTTTCTGTAAAGGAAGCATCACCAATTGCAGGACATGGTAAATGGTATTAGAGAGACAGGATTTTAGGCAGTGTTATTCATTGTTTTCACTTCATTGTTTGTTTTACAAATATTTTCCAAGCAATCTATTACCTCTCTCTCTGTACTACAACATATCTATCGAGATAGAATGACCTTTCTGATGCAGTATTCATATATGTTTTTAACATGCACTTATTTTAATGAGAAAGCAGAGTCTTGCAGGCCATGGGCTGGCTGTGCACACTGTTAAATTGCATGTGGAGTGAGTCTGTTCTCAGAGGAGCAAGGACACCTGTGCAAAGATGCACCATCATCACTGTCCTGTGCTCTGCACACCCCTCTGAAATTCACTCCCTTTCAATTCATGTCTCTTTCTTACCTGCAACAGGTTAATCAAACGGGTTTGGGAGCTTATAGGTCTTCCTGATGTATTGTTAGAGAGATAATAAAAGTCAGGGAGAATCATGGCAGAAGACTTTCTAGTAGTAGAAAACAAACATTTTTAAAACATGAGGATGGCCATGTGGCTTTAAGCTAAACAATTTGAAGAGCAGCTAAGTCTGAAATCTGACTTTTAATGTCAGATTTGTTATGATATTATATTATTAAGGTAGTGATTTTCAAGCCAAGCTAAGAAACCACTTTACTTTCTACATGGTACTGCATTTGAACTAGCCATATAACATCATTTTCCCCTACCTTTCTCATGAAGAAGAACGTATCTTAGAAATACAACTTCTATACAATATGATCCTTGAACACATCAGCAGTGATTTTTTCCCATTATTTTGACAGCTAAGCAAAGAATACAGTGAAATTAATCTGACATTCCTGCAATTTTTATGCCTCTTTAGCTTGTGTAAAATATAGATATTTGATTAATTTATTTTGTAATTAATTACTTGTGATCACTTGATTAATGACTTGTGATTACTATCTTTAAAGAGCATCTCATAGAAATGAAACAAAACTTCTGTGTTCATGCATTTTACAGAAAGATCTCACCAGATAGAAAGTTACAGTTCAAGGGTAGCAAGTTCCCATCTGAATAATCAAATACAACTGTAGGGTTCTGCTTTTCTTTCAGAGGCAAATGTGCTATTTCTTCACTTCCAACCACTCTTCCCTTATCTCTTTCAGTCTACAAACACCTTTCTGTGCCTTTTCTTTCACTAGACTCCTTTTTTGTGTCTTCTATCATCATCGACCTCCATGCCCTGAAACACTTCACATAATGTACTGGTATCTTCTATTCATTCTTCTAAAACTTGATACACCCTACAGTCAATAATTAGCATACTGTAGTTAAACTGAAACAGTAAAAAAACTAGAGAAGAGCAAAAGTCAACTGTGAATAAAAGCTGAAAAAACTTTGGAAATTATTTGCCTGTGTTAATTGTAAGCAAACTGAAGGACGTTTTTGTTTCCTGAACAGTGCTTTCTACATTCCTAGTGATGACTCAATGAATAATTGTTATGTTTTTACAGAAGGAAATGTGGGGTTTTTTTTTCTTTTTTTTGGTTTGTTTGTTTGTTTGTTTTGGTTTTTTGTTTGTTTTGTTTTGTTTTATTTTTATGTTTTTGGGGGTTTTTTGTTGTTTTTTTGCTCTTGTTGGTTTGGGTTTTTTTGAGAATACTATTTTCAAAACTTAAACTGAAAGTAAACAAATACTAGTTTCTTAGGAGTCCTTCTAGGGAGGACCAGATCTGGAGGTGCTTAGTTTAGTTGAACTGGTGAAACCGCTTAAAGAAAGTGCTGAAGTTCACAATGCCGTTAGTAGAGATAGAAAGGTGCTTTTCTTCAACTGATTAATTAAAACCAAAAGTCAAATGTGGAAGCTAGTGAAAGATATCTTCTTAAGGTTAGATACAAAGTTGTGTTAGGTGACTAAGATATTCCTCTAGATGTGGTTGAATCACAGAATCATAGAATTATTTAGGTTGGAAAAGACTTCTGGTGCAAATTGAGGCCATTTCTTCTTGTGCTCATGTTGTTACTTGTGAGAAGATGCTGACCCCCACCTGGTTACATTCTCCTTTCACGTGGTTGTAGAGAGTCATTAGGTCTCCCCTGAGCCTCCTTCTCCCCAGGCTGAGCAACCACAGCTCCCTCAGCTGCTTCTCACAGGACTTGTGCTCCAGAGCCTTCACCAGCTCTGTTGTCCTTCTTTGATCATCAGCACTGAGGTCAGGCTAACAGGGCCATAGTTCCCTTGATCCTTCCTCTGGCTGTTCTTGTCGATGGTGCCACATTTGCTAACTTCCAGTCAACTGGGACCTTCCCACTGGACCATGACTGGTGGTAAATAATTGAAAGTGGTTTGGTGAGCTCTTCTTGCCAGCTCCCTTAGTACCCTTGGGTGGATCCCATCCATCCCCACAGACTTCTGTGGGTCTCAGTGATGTAGCAGGTTGCTGACAATTTTCACTTGGATTATGGGGCTTTATTCTTCTCCCTATCTCTGTCTTCCAGCTCAGGGGGCTGGATGTTGGAGCACAACTGGTCTTACTGTTAAAGACTGGGGCAAAGAAGGTGTTATGTACCTCCGACCTTTCTTCATCCACTGTGTTTCCTCTGTATCCAATGCAGGATGGAGAGTCTCCTTAGCCCTCCTTTCATTGCTTTTGTTGAAAGTACCTCCATTGAAACAAACTTGTCATTGAAATAAACACATCCTTGTTGAGGTACGTACCATGAGGCACTTAACAAAGAAGTAAGAGTGAGGCATCCCAGTCAGGGCAGCTGCATGTCCTTCTCTTTGCAGGATGTAGTTATGCCCCATTTCTTGAAAAAGTGATAATTATGATAATTTTTCATCTGCAGATCACAGAATCACAGAACATATTGAGCTGGACGGGACCCACAAGGATAATTGAGTCCAACTCCTGGCCCTGGATATATCCTTTACTCCAGGCTTATAGGAGACAGTCAGAAAGGGTAAACTCAATAGGAAAGAAATTATCTGTTCTGCTGCTCACAGTCTAACCTATCTCATCCCTGGAAAAATCTTATTTTCACTAGAGACATCTTGAATCCTCCTCTACAGCTGGAAAATGCATCCATTGTAAGTTAAGTACAAAAAACAACACAACCAGAGCGATAGGTAGATTCTGACTAAGTTGCAGGATTGCCCCTTGCCACCCCCCCAAAATAAAAAGCACATCTCTTAAGCAACAAACAAATTAGAAAAAGTCACAGACATTGAGTTTAAACAGTTCAGGATCAAGATATCAAGGTTACCTATTCCACAGCTCTAAACCAAATAATTGTTTTGAGCCAAAAATGAGCCATGAGCAATGAACAAAAGAGTATATACTCTGAAAATCAAAGAATTATCATTCTCAGCACCCAATTGCACCTTTTTACCTTTACACATAATTTATGAAATTCTACCTCAGTTTTAGGTGGCATCTAATTTCTAAGACAACATACAAAATAAGACTTCATGCTTCTCTAAGACTGTCATTAGAAGGAATCCTGATTATTATCCATTGAGTAATAAGAGTAAAGGTTCTCCAGGCAGATGATTGTGGTAGTTAATGAATCTGACTTGACACATATATATTGAGAACCAGGACACTCTCTGAATAAAAAAATATCCCTCCCCGCCTATTCTGAATTTTTCGGCAGGATGACTAGGAGGTTATGTAAATGTCAAAGCTTTTGTAAGGTTTTTCAAGGCAAATTAAAGTCTTTTAACACTAATGTAAAGCGAAAAGAACAAGAAAATGATCCAATAAACAGTTACTGTGAAGAAAAACACTTTGTCCTTTATCATGTTGTATACCAAATCAAGGCACAGCTAAACTCAGTTTCTGTAGTTTGTTCCACTTATTGGAGGAAAATGCTAATAATGCTATCTAGGCCCATTCTTTAGCAGACTAATAATATTATGCATAAATCCAGATCCTTAAAAATAGTGAATTTCTACAACAAATTGAACTTTCCAGGAGAACAACGTGTCCTTGCTGATGGAAAAATAAAATCCCTCCTTATAAAAAGAAAAACATTTCTACCTAATGCTTCCTCTTGAGTGAAGGTGGCAGGAATCATGCTCATTGAACACTTCTGACAGTGAGGAATGCAAACTTCCTGGAACACATTAGGAGGAGGGCCAGAATTCAATATCAGCAGTGAGAAAGTGCCTACACATCTCTTTGGGTCAATAAAACATGAAGTAGGTGTAAGTCTCTCTTACAGGCACAAGATAAGGCAGATACTGATAAAGATATCCGATAAATTTCTGGAAATAGAAAGATTGTCACCGAGATTGTCACCATCACTGTAATTGAATCAGCAAATCAGAAACCTGCATGGAGTGAACTCTAACACCCAGACCCTTTCTTTACCTCTCTGGATAGTGGTAGGGTCCTTCCTTGTTTTAACTTAGCTTAGCAGTTGGGCAGCCCTTGCTAAAGGACTTTATGGAAGTCTAATACATTTATTTGTGTGACACATCAAGAAAAGCTTAACCTTAGCAATAAGAACCAGATTTTTCATCTGATGAACATAGTGTCTTGTACTTTTACCATTATCTGGGATAGGGGAGGGGAATATGTCTACCTAGTGTAATAATAATAATGCAGTGAAGCATCTGAATAACAGATGTCTCATCATCAAAAAGGGTAGATGCAAGAGAGATGTCAGGTAAGGTCAGGTGAAGAATCAAACCCCGATATAATTGTTTTTTATGCAAGATGAAGTGGAAAGCCACATGAAAGCAGTAACTGGTTCAGCCTGCAGCAACTTGCCTCCTAAAAGGATTAGATGGTAGACAGAACACCACACCAGAACTCTCCTCCTTTCCCTGGCTCCTGCTGGTAGCTCAAAATTGCTTCAAGATGCTGGTTCTAAAACTTTAATGAATCCATTCCCATACCCCTCAAGGCAGCTGGGATTATTGGGGATGCTGCAGCTGAGGGAGCCCCCAGGGGAAGCTCTCTGCCACACATGGCACAGCACCCTTGTCTGGGGCACTACTTAATCCCAAAGCTGAAGGCACATTTGCAGTTTGCCACCATTCAAGCAAAATGTCAGGTTCATTTCTTTGTGCGAGTGCCTTGTAATAGCTGTGTTTGTTTACAGAATGACTTGGCACTATTTTGCCCAGAGGTAATCCAAGACGTAAACTGGCATAAACAAGTGAGGGAGTGGAAGGCGCAGACTGCCTGAGTTCTTACATGTGGTGCTGCAAACCCATCTTGAGGAAACTTTTATGAATGCCAACCTGAATTAGATTAGCTATACAATTAAGGTTTGATTTCAAAGAGTTAGAAACATCCCAGCCAAGTATACATCCTAACAAAAAAGTGGGCACTGCATAACCTGAGTTCTCCTTGAGTTTTGGAGCTTGTCTGTATCAAAGGAGAGGGGAAACCTACACTCTCCCAGTCTTTCTGGACTTGATCTTCAAGGGAGGCAAAATGTTGTCTGTCTTTGTCACCTTGGCGTGAGTTGCAAAGACAGTGTCCCTTAATACTGCTGGTGCAGACCGGAAGTTTGAAGGGTGGGATGAAAAAAATTCCTTTAACATATTTCTCCAGTATTACAGTAAACCCCCTCACTGCCAGCAGGCAGGGATTAAAATTCTGTGTTAGTACGAGTGGAATGGAATTTGGAACAAATAAACAAAAATAATCCTGGGCACATTTCCAAGAGAGTTCATATGAAGAATGCCATAGGAATAAGTGTCTGTCAAAAGACAAGGGTCTAAAAATGAATTGATTCAGCTTTTGGTGCCAAGAATATTTGACTCTAGAGAAGAGTCTTCATCTTCTTGACTGAAGTTCCAACTGTAGATTGTAAACAGTGAAAGAGTTTTAAAATGCCTTTTTCTGGTAATGACAGAAGTGAGAATACATCTGTAACTAGCAGAACATGATCTATTTTAGGCTAGTTAAAAAGAAAAAAGATATTTTGAAGTGCCCAAAAGAAAAGCCCCGAGGCTAATCTCTCTAGGTAAATGTTATAATACAAAAATTATGGCAAAAAAAAAGGAAGCAGTCTAACACAGAGCCAAGGGGAGTCGACATTGTCAAGCTGGCCAAAAGCTGGAGGAGGTCATTATGGATTAAGATTTTATTATCTAAAATGCATAAGTGGGTATAAAAC
The DNA here is from genome assembly GCF_008360975.1 of Lichenostomus cassidix. Taxonomy (NCBI): domain Eukaryota; kingdom Metazoa; phylum Chordata; class Aves; order Passeriformes; family Meliphagidae; genus Lichenostomus; species Lichenostomus cassidix. Next base: position 23,365,277 of record NC_139479.1, on the reverse strand, counting down.
TCAAAGGTGGGATGATTATTCATGTGCCTTTTCAGAAAGATGGCTTTCTTGTAAAAATGAAACAAAAATCACAAACCAACAAGATTCCCAAAATAAAAAAATATTGTCAGTATGTAAGTCATTAGAGCTGAATAAGAAAAGAAACAAGTACAATATGTGCTTTATTTTATTAGGGACTCAACAACTATTACAAAAAATTTTAAAGAGAGAGAGATGTGGCATCAATTAACAGATAAAAGCTTTCTATGAGAATACACAGAAGTGTGGATTGGGGTGTGATCCAATGGACTTGGATGAGGCCCCGAATATCTGCAGGAAATAACATGAGAAATTTCCTTCAGCCCTCAAGGGCTTTGAATGCTCAGAACAGCCTTCAGCAAACCAGGGGATACTAACACTGTCAGTGAAATAGCATTGAATACAAGGAGGATCAGCTTTCCAGAAAGTCTGTAACTTAGTGGATGTAAAGATACCAAGGGTACCTGATTTGGCCTACGGCCCTTGTTGTCACACTCTGAAGAAATCATGATCAAGCTCAACAGCTCAGATCACTGCTAAATTTTGTTTTTTGTGCTTTCTGCTCATCTAAGTAAACCAGTTGTACACCTCAAAATTAAAGAAAGATAAAAATAATTGCTTGTTTCACTATGCATGTCCTGAAAAGGAGAATTCTAGAGAATTGCATAATTGTATGGGTGTCCCAGGGTGTTAGCCAAAGAGCTGGTTTTAATTGTTGTCTTTCTAAATGTTATGTTACATTTAGCCTTCTTGTGTCTTATTCCTTATGTGTAAGTCATATCTGTAGGTTTTTACACCACCATGATAGAGAGTTCTTTAAGATGAAAATTAGAAGTGATTATGAAGTACTTCAATTTTGTAGCAGTGGAAAATAGACAAGGTTCAAAAGACCTTGTAAAAAATAGGTCAGATGGTTAGTTGATACGTAAAATTTCAGAGACATGAAAATTAAGGGGTTTAGATTCATCAGTGTGCAAGTTGTTAAAAACAGAAATGATGACAGTGGTGGATGAAACAGTGCCCTCTGAAGTTGCCCTTCTGCCAAACATAATGGCAAAAAAAAATCTTTCTCAAAAATAATGCTGCAGGAAAAAAAACCTACTCCTTTATAATGTTGGTTTTTAGAAGACCGTGAAGTGATGAGAAGCAGAATTCAAGTATTTGTATAACCTTAGAGAAAATGAATGCACAGATGATTCTTTAAATGAAACCTTTAGACATGTCTGGCCATCATTCCAAAACTTCATGCAAGGGTTCAAGGGCCACTGACTGCAGTATTGTTTCCTTCAACTTGTTCTTTTATCTTATGCCACTCAAAAATAAACACTCATAGATTAAAATCCAGAAGTCCTATTATGGTTCCTCTATTTCTGTACCTCGTGCTGAGATATTGATGGTGGTTTTTTAAGTGCAAATTTCATGGCAAAGGACTGTAGAATTATACAGAATGCTTCTGCATCATCCACGGTATATAAAGTGAAGATGATGAATATCTTGTTGAATATCCATTTTGCTACCCCTCACCATGTATTTTTTTGGTTAAATCCATATAAATCCTTTTTTTAGCTCTGGTGTTTGTATTAAGCCACAAAACCTCATTTCATGGGATGCCTTCAGGATTAAAAAATATGTTAACTGCAATCTATTCTTTTCACCTGTCTCCAAAACCATCTCAGTTTCAACCACTTCTTGCCAGTGTGCAGAGCCTGGGGAAGATCTCTCATCCTTCGGTATTTGCAGCCACCCCCACTTGCAGCACCCACGTTTCTGCTTTGCCACTGGTGCTGTGTGGGCAGGCAATTAGTATGTGGCTTGCCATCTCCATACATAGAGTGGGTTTCTAAAGCTTCATGTGTCTCATCTCCTTCATTCTGCAATCCACCCCAAACCTCCCACCAGCCAAAAATCAAACCACTTTACTTAATTCTTTCCACACTCCTCCTTCAGGCAGACTAATGATCTGGTGCTGCTTGTTTCTTGGTAGGAGGGTGCAGCTCCTCCAACACAGTAACCATTTGATTATATTGAGTAGTGCCTTTGAGATCCCAAACCTTTCACAGCATTTTCTGCAACTCCCTGTGAACTGCTCTTCATCATTGGTAAACAAACTTGTCAATGTAAAAGCTGAAAAAACCCCAAACGCTTCATTTTCTCTGTAGCTGTTTATGTCAGGTCCCTCATGATGAGGAGAGTATTTTGCTTTACAGAGAATGTCAGGGTCAAGAAACTTTTGGGTATAAGCAGATAAGAGACATTAAAAGTGCCCTGTAGAGATTATAGGTGCCTTGTATATCAAGTCTGACCAAAATATGTTTTGAAACCCTCAGGACATTGCATTCTGTAAAAAGTGATTGTGAGTGGAAACTTTGAGTAACTTGTAATAACAATAGTACTGCTGAGTACCATTATGTACCAGTATAACTTCAAAAACAATCTTTTATGTGTGTAATTTTTTAAATCACAGTTTCTTTTTCTTCTGTTTCAAGAACTTACAATTTCTGAAAGAACAGTATGAAACCAAATGCAAACATTATTTTATAAGGAATTGTTTCCAAGGACAATCATAAACATTTTTATCCATGCTAGGATTATTTCCTGGGTAAAACTGGAGTGCTACCAAACCCAGCACATCTGTGTGGAGAAAGGCCAGTCCTTTGGAGAGGTCTAGCACAAATCCCAATCACCAGCTGACTCACCCTCTTACTGTGAGTATAAGCAGCTCCTAGTCTGTTTGGTACTCAGACTCACACACGTACATGGTCATGACAATGCTCAGCTGGGATAATGAGAGGCTGTGGGGAGGGAAATAGTGGAGGAGTATCTGAAAATGAGCCCAGTAGAGAGGACACCCACACTGAGAGTGGGGGAGGAAAGCATCTGAGCTGGCCATATCACAAACACAGCAGTGGGGGCAGATCCAACACAAAAACATCTCCTTACAGCTTTGCATATAGACATGCACATATGCATGTGTAAAACAGAACGATGTAGGCAGGAAGTTTCATAAATAAATGAATAGTTGTAATATTTACACATGAAAACATTTTCAGATATAGATAATCCACACAAAAGTATATCAGGTTCACCCCGCGCTCTGTCCTTGGTCATTACTCTGTGTGTCATTCTAGCACGTATTAGCAATGTGCAAGTTTAAACAGGATCAGTCAATTCTGTTGCTATTTAAATGTATGTGTATATATTTTTTTTGTTGTTGTTGTTTGAACATATTTAAATATATACTCAGTGGTGTATTTTGCCCACAAGATTTGTTACAGTCATCCAGAAATCTAAAATTGTATGTGGTAGGAAATACTGAGGGCTTCTACTGTACTGTAGCATTTTAATAAAATTATTTGGTATATTATGATCTGTGAGAAAGATCTGTTTATTTCATAAAATAGATGATGACTGTACTTTAATGGCAGTTGTGATTGACCCACCCATGGGTATTGCATACATGGGCACTAATATGTGTGTAGGCTGTTTAACAGGAAGGATTCCTTCCCCATACATGAAATATAGATGTCAAAGGACCAGACCGTGAAAATCCCGCTCACACCCATAAACAGTTTTTTGAAGACCATTGCTGTGGTCCAAATGTGGGTGTACCAAATGATTATATAGTAATAGGATTACTAAGGTGAACAATTGCTCAATGATTACGGTAAACAGTTCACTCCTGGCCTGGAGGGACTGACTGGCACACTCCTCCCCTGGCTAAACAAAAGCTGGCTTCTTCTTCTGGGGCAAATTTGAATGCAGTCATTTACCTAATTTGTTCCATGACACAGTCATGCCATTGGAGATTAACAAGTCTGTCTTCATTAAAAACACTGCTTATATTAACAAGATTTTCACTGCTAAAGAAATCTACTCTGCTGAGTGCTTTACTTAACATTCAGAATGGAGTGGTGATGGTGGTGGTGGTGGTGGTTTGTATGAATATAATACAAGTGTGATAAAAAATGCTATTAACAGTATCTGATAGTTTTTTAAACCTGAGGACTTGGCTGCATGGTCCACTCATACTTATGCAGAAGTAGGGTCTGTTAATCATGGCAAAAATATAGTTTAGAGCTGTTAAATAGATTATTATGTATTGCTACTTCAAATGCCCTCTGCAGTTATAACTTGATATAATTTTCTACACTTCCTGGAATGAAATGTTGGAGTAATTTCCTGGGTACTCTCTGCAGCTACTGGTTTTCATCTCTGCAAGAGACGAATTTGAGTTTGAGACAAAAATTATATGAATGAACATATGGCCAAATTCCAAGGCTGATTTACAGCCTCCTATAGTACTTCCTTCTCAGACATAAATGTAGATAAATTCATAGTTACATGTTATCTTGTTCTGCATGGGCAAATTAAAATGCCCTTTATTTTCCAATAGTTCACATAAAGTTCTACCTGATGGAACATGTCAACACAACATGAAGACCTGAGGGAGGAGAGAATGAGTTGGCTCTCAAAGACTGTGGTAGAATCTGAACCATGAAGGAATAAGGTTCAGACCCTCAGGCAGCAGCATGTCCTACCAAGGCAGCTGAGGAGTGGCACCTACTTGAGCTGCGAGGAAGGAGTACCTGTGAAGTGTTACTGCCTGACTGGTGCAGAGAGCCCTGGGATGGTGGAGGGCACATTTTGCTGGACCTACACTCACTCACCCTGTGGTCTATGCCAGTGGATCACACTGTCTCCTAAGTATATGAATGAAGCTAGAGGAAGCATGAGTCTATAAAATTTAGAGGAACCAGGAGGGATAAGGCTGGGAAAAAGCTATGCCCCATTTTTGATTCACATACTGAACATGTGATGAAAATGGAAATAAAAAGTATCCTGGGAGTTGAGGGAGTTTTGTGTATGGATGGAAGTAAAACTGACAATAAGAAATAAATCAGCAAATTCTGATTAGTGTATGCCTACCTGCAGAATTGAATCAAGAATGGAAATGAAAGAATCTGTACCTTGATTCAGAATAGCCTTCTAGTCAAGTGCTGAAACCCACAGTTGATATTTTTCTTCTTGAAAAAGATATTTCCTACTAGTCTGGGTTCAGGAACAGAAACCAAGAATGCTCAAATTCTAGTGCTGTTTTTGCCACAAGGTAATGAGTGTGGGAAAGGATAATCAAAGGTATTGATTAGTAAAGATACAAAGGTTCTTTCCAACTGGGCAACATCTTGTAGTTACTAGGCATAGTATTCACATTTTGAAAGGAGGCAGTTAAATGCACCTTGAGACTCTCAGAAAAAATAGCTTGATACTTCTAGAAGTACAAAGAACTCTAACCTTCTGTTTTCTTCAGGAGGAGTTTTGGTTGTTGAACACAACTGGAAATCAGTTAAGCATATAAAGACATGGCTTCTTAATATGAATCATGGAAATATTGATATCTAATTGTAATTTGAGTAAAAAATAAATATGATCATATAGTTTATACTGGATTAAAATGCCATGTATTTTTTTCTCTTCTTTTTATTTGAATACAGTCCAATACCAGTAAGAGTGGACAGCATTCATGATGAATTAAGGGGAAAGATAATTCTTCACTAGTTATCTGAAGACAAGACCAAGAATTGCTACATCTGCACTCTTCCTGGCATAACAGAAACCTTAGGTTGATTACACAGGCCATTGTCATGTCCCTATTGTATATTTTGCTCTAGGCAAAAAATAAATTAATATTTTATTAGACATGCATCAGATTGAAGAAAAGTGATGGAGGAGGCAAGGTGATGGAACAGCCATTTACATTCCTATGAGATTCTTACAAGTAAATAATGTTGCTCAAAAAAGAGAAAAAAAGGGGAGAGCGAACTTTTGCATTCCTGGAGTTATTCCCAGCATACTCTATCTACCAAAGCACATGGTAATGTTGGTTCAATTTAATAGACTTGAGGCTTTTGGACAGCAAACAGGTACACTTTCACAGATCAGAAAAATATACCTTTCATCTGGTCACAAATATTCCATTTGTGAAAAAAATCTTTAAACAGCTATTTTCCTAGCATGACTTTTTTTTGTTTTAGACAATGTATGGAGTTTTGTGTGGCAAACTTCCCCCCAGTTGTAGTTTTTGATTAATTTCTTTGGCAAATAAAACTAGATGGCCAGTGACATTTTAGAGACTTTTAGAGTTGGAAATTGGCTTCTTTTTTTTTTCAGTCTAGGGGTTAAATCCTTTCTGATATAATTTTGGACAGTATTTTCTTGTGCTGAAATGGACAGGGCTTTGAACAACCATATCTAGTGACTGAAACAGATGATCTTCAAAGTTCCCTTTCAATACAAACCATTCTTGAATTCTGTGAAGTTTCATTATGCCTATCTTAAATTCTCACCCATCACATGCATTCTATTACCTTCCATTTGCACAACCTCATCTACAATTGGTGTGAATTTTATGCAAAACCTATTTGTCAGAAAGAAATCCATGCTGTTACAGTCATTGTATGACCCTTTAAATGTCAGCAGCTTTATGATACAAATTTTATCCCAGGTGGTTTTTTTAACCACAAAGCTTGAAAAACAACACTATTAAAATCAAATGCAGCAACAGAATGTCATAGTACTCAGACAAAAGTATAGGGGAATAATAGCAAAGAAACTGGTATTTGATGACACTGATAGAATATGATATTAAATCTAACTGTAAGAGCCTAATTGCAAAAGGTAACAAACATATTCGGTTGTAGCATTTGGTGTGAAGATTGTATAGAATTTATAGGCTTTTAAAAGTGCTTTGAATTTACTGTTAAACTTAATAAAGAAGTGATACTTTTACGCTAGGACATCAATTATGCAGCCACCTCGTTTGTACGGCTTGGGATGTAAATGGTAGAAGGAGAAAATTTCTCTGTGATATTTACCAATCTACAGAGTTTTGACATTTCAGCGACAGGCAACCTTAGCTTTGCAGCTTTCCAACTGAAATTTGGCTGCATGGAAGTAAACTGGTTAACCTATTTGCACCTCTTGGCCTCTTTGTTACTTTTATGAGAACAGGTCTCCACATCAGGCAGTGGGGTTTTACAATCTGGCATGACAATTAGCCTGTCAGTGTCACTTCAATGCTTGGTAAAGTTATAGAGAAGATTATTCTGGGAGGTGTTGAAAAACCCCAGAAAGACAACACAGTCACTGGTCACCCTTCATGAGGGGGAAGTCCTGTTTATCAAACCTGATTTGCTTTTATGACAAGGTAACCCACCTACTTGATCAAAGGAAGACAGTTGATGTAACCTTTTCTGATTTCAGTAAAGCATTTGATACTCTCTCACATAGGATCCTTCTGGGAAAACTGTCCAGCACACAGCTGGATAAACACATCATGTGATGGGTGAGAAACTGGTTCACAGGTCAGGCACAGGAGTTATAGTGACTTTTGTGTCATCAGACTGGTGACCTGTCACTCCTGGGGTTCCACAGGGCCCCATCCTTGGCCCTGTGCTCTTGACAGCTTCATAAATGACTTGGACACAGGACTGGAAAATATACTAAGTAAGTTTGCAGATGATACAAAACTGGGAGAAGCTATCCACTCCTGGGAGGGCAGAGAGGCCCTGCAGAGAGACTTTGGTGAATTAGAGGACTGGGAAATCACCAACTGTGTGAAATTCAACAAAGGAAAGGTCTGTTTTCTGCACCTGGGATGGGACGACTCTGGATGTACAGACTGGGGAAGGAGAGGCTGGAAAGCAGTGCCATGGAAAAGGACCTGGGGGTCCTGGTCAATAGCCAGTTGAGCATGAGCCAGCAGTGCCCTGACAGCCAGGAGGGCCAGCCCTGTCCTGGGGGGCATCAGGCACAGCATCGCCTGCCGGGCAAGGGTGGGGATTGTCCTGCTCTGCTCTGACCTGGGGCAGCCTCACCCTGAGTGCTGGGGGCAGTTTGGGTGCCACAATATAAAAAAGACTATTAGAAAGAAAGCTATTAGAGACCATATAAAGGATCACCATGAATATGGTGAAAGGCCTTGAGGGGAAGCCATGTGAGGAGTGGCTGAGGTCACTTGTTCTGTTCAGCCTGGAGAAGAGGAGGCTGAGGGGAGATCTCACTGTACCCCACAACTTAAAATGAGAAGCTGAGGGCAGGCACCAGTCTCTTCCCCCTGGAGAACAGTGAGATGACTTGAGGGAATGGCCTGAAGCTGTGTCAGGAGAAGTATAGGTTGTATATTAGAAAAAGTTTTTCACCCAGAGGGTGTCTGGGCACTGGAACAGGCTCCCCAGGGAAGTGGTCACAGCACCAAGCCTGACAGAGTTCAAGAAGCATTTGGACAATGCTCTCAGGCACATGACTCTTGGAGAAGATGCTGTGCAGGGACACAATTTGGACTTTGATGATCCTTGGGGGTCATTTCCAGCTCACAATATTCTAGGATTCTGAGATTCTGTGATTCTAGGCCTCAACATGGATTTCACAGAGGAGCTACACTGCTGAAGAATCATGTTGATTCATTCAGTTTTACCTTTTCTCCATAGTCCCTGTATGCTTTAGAGGATGGAAGGAATCATTTGATGGCATTTTTTGGAATGAAATTACTTCCCACCTACAAAATCCTGGTAAGTGCTCCTGAACAAAGACAGAGGCCTGGGATGGTTCCTTGTACCATGTGCAAAAACATGAGACCTCAAAAATATATCAAAATTTCATGCTTAGTTTACAGATGACCTGTTGGAGGGTGAGAAGGGGAAAGAATAAATAAAACATCTTTCCATTTAGATCCATTTAGATCTTTGAATCCTTGATCTTAGCTCCAAGTTAAGCTCTCCAAGATTGTCTGATTTGGCTTTCATTCAAGCCAATGGAGACACTCTCATTGAGTTTGATGGAATGTAGATGAAGCTGTTATGATACCATAAATCAAAATTGCAACACTCATTTATTGTGGTAGTAAGCACCATAGCAAAAGGCTGTGTCAGCTAACCTTCTATAACCTAACATTACATGGCTTATAAAGTTTGCCATAAAGCGTGATTGGAGACAAAAGCTTGTCAACAAAGCATATGGCCTTGGTAAACAGTTAAGTTTTAAGTTTTTTTCTTCTTTTTCAAAATAGAAAATAATTAGGTGTGACTATTCATTAAGTTTGAAGTTGCAACAAAATAAACCATTGGGTTTTGGTGAAATCTTTTATTTCTTTATTTTCTCCTTTGTTTGAATCTGAACCCAAAGCTTTTCTTAGATTTTAACCCTGGAGGCCTATAGCACCATTTTGCCTTCATATGTCTTAAGAGAATTGAGAGTATTGTTTGCAAGAAAATTTTCATGCATGAAGAATCTATTCTAATTCCTCATGAAACAGTTTGTGAGACTAGTTTAAATGAAGCTGTGAAAATAATTTTCCTGTGCTCTTGGCACTGCACACGTTTGTGTGCATGAATTTATTTACTGCACTGTCTTACCTTCAAGTTTACCTTGTTCACAAAAATGTGATCATGAGATACCACATTGTGTCAAAGATCTTTCAGCTGTGGATGGGACTGTACAGTTGTGCACTGATTAGACACTCCAGAACACTAATGGCATCCTGTCAGTGTATTTGTTTGATATTCCCATTCATTTTTGAGGAGAATATGCTTCATTCCTTTGTCTCCTAACATTTGCTTATGTATCTTTTTTAGAAACCATATTGATAGGTTGTATTTATTTTTCTTCTTGAGGTCCTCTGAAAGCTCTTGACAATTTTGGTTTGTTTCTTGCACAAAGACTTATGCCTCTCACAGTAAATTACTAGACAATATTCATAAAGAAAGGCAAATTAAGTCCTTTGGCCAGGCTTATATAAAATTGCATAGGGTTTATGTCTTGGTCTATGTACTGTTTTATGCATTTAGCACTTCACAACAAACTGAGCTGCCTTTCAGGAAGATGCCAGCTGGTTAGAAGGTATAGAATGGACACTGTCCTTGAGGGATCATCAGGAGATGTTGTTCATGAGGGAAGCACAGCACAAATTCAGATTTCTCCCAAGTGCTGGGCATTTCTTTTCTACAGCCTTCAATGAATGTGGCATACTCTCTCCTCCTCAGTAAACCAGGCACAGAAGCAAAAGAATAGAAGCAAAAGTGCAACTGCTTTTTTTATTGCACTCCCTCTTCACACCATTTTTCTCATGAGGCACTCCACAGGGGAAGCAATCTTTCCTCTCTTCAAGGCAAGTACTGTTCTCAACACCCCTTTTTATGCTGACCATGTAATAGGAGGAAGAAGGAACTATTTAATCCTTCCTTCCTTGCATGTCCAGGATGCTGCCTCCAACCTATTTCTGCATAAAGCTATTTTCACTTAAACGGAAATGTAGTTGATTATCCATCTAAACACGAGCCAGACTTGCTGAAGACTTTAAGAGGTCATTTTTTTCCTGGCAGCTAAAACCAAAACAATAGTAAAAGCACAGCTCTCACTGAAACTCTCTTCTGGTCACTATAAATACTATGGGAAAGAACACTAGTCCCAGTGAAAGCAAATGTTAAAAACTGCAGTCTGCTATATAACAGTTAAGATATGCTTTCACTTTTCACAATTCAGCCACCTGAAAACCCAGTGACACCACATGGATATAACAGGATTTCACCATTGCCAAACATACAGTATATTTCAGAGGATGTCAGATTTTCACTCCAAGTGTCACTACAAACAATTTTCATGACAATGAATTCCTATTCGCTAACATGTCTCTTTCCAAAGCTCTTTGTCCCCTTTCCTTTCCCCCTGCACTACCCCCCTACCCCCTCAGTTTTTAAGGGCCTCAAATGAAACTCAGTTCATTTCTCTTACATTTTTTTTCCCTCTGAAGATGGCTGTGTGAACTTGCTTCATTCTGACATTTAAAAACACATGATGAATGCTGTCATTATTATTACCAAGAATAACTGAGTAAGGAGCTTTCCAGTAGCTATCCAGCCTTTGTGTTCCTGGGCCTTTTTATGCTATTTGATTAAAATTTACCATTATGAATATAAATGCCATTATTCCTTTCTAAAAAGATTATTGTTGTGTCTATTTTTCATCTGTATTGACCTTGTCCTTTTAATGTGACAGAGACTTCTTTCATATATAATCACACTGAGATATAAAAGTGGCCCATGAAATTAGGTCCTGGAAAAAAAAATAAAAAGGAAAAAGGACTGTGACCTAGATGTTGAGGAAAAAAAAATAAAACGGTTTAGTTTAAAGGTTTTCTTCACATTTTGTTTGTTTGTTTTTAAGTACTGCAGCATAATAAACAGGCTGACAAATTTATCACTCCCTCCTGAAAAAAAATTAAAAAGGCATGACAAAAAAACCCCACAAAACAAAAAAACCCTAAAAACCCAACCCCAAAAACAAACAGAAAGCAAACAATCAACAACAACAACAAAAAAAAAAAAACCCAACCAACCAACCAAAAAAACCCAAAGCAAACCAGAACAAAAAAACCCAAAACCCCCAAACACCAAGAAAAACCCTGATTGGAAAGTTGCTATTTTTAGCAATGGTTCTGACTTCCTCTGTGTTCCAGTTTGGTTTTGATCTGCAGACAACAGGGAACTATTTGCTACTTATAAAAGGAATTCATTTTTGTGCTAATTCAGTCTTCATCTCAATCCAACTATACAAACAAAGATGTTTTTCTATACCTATTTTTTTTGTTGTGGTTTCTCCAATAAACTGTTTTTCTTTTCTCTCCTGCACCTCTGAGTAGTTTCAAACAATGTAACAAGGTAACAGAATAAAAGTGATATAATAAGAGCAGAATTTGGCTTGCTAAAATTTTTAATGCCTTAATGACCAGAATAACTGAGATAGCTACTGCTTGGGCTTTGAATTTCTACATTCATTCATTCATTCATAGAGATTCACAATGAAAGAGTTTCTCAGCTGTTCTCATTATCATTGAAAGTGCATACACATGTCCTCCTACTAATTCATAACCTATGTTTGCCAGCTAGTCAAAGCATGAACCAAGCTTATTGCAATTTTAGCAAGCCTGAAAATGGGGCAAGATTTTCTCCAAGCTATTTTTATTTTTGGAATAGATTTGCTTCACTGGATGTAGGATGTTTTAAGTAGTAATCCAATATCAACTCATCTTTCAAAACAGACAAAAAAAGAGCTTTTGTTAGTGGAGATGGTAATTAACATGTAATCCACATAAAAATTTTCCAAATTTACTTTATGTTTGCACAGGCTTACATGGCTAGCTTAGAAGCTGTGTCTGGAAGAAAATCAAACGCTGGATGTTCTACACTGATGATTCATCCACCCTCTTCTATTGGTTGTAGCAGAAGGGAGCCTACAAGAAAAATGGAGAGAGACTATTTACAAAGCATGTTGTGTCAGGAGAAGGGGGAATGACTTCAAACTCAAAGAGAGTAGGTTTAGATTAGATATTAGGAAAACATCTTGACTATGAGTGTGGTGAGGCACTGGAACATTTGCCCAGAGAAGTTGTGGTTGCCCCATCCCTAGAAGTGTTCAAGGCCAGGTTGGACTGAGCTCTGAGCAGCTTGGGCTGGTGAAAGATGTCCCCATCCATGGCAGGGGGTTGGAACAAGATGATCTTTGAAGTCCCTTCCAACCCAAACCATTGTATGATTCTATGACTGTTTCATCTTTACAGGAATCAAGTGTAAATTAGGACGGAGGGAGAGAGGCAAGGAAGGAAGGAAGGAAGCAAGCAAGCCAAGGTATTTTTCATTTCACAATCCAACGAGTGTTGTGATAGTAGCTGTAGTTTCTCTACCCATTTCTTCCCTAATGTATTTACCAGGGAAAATGTTGCGATAAAAGCTGTAGCTTCCCCACCCATTCCTTTCTTGATGAGTGTACTTGTCACCTATTGTCCTGCCTTCCCCACCCCACCTGGCCCTGGCCACTCCCTCGGGTTTCCCCTATTGGTTCCTGTTCTCTAACTCCGCCCCTGTACCTCCCCTGTGCCCAGAGGTCACTGGGCCTGTGTGCTGTCCCTGCCCCTCTCTGTTTCCCTATAAAACCCCTCACCCTCTGTTATCTTGCTGTCTATGCTCCATGTGTGTCTATGCAGCACATGTCTATGCTCCACGTGTGTCTATGCTCCACATGTGTCTATGCTCCACATGTGTCTGTGCATGTGAGGCCTTCGCCCTCGAGGCATCTTTGCCTCTGGGAGGTCTTTGGCCTCTGCTGCACCATGTGAATAAAATCTTCCATGGACACAACGCACAGACCCTCCTCACCTCCTTTATCACCGCTGGTTGTGGAAGCAGATGAACCAGAGCTAGCCTTATGGCTCCCTGGCTGGTGAGAGCGCAGTGTCCAGCCCTGGGACAGAGGGTTTGGAGCTCTGAGGCACTGAACTGGGCTGGGTAGAGACGCTCTCGGTAAGGTCTGCTTTAACATTCCCTTAAACCTCAACAAATGAGCACTATTTTATAAAAGAACTGGCTCAAATGCTACTGTTCCTCTCTAAAATGTATTGCATGTTGTACAATTTCCATTTACCAAATGATGTAGTTGCATGTCATGGCTCTATGTTATATGCTGAATATATGTTTGTATTCAGTCCAGTTTAAAATCTCTATTGATGATCTGGATGAGGAGATTGAATGTATCCTCAGTAAATGCTTGGATGACTGCAAGTTAACTGGGTCTGCTGGAGGGCTGGAAGGTTCTGCAGTGGAATACATGAAGGCTGGATGGATGACTTGAGGCCAGCAATATGAGGTTCTAAAAGGCAAAGTGCCGGGTCCTGCTCTTGAGTCACAAAAACCCAGATAGTGCTACAAGCTGGGGGCAGAGTGGCTGGAAAGTGGCTCAGAGGAAAAGGACCCAGGGCTGATTGTCAACAGCAGCTGAGCATGTGGCCAGCGGGACCTGGGAGTGATTGTCCCGCTGTACTCAGCACTGGTGAGGCCACACCTTGAGTACCATTTCCAGTTTTGGGCCTCTCACTAACAAAAAGACATTGAGGTGCTGGAGTGAGTCCAGAGAAGGGCAACAGAGCTGGTGAATGGTCTAGAGGGTAACTCCTATGAGGAGCAGCTGAGGGAGCTGGGATTATTTAACATGGAGGAAAAGACTCCCAGGGGAAACCATATCCCTCTCTACAACTGAGGGATAGTCCCCTCGTTGTCTGAAAGGGGATTGTAGCGAGGTGGGGGTCAAGCTGGACAGCTAATGACAGGAGGAGGGGACTTAGCATCAAGCTATGCCAGGGGAGGTTCAGGCTGGACATCAGGAAGAATTTGTTTGTGGAGAGGGTTGTTGAACACTGGAATGAGCTGCCCAGGGAAGGTGGTGTGGTCACCATCCCTGGAGGTGCTGAAGAAATGAGTGGGCATGGCACTTAGTGTATGGTCTCGTTGTCAGCATAGTCATGGATCAAAAGTTGGACTCAATGATCCTAGAGGTCTTTTCCAACCTAAATAATTCTGTGATTCCGTGATTCATAGCAGAGCACTTAACACACTGAAGATACTGATCAGTTATGCAACACATTAGACCTCAGAATCTCGAGAAGGCTGTTATGTGTATTGGAGGAATAAGCTTTCATGCAGTCAGGAGTCAGGAAATGCCATAGAAAAGGCGTCTGATATAACTGTAGCTGAATGGGACAGAGTACAGCATCCTGTGTACGCCAGGTATGCTATTTGCCAAATCTACTTAATAGATTTCTTATAATATTTAAAAGACCTACTTATCAAAAGTCTTCAGTATGAAAAACTTGAATTTACAATGCTCCAAAGCCTTTAATTGTTTAATTAGAATAGCCTGCACTTCATTATTACCTGCATTATACACAAACATTTTTCTTTCTTGGAAGGCAAATTGAAGTGGAATGAACTTCAAGGAGACAACAGGCCTAGAAGATACAGCTTCCAAAATACAAATTCTGGAATGTAGAAATGCTTTATAATGTGGGATTAGAATATAAATAATTGTGAAAAGCTAAATACAAGAAACATGGATGTTTCTCTTTCATTATGGAAGATAAACTGGTTAGGTTCATCTTTATTGGGAAGCAGTTCCTTTGCATTAATTATTACTGAAACTTATGGGGAGCCAAGAAACAGTCTATACAATATGGTATTCAGAGTCCACACATAGCATTGTTCATCCATTCTGTGTACAATACAGAACCTTTACGGATTTAAACAGCTTTTTTACACTTGTAATTCCAGTTTATTTTTTTAAATGTGTAAATGTAATACAACTGAATCTCTCTTCTCTGGTCCACAATGACTATATCTACACAAAAATCAAATGGTATCAGCAAATTTTGACAGACATTAAAATGATATTCTCTATGCTGAATAGAGAGTTGCTTGAACAGCGCTTGGCACTGTTTTTGTGTAAGCCAACTAATATTCATCAAAAACATTCCTGTGAACAATGCAGTGTTAGCAGGGACCTGGAATAACTATCAGGAGGCAGTTTGGTAATTTTTAGTGTGCTACATGTACTTGTAGACATGTGAGTCATGGCAGTACTCTGCCATATCATATTAAAAACTCAGAGGTGAGATCTCAGAAAACATTTCTTAAAAGAAATAAAAGTAGTCACTGCTACTGACAGAAGTGAAATCCAGATTTTGATCATACTTGAGCATCCAAAATATCATTAAGGGCAAGTGAGTCTTCCATCTAATACAGTACCTACAAGGGATATGGTGGTTTGTTGTTTTTATTCTTCAAACCTGGCTACAGGGTCGGTGACAATTTGACAACTACTACTGTTAAAATAAAACATAAATATTAAAGTAATTCTGATGACAGAAACCTCTATGTCTTAATCTCATGTGAATTTCTGTGAATTTAAATGAGTGCCTCATTTGAAGCCAATGAAGTTACACAAGTATGAAAGCAGGATGTGAGGATTTAGGTTGTTTGAGTACATTTATGTTGCTAAAAAATGTATGGAAATGGATCCAAGTATTGTGCAACTAATCTTTCATGAAGTTTATTTGTTGTTTTTTTCCTATCTGTGTTTTTCTTCCAATGGCTCCAGAAAGCTGAACACAGTACCTGGACATGGTCTTCAGCTTCACTGATGTCCAAGAATGCTTCTGGAAATGTGTGGACAAAACTGCCACAGGTTTGCCTTCCTTGCTTTATATCATTTCCTGACACCATTGGGCCATGTGTTTTCTCATGTTCTCTCATGTGTCCCAAAGACAGAGCATATGATCTTGTTTTTTCATTACATAAACACTGTTCCTGTGGTCTCCAACACTATCCTTGCAGTATTTTAGTGAGTTTGAACAGAACCTCTTCTCTCTTAATATCAAAAGATAACAATTGTATTACAGGCCAGAGGGGCAAAGGAGGATCAAGAGATAAGCCATACAGTGCAGGTATGGCTGTTCTGTCTGGATAACTCTAACCATCAGAGAAGTGAGCCTGTTCATTTCAGTTATCCTGGGGTCTGGGGGCTGGAGTTCTATTACTTGGTGATGTGGACAGTTCAGCCAAAAGAACAAACATTCAAGATACTAGCACTGGGAAATACAAAACGTAGCACCTGACAGACTGAGAGCAAGGGAAATTGGGAGTAGAGAAGTGAAGAAAATATTCATAAAAATGGAAGGGATATGTTCATATCAGAGGGAAACTTTTTACATTAGCCAAAGAAGAAGGAAACAGATTGCAAAGTGGAGGCACATACACAACACAATTAAGGAAAGAAGTCACAGAAAGGAAGAGGGATCATAAACTCCTGACTGAGCAGAGTATTTGTGTAAATTATTTTTAAGAATACTGATGAAACTGGGACAAGCAAATGCATAGAGTTATTTTACTGCAATATTTAGATAATTCTTGTACTAGCTTAGCTAAAGACCTAGCTAAACGTAGATTTGGGGATCTTTGCATGTTTAGTGAGTGTCTGCATCTGCTGCCACATGATCCATGATCTTACAGGTATGGGAGCAGATGGGCTTAAGTACTTGTAAATCAGCCACTAAAAACTACTGTGATGATCTGGGGCAACTGTGCTGTGGCATCCTATTTGTGTTAAAGGACAAAAAAAAAAGAGTACCAGAATATGTGCTAGAGAGATCAATGGATCTGAGAGATGTGCAATCAAATGAGGCTTCAGTGCAGATAATTCAAAGCCAGAGGCCAGAGAATTAGCATAAATGTATCCAATGTATCATAATTTATCAGGATTTTAAAAAAGATTAGCAGTCATTAGCTTTTGAAAGCTAAGTGTTTATTATGAAGTTCTATTATTTATTGCAATAAACTTGAAATACTGCAATTATCTGCAATGTGCAAAGACACTATCAACATTCTTCTTTTGCTTAATGAGGAAATGAAGCTAGAAGAGATAAAACAATTTGAGATAAAGAGCTTTGTAGAGTAAAATTCTCAAGATTACATGGAGATAATTTTAAGGTTCTGTGTAGATCAAATGTCATAGATAGAAATAAAGAATAACAGAAATAGAAATAAAGCAAATCTTGTAAAGCAGCTCTCTACTTTGAGAATGTTATGCCTAGTAAACATACATGCAATGAAGAAGTCTGACCGTGACAAGAGCTGTAAAAGTCGGTATCTCCCATCTTCATCAGAAGGATGTCAATAAATTAAGACTATTTTATTCTGAACAATATAAGGGGTTTTTGTGTTTCTGCACAACTTCCTCTCAGTAGAAACATTAATGCAAGCCATGCACACTTCTCAGTGGAACACAGACTTACAAGGGTTACCTTTGCATAGATACAATCAGAATTTACCGGAAGAAGCTGGAATATTCCCCACTGATTAATGTCAGCTGTATTAATGCAATTACAATGGCTTGAACACTTTGGTACTTTCCAAGGACCTATTTATATAGCAGTCTATTACTAAACTCTGACAACAGCAACTCAAATTATGATGCACTTGCTCACCCTGGAGAGTACTTTGTACCACAAGCAGTCTCACTTTGAATAAAGCATTCACAATCTGGCCCATCACCCTTTAATTATAGATGGTTTCAGAGAAGAGTGAGCATCGAGGTTTACTGAACTATTCATAAAATAAGCTACCAACCAAACATTGGACTTCTACAGCTTTTAAACCCCCAACTTTCTTTCCCTTTAGACCTCTTCCCCTGTGCACTTGAAGCTCATTTGAATGTATCAAGAACTTCATTGTAGTAAAAGAGGCATCCACAGATGAGAAATAATCCCACTCTTGGAAAAATCCAGCAGTTAATTCAAACAGCTGATTTATAGTTTCTGTTTTGGAAATTAAATAAAATGTGTTTATTAACATTGACAATAAAGCATTCTGCACTCCTAGTGTGTCATCCTACTGTAAAGCATTACAGGATGCTCTAGGATAGCTATCATTGTGTGACCTGAACACCCTCTGAAATTCAATGAAATCTGTCTTCATTGTCTCTTATACAAATATGACTACACCAAAATTCTAATCTACAGAAACCAGACTCTACCTGGCAAAAACTAGGAGGAAGCACTTTATCCCTGTCTCTTCATAAACAGAGTGCTGCAGCTTTGATTTGAAGTTCCTGCCACAAAAGATTATTTGAAGTAGGACATGAGCCTGAAGCAGCAGTGCTTGGATTCAGCTGCACAGGTGAGATTAGTGTGTGGGGTGAAATATCTATGGTATTCCTGGGCACCAGAGGAAGGATATGTGATAAGTTTGCATTTTCCACATATAGCTGGAAGCAAAGAAAATGCGGCAGAGGTCTCCAACTATTCTGACCTACCTTAGTGGCTCTTGGTTCTCTGCCACAATATCATAATGTAAAATTTGCTTGTTTTCCCCTCTGTGCACAGTTCTAGAACTCATAGAGAATGTGCCCTCCCTCTAAAACTTATTCTTTGTGGTTTGGAACTTGTACTGGTTTTGGTGGATTTTCAGTGCTTTTGTGTTTATATAGAGGCTGCAGATTATATACAGTTACTAAAATACATGCATATCCAATGCAGTTCTGTCTCTGTAATAGTTATTTTCAGCTTTTACCCAATAAACATTCCCCTCTATGATAGTTCCTGCTTTCTAGATGCTTATATGACCCTTTTCACATGGTTTATGAGTGGGTCATTACCTGACATGTTCCCTTATCTATATTTAGCCTTACAATAATCTATCAGGCTGAAAATTACTACCTTCCATCCAGAAGCAATGCCATGGCAGCCATGTCTGTTAAGGTTTGCATGACATAACTCTCCTAACCCTTACCTTCCTCTCCCACTGCCAGAGGAAGTTGTTCACAGAGGTGAAAGGATTCTTCTGCAGAGGTAGGTTTAACAGTCCCCTCCAAATGGGGGGTGCTCTATCTTTGGTAAAAGAATTTTTGCTGGTATAATTGCTTCTCTATAAGAGTATATAACTATATAAACATGTCAGTACAGCACAGCTTTATCACTCTATGTTTCAAACCAGTAAAGTTAAACTGGCAAAACTGCTAGGTGTACAACCAACAAAATCAGAGAGATTTGTCTGTGGACATAAAGAAAGGGCATGAAAAAAGAGAGGGCTCTTTCTTCAGGTACAAAAATATTTGCTTTGTGTTCTAAAGCAAAGCACTGGATCAGCTCAGTTGTTGCTGTCAGCCTTTATCAGATGTTACTGGCAGGAACTTGGGAGATGTGAAAATTTCTTGAGAAATAGCTGGAGAACTCCACAGTGATGGGAAAGGCTAGAATTGCACTTGTATTCAATATGTTCCCACCGCCTATAAGGACAGGTGCATGGAAAAAAAATGGTTTTTGCTTTTGCCAAAGTTTCATCTAAAATTGAAGCAGTTCTTTTGCTCCAGGTGCTCTCTGAGACCAGATTTCTCTACAAGGTCACAATAGGGACCAGAGGGATCAGAGAGATCAGAGACCCTGCAATAAATGGTAAATATCTCTTTACATGAAAGCTGATAGTCCCAGACCCAATGCTATGCTTTCTAGCCTCTGTACATGAAGACATTGCACCATGATATGAAGTGGAATCATAAAGTCTAAGTAAGGTGCTGAATGAGTACCAGCCTAGAGTCATGTAACACAAAATATTAGGCACAGGGGCTTAGAGGAATTTAGGTCATCTGACTCAGAGACTCAGTTCACTGAGTCCGTCATGAATGCTGCCTTTTAAATACCCTGTTTTGGAGAAGACCTTAGAGTGTGTAATAGAAATGACTTGATTTCTAATAATAGTCAATTAGAAGTGCTCTGTGATTGTATTTGGAAATGCAACGTGCTTCTGCTGGGAAAAGTTAATTTGTCTTTATTTTCCTACGATTTCTAAAAATAGAATTAAATGTCATGTACCTTTGGAATGTGTATGTTTGGTAACTAATAAACTCACTTTGTCACTGTTTATGATCTCAGAATTCTTTCCATGGAAACTATTATAAGGCCACTACTATCATCAAGCAGCAATGAATGCTGTTCATATTTTAGAGAGTCATTAGGGAAAGGACAGTCCTAAGGCCTTCAAGTCATTTTGTGTCCTCAACAGGGGAGGAATGTATAGTACCTTTTTGTCTATAAATGGTTTCATGTCTTCATAAACAGACATTTTTGGTTTAGAGACTTCTAGGTCATGCATGCTACCTCTTACAGAAAGCTACTTGTCAGTCAGAGAAAATTTGCTGGGTTCCTAAACTACATCTTAATAAATGGCATATGTTTCAATGAAGACAAAACCTGTAAGGTACTATACAGTCTCAGTTTCCATTAGCACCTTTCAAGGGTATCCATAACCTTGCAGAACTGAGGTGTTTAAGTCAGATTCTGAATTGTCTCCTCTAAGAATACAGAGGTCTTACAGTGAATTTATTTCCCCTAGAAGATGTCCCTGCACTGCCAAGCTGGTGTAAAGGAGTACTCAAACAAACATTTAGTGCAGGACTCATTTATTGATGTAAGCTGTCCCTGTGAAAAGGTCTGATATTTACTCAAAACCACATTGGAAAAAAAAATACACAGACCCACAGTATTTTTTTCAATAGTTCTCTTTATAAGGGCATTTTTCCTATTTCAGTAGGTCCCACAGAATTTATAAAGCCATAACAGGGGACTCCATAGCATAAGATTTCACCAGTATACTGGAAATGAGAATGAGTCAAAAAGATTCATTGTATATGCATGGTTATATGTATAATTCAGCTAATGAGTCTAAGTCAAACTCTGTCTGAAGAACTGCCATTGATTTATAGGACAGCACTGGAAGCAAAGGAGAAAATGTCAATAGAGAACACAGATGCATGCAGATATATATCATAGTCAGCAGAAGATAACTTTCATCAATCAAGGCATTTATTCACACTTTTTTACTATTAATCTGCTAGCAGGTTTTCACTTTAGTTGAAATTCTTTTCTAACATTTGAGAAGATTTAATTAGAATAAGGAAGCAAACTGAACTACAAGATCTGTATTAAAGCAAAAAAATATAAACACAGGAATGGATTTGAGATGACAAGTTGAACATGGAGGTTTAAAATTGTTTTATTTAGAGTTGAAATTCAGAAATAATGGATGAACAAAGGTGTCTAAAACCTTGATTTTTTAATCTAATAGAAATATAGATATTAATACTTGCAGCTGTTTGCTAATACAGACCCTAGACAGTATTAATTGGCAAATAAATAGTTTTATAAATAGGTATGATGTAACATTCACCCTAGGGTGTCAGAGTATAGCAGCTAGTTAAAACATGTGCATAATTTCTTCTCTTTTCCCTCCTTTTGTCCTCCTTTCTTTCCCCCAAGTATTTGTCTAGTCTTACTAGTCTTACTAGCCTTACATAATGATAATGAATTTTTCTGATGGTTTTGTTCTTAATAAAACTGTCTTTTTACATACCTATTTTTCTATAAACCTTCATAGGTGTTTGAATTTTCTGTATGTAGCACTTCAGGTTACAAATCTGAGTGTCTCTGAGGTATGGCTAGTTTACTGAAGATTAAATTATCTCAGCAATTTAACCCCTTTAATGTTTCTTACACATGCCTGATTAATTTGTATTTTTGGGGGCAAAAATTTTCAATTTTTTTAAAGCAAGTGACAATAAAAAGTTGTGCAATTATTTCATACACACATGTATGTACAAGAAAGCTTAAGGGGAAACATTTTTATATAACTTAAATGACAGCCATAAAGTTTTATGTAGTCTGATGTGCAAGTGTGTGGAGCTGCTTTGGGAAGCAAAGTGCCTATCTGAACTACCTTCTTTGCTGCACAGACAAAACTAGAAAAAGGAGCACTTTGTTTGCTTGTTGAAAACATACCTCCAGCAGTCCTAGGGCTACACAAATTCCTGGGTTTTCTGTGGTATCCAATCATTGGATGACACCATTTTATTGACAATGTATTGTCAAGCTCATGAAAATATTTTTTTTCCTTTTTTGGAGCGGACTTTAACTTTGAAGTTATTTTTATTTTTTTATCCTGCTCTTTGTTTTCTTCCAGGTTTCCAAACATCTTTGTGACTGCAGTAGCTGTTTTCTTGAGAAAGTAATTTATGTCTGTGGCATTTTTCAGATAGAGATGGCCACAAGTCACACAGGTTTCCCAACTTTTTGAACAGTCTCACAGAGCCAGAAAGGGGTAGGACATCTTGGGTTTGGGGGAAGGATTGGAAACCAGGTAATAACAATATCTGTGCTCTTTGTTAGGAGTTACTGTAACACTGAGTATTTAGTGGTATTTACCCTTGTTCACATTGTGTTACCTTTAGTATCCATTGGTTTTGGTATTTGGTTTTATCAGATTTGGCACAGAGATTAAGATCTTGAAGAGATGTTTTTCTAAAGTCTCATTAAAAAAAAGATAAGACAATTTGAAGAAAGATACCCTAAATCTGAGTTTAGTTTAACAGTGAACACCTTCCTTTAGGATCTTGCAATATATGTTGTGTTTTTCCACCAGTCACTGTCTCAGACCACAGTCAGTGACACTCTCAAGTGGTAGTCACCTGCCTAAATATAGACATCCCGTGCCACATGAGACGCCCTAATGCATTTCTCCTAGCCTTCAGCTGCCACTTCAGAAGACCAGTGAGCCCTTATCTTAACACAAGGATGGTTCAAATACCTTATGAATTACAAAGAGCAACTAAATCAAGCTCTGGATTTTCACTGACTATAGTGGGCTCTTCAATGCTAGGTCTGCCTGAATTTGTACTAAATCCCAGCCCAAGCGGGGGATGCCATTGCCTAGTGTCAATGACATTGTAAACACTGTCTGCTTACTCACTGTGGCTCTAGAAGGATGTGATTCCTATAAATCCTGTCTGCTGGTTCTGTTCCATTTCATTTGGCTTCTTGACTAAAGGAAAGCTGCAATTTCATTTCATAGGCTTTGAAATCCATAACTGGAAGAAGTTAGAAATGTCCCAACTCTGAAGAAAGTGCCAATAAAAGTTTTTAATCAAAAGTGAGGATCCCATGCAGAGGGTGCTGGGACTTGCCAATAACAGAGCTCACCAAGCAGCTTCTCTCATGAAAGCTGAGATTCTGAAGCCAGAGCAAAGCCACTGAAGAAAGACCTAGCATCTCCCGAGTGACCCCTTTATTAAAAAATGGGAGTAAAATAAAAACGCAAAGAGTAAGTTGGTAGTCAGCCAGAATGAAAAAAAATATAATCTTGACCATCAGCCTGTCTTCAGGATTAATTTATTTGAGCCTCAGCCTTGAATTTTCCCCCAAACTCACTGGCTAAAGTGCACATTCAGATTACTGAGTCAAAACAATCAACATGTGATGGACAATGACATTCTTCTGGGGTAGGACTTTCCATTTAAATTTGACCTTCAAAACAATCCTTACAAATAGCTATGGGGTTGCTCTTTTAGCCACTATTGAGAAGTAACTTCAGCAGCTCCAGGGCTGCACGAGGGGCTGTCTGTCTCCATTAAATTGAACTGGACACTATCAAGTACAATCCTCTGCCTTTTGCTAGAGATTTATGAAGTCTTGTCTCTAGTGGGTACCAGCCCCCTCCTGCCTGCCTTGGCTTTAACATTTTCCTCCTCTCCAGGCATGATTCTCACCTTGGTTTTGAGCTGAAAGCCCTACTCCTGATCTGCCTCCTTACAGCCATTCCCTCAGATGTGGGTGCTATTTCTTGATAGCATACTCATGGCAAGGGGAGGTAGTGGTGATTAATTTGCTTAATTAGCAATCAAACAGACTGCTTTACTGGCAGCTGCATTTTCATTTCATAGTAACAGTTAATATGGACCTTGTTGAAATCTCTCTGGTCTGTCTGCTAGAGCTGTAGATTGAACTTTGTGTGACTGGCATTTCCCTTCAAGCTAATTTTCAATTGTTGCCCAGTGAAAGGAAATTATTTCAACTGTTTTGTGGGAAAAGCAAGTACTAGCATATGACACTTCTGCTTCCAGTCTGATTTCCCTTCATTAGTGTCTCCCAAGTGACAGGCACAGTGACAATTATGTGGACATTTATGCTCTGGGACAGACTGTTATTCCAAGGTGTGTGTTCTGCTGCAACCTGAGCAGTCTGCATTTGTGGGAAATGGGATGAATGAGGGAACATCTAATTTCTGTATCCTGCCAAATAGTAGGGAAAATTAGGCTCCTTGTGGCAACATTTGAACAGCCCTAGTGATTCATATGTCTCCATGACCTTGTAAGTGTACATGTGGTCTTGAAAGAGCACCAGAGTGTGCTCCCACACAGATGTCTTCACCTATAAGAAATCAATTTAGACTTCCCTGGAAGTCAGTGGAATAAATGGATGCTTTGCAGATGTGATTTGTCTGGCCCATTTTCGGCATCTTATTTTTTAAATTAGATGAATGGGTTCTTTGAAATACCTACTTTTCTCTATTAGCTGTGAAGGGTGCTGACTAAGACACTGATATCTCCATTACAGATGTCTTTGGACAGATGAATGCTCCCTCCCTTGGTTTACAAATGTAAATGAATGTTTTGTGAGTGTCTTGGTAGCTACTGAAAGATGCAACAGAACTAGAGCAATGGGCATCACCTAAAACTCAGGAGTTTCCTGCTGAACATTTGGAAACCCTTTTTCACTGTTAGGATGACCAAGTACCAGCACGGGTTGCCCAGGGAGGTGTGGAGTCCCCATCCTTAGAAATATCTGAAAGCTATCTGGACACAGTCTTGAACAATGGGGTCTCGGTGGTCCTGCTTGAGCATTGGGTTAGAAAAGATAATTTCCAGAGGTGCCTTCCAAGCCCAACCTTTCTGTGATTCTGAGACCCGCCTGTTTAGGCACCTCAGTTGCCTCTGTAAATCTAGTATGAATTGCTATCAGTTCTACTGGTGAGAAACTGTGAAAGAAAAGCTAGTGTAAAACCACCAATATTGTTTGAAATAAATCAGCAGCAAAAATCTGTGCTACTGTGTAACCAGCTTTTCCTTGTTTTTTTTCAGAAGAAAAAGAGAAAAAAAAAGCAGAGCAGCTGAAAAGGTCAAGCTTTCTGATTTTGCCTATTTTAGTGAATTAGTACCCCTGAGTGACCTTGATTGACATTTTATGAACATTAAAAGCTTTGATAGTCTTTACTAATTGCCATGCTTCTCCACTCTGGGAATACTGCAGACCTGTATCTTCCTTTATTAATTGATATATTTATTATCGTGTTGTTCCTTACACTATAATGTAGAGAGAACATTAATCAAATTCTCGGGGGATCACCGTTTGAGAATAGTTTTTCACGCTGAGAAAAGATTTTTCTGTGCTACACATTGGATTTTCTGGCTTTGCTGAGAAAATGCTGCCGGGGAGGTAGGCATGTGGAGGGAAGGGGTACCTTGCATTCATCTAGAAAAAGAAAACCCCAAACCAACAACCTCTGAAGATGTTTTGTTTTAATCATTGTATATGAGTAAGGTTAGTTCAGTATGTAATAACAGGCTGTCTTGACAACAAAAGGCTGAATCAACACAGAACATGATTGGAATTATGCATGTCAATTATAATGAATCTCATTATGCAACACGAAAGTCTAATTCTATTGTAAAGGTCTGCAGTCTGCAGTTTTAAGGCTGATGTCAATGTTGAACAATAACTGCCCTTTCATCCACCTTATAGCCATAAAGAATAAATATAAACCTAATTTCTGCAGATTTTTAATATGCAAATATCCTTGGGGTAAGGGAAAAGAGAGATTTCTTTTTTTTAATTAAAAAGAGAAAACTGTCCGTGTCTTAAAGCAATCCATCATGTCAAAGGCTTCTTTTGCTTTAACATTTTGCTGTCCAAAGGAAAAATTTGCTCTTGAAAGTTCTCTCCTTAATCAAAATATAAATCAAGAATGACAGTTTCTCATATTGTACCAACCCACTGCGTGTTAATCAAAATAAAATAAAAAATCATATAGCTGTTAGTGATTAGGCTCTAATTTCTAGCAAGAAGGTTACAATAATAAATGTGTTTAGAAACACCTTTATGGAATTACTGGGTGGTATGGGTGTTGTTCTATTTTTTGTTGCAATTTGCTCTTTTCCCCATAATTTATTGCCTGTATTTTGACACTTGCAGTTGAAATATCTAGCTTTGGGAGTTTATTTTGCAGCAATAAATAAAAAGGTGGATTCTCCTTTGAGAATACGTGCTTGGAATGCTGCTTGAGTTCTTAAATACCTTTCCATAATTCATCTTTAAACAGTGGATAACTTCAGCTGGAAACAGGCACGTAACAGGCATTTTTGTTTGCTGAAAGAAAACACTGTTGTGACACTATGTGATTCCAGTGGAGTGGGAAACGTCAGCAAATGGTAGTCAGAATTAAGGACTTAAAAATCTTCAAATTGCCGTGCAGTGGGGTTAGGTGAACTCGTTACTGTGGGGAAGAGACATCTGCATCCCTTGCACAGGAGCTGACCTGTGGCCATCAAAGAATGCTTTGCAGAATACAGCAGAGCTAGTCAGTAACCTCTTGTGGTACTGGTTATTTTTGTCAGATACTTTGACAAAGTGATGCAGTTGACAGCAAAGCTTATAGGCATGGATACCTCTGCCCCAGCAGATAGGACTTTTGAATGCAAATCAATTATCAGTCCTGCATTGCAGTTCTGTCTGAAAATTCATGGCTCAGAGCTAGTTTACAAACAGTCTTGTAAAATATCCATTTTTAGCTGCTGTAAACTGATTTTTTAAACTCATCATTTAAAGCAAAATTGAAATCAGATGTTGATTTCAAAAGACATGACCCAGAATTGCTTTGACCTCACATCTTACTTATAGACCATGGTTATTTATTTTTCCATTTTAAAAGACAGATGATAAATGAATTTTCACAATCCTGAAAGAAAGTTGCAGTTATTAGACCTAGGACAGTTATTCAATGTGCAATTAGAACAACATGCTGAATTTTCCTCATTTAGAATTTCTAACAGCTTTCGTGGGAAAAGTTTGATTCAGGTTTATCAGCCTGAGAAAACTTCCTAAAGCTGGCTGTGAAATTAATCATACTTTCTGTCTCATTTTGAAAGCCAACTTTACACTTCTTCCAGCAGAACCTTACTGTAACCACGAACAGCAAAAGAAATAGTAGACCTGACTGGAGAAAGGATTAAAGACAGCAATTCGACAAACAAATGAAAAGTACTCTCTTTTAAGTAAAAGGTAGGTTATTCTTGTTATTATTGCTCTTATTGTTACCATCATCTTCATTGGTACATTTGTCCTAAGCCAGTAGAAGGGAAAGAAAAAGAGGAGAAACCAACATTCAGGACATTTCATCAAAGACTGTGATTCCATTTCAATTGCTCTCAAAGATTTGCGGGGTCTGTGCTTAACATCAACTTTTTTGAATTAGTTTTATGCTGCTTTCTCCAGCAGGAAGAAGGAAAAAAAGAAAAGCTAGATGCTTTGCTTGGTGAAAGACCTCCTATTGGAGAAAAAAGGGAAGAGGAAGTTTTCTACTGCCAGAGGCACGAAAGGAAAGCAGGAAGATGGAATTCATTGTAGGCAACTTCCAAATTAAAGTGAAGGTGCCTGGGTGTGTGGTGGAAAAGGGAATAAGGAAATGGGAGGGGTCTGGAGTGTAGTGTTTATACACCACTATGGTGTGTGTAGAGTACTTCAAAACTCAGGTGGACAATGTTCTCACAGAAACTTGCACAATTGTTGTTGGAAAGTATTATTCACTGCAAGGGTGACCAAGCACCCAGGTTGTCCAAATAGGTTGTGGAGTATCCATCCTTGGAGATAATTAAAATCTGTTTGGACATGGTACTGGGCTCTAGGGGGCCCTGTTTGAGCAGAGAATTGTATCCAGATGACTTCCAGAGGTCCTTTGTACCCTCAACCATTTTGTGATTCTCTTACCAAATCAGTCAAGAGCTCTTCCTAACTCAGCTGCTTCAGCTGTTTTTATTTCTGCCTGTTTCTGGGGATCATGTTCAGCATCCTGCCACTGACTGTCTTCATGAAACTCGAGTTGAAAGAACCACTCCAAATCTAGTTTTACTTTGGGACAGAGGTGGGTAATGGTACACTTTTTTCCTGATGCTATAATCAGCTTTATATTTCTGAGGTATCATTATGTATGAAGTAGTGAACAGGCTTTCTTTTTTTAAACTCTGCTTTATTTTTTTCACTCTCTTCCCATGGTAAGCTGCTGAACTCAATGCTGCCTGTCTGTCCTAAATTTCACTCTGCACACTGCATGACTCTCTTTGAGTGCAGACATGGAAAAAATGAGCCTCTCTGTTTGCTGGGAATGTCATTAATAGATCTGTGGCACAGAGTGGGTGAGGACTTCACCTCACAGCTGGCACCAGTGTGTGATGCCATCTATTGCAGGCCATGGTGAGTGTGACGGAGCCAGCAGCCAGTGGGAGAGGCAGTCAAGCACAGCAGCAATCACTTCTTTCTTTTTCTCATGTTTTGTCTCTTTGTGTAATAGAAAAATAGAAATAGCAGAGACAGTCACCATGTCACTTTCACTTACAGCCAACAGTCTGTAGGGCTGGAAAACCAATATGAGTTCAGTGTAGATCTAGATGCACTGCCAGAGACCTGCATTAGTCAACACTTTTGAAATCATGACAGCTCCCAAAAGCAGGAGAAGCATGGAGGAATACTAGAAAAGGAAGTTCCTTCTGGCCCATGAGCCAAGTAGGTTCTTGCTTAAAGGTACCAAAAAAAATACATGATGCCTGCAATTCTCAGATATTATTATGCTTCAGTATCTCACTTTGGAATACGAAAAGCTAGTGTTAACCCAAGAGCTCCTAAGAATATTTAAGGAATTGCCATAGACACCTGGAAACATAAGTATCCTCCTAGAAAGGGTAGCCACTACCTGAAAAGGTCATTATAATTTTCTGTCAAATGAAAAATTAAATAGCCATGTAAACTAATATTATCAACCAGTGGATTCTTTCACTGTCAGCAGCAGATATCAGGTGCTGTACGCTCAGATCTTTAGTTGTATTACCAATGCTGTCTCCTCTCAAGCAATATTTCACTTTTGCACACACATTGTTGTACTTAGACTGCAGGTCTCTCTGCTCTGTGAAATTTTTTTTCTGCTGGTTAGACAAAGCAGTGCATAAGCCAGGTGAGTGACCATAGACTAGCCGGATGATTCCCTTGGGCTGGGCCCTCTCTCCCCAGGTCAGGCTACCAAGGCTCACAGTTTCCTCTACACAGGTTGCAAAACCAAGTCATTGGCATATTGGCATCTGCAGTGAGGAGGGAATAAAGGACAGACTGTAATGAGTTACCAGTGCAGACAATTCTCTTTGGTGCAAAGAGTCATCAGACTTTGGGTAGAATAAACTGACTATCCCCTTAGGAAGCAGGATGCCCCAGTAATTAGGGAGCCCCACACTTTGGAGACCTACATGCCCATACTTGTCCTGCCACAGACCACCACAAAGACCTCTGGCGTGTCATTTAAGACCAAAACCCTGCAAGTTTTTAATATACTTTACCTTCCCTGAACTCCAGTTTTGGCTGGCCCATCAGGTAAACAGAGTTGGTATTTTGGAAGTTGGCAGCTTTCATGTGTAGTTTTGGCTCTAAGAAAAGATCTTGGCCAGTCAATAGGGAAGCAGAGAGTGTGTAACCATCTAAAGAGACAGCAATTTAGTACTGAGTTAGGTGCAGTCCTGATGAGGAGGGACCCTGGGCATGGTCTATGGGGTAGCTCCCCTGTTTCCCTCTCCTCAGACTGCAGACCTCGAAGTGGGCAGTGGTAACTGGGAGAAGAGTGGAAGGGATAGAATACATCTGCTGCCCTCTCCAGGAATGCCTATCTCAGTTTAATGGGATTTAAAATACTGTCCATGTGAGGATGAGAAATATATTTGTCTCCCTGCAGTAGTTCTTACATTACAGTGAGGTAACTAGGTTTATTGGGCACATTGTTCTATCAGATGTGTGGTAAGTTTCCTTGCTATTCAGAAAAAAAAAAAAAACCTATTACTTCTAATACAATTTGTAGACATACATAATAGTGAATTCTTCAATGGCCTGTGATATTCTTCAGTTTATTAAAGAGCAACACAAGAAATACCTGCCCGTTGTGTTTTAATCTGTGAAATGCAGTTGGCAGAAGTGGTTAGCACAGGCTTTATTTTTTAGTTTTATGGATATTGGATTATAGGTAAATGAAGACTAGGGAGTACCTGAAGGACATGAAAGATTTAAATTCAAGAAAATAATCTTTAGTAGTAAAAACCTGCAGATTTAACATTCTGATTAAGCAAAAGCTCTACATGATGAAGCTCTTGGTGTCCATTTTATATAAATGGAAGAAAGCATAGGTGCTTAAGAAATAATAATTATGAAGATTCTGAGCTGAGACATCTGGACCCAGCCCTACAAGAAAGCTGAGAGTTTAGGGCATTCTCTGTGGTAATGTCTTATTGGGCAAAGCAATGAGTTCTAGGCCACCTTTGGGTTTTTCTTTTCAGAAATTAGGGGACCTACTTTGAAATTTATTTTTAAGAAACAAGTTTCTTGTAAAACAAACTTGTTCTCACTGAACTGGTCACAAAATAGCTGTAAAACTGCAGACAGGAATGATCCTGGAGAAGGGGAAGCACGGGTAAGAAAAATGCCCTTCCATATAGATAAAACACAAACTCATTCAATACATAAATAATTGTTACTACTGGCAGCTGTGCTGTACATAACATCTCAAACACACTTCTCAAATCAGCAATTATTTTAAAACAAAGCGTTTACTAATTCTGATATGCCCTCACAATTGCTGTGTTGTATTATGATTTGCAAGCAAATAGTACAGTAAAAAATATGAAAGTTAAAAAAAAAAAAAAGAAATCCCTGAAGAGCTGATGTGTGAACACAAAGCTACTGAATAATGATTTATGCCTGGAATAATCGCTGTCATGAGCCCCTTTGGAGCATGCAGCTGGAATTAGAATTCCTGAGGAAGAATCCTAAGTGAAGGGCTGCAGCAAGGTCTGTCTTTTTCCTTTTTTTTTTTTCCCTAAAGAACAAAAAAGCCCTGTCTCTCCCTGTCTGGGCAGAATGGTACTGTCTCAGACAGAAAGGTCCCCATAGGCCAAACTATTCATGTAGCACCAGGCTGCTGGGAGTACCAAGCTATGGCAGGGATGGGGAGCAAAACCAGGGAAACTGCAGTGCCTGCGTGGCAATTAGCATGATATAGATTGGCTTTGCTTGGCAGTCCTGAAGGAAGAAAGGGAGAAAGGGAGGAAGAGATAAAAAGAGAAAGAAAAAATACTAATAAAGAAGAAAAGGAGAAAAGAAAGAACTAGGACTGCATAAAGCAATATTTCAAGACACTAAAATGAATGATTAAAAATATCAGCAGCAAATCAGTCTTTTCCCCCAGTTGTTTTATAAGATTATAAAAGTGCTGTTTATTATTTTCCTTTAAAGAATATTCATAATTCTCAGACATTAATGTGTGAATAAATTCACTGAGTGTATGCAAGATTCCCTGGCTGACTGTGTCCCCGAGTGCCTTTCTCTTTTTTCATGCCTTTTGTAATTGTTCTCCAAACTGTTTATGAAGGCCAACATTGCACTTGTGGTTCTTTGAACTAAAGAATTCCTTTTACCAGATTTTAAAATCCCTATAAATGAGGACAACGCTGATGGGAGCAAGATAAATAAACCCACTGAATATTCTCATGTATCCATAATAAAAACAAGTGTTTCAGGATAGCATTGCAGGGTGATATATGAGGTTTTATGCACATCACTGCTAGTAAAACCAGTAGGAATAATCACTGTACATATCTGAATGTTGAAGGGGACTATGAATGGCTAGTAATCACCCTACTATCATGTCCCTTGAAAAAGCACATAATTTTTTCAATGAAGGAAAGAGAATTTTATCATCATTAAAAAGTTATGTTCATGAGAAGATTCTCCTTAGTTCTAATTTGTATTATTTTAGTGGTATACCAGACTGGAAAACAATCATCATTTTCCTGTTTCTCCCCACCCCCTCACACTCTACTATTCATGATTTTTCTGTCATGCAGACTTCCCAGCTGTGTTCTCTCCTTTATTACTTTATTTCACATTTTATAGAACACTGTATTTTTGCTCTTGGTTAATGAAAACAAAGAGATCAGCTTAAATTTTCTGTGATAAACAGTAGTTTAAAACACCATGGTTTTAAAACATGATGATTTCGTAGTCTTTAAAATCTTTCACATTTTATAATCTTTAAGCCTCACTAACCATTATTACCCTACATATGCAATCATAATAAAGGCTTTGCCAAAAGAAGAAATGCTTGGCAAACCAAATGAACCTAACAAAATAATCCTACTAAATAATGTATATGCTAAATACATGCACACAAATTTATATGCATCTATACATGCATATATAGAAGCTTATGTACACATCTATGTATAAAGGCTTCTTTTTTGTGGTTGATAATTTAAAACACTGTTGGCTTCCCTGGATATCATATAATATTTGGAAACCCTCTGATTTTGGCCTTTCATGACATTTGAGATTGCATCTCCTGGTTCATTTGGTCTCTTTGACCCATGTGGAGTGAGTTGCTCCAACTGATATGATTATCTCGCTATTTACCCCAGTGGAGGGCTGGCCTTCATCTCCTTCAGCAGGGAGGTAAGATGCGATGTCTTTTTGAAAAAATCAGCCAACTGATGCTCAGAAGCCAAACGTCTAGGTCAGTATAACACAGGGTTATGCTGTGTAAGGGCAGGTTCAGGTGGTTGAGCTGACAGAACTGACTGGCTCCTTGACCCAAGGGTCTCCTCCTCCATCCCCGATGCGTGCTGCTGTCCCCTCATGCAGGGGGCCTTGGCAGCTTGTCTGACCCAGCATCCACATGACTCTGCTGTCAGAAAAACCCACAGAAGCAAAGGCCTGGCTCAGAGGGTCATGGCCAATGGGTGGTGCTCTGCCTGGAGGATGCAATAAGATAGGTACTGCAGGGGTCTTATCCTTGAACCTGTGCTGCTTGGCATCATTATTAATGACCTGGCCAAAGGGTATCCTTGCTGAGTCTGCAGATGACATGAAATTGAGGGGCCAATGGTAGGACTGACAATCCAGGGGGACCTAGACAGACTGGAGGCATGTACCACAGGAAACTTGTGCAATTCAGAGAGGAGAGGTTGTGCACCTGGGAAGGAAGAGCCTATTGAAATGATAAAGGGTGGGGAAGAGACTACCCAAGGGACACCTCTATGGAAAAGATCCCAGAAGGCGTGGAAGCTGGGCAGTAGCCTAGGAAAGGCTCCGTTACTTCACTACACCCTCATAAATTATTTTTCCTGCCAAAGGACTAGGAATGATAACTTAATGCTTTCCTGGAATTGGAATTGGGAATAGTGCTCAGGTGCTTCCCTAGAGTTCTTTCTCACTTTATGAATGTAAGCACAAAGATGGGGGAAGATCTTAGCCCCTCTGTTGTTCTGTAGTCTTTGAATACTGTTGAAATCCTCACTGTCTCCATCTTATGCTGGTTTTGTCTGGGGTAGGGAGATTTTCTTCACAGTAGCTGATATAGGACTGTGATTTGGATCTGTGTCAGAAGCAGCTGTCTCTGAGCAGCGCTTGCACAAAGTCAAGGTCATTTCTGCCTCTCTCTCCACCACCAGTGAGAGAGCTGGGAGTGCACAGGGAGCTGGGAGAGGACACAGCCAGGACAGCTGACCCCAAGTGACCCAAGGGATATCCCACACCATATGTTGCCATACTCATTATATAAAGCTGGAGGA
Source organism: Lichenostomus cassidix (assembly GCF_008360975.1). Classification (NCBI taxonomy): domain Eukaryota; kingdom Metazoa; phylum Chordata; class Aves; order Passeriformes; family Meliphagidae; genus Lichenostomus; species Lichenostomus cassidix. The sequence continues at coordinate 23,331,134 of NC_139479.1, read as the reverse complement.
AGGAGAAGGAAGAGGGAGACTTTCAAAGTAAAGGCATTTGTCTTGCCAAGTCGCCATTAAACAATGGAGTCAGTTTTTTCTGAGCATGGCTGAACACCTGCCTGCCCATGAGGGGAGGGGAAAGAATTCCTTGTTCCGCTTTGCTTGTGCACATGAATTTTGCTTTACCTATTTAACTGTGTCTACCTCAGCTCATGAGTTTTTTCTCACTTTTACCCTTCTGATTCTTTTTTCAATCCCACTCACTGGAGAGTGAGGTTGTGTGGGGCTTGGTTGGCAGCTGGGGTTAAACCATGACAGTTGTTCTGTCACTGTAATCTGCTGTAAAAGAGTATTTAATCAATCATTATTCCACCTGCGTTTTTTTCCCCCCACTGGTTGCAATTTAGTGTCTAATTTCAAAGTAATTGGTAAAAATATTAAAAGAGAAACTAGGTTGAAAACTGACCAGCAAGAGATAAGCAATTATGCTTATTAATATTTTCTCCCTATGTTCTTTGAGTCTCAGCTGGTTTTTAATTCATTTCACACATGCATATTTTATGAAGTGCTAATTTTTAATCAGAATATTGTGTAATACTAAGTCTAACTGAGTTAAACTCCCAAGAAACTAGAGAATCATTATGCCCATTCAGTTATCTGTACAAGCTAAACTGGCAATGAATACCTTGTCAATAGCAGGCATATCATGTAGTGATAGATACCACATATACTAATTTATAATTACCCTTTTAATTTTAGTCTTCTTTTCCTTCCAATGTACACACACAGTGAACAGATTTTTTTTTCCTTCTTCACAACATTTACTCTGGATACTTGAAGCTCTATCCCTGTGTAAGGCTGATATATTGATAACTCAGCTCAGGACCTAAACAGAGTTTTTTGAGCTATGCGACTGCCATGCCAACTTCCTGAAACCTCTGCTCCCAGTAAGTACTTCTGCACAAGAGCATTTCCTTCTATCTTAACATCTTGTGAGAAACTAAGAAAATTAGAGTAGCACAAAGAGATGGGTTAGATGTTAAGCTTGTGGAGGAAATATTTTGATATGGTTCCTCTCTTCCAAATTACCTCTCATCTTCCTCCTTTCTTTTCAACCTCCTCCGAGCAATATGATACACAATAGATGAAATAGGTGAGTAGGTTCTTTGTGACTCAGAATCTCCCTAAGAGAAAAGGGAGAATGTCTGTTTTAATTTGCTGTGGGAATATATTGACTCAACCTAACACCATGCCACTTCTCACTTCTTGCCTGGCCTGTGTTCCTCACCTAGCCACTCCTCCGCTCCTTCCCTCCTGGAATGAGTTAAAAGCTGTTAGTACTGCATTTCCTGATTAAGGGGTTTGTGGCACAGCCTACAGTTACAGAAATCAGCTCATATTTACTCATGTTATATGTAACATGTCTGCAAAAGAATCTGAGAAACAATTTGTCATAGCCAGCCTGATTCAATCTGGGCACTTTCAGGGAAGCCTCGTTCACCTTCCATGGAAACTCGATGCTCTTAAACCCATTGACAACTCTGTGATACTGTATATTAAAAAGAAGTTTCCATTGTAACCAAATCACACCCCTTTAACTGAAAACAAAGATTTTGATATTTATAACTGCTAAAAGTCCACAGGCATGTTTTCCCATGTAATGTCTGTAAGTACTTCCACTGGAAAATGACAAAGTGCGTGTTAGATTCAGTATCTGGCATGCCATTTTCACTGATGATGAAGTTAAGTGCAAATAAAAATGTATTGTTAAAATTTTGGCTAAATATAATTTATGCATTTTCCTGTCCAGCTTAGGACATTAGGATGGGTTTACCCACTATTTTATTTATCACCATATAACTGATTTCCAGAGGCACCATTGCCTAGTAAGAAAACTTCAGAAAGCTCATTATGGGTGATGTGACAACGAATAAACCCCTAGCAACTTGGATGCCACCCCATGGAAACAGTAATATAATCCTATGGCAGACCATTCTGTGCTAATTATCTTGTATCTTACTACACTTAGAGGCAATGTGATGTCCTTGGTTCCTGAAAAACCATATTCTCCTCCTTCTTTCAGAGTCTGAAGCAGGTTGATCTGAGACTGCTGTCCTGTGGCTGTTTAGTGAAATCCCTTGCTGTAGCAGTCTCAATCCATTCAGCATTTAAAACTTGATGCAGATTTGGACCCCAAATGATTATAGTATCACCAATCCCTTGAAAAATTGCTGCTTTGAGTTACTTTGAAGACTCCTATCAGCATAGAAACAACCGTAGCTTAATCACAGTTTTATTTGAAAAAGAAGAACATGTATTTACTTTGATTATATTTTTGAGTTCCTGAAGGCCAGACCATGTTCCCACTGGTGTCTGTGGCAAAACTCCCATTATCTTCAATGGCAACAAACCCAGCCACTTAGTTTGCATAATCTGCAGAAAGTAAATATTTTAACACTTGTTATCTGTGATATTTAAGCAGCTAATAAAAATGTGCATGTAAAACTGGTTTATATTTATTTAAGCTTGTAAAAAAGTGACTTTCAATTGGACAAAATATAGGACAAAACCATTCTGTACGTGAAGACTCAATAAATAAAGCAATTTTTTTTGTCTCACATGACACAGCATACGCTCTGTTATAATGTTACAGAAATAAAGCTGTAAACCCTGAAAAAAAATAAAATGTACTTATTATGGCCATAAAATGACACATAATGACTTTGAGTCCTGAATCTTGCCACTATAACACATGCACATATATTTATATAAGGAGAAGGTAAATTGACAAACTGTTCTACTTGAGCTTGTTTTTGCAAAAAACATATCAGCCCAGTTGCTAATGTGCTATTTATCCATTAAGGAATGTTGCTATAGTTACAGTATCTATTGCAAAAATAGCATGGTATTATGAGAGAGAAGATGAAGAATGCAGAAAAAACAAGCTTCATATTTCTAGTGCTTGTATTGTACATAAAAGTTAAAAACTTATAGTAAAAAAACCCTTTGCTGTTTGCTCTGTTTTGAATTAAAGCCTTAGAACCATCCTCTATACTCAGTGGACCTATTTTTTCCTCCATCTGGAATTACAGGAACTAACACCCATGACTCAAATCAACACTCCAGTATACGGATTTAACTAAAAAATTCACTATACAATTATATGAGTGATTTTACAGACAGATCAAAACATGAAGATTTGACATAGTCATCCCATAGTTAATCTGAAAAATTAGATGGTGAAAACACCATTTTTTACCAAGGAACAAAGAAAAACAGGTAAAGATTCAATTCCAATCTTATATTGTCATACTTCTATATTGTCATAGCCCAGAGCTACACCTTGTCAGTGTTTTGCATGAAAACATACTGGAACTTTCTGGTTTCTCCACCCAAAATTAGCTCTGGTGAAATCCTTTAACTGTATAGGAGAGCATGGGATCCCAAGGGCTTTTTCTTGAGGGGGTTTTGCAGGAGAATTAAAATGTGCAGTCTAGTTATGTCTAAGCAATGTGTAGGTAGATTCAGTAATTTGCCTAACTTCTGCTATGCTTAAAAATGTTCTCCAGTCTAAAGAATTTTTTTTTAAAGACAAGTGGTAGTAATACCTATCTAAAAAAAAATACATAATTGTACTAAGTGTCTTCTACAACTTCTGGAATCTACACAGTCAACCTCAGTGTAAATAAAACTAGGATTAGACTCTTCTTCCACATAAAACACTCATGATGTGAGAGCTATTGGGTTTAACTCAGGACGGGATGAAGCCCTGGACAAATTCCAAAAAAGTCGGTTAGTTACACCAGTCTTAAAACCAATTTGATATCAAAGACATTTTTCCTGTATGAAATTTTTGCAGTCCTTCTGTTTATCAGCCAAAAAAGCAGTGGCTGAAACAACATTGCTGTCAAAGTAATCTGGAGTACTTTGACCCTTCCCAGCAGAAAAGAGAAGCTAGAAAGTATGTAGGTAAAATCTCACTTTTGGATAACCTCAAAAAAATGTAGTCCAGAAAAGACTATTCTGCTTTCTGCTGAAATGTCACCTCTATATGTAAGCATTGAGGATATCTAATGCTTTTGGGCCTGCCATAACAAAGAAAAAAAAATCCGAAAATGAGATTGTGTCTATGTTATCAGCTAATTTAGCTGCTCAGTTCATCCCCTAGTGCCTAGTCATCACACTGTATAAATGCCAGTCCCACTGTGTTCTCTCTTTTGAAGAGACCCAACTTAGTTCACTCCCAAATAAACTCTAGGCTGGGTTTGTGTTTTCCTCAGACTCCCACCACTGAGCATTAGAACAAGAGCACACAGGAGACAACCCAGGGCTAACGCCAGGCAGGGAGAATGCAGCAATCTGCTCTACAAAAGGGCATGCTTGCACTAGTGGGAATGCCTGTCTCTTTGCAGCCTTTGTTTTGGAGAGGTGATCATTTGCTGGGGCAGATGTGTTTAACAGTGTAGATGTAAGCTGTTGATTAGTCAGAGCTTACTCTCTTGGGGCTAAGAGACTTCTGCAGGCTGCTACCTTAGCCCTTGCTCCTTTTGCCAGCTCTTGTGTCTGAAATTTGGTTGCTACAATTTTCTCAGAGTATTAACTCAGCTGAATGGAGTATCTTTTGCCCAGAACTTGCCCAAGTCTGGCTGAAGTTCACAGCTCCCCACCTACATCACCAGAGAGGCCAAAATCATAGTACCCTTGCCATGTGAAATGTCTTTGGCAGAAAGAATAGCAGCTGATCTCATTATAAAGGTTAGCTGGTTGTGCCTGTCTCTTATAGCTGTGTGGACAGAGGATTTGGGCTGGAAGAAAGGAATTTTATGACTTTTTTTCCTTATAGACATGTTCTAATCATCAAGCAGTGAACAAGGCTGGGGTAGAGAAATGCTCCACCACTCTAAGTGAGTTTGTCATGTTCCTCAGAAAGGGACAGAGCAAGTGGAGGAAGCATGGTTAGATCACAACACATTCACTCAATAGATAATATATACATTTTTTTGTACATAATATATACATTTTAGCAGTGGGCTGAAAGTGCAAAATGCATAAGCAGTCTGCAGGACAAGGTTTAGAGCAAGAATAAACAGCTATGGAGGCATTTTGTTGAAAGAAATTTGTCTGCACAAGGGGACAGACAGTTTTTTCCTCACTAGTAAAGACACTGAAAGAATAGTATTGTATAGGATGGTGAGCCATTAGCAAAAGATGTTCAGTTATTAGGTCTATATTTATATTTGTCTGCAGGAATTGAAAAATAATGTTTGTATTTTATCTGAGGAAGTCATCATAGCCTATTAAACCTTCAGTGAACCTGTTAGATGGAGATCCTTCAACCATCACTAGTGGAACTGAGGGATACTGCCTAGCTAAAACACAGGACTCTGCCAATATGTCTGCATAGCTTTTGGAAACTATGCAGATATCTGTGGATGATACTGTATGGCTGTCTTCCACTGACCGGTTTCTCCATTCATAAACAAAAATTAATTGGAAATATAATGGGATTTTATATGCCTGAGATAAAAATCTTGGCTTTTGCTCAAAGCAACAGATCACACCACAGTGCACACTGCAGAAAGGACTGCAACGCAGTCTCTTCGATGAACATTCCTCACAGAGAGTTTGGGACAGACAAACTTTGATTGTTGGGCCATGCACAGATTTTTATTCCTTTCTTGAGACCATGTACTGCAAGTAGCAGTGGGGCTGCCGTGCCAGGTAATCCCAATTCCCACACCCAGGAAGAACATTTGCAGCAGTGGCAGCTCTCACTAACATTGCTAGACTACTGTGTGACCCAGCTCATCCCCAGTCCCCTCCTTCTAGTGTGGTGATTATGGAATGGCTGAGGAGCTGGTGCTATCTCCTACACTCAGCTATTTCCAGAACTCCAGTGTTGGAGAATGTGCTTTTTGGTCTCAACGCTACCAACACTTTTTGGTTTTGGTGCATTGTCATGAGAATTAGAAAATGGTCTCACATGCTTCCCTTCACCTCAAGAAGAATTTAATTGTACCGTTCAACCAGCTTGAACAAAAGTATTTAACAACAGTCAGAGAAGTTAAGTTTATTTTGTAGAAAGCAAGTAGGAAAAAAAGCAAACTATTGCTTGAAAGATTCCTACACTCAGGGTAGACTATGTATGTACTTGCATTTCTTTAAAATATATAAAAATAATAGAAAAAGTCTTCCAGTCTATTAACAAGTAGTTTTCCATTCAAGTGCTGTCATCAGCTTCCCGTAGACCAATAAAGCAATTTGCTTGTTTGCATGAGTTAAGTAAAAATGTTATTTTACCCTTGGCATAGGCTAGGATTTGACACCGTGCTTTCAGACAAGTAATCATACTAACACCCTCTCTGGTAGCCATTTAGCACCACAATACTTTCTAATAAATTTATTATTTAAATATAAAGCAATTCATTCTTTATTGGTTGGATTCTTGAGGAAACTGTCTAGTGATTTTCAATAGATGGTATCTTCTCTTTCCCATGTAACCATTCATTCCTGGAATTAATTTTGCATCAGTTCTCTGATACTAACTGCTCCCTCCAAGAGTCAGGCTGCTGTAGAGGTATAAAGGTTTAGTCCTATCCAGCAATGGTGAGTGACAGGGCTGTTTTCTGTCCTTTCAGAAATTGTAACAGACTCACCATTTCTACCTTGACCTCATTGTGAATTATTTTTCAATTCTGTCTAAAACAATTTATGATACAGCATTATTGCTAAGCTTTACCTGTGGGCATGGTAATCAAACTTCTACACTGCACTGCAATTTGCTTTATAAGGATATTGAAAGGTGGAGAAAGCAGGTGATACTGGACTTCTGCTCTTCAATAAGGTGAAAGGTTAAAGGAGATTTCCCTGTCCATCCTTCCTTGGCTGTGTGGGCTACAGGACTCTCTGAATTTTCTGGCAAATGTTTTTTGTGAGATTAAAATTGCCACTGTTTTTTGAGTCATTGTGTTATGACAGCACTGCAGTTTAGCAGGGCTTTGCTATCGCCATAAAAGTGTGGGAACATCAGGAAGATCAGAACACAGGCGGATTTAGAATAGACTGAGGATATAAAAATCTATTAAAGACCTTCTCTCTCTTTTTCCTCAGAGTGAAAAATCAATAAAGTGGTATAAGCCAGATAGCACAAAATGTACAACTCCTAGACCTCCAATTTATGCACAAAGTGACCTTGACCTATTCTGCAATTTCCAGTCATTAATTTATTATGTACCTCTTCTAACCATATCACTCCAAACCACAATGAAAAACAAAACTTAAGAGCTGGATGTGTTTCCTTTCTTTCATAGAAGCACATTTAGCATAGAGTAAGTTATTATTTACAACAAAGAGCGATATTTTTTGCACTATCCGCAATCTGACTAAATAGTGATTTACTATGTAGAAACTCACTGCAGAATACATTTAGGAAGCATATGACTCCGAGCTTTCTGAAAATGTTACTACTGTCTGTACTCTTCTACCTTTAGCCTGACACTGCTTTCTGTGATATTTTCATGACTATATGATCATACAGAAAATGAGGAAAAGGTAATATGAAAACTGTTTTCCAACCACATTTAGTTATTTTTAAAGTAACTAAATTAATCGCATTTTCAGTCATAGATCCATAGAACCACAGAATCTTAAGGGTTTGGAAGGGACCTCAAAGACCACCTAGTTCCAACCCCCCTGCTGCAGGCAGGGACGCCTTCCCCTAGACCTGCTTGCTCAAGGCCTTACCCAACCTGGCCTTGAACCTCATAGATTGGTTTATTATATAAACTGGAATCAGGGGAAGATAATAACTTCTTCTTTCCTCAGGTTATACACAGAAGTTAACTATGTAATTTAGGCTATACAGTAGGCAATAAGTTTAGCTGAAGCAGACCTCAATGTTTCAGTGCCAGTTATAATGAGCAAAATGAATGTGTGTGGGGAAAATTGGGAAATTCTGTTTCATAGAATCACAGAATGGTTTGGGTTGGAGAGAACATTAAAGGCCATCTAATTCCACTCCCATCCTCCTCCTACTACTCCATCATGGGCAGGGACACTTTCCATTAGATCATGTTGCTCAGGACCCTATCCAACCTGGCCTTGAACACTTCCAGTGATGGTGCTTCCTCAGCTTCTCTGGGCAACCTGTTCCAGTGGCTTACCACCCTCATCATAAAACATTTCTTCCTTTTATCCAGTGTAAATCTTTTCCCTTTCAGTTCAAATCTGTTACTCTTTATCCTATCACTACACTCCCTGATGGTGTCTTTCCAGATTTCCTGTGGCTCCCTTCAGTTATTGGAACGCTGCTATAAAAAGTCCCCCTGGAGCCTTCTTTTCTCCAGACTTAACCTCAACTCTCTGTGCATTTCCTCATAGGAGAGATACTCCAGCCCTCTGGTCATCTTTGTGGTCTCCTCTGGACTTGCTCCAACAAGTCCCTGTCTTTTTTATGTTGGAAGGTCCAGAGCTGGATGCAGCACCCCAGGAGAGGTCTCATGAGAGCAGAACAGAGGGGCAGAATCACCTCCCTTGCCCTGCTGACCATGCTACCTTTGATGCAGCCTAGGATATGGTTGGCTTTCTGAGCTGTGAGTACACATTGCTGGCTCATATTCAGTTTTTCATCCCTCAATACCCCCAAAACTTTGTCCCAGCACTGCCTTCAATCCACTTACCACACAGCTTGCATCCATGTTTGCAATTGCCCCAGCCCAGGTGCAAGACCTTGCACCTGGCCTTTTTGAACTTTGTGATGTTCACACAATTTCTCATACTTCTAGCCAAACTTTTTCTATGTTGTCTAAAAATCATTTAACGCCCAGGCCATAGTCCAGCCCATTCCTTTCCAGGGCAGATCTAGACCTGTGAGTGCCTCTTTTCATTAGGATCTACCTTAATTTGCCCATTTCAGTGACATACCTATTGTGGTCAGATTCAGCCAGCAATATTATACCCATTTTATCCTGAGGAGCCCTTCAGGTGACTGGAATTTACAGGAGGTACCACCTTTTGCACTTATTACTTGAACACAGGATGAAAACAAACAGAAGGCAAGGATTTACATCTATTCTTATTCACAGCCAATTCCCCAGACCCTGGGAAAAGACCTTTTATGTTTTTCCTTTTCAGTTACATACCTGCCAAAAGAGGAGATAAAAATCTCCTTAAGCTTCAAGAGAAGAGATAAAAGTAATATTCATCCAGTACAAGTTCTTCATCAACGAAAGAGCCAGATGTTTAACATCTGCCTGGGCTACACTCTTGAGCCCCATAAGTTGCCTGCACAGACAATACTGGGGACATGCCAAAAAGAGAGGCACTGGCACTCTCTCTGTTGGTTTCCATGTATCCATTTTGACAGACTGAAGAATTTAGGCAATTCTCTTCAGGCAGATCAGATGCTTCTTCACCTTCCCCTTCAACATCCACCCTCTTCCAGGAGCACCTGCCTGAGATAAGGCAATGCCTAAATGAGATTGCCTGGATTAACACCTTGGTCAGGTTATTCTGCCAAATGCATTGTCTTGATTTTACAACAGCTCTTGATTTTACAAAAAGTCTTGACACTATTGTGACTGAGAGTGGCAGAACCAAGTTTCTGTTTTCAAGCACAAGCCCTAAAAGTAACTTTTTTATTCTGTCATATTGCAAGTTCTTCACCAAACTGAACAGGCAGGTAGTGTAAAACACAAGGAAAGATATTTTTACATTAAGAACAGATACTTCCTGTGAGTTTTCAAATGTAATGAAACATCACTGGTGAAGATGTTGCCTGTTATTGACAGTGTGTGCTCTGCAGATGGGATGCTGGCAGGAAAATTGCCCCGTGCACGTGTCTGGTGGGGTTTCTCTCAGATGTAAGGGCTCAGAGTGATGTGAACTACAGATAGCCTCAAAACGGTGCTGCATTAATATCTGCTTCTTAAAATCCCCAGATCTGCTCAGAGGTTTGCCCTCCATTTCAACAGGAGCAGGATCATGCTCTCTGAGAATGCTTAAGAGCTGCTCTGCCCCTCCAATACAAAGTGAGTGCATTCATACCGGGAGCCCTGTCACTCCTATTCACTGCCCGATGCACTAAACCCCAGGGAAGTTGTTTCTGGGTCAGTGTCTTGCGCAGTTATTACAAAGTCCCGGTCAGGAGTACGGAGGGGACAGACTAAAGACTTGCCAAATGTTTTCTGATTTCCTTTCTTCCACATGCTGGTTAAAAGCCATAGGGGTTTTATCTTTCAACCCAGCCTTCTGCTGCAGAATCGATTTGTGCTCCCCCAGAATCTGGGGATCTATAAATCACACATATCTTTTACTTTTCCTGTTCAAATGTAAACAGTATATGGAAAAGATATGTGTCTCTTTTTGTCTGACCCAAATGAAGCTTTTCAGGAAGAGCAGCATCAGGCCCACACTGTTTGCATTTTCATCCCTGCTGAAGGAACGTCAAAACCTAGTTTTCTTCAAAGTTAACCACATGCAAGAGCAGGGCTTCTTTGGCTGGCTGGAAACAACAGGTATAAATAACTTCTCATGTCCTACAAAGCAAGAGCCTGGAAAGGCTCCTTGGGTTGTTTTCTGCACATCAGCCTATGAGCTCGGGGTGTTTTAATGCTCTGTTGATGCCACAGGAGCCGATAGAAGCAGGGACAGATTACACTGAGAAGGAGGTAAACAAGTTGTTTACAACTCAGCGAGGCTGCAGTGTATCCTCCTTACATCGGCTGAAAGGCAATGAGAGCATTGGCCACTGGGCTGCTGATGGGAAAGGATCCCTGGAGCTGCCAAGGTCTGGATCCAGAAATGTCTGTGGGGCTTCAATAACAGGAAATCACGTGTGCTGTCATTATCAGCTGCTGAGCAAGACAGATGCACCCAGATCAATATCGGTATCCGATATCAAAGAGCTGTTGTGACGAGTTTTGAACTAAGGGAGTTTTGAACTAAGGGAACAACAAAACTATTTTAAATTATTAGGGCTGGCAAAAATCCCCTGACTTTCTCTTTTCTGCTTTGTTTTTGTTTTTCCTTTCTGAGGCAGTGGATTCATCACCATTAAAGGAACTGAAAATCCTCTCTGCCCAAAGTAACTTTGATCATTATTGATCTAATTTAACTCTGTTTGCTTAAGGCTGCAGTGGGAAAGGGCTGCAAATCAGCAGTCTTCCCGATCTCTTCCAATAGTAAAGGGTATCTGTTCACTCACCTGGGGAATTTGCATATCTCTCAGCATAGTTTAAACTGGAGTAAGTTTCCCTTAATATGCCATGTTTTATGCTGTCTGAAAATACAGTTTTGGAACAAAGGAAAACGTCTCCAGGGCTCTTGTTCCAAACAGAACTTGGCACTGGAGAGGTTCTGCACAGAGACAAGTGCCCTCCCTGCATAAACATTAGAGCTGTGGGGGTCTTGGTCACACTATCATTGCACAGCAGTGGTGGTTGCTGCATTAGGCTTTCTGTTCCTTTTTATTTATGTTGTCTAGTAAAACACATTTGTAAACCTATAGTTTTGGTTTTTTTTTTAATTTTTACATGCCTTTACACGTTACAAATGTGTTTGTAAACAAGCAAGCAATTTTAGCTCTGTGCAAATCATACCCTAAGTGATCAACTCTGTTTTGCAAGGAAGCATCTCTCTCCTGATACTTCAACCCTATTTTTTCTTTTAAACAGCTGGTAAGTTAGGATATTTTTGAAGTGTCTTTTTCTCTTATGCCTCTAAAACAATTGCAAGCTGTAGCAGAGAATTCAATTGGGCTCAAGCTGGGTATGTTCAAAGGAAATTCCCAGGTAGAATCAGGGAGTTTATTTTATAGTCCAAACAGAGATATTTTTGTTATGCAAGGACAGCCCCTTCAGAAGGATTCCTAGGATACTTTGCCCCTCTAATTTCAGATAGAGAAGAACCTGTGACACATGAGAAATGCACCGAGGTGGATCACGCACTTATTTCCATTGTTTCAGCTGGGTGACGGCTGTGCTATTGGTACTTCAGAAAAGACCCAACAGCTAAAACAGATATTTGCCTTCTGCTAGTTCTGCTGATGGCTCATCTGTTTGCATTACACACTCTAGCTTGTAATTGCATTGCTGTGTTTGCGTGTGTATGTAAACTGCTCACATAATCTTGCATATCCTGATAATAGCAGCGTATAAGGATGAGATGGTGCAGTCTGCACGCTAGCCCATATATACATTTCTCTTAAGTGTAAGTCAGGTGCTTGAAGGGAGATAAGCAGATTTACCACAGGAAAAGGTCCAGCCTTGATTTTATTCTGGTCTGAGGTGTGGCATTGGACAGAGGGAGGTTTGCAGTTTTCACTCCCTTTGGCTTTGTACCAGCAATCAATCAGAGCATGAAGGACTCTCTCTTTTCAAAGCTGGGGAGAGTCTTGGGAGCAGTGGCAGAGTCTGAAGCGAAGGCTTTTCTCATCCATCCACTTCTGAAATACTCCTTCACTACTTTTTAAGATTACGCCTTTGGCAATCACCCCGATTCACCTGCCTTTAAAGAACTCCTGCCTGGTTTTCCAGTGCTTCTTCTGGAGTCAGTGAATGGGAGAGATGGGATAGAACAGCTGCTATTTCCTCTGTGGCCGAGAAGTCTCCAGCCAGGAAGGAGTTAAAGCGCCCAGCCCGCGGCGCTGCCCCCCGCCGCTCCCCGCGGCCCCGGCCGGCTGCGGGCACCCGGAGAGAGCCCGGCAGCGCAGAGCTTGTCTCCCGTGATAAGATAGACGAGTCCTTAATGCAATCCCGCAGATACCCAGGGGGATAGCCGTAAATGCTGCAGAATAAACAAACAGAGGGGGCACTGAACGGAGGCAAAGCAGCCAGTCCTCGGCGCCGGGCGGCAGCAGCCGCGGGAGTCAACACTGGCACACGCAGCCCCGGGGCAGCCCCAGCCCCAGCCCCAGCCCCAGCCCCAGCCCCAGCCCCAGCCCCAGCCCCAGCCCTGCCGGCACCTCGCAGCCTCCCCCAAGCTCCCTCTCCGCCTTGCTCCGAGCTCGGGCTGCGGGGGGCTCGCCCGCCTGCTTTGGATGCGCCGGTCTATTTTTACAACTCTCTGAGAGCCCTGGTTTCCTCTGGCAGATCCACCGCTAATACTATTACCCGACAGAGGAGGAAAGGAACGAAGCTGCTAAAATAACTGTGAGACACCGAAATAGAAGGAAAAGGCATTTTAGGTCATGCAATCCGTGCCCTGGACGGTAAAGGTTGCTCCCTACAGAATAAATCTGAGAGGACTGTAGATCAACTTTGCATTGATGTGTTGTCTCCTGCTGTGGAGGGGTTTCAGTCCATTTTTGTGCCTTTCTTTTTCAATTTTTTTTTTTTTAATTTTTAAATTTTTTTTTAATTGTAAGAGAAACACTGACTAAAATCATAGTATGAAGTAGCACAGCTTCAATTAGTAACTGTTTACCCCAGGCAAAACTTAGTTCCTTTTCCTTTGTTCCTTTTTTGGCTGTTTTTATGACATAAAATCTTACTCTCTGCTATATAGAAATGTTCTGCAAGGTCACTTACACGAAATGTAATAAAGTAAGCTTATTGTTTCCCAGAAGAAGATTATGTTGGAATTTCTCTAGTCTCCTCTTTTTATTTAACCTGCTGTCTGGTTCATTTTAGCAGGGTTCAGCTGTGAAAATCACACAAGTCCTGACTGCCCTCTCATAATCATATGTTGGGTTTCAGACTGTTAACATGTGTTTCGGTCAGTGGAGCAGAAATTCCAGGGCTTCTCTGACCCTCTTTAAATGTTGTAAAAGTTGATAGTCATCAAGCAACCCTGTCATTCCCTAGGTGCTTAGGTGGTCAGTTATACCCAGAACGACAGTCAGTGTGTGTCCTGATCTTCTGACTATTTATTCTCTCAGTTCTTCATCTGTGAGGATGGCAATGAGAAGGAAGCCAGCTAGCCTGACCAAGGGGGAACTGTCTCCATGGGGTAGCCTCTCTAGAACTTCTTGAACTGGTGAAAGAATGTTGGAGGGAGAGATGGAAAATAACAGCTGAAATCTTGGTGTTACCAAGATTTCCTGTACCTCAGCTGAGATGATTTCAAGGCTACAGTTACATCTGCATTTCCAGATCTGAGAGCATTTCCATGTTTCTGAGACAGCATATGTGCTCTGGCCAAATTCTAACTCCTACTTCTGCACCAAAGCCAGATCACACACCAGCTTTCTCCAGCCTGCTCATGTGTGTCCGTGGAAATGACATCCTGTGGGTGAGGGCTGGCTGGGAATGGTGGCATGTTCCTCATGGCAGTTGTCCATCCCCATGGAGCACAGGGGTGTTAAGTCTACTTTTGAGTCTTTCCTTCCTTCCCTTCTGATGCAGTGGAAAGGCAAACAGTTTAGTTTAAATAATTGTCTCTTTAGAGCTGTTAGACCTCAAAATGGAACAGAGATATAGTGCTTTCAGACTTAGGAACAGGTAGGAGGTCATTTAAGAAGCTGTTGCTTATCAGCTCTCAGCTATTGGTTTCTGCCTCCCGGCTGAGACAGTGCCTGACTGTGTCCTAATTTTGACGTGATAAGGTTGGCCCAAACATGAAATCCAAATGTGCAAAAGCCACCAGGAGAAAAGTCTTCAAAACTTTTTTTCATACTAAGATTTAAAACCTGTATCATTGACAGAGGAGGGAGTTTTGAGGAGAGAGCAGGAATAGATTACACAACAAACCTCTGCCAGTTGAGATAAGGTGAATACCCTTTGTTGTTTGCAACTCAAGGCTATAGTACTTATGACAGGCAGCAGAACATTTCTGATTTACTGTAATAGAGCAGTGGTAAACATACCATATAGGTGGTATGTTAGAGCATTTATGTGGTAAGTTTTTCTGTTCTAATTTTTTCCCCCAAATCTAATCAGGTTTACAAATGAGATAACCATATTGAGGGTATGTTACTATGGAGGTGGATTACAAATTAAACTTCTTTACAATTAGGAAAGGAACAATAGCCAACAGACTAAATTTGGATTATAGTTCATTGTATAAGCCCTATGGACTACCAAGAGAAGGTAGAAGGGAAACATTTCAAGTGATTCCTTCAGCTGGAGAATTCATGTGATACATAGTTATCATTGAGGGCACCTGTACAGGTAGAAGACAAGGTGTTCTGAACCCTATTAGAAGGTGATGAGCAGAAAACTGGTGCAGGAACTGTGAACAGCAAGGGGAAGTCAGGGTATCAGAACATGCACAGGCATGAGAGAGTTAGAAAAGAGGCTGAGGAGAACAAAAGCAGTGACAGCAGGTCAATGATGAACTTCCCAACGAGTAGTTAGCAATGTTCAATGAGAAAGAAAGAGAGATAAGAATGAGAAGGCTGAAGAAAGCAAAGAAACTTACAGAGACTGGGACAAAGCAGTGGGGGTTAGATACTACCATTGTAGATTGAATGATGAAATACTAATGACAAGCCAGAAAAGGACGTGCAAAGACACTTTTGGCAGAGGAAGCTATCTAGTGCTGAACTTTTCCCAGATGGTTTTAGTGGCTAGGCATTTGGCAAAAAAGGGAGTTGAATATTGCTGAGATTTATGATAGATTATTTTCTAGGTTTTATTTTTAAAAAGGAAAGAAATTCAGAGAAATGTATTTACGTCTTTTACAGCTATTTTGTCTATTAAAAGTGTGACTTCAGCCCTTTAAATTTCTGTTTGTAGCAGCACTCTAGTGACTCACATGGTCCTTCTAAGTAGCTAGTCTGTAATAGCTCTTTCCAGGCATCTGCTCAAACTGTATCCAATTAAAAAATAAATCTGGGAACAAACTGCTCCCAGTTTCAGACGGCTGGCAGGTATGGATTCTACTCTCATAAAAGGCTTATTCCTGTGTACAGTTCTGTTTATGGCTATCAGTTCAGGAAAACTCTATCATGTAACTTTCAAGGTATAAAGCCTTCAAATTTATCTAACACTGACATCTGCAAATAACATTAGAATAACATAAAGTCAGTAAAGAAAACAAGACAAAACATCTCAGAAACCTAAAATGTGGTGAAATACCTCATTATGAAATACAGCCAAGGGTTTTTGTGAGATGAGTGCATCACATTTCATTGGTTTTGGTGATAAATCTGATTGATTTCTGCTAAGGTTAACAGACTTCTTGTTTTCAGTAACCACAAATCAAAAACAAAATCTCTGTCAGTGGTGATACCTTCCACCTCATGAGATCTGGGAAAAAGCTTGCAAGCCTCCCTTGCTTAAGACTCATTGAGCATGAGCAGTATTAGTATCTGTGTACAATGGTGCAAGGTGTGAAGCTCTAATAATGGCATAAAGGTAGAATTTTTGGCACATAAATGTGCTAAGGCACACTTTTACACCTGAACTTCCCTGTGATTTGCAAGAGCAAATGCTGCAGGCAATAATGGAGCAGCAACAGTGGGGCAGGCAAGTGTTAGAATTCATACTTGTAAAATTTATAGGGACCAATTGGTTTTGCAGGTGTACTGCCTAGCACTTGAGTACACCCAGTTACTGGAGCAGATAAAGTGTGAGCTGAGGGCTGGAATGCAAGTCGGGAACTGGGGAGTCAGTACCCACCCTGGGGCTGCAGCAAGGGGCTGCCTTGAGAGGCAGAGCTCTTGGCTCTGTCTGCAAAACAGACCCTTATATGGAGTCAAGTTTGGCACTCTGAAATGTGGGTATCTCTAAACACTGCTCTTTCTTAAAAGATTAATTGGGGAAAAATGCATATCCTTAGAAAATGTGTGCATTTAAGATAGAAGCCTGTTACGAGGTCTTTAGCTAATGTAACTCATAATGACAAGTCAGACACATTTCTTTTAATTGTCAGACATAATCTCCAGCTCTGTATTTACTACCCATCTGCTCAGAGGGTTATACTTGCTAGCAGATTTACTGGAGGAGTGGAGCAGGGAAGAACAGGAGTGGGAGAGGTGTTGGAAGGAAACAGGAGCCCCTCCTGTGGCTGCTAGGACTGAAGCAGCCCTTGTCACTTGCACAGCTCCTTTCCCTCTTCAGGCTGCAGATGCAGGAAAGTGCAGCTTCTTTTGAAATTCACAAGACAAAACTTTAAAAAGTAGATACTCTCTGGTCCCAAATTAATTATCCTTCATTTTTTAATGTTCTCAGAAGCATAGATTTGTAAATGGATATATACATGAATTGATTATTTTCATTTTTAATGCTGACTGCTATTAAGCATAAGATACAAATTGATCATTGGTACAGCAATATTAGAAACAGTATTTCATTAGAATTTGCTGGCTGCTGTCTTTATTACCATTTCTTCTGTGCTTTCCTAGTAATTTTTACTGACCAGAATAAGAAAATCGCTCACTGATTTCCCCTTTGTAATGGATTTCATAAGCATGGTTTCCTGTTAAAAAGATATGATGATAAAATATTTTACTGTTGGTTCTTAAACCTGACCACATAATTTTACTCCATCTATCAGCACCAAATAAGTTTTCTAGCACTAGTAGCCTTTAGGTATCAAAATTAAAGAATCTTTGGTTAGGTACAACTTATTTGCTAAGTTATCCTTTACTATTTCAGATAAGCTGTGTATCAAAAGTTAAATAGCCTAATGGAGAAGAAGGAAGAAATGCAATCATTTTAGATGCTTCTCCATAACACTGAACATCTGAGGACACCAGCTATAACATACCGTGACATTCTAATAATTCTGCATGAGAAAGAGCTACTTTAAGATTTTCACAAGCAAATCTCCATGCGAAATATAGCCGTGAATACACAGATCCAAATCCAGGATATACAAACCCTGCTGCATGGAATGCTTTGTCACTTGAACCTCCATATGCTGCAGTTCTAGTTTAGGGGTGGGAGAGGGGAATATGCTATCTATTTGCTTTCTAAATAGATACCGAGCCACTGAGAAGCTGAGTGTAATGACTCCATTTGCAGTCAGGCAAACAATTCTGTGCAAAACCCATGGCACCCCTCTCACTGCCCATGGTGGTGAAGAGGCAGAGTGGGGCTTGGCTACACCCTGCCGCCTGTGCTCCCAGCCCTCCCTCCCTGTAAACACCACGGGGTCGGAATGCTGCTGGAATTTGGGGTCGGGAGCCAGCCTTTGAGGGGAGCGGGAAGGAGCAGCTGCTTTGTGTGACAAGCTGTCATACAGAGCTTACTTAGCTCATTTGAAGCCAGGGAACCTTCTAAGGCTACAGAGAGGCTCCCCAGGAAGCTTGCAAGGCTCAGGAGAGAGGCTGGAGGGGAGCTGCCAGGCAGCTCCTCCTTGGTGCTGAGAGCAGCCGTGGATGCCACATGTTCTCAAGCAGTACGATGCCGACACATCTCGCCCTTGATGTTGTGCGGGGAAAAGCAGACTCAAAACACATATGGCCTCTGTTCCTCCTTCTGAATGCAGCAATTCACATGCAGAAGTCCCATGTGCTGCTAAACTTATGGTAATTTAATGTTTTTAAATCAACCTTAAAACTGTTCTAAGTGTGTGGTGGTAACTCTAGTCCTGCTCTTTGCGTTTCCACTCAGTTTGTCACAAGAATCCTACCCAGGCTTTCTTTTAAACTTTCATGGCTGAGTCATCTATGAGGATTGAATCAGCTTCTAGTGACCATGTTTTGCTCAGAGCATGACAGGATACCTTCTGTTCTCAGCTGTGTCCCATGCACAGCTCTTATGTTGATGTCCACCAATAGATAAGAATTGAGAATAACTTTCTAGCTGAGCGCGCATGAGGACAAGTCAGAAAGATGGTCTATAAATCAAGTTAATACTTTCACCTCCTTTGCAGATTTATCTCATTTTAAGATATCCTGTATTGCAGAGAGACTTCCTTGAATTGATTGGCAAGAACATCATATTCCTTTGGGACAGGAGCAAGCATCTCATTGTTCCTTCACTACCGGTCTGTGTCATTTTGTGAAAATGCAGTCTTGATTCTGAGCTTCCTGGAGCTCTATCACATAATGTTTGTCAGACACTCAAGCTAAAGCTCTGCACCTGCAAATTCTACTTAAAAGAGGGAAAATACAAGGAAGCCAATATGACACACACATTAACCCGAGAGAAATAAATTTGACTAAATTGCACCAAACTGTCATTCTTTTCACACCAAATACATTTTGTTCCTGAAAACAGACCTAATTGTCAGGATTCTTTAAGCACAGTGAATAACATTTTAAATAGCCACTGATCTTCATATCATTAGTTCTGTGTTAAAGCAACTGAAATGCCCTTTAATTATCCAGCTGTAGGAACATATAAGATGGTACTAAATTTTGCTTAAGTACAGACTATTGCCAAAAAGAAAGCCAAAATACATAATTGCATTGGCATTAGCATTCTATAGTTGTGTGATATCAAACTGCACAATGGCTGGAACATTCTGTGAAGGGCAATGCTGTCTGGGTAATGTAGCAGAAACACTTATCTAATAGCATGCCCTCCTGTGCCCTCTGTCAGGGTGCCAGCACATTAGTCCTATTATCAGCCTCCAAATAGTGGAGGCTTCCACATCGTCGCTGCTGCCAAAAGAAACAGCCTTCCCTGTTACAGGAGCAAATGTCTGTGCACATAAATGAAACTGAAGAATAATTAGATTACACTGTTTCCAACTGACCCCCATGCAACAAAATATTCGGGCTCTCTAATTTACATTAATAAAGATTCCACTGCATTTACAGCATGTTTGGTTTAGTTCACAGGTCAGGCGTTTTCCATAATACATTCTAAACAGACTATTCCAGTCAAGTAGGGAAGAAATGTCGAGGTGACTGCTCGTAATTATCTTTAAAAGCACTGTTTGTCTTTTCCTTCCCCTACATTATGCAGGTTTTTTTACATGGGGTTTTTATTTGATGAGCTCAGGGTTTGTTGTTTATTTGTTTTCCAGTTTGAACTGAATAGGTAAAAAAATGAGAAACAGTAACAAATACCTGTCCGACCACCACCACCACCACCAGAAATCCATCAGAAAGTTATTTAATGTATTTAATTCCCTCATTAGGAACGTATTGCAACAGTCTGCCATTGTGTGACAGGCATATATGGAGCAATTCCATTTAGTGCAAGAAAAAGGGAACCAGGTTTTTAAATGAGATCTAAACCCCACACAAACAACCCCCTCACTGGCCTCAAATTAAAGGAGATGCCTTGCTTCAATTATTTTTAACAAAACAAATGCCAGAATGCACTTTTCATGAATAAATCTATCTGTTTATTGATAAGCACTCTCATCCACGTCGTAGAGTAAAAAAACATCTGTTCATTGGAGGACATGTAGTTGAATTCATATTAGCTCATGTAAACAATCTATGTAATAATGAACACACCTTTTAAAATATAAATCAGTGATCAAAGAAGGCAAGAGCCAAGGGAGGCAAGGTTTTATATGGTTTATATTTTGTGCTTATAAAATTCCAAAATATTTTCCTGAAACCTGAAATAATATTGATCCCGTCATTGTTTTGGCTCTATTTAAATGATTCTTTATAATTTGAAGAATTTGTAGGTGAGGAGAAACAAAATAAAGTCTTGCTATTTTACTATTTTTGATTAAACATTGCC
Organism: Lichenostomus cassidix; assembly: GCF_008360975.1. NCBI lineage: Eukaryota > Metazoa > Chordata > Aves > Passeriformes > Meliphagidae > Lichenostomus > Lichenostomus cassidix. Next base: position 23,310,618 of record NC_139479.1, on the reverse strand, counting down.
ATTTTTGTAAGATGTTTCTGTCCTGCAAACAATTCCTGGAACTGCTCATGGGAAAAATGGATTCTGATGCAAATAAAAGCTCTCAGGTAGCAATCTGTAAATTGCTGTCACTTGTCAGAGATCCTAAGGAGCACTCCATTTAGGGCAAGACAGCTTCTTGGATTATTTTATGAGTTCATTATAAAAGAACAAAGGGTTCAGCAACTACTCTATTTACAACAGTGAATTTTGTTTCTGCACTCGTATGAAAATATGCATTAAAAAATAGTGTAATTTGACATGAACCCATTACAAACACTGTTATGCTGTGACTTTAAAACTGTTCTATGGTATGGTTCTGAGTGTGTTATTATTGACAGTACAGGTCACCACTGTTACCTTTCATGCATGTGGCTTCAAACCTGCTCATAAAAGAACTGAGAAATGTATTTCTCACTTTTTTGCCTTAATCTGCTTTAATACTGTGAACAAATTGTGGGGACTGGAGAACACCTTCTTCTCGCTTTAAAATAAACCTCCTTTTTCAGTCACAGCAAAGGCTAGTAAGGTGTCAGAAACAAGTTACTGAGAGCTATGGGGCCTTGCTATTATGCAGTGATCTAGAAAAGACAAGAAAAATGCAGTGAATTACAGGTTAAGGGCAAAGCCTTCCTTATCTGAGCAACAGTGACTTTGGAGGCAGGAAGGCAGGAAGGCAGGAAGGCAGGAAGGCAGGAAGGCAGGCAGGAAGGAAGGAAGGAAGGAAGGAAGGAAGGAAGGAAGGAAGGAAGGAAGGAAGGAAGGAAGGAAAAGCCAACATATTTATTTACATTTAGAATGTGTACCATTAAATCTCCTTCACAAAACCAAGGCAAAAGCACTGGATCAGCACCCCCAGTTAATCAGTTCTTTAGAAGAATGTGCAAGCACCTCACTTCTAGCAAATAATTCCATGTACACTGCAAGGGATGAAGCCTGATTTCCAGTGATTCCTGCTCATAGTTTTAGTTTCCCATCCAAAGGCTGCACTGTCAGCACAGTGTAACATCCTCTTCTCTTTTGCTTTAGTTAGCTCTGGCTGTTTCCATACTGCCTCCTGCATTTAAATCTCAGCACCTCTCCCCTTCCTTTCAATACATACATATTTTGATATTTCCTATACACAGAAAAATATCTGCATACTTGTTCTTTGTATGCCCTGGGACAATAACTCTGGCTGTAGTGTTTTAAAACTTTGCCTTTGTTAGGACAAACTAAAAATGCACTTTTTAAATTTTCTCTTGGCAGAATAAAGTGCCATGGAGAATGCTGAGGAGATGTCACCAGCAGTGAAGGTGAGAAATTCATGTTTAATTCCTTGTTCTTCAAGTATTCACAAAATCTTTCAACAAGTTATTTGACAAAAGTTTTCTATATGAAACAGGAACGTAAGGGCAATTTTATGCTTGCCACACTGCCAGTATTGCATGGCACAGCATAAGATGACCATGGTGATGGGGGACACGTCAGAGAAAATGCACATAGCAAATGCCACGCAAGTAGAGAAAAAAACCCAACAAACATGGTGATTCTATCTTCTAAAGAGGGACTGGATTAATATTTAGGAAAATGTATTTGCAAACAAGTATGTTTCATCCTCTTATGTGTAGACTAATGCTTTTTCCTTGACTATGGATGCTCATGCAATCAATTTTAATTCACCTGGAGGAGTGCATGTATTGTAACAGAGATGGAAATTCATGTGTGCAGACAGTATTTCCGACTAAACAATGCAAAGCCTCACTCAGGCTGTTCTCACCTAGATACGGGATGCCACTTGCCTGCATGAGTCAAAGATGTGGATGTTCTGGGATGAGAAGTAGAGCAAGTTGGAATGCCAGTGGCTTTCAAGGAACCTCAGATACATCATCCAGCTCAGGCAGGAGCAGCAAAGGGAGGTGGTGTAACACAAGGACAGTGATAATGTAGGAGCAAACTCCCTGTCCCAGTGACACATTTAGTGTGTTTCAACCTCTAAAGGCAGCATGATGTGCCTGTAGTGTGGTACAATACCTGGGGAGAGGGATCAGCCTCTAAGAACACCTGAAGGAAGCATTGTGTGCTGAGGTCTGAAATGATATTCAGACTTCTGTGTCTCTCTGCCTGCAGGGTGAAATTGTGGCTAGCCCTGCATTATTAAAAGGCTCAAGGTTCTGAATTCGTCTTGTACAATTATGGGACTATTGAGGGTGCCTAAATTAGGAATGTAGCTACTTCACACTCTCTCTATGGGCCTTTCTAACTATGAGCTATGGGGACTGTCAGCAGGCAGTTTGCCTATGTACTTTTCATTGCTGTACATTGTGTGCTGCTTTGGATGAACAGACTCTTATCAGGTCACCCTTGCACAGTCCACACTGAAGTTGGTAGCTTTCATTCAGTCTCTTTTTCAGCTGGTTTGAAAATTATTTTTATGCTCTCTTCCACACTCCCTGAATCATAGTGTTTTCTCTATGCTAACTAAACCCCCTAACTTTTATTCTTGTAAATCAGTGTGTAAAGTCCTGACACAGCCCCATGTTTGGCATATTCATTTTAATTTACCTACAGAAATAACCCATTCTGTTGTGTGCTGTGTTTTATTGTTTTTCCTCTGGTCTATTGTTTTGTCAAGCCCCATAGTGACATTCCTTTTGGAGACTCATTCATTAGCTCATTGAGGCAGGAATTACAGCATTTACGCATCTCACATCCCTGTTAAAGTAGCTAATGATCTGACCAATCACACAGTGAGATATGAGGGTGCTGTAACTTCTTGGTGAGTAAAAACACTCTGAGACCTTAATTTGCACAATAAGATCCAGTTCAAATGAGCCCGGGGTTCTCACTTGTTAAGCAATTATTACAAATCCACAAAAAATTATAATAATAAAAATACCGGTGGATAAGGAATTGGCTGGTCACACTCAACGAGTTGTGATCAATGGCTTGATGTCCGAGTGAGACCAGTGACAAGTAGTGTTCTTCAGGGGTTGGTATTGGGACCAGCATTATTTAACATCTTTGTTATTTAACAGTGGGATTGAGTGCAACCTCAGGAAGTTTGCTGATGACACCAAATTCTGTGGTGTGGTCAGCATGCTGGAGGGAAGCGATGACATCCAGAGGGAGCTGGACAGGCTTTTGAGGTGCACCTGTAAAAACCTCCTGAAGTTCAACAGGGCCAAGTGCCAGGTCCTGCACATGGGCTGTGGCAATCACAAACATGGATACAAGCTGTGGGATGAGTGGATTGAGGGCAGCCCTGACAGACAGGCTTGAGGGCATTGATGGATGAAAAATTGATTATGACCCAGACAGTGAGTCCAGTGACAGGATGAGGTGTAAGAATTTTGAACTGAAAGAGGTTAGATTTGGATATAAGACAGAAATGTTTAACAATGAGGATGTTGAGACACTGGAACAGATTTCCCAGAGACATTGTGGATGTCACATTCCTGGGAGTGTTCAAGGACAGGATGGATGGGGTCCTGAGCAACCTGGTCTAGTGAAAGGTGCTCCTGCCCTTGGCAGGGGGGTTGGAATTAGATGATCTTTAAGGTTCCTTCCAACACCAAGATTTATCTGATTTTAAAATAAAATTCATTATCAATGTTTGCCTATAAACAGTGAAAAAGGCATACCTGTTGGCGATTCAGAATGGATAGTATGGCCAGCTGCAATATGAAGTATCCAGATAGGAAATCAAAGGTAATGTTGTGAGCCCGTATAATGTCTTGATATTTGCATTTTGAAGATGAAATTTTCAAATTAAAATTAATATTTGGGTTGTATCAGTGGAGATAATAAATGATGTCCTGAACTTGCCTGTGGGTATTGTTGCTTCTCCATTATAGTTGCTTGTTCGCAAATTGGCTGCAGACCTCTTTTCTGACCAATATATTCTATAGTTCAATCCGAAATTTTGACTAAGATAATTATGAGTCATCCAATATGATTTATATGTTTGGTCAGACTAAATTACCATTTTTTCGGTCTTTTCCCATTTTGTGCAAAAGACAGTTGTTTCCTGTCAAATAGATGGGCCTACAAGAAAGTGGATCTCACTTTCTAACTACTGAACTACACTCATTAATAAAGATATGTCCTCTGTGTACTTAATGAATATAAAGATATTTTCAAAAAGTGTATGTAATGGTCAGATACTTAAAAGATACTAAATAATGAGATTGCAAGATTTTTTTTTTGGTGGCTTCTCAAATACTACTGCCTCCTGGTCTATGACTAAAGCTAATTCTCACTAATTTGCTGCACTGAACTGATTGATTCTTCTAAATGTACAATACTTCTTTTCCAGTCTTTATCCTGGTTAACTGTCTTTGAAGCCATAACTTGATAATGCTTCGATTTATATTGAAAATAAGGATTAATACAGTTGCATACAAAAAGGACAGGGTTTTTTTTAAAAAAGAAGAAAATATGTCTTAAATATCCATCACCAATTTCCATTGTTTAACATTACTTTCATTAAATTCAAAGTGTTTGAACTAGTAGATCCTTGCAGTTGGCAAGAGGCAATAATAGACATAACTAATTTTTATTCAAGGACTTGAAATATATTAGCAAAACAATGAAAAGAGAAAAAAGGCAACAAGAAACAGACATTTTCCTGCCTATAATTCTAGAAAATATTTTTCCTGTAAATTGTTAGAATTTTTTTTTCCAGATAACTGACACTATAGTGTGTACCAAGGAGTGTTTTTAACATATTTTATTCATCCTTAAATTCCTATAGTTCTTTTGGTAAACTTGACATACAGAAGCCAGTTTTCAGTCTATATAGATGATCAGGTATCATACTCAAATATATATTTTTTTAAATTTTTTGCTCACTAGAAAGATCACACTGACTTCTTATCTGGAGCTGGTATTGGACCTTTCAAGTACTTCCTAATCTAAAATAATTCTCTCAGAAAAATTTTACACAAAATGTCAAAAGTTTCTAAATTATACTATCTCTCAAAATAATCCAGCATGTTCTGGACAAATCAAGGCTGTTCAATGGTGCCCAATCTGGCAGTGAAAAATGCAGCAATGTGAGTTTTAATGAATTTTAAGAGAAATTGTTAAAGTTGACAGAACAGTCCAGCATGCAATTTAAGAGTAGCTACTTATATATACTGTTAAAATAATTTTGTCTCACCACTATCTAACAAAAAATTACAAACCGTGGATAAATGAATAACATTTAGACTATCCATCTTTTATATTCATGGTGAGGTTTCTCCTCCCAGAAAAAGCATAGCAGAAATAGATGACTGCACTAGCCAAAGGGAACAACACTGCTAAATCAACTTTTTTCTTTTTTTAAATTTCCTGGGAAAGCCAGGAGGTGTATATGGCATATCAGTAACACAATAAATTGTCATCTTACATAGACAAAATGTTTTGTTCTCCTTAATTAATGAATTCATTCAAAGTCTATCAGAATCACGGAAAACGTCTTGCTGTACACAAGCAAGGAGAATATACTTCATCCTCTGCTTAAAAAAAAAATTATTGCAGAGATACCAAATTTTTGCGGCAAGAATATGCCTTGCATAGCAATTAGCCCTTTCCAACAAGACATTTTTCATTGGAGCTTGGTTTGTTTTTGCCTTGCAAGACATTTCAAATTTTCTCACACTATAGCCCCTTTTCTTCAGAAAAAGAGACAGCAAAATGTGTCACTTCCTTAATAATTTCCTAAATAGGACTGATTTGAAGATGAAAACAACACTTGCAAAGAGAATGATTGGAGACTTTTGTCACTGGAGTTACAGCTCCAGCTGTAAGCTGCAGGTGTGATAAGAAATGCCTGCAGTATCACGACCTGATGCCATGCATTTCTTTCCCTTATTCAAGTAAATAGTTCTTATTAGTCACACCAAAAATCGTGGACTAAACCCTGAAGATTTACTCTGTGCTTAATCAGTTGTCAGGAAGCCTCCTTGGAAATACATGGTAGTTTGCCTGGGAATTGGCAGAATATGGGTTTATTAAAGCCCTTAGAATTAAAATATATTCATAAGATTTGGAGGATCAGGCTTCTAATTTAGCATACACTATAGCTGTTGAGGGAAAGTTGGTCATTCAAACAGGCTGAGCTGGAGCAGGCACAATTCCAGGAAGTACCTGCCTTGTCTCTGGTTGTTGTAGGAGTAGTGTAATGAAAAGTGACTGATGTAGCTTGATAGAAAACTTTAAAATGACACATTGAGCTAGATTCAGTGAAAGGGTAATGGACACATGGTTTTCATTTTCAGAAATTTAATGGCTATTTGACATTCTTTGTCATTAGTGATCCTGTTTAAAAGTTTATTGAATAATGACAATTTTTATTTCTTGTTTTAACAGAACAATAGCTTTGCTATCACTACAGCCAGCAAAGCATACCTATTAAAAACCTCTTCTTCTCAGCAGAATGACTGAGAGATTCATTGCATACAAAATATCTGCACTAATTTTTAACAAAGAATTTGTGTGAAAGGAGAATTGGTCTCTTATTCCCTCTGGAAATCAGATAAAATGTTATAAAATGCTTCCTATTTTTCCTAAATAACACACCTCTCTCCCTTCCCCCCCCCTCCCAAGACTAATCTAGTCATTCCTTTTAAATCACATTCAAATTTATCCAAATTTCTGTCTCAAATTTCAACTTTACAGTGAAGTTCAGGCTATGAGGTAGTAGAAATAAAATTTATGTCATTTAGTTCAGATATTAAATAATTAATCACATATTCCCAAAATTCTCCTTATTTATATTTTTGGTCATTATATTTCATCTGCAGATTCTGACGCCTTTAGAAAGTGTCAGGGTATCAACTCCATTGGAGAGAGTGCAATCAGATTCAGAAGACAACAGCTAATGAAGTGTTTTTCTTTCATGAAGACATCAAACTCCACCCCGTCTTTCATCATTCAGATTCAGAATGGGCTTGAAATATGAAATTACAGTCTCTGTGAGTAACCAGAGGTCTCCTTTTTCAAAACATGAAAAGACATTCTATTTGGACATTTTCTAATATTCCAGTAAAAATATGGATATTAATTTTTTTATTGTTTGCTGATTTATGCCTTATTCATATTCTGACAGAAAGCTCATGACTGCAGCCATGCTAATGCTCTTTTCTTTATTTTCTTTCAAAACCAACACTGCTTTCTTTGCTACAGAGCCATGAGGTTGCTCCAAACATGTAAGTTGATATCAGGAGATCTACAAGCTCTTACAAAGAGAAAAGAATGCAAGTCCGAATTTGTGGCCTACTGACTCTGGCAGTGTCCTTTTGAAGCATTATTGTCAACTGATGGGTTCATGTTGTCAGGCACATTCCATTTTCATTACTTATAAATGGTACAAGGCTTATTTCATTATTTATTTATTTAGATCCCATGTTATTTTTCGAGTTAGTGAGTATCCAGGTAATTCCTGGGGTGTGATGCAAAAGGGCAGATTATCAGCTCCACTTAGCTTCCCCATTTTCACTGAAATACATCAAAGCCCCTCGTGGGTATAGGTTGCTGGCTGGCTGCTGGCAGGAAACCCTTGATGCTGTAAGATTTGCATTTGTCCCTCTGCACTGAGCACCCTGCAGCTGCTCTGTTAGTGAGCAGAGGGAAAATGCACTTTCCTGGCAGTGCAGCAGATGCAGCCTGTGTGGGCATCTCTGAGTGCCCTGGGGCAGCACCAGCCTGGACTGTGGAGACACCTGGCAGTGAGTGGCCATGGGGCAGCCTCTGTCCTTCGCCACCCCCAGCATGACCAGCTCCCAGCCCTCTGCCAGCCTGCACCTTGCTGGGCTGCTGAGAGTGCCAGCCTGGCAGGGTGCTTTCCAGGAAGGAAACCCTTCCTCCCAGCCAGGACACCGTGTTCACATCCAGGCTGTTTGCTGCCAGCCCCTCCATGGCTCTGAGGCACAGGGGATCCAACCGGCATGGCATCCTGAGTACATGGTGCTGGAGTGGGCAGGAACCAGGGTCAGAACTGGCCCCAGCTCAGCAGAGCTTTGACAGATTGCCACAAGGATATCCACACTCCCAAGGGGGTGAGGGGAGGGTGGCAAGTGCCAGCTGCCCCCCTGCCCCACACTGCTGCTTTCACAGCCTGACATTGTCATCAGCAACTTTCCATTCCCACTACCAGGTGTCACGATAGCAAATCTACACAGCTGGGTGGAAAGTAAAATATGTACTGAAAATTCATGTTAGAAAAGAAGAAAAATCTCCAGGTTTAATTCGAGGCATGAATCTGACAAAAAGGGGTTCCCTGCTGCCTAGGCAAGTGCTGTCAAGATTAAAATTTTTTTTAGAGTAGAGATCCTTCCAGATTAAACACAATCACAGAACAGAGCTTGTCAGAATTACCTCGCTAATCACCTGCAGGACAGAAATCAGTCAGATCTTGCTTGTCACTGTACCTGGTTGGAACAAAGTATCAGTGTAGAAAAAAAGATATGTTTTAAAAGCAAGGAAGGAAATATTTAAGGAAGAAGGTCACAGCTAATGTTCAAAAGCTTTGAAGTACTTCTTTTTATTTTACAGTAATTTTAATTTTGCTTAATGATTTGTCATGGCTGACAAGTCACCATTGTTATTTACATAATTTAATTTTAAATATTTGCATCTGTAAGCAACCAGTAATGTTAGTAGTATGTAGATTAATTCTTTCACTTTTGCAGTGAGTGGCCTAGTGATTTTTTTCCACAGTGCTTTTATAAAGGCAACACAATTTTCTGCCGTAGCTTGAAGAGATCATCCTGTACACCTCTTCAATAATGTCTCTAGTGAAGCTGGTAGGATAAATGCCAAGGGAAGCTGCTATTATTTCTCTGTAGCATGACAACCTCTTCAGTGGGGAATAATTGGTTCAGGCCAAGAACTTGTTTCATGTATATGGCAGAATTACTGACCCAAGCTGGATTTGAACCAGCAGCCATATGATTTAAATAGGAGATGAAAATTCATCTCAAAATAACCTCAGCAATCTAAGCCAAGGAAACGACAAAAGGATGAATGCTTAGCACTGCAGGAAAATAAGTATCCTCTTTTAGAAAACAGATCTTGTCACAAGAACCAAATTCTCATACATCACGTAGTACCCTAAGTTAAAGGATGTCTCTGCTGGTAAACATAACAAAACCAATAAGAAATAGTTCACTGTTTGTATATTTTTACAATATTACAAACAATGTATCACATATCACATATATAATGTGTTCCATCTCCCAAGTTTAGCAAGCTTTCACTGTGACCTTTAGTGAAATAGTAGTTCCCTTAATCCCTGGATTGTATTCTTCATGGCAAGTTAGGGACCCCAACAAATTTTTTTTAGCAGATGGATAAATTTTAGACTGTGAGAATTGCCCCACATTCCAACTAGACAAATAGAGTGGGTGAAAACCATGTCAGCTTGTTGCCTACTTGTTTCCTTGCACCTCCTGGAGTGTGCTGCTGGACAAGTGACTCTGGCACCAGATGTTCAAATAGCCTGTTGCAGGAAATTCAGAGGCAAAGACACTTTTCTCACAGAGGTCTAAAAGGCCTTCTGGCAGGAGGAGTAAGTTCTTTGCAGCCTGTGTGACAAGCATTTTAACTGTACAAGGGGATATGTTCTGCCTCTGGAATCCAGTACATAAATTACAAAGAAAATAATATCTTCAGTCCAAAGGACCATCCACTAATCTCCTTGTTTATATCACAGGTAATATGTAAGTGCTTTTCAGAGCTAATCCTGTCAGCCATAGCATAAATGCAAAGGGCAATAAGATTACTTGGAGATGAAGCATTTTAATAGCATCACAGAGTCACAAAGTAAACAGATTATGAAAGGCAGCAACTGGCATTGATTTTATTTTGCAGCTTGGCCTGAATGTCCTAAACTTGATGAGTCTCATAATCAATCTTGTTTGAATTTTGTGTGAGATTTTAGCTCATTCAAAGACTAAGAAAATGACCAATTTCAAAAATCAGAACATTAGGTAACAAATAATGAGAGGGAGGAAAACCACAGTGTTGAGACCCAATAGTGAAATCCTCTTTGCTGGGCCTCAGAGGTACCTGATGGGGTTCAAAGGATGAATCTTTGAAAGAGCTGTGCAGGACACTGCTGTGACAGTGTCCTCCTGGGAGCATGGGCTCTCCAGAGAGGGTCAGATTCTGCAGGTGTGTTGCTAGGTAGTCCCCAGGCTTTTCCATCTCCAGATTTGTTTTTCTTCCTTATTGCCTGGGACAATCCGAGAGAGGACTCTCTCATTCTGTTGTGGTTTTAATGTGGAGATGCACATCTAGAACAAAGATACAAGCTTTCATTCTTCTGAAGGGAGTTTTGCTCCTGCAACAAAACTGCTTTGCCAATCCAGCTGATGCAAAGGGGCAATCAAGGAAATAGTCATTCAAAACTGCACTGTAGCCGCAAATCAGAGCACTAATATAGAGGAAGGAATGTGTCCTAAATTGCCAAATCAGTGAAATCAATGCCCTGATTTTCATCTTTGTGGTCTTTCTGATAATCATCATCCTTTAACAGCTGTTATTCATTGCTCTAATACTACTGTGAAAGTTCTTCACAACCTTCATAGAGACAGAGAACTACTTTTCTGCAAGAAAGACTGTTTTGGAGAGTATGGGGAAAATCCAGACCAACCAGCAGTCTGATTTGCTTCCACAGAAACCTTGAGTATGGTGGAAAAAAGTACTGTAATTCATGAAGCTGACCACCATCACTAAATTAACAAAATACTCATACCCTTTTCATTGAACAGGAGTAGTTGACTTATCTTTTGCCACAACATTTTTCTCACCAAGGTGTTGGATTATGTTCAACATTTTATCATAAAACACATGCAATCTGTATATGAGACAAACCTATGCTTGTCTTCCTGTGGAGGTACAGTCACAAATATCCATTGGTGTTTGCAAATCCAGTAGATTTTAATACATTTTGAGTTTGTTCAATTTGAAATTCAACCCTTCCACTCTGTCCCTGCAGCTAGACAATCGTTTCTGTGACAATCTGCTTTTACCTAAAATTTATGCCAAATGTGCCAGTGCATTCATTTTGTGTGGTTATACTTCCATTTCATAATTCCAGGCTGTGTTGGTTTGAAAACAAACCAGTGGGAGATCACAAGTCAAGACTGAAATTAAAAGTAAGTGAAATAATACAAGGAAAAGAACTGACAAAGTCAGATACGAACTGACACCCTGTTAGGGTGGTGGTAGCAGCCCAAATGAAGTAGTCCAGTTGAAGCGGTGATCCTGTGAAGGTCTGGTCTCCAGCTGAAGGTCCAGTGGTAGCTCTTGTCCTCTGGGAACCCAGTAGACAGGGCTAGCTCAGGCAGTTCCAAGGCCAGGTTATATCCAGGTGGGAACACCTGGCTCCTCCCTCCTGGGCAGAGCATCCCACTGCAGCAGTGCAAAACCTGAGGGCAGCCCCCCCCTGCTGCGGGGGAGGGCTGCCCCAGAACCGGAACACGCAGGATGGTCATTCCATGGCCACGAGCTGTGGGGCTGGTGAGACGCGGTTCTTGTAGAAGCGTTGCAGGTTTAGAAAGGCAGCTGTTTGGTTCCTGGTCTGCATGGTGTTTTTATTGAGGAAAACAGGGGAGGAATGGGGAGACTGGGGAGGGGGAAGGGAAGGCAAGGGAGGGTGCAGGTTCCATATGAGCCCAGAACCAAAGAGGCTGTTCCGGATCTTGCTGGGGATTTTATCTCTAGGGATGGGGGGCTGTCCTGACTCACATCCAGTCAGAAGGGGTCAGGGGGGCGGGGTCAGGGACAGGCAGGACACACGTTACAACAAATCCACTTTTTCTCTTATACAAAAGGAAAAAAAAAATTTTCTAGTTCAGAGTCTTTTGGAGCTGGTAGAAATTTCTTCAGTAGGGCTGGAGTTGAAGCTGGTTGGCTGAAATCAGGTGTCTTGCTGCTCTGCTGCACGACGGGGCTGTGCTGTCTGCAGTGCCCCCCCCAGCTTGGACGTGCAGGGAGAGGGGCAGAGCTTACACACAGCCGGAAAGACACAGGGATTTTGGGAGAAGCAAATTTTTAGAGAGCATGGTAGAGGAGCTATTTGGGGAAGAAGAGGGTAGGAAAAAAGGGGGTGAGGAGTGATTTTTTAAGGGTGATGGTACAAGGGGGGGACTGGCAAGGCGCCTGAGAGTATCGGTAGCAACTCAGCGTCCTTTTTGACGGGATGCAGCCTTGCTAGTTACCTCCTTATCAGAATGGGAGGGAAGAAGGGACATGGGAAGGAGGAAAGGTATTAATAGGGGTAAACAAAACATACTGTAACTCGAAAAAGGGTTTTAACTAAAGAAAATACCTTTCTTTTTTGAGGATTGGGTGGAGAGGGCCTTTTCCGGAAGCCCTCTCTAGCCCAATTCTCAAAATGCAACACTTGTTAATCTGTCTAAGGTTAAAACAAAAAAGAATTAGCTGGGTTTTAAAACAGAGCCCTACACCCTGCCGTGTTCTATGACTCAACCATTCACACTTCTGCACCCCCTCCCCTGGGGGGTGCCTTTAGCCATTCACACGTTTCCCACCCCCTCCCCTGGGGGGTGCCTCCAAATCACATTCATACAAACATTCACTCCTCCTCTGCTGCAAACTACACCTTTAGCAGAGGTCCAGGGTCGGAAAATTTCCCTGAATAGGCACTGTAGGCGCTATCGGCTCACCACTAGAGTCTCTCTTACTCTTGATAGACTTTTGCCGACTGACAAGACTGGTCACTGCTTTCCGGTCCCTTGCAGTCCTCTTCATCACTGTTTTATCCTCAGCAACTCAATACAGACTTCACAAGTTTTCTACAAGTCCCTTCAGGGTCCTCTTCTTGGGACTCGCCTGTGTCTTTAAAGAGTCTCACAGCGCGCGGCCAACGCGTGTGCTGCACAGCAGAGATGGTGTTTGGCTGTGCAGAGTTGGTCTCGCCGGGGGAGGGGCGCCCGCGACACAAAATGGCGGCTCACAAGATGGCGGCGCCCATGTGCGGGCCACGCGGCCAGGGTGGTCTCCGTCTGCAGCGCAGGCAGCGTCCCGCTGCGTCGGCGGCTCCCCGCCGTGCGTTCGCCGCTCCGCCGCAGCCCCGCGCGGCCCGGCGGGGAGGCGTGGGCTCCGCGGGCCGGCGGCCAGCTCGGCCCTGCCCAGCCCGGCCTTTCGGGCCGGCCCGGCGTGGCTGCGCCGCCGGCCCCGCCGTTCCCCGAGCGCCGCCGGCTCCCGCCGCCCCCCAGCTCCCGCGGGCTCCGCTGCTCCCCGGCGTGTCTAGGCAAGTTCTTACCGCTGCCCGCATTCTCCACCAATTGCAGCAGTGCAAAACCTGAAGGCAGCTCTCCCCTGCTGCGGGGGGGAGGGCTGCCCCAGAACCGGAACACGCAGGATGGTCATTCCATGGCCACGAGCTGTGGGGCTGGTCAGACGCGGTCCTTGTAGAAGCGTTGCAGGTTTAGAAAGGCAGCTGTTTGGTTCCTGGTCTGCATGGTGTTTTTATTGAGGAAAACAGGGGAGGAATGGGGAGACTGGGGAGGGGGAAGGGAAGGCAAGGGAGGGTGCAGGTTCCATATGAGCCCAGAACCAAAGAGGCTGTTCCGGATCTTGCTGGGGATTTTATCTCTAGGGATGGGGGGCTGTCCTGACTCACATCCAGTCAGAAGGGGTCAGGGGGGCGGGGTCAGGGACAGGCAGGACACACGTTACAACATCCCACAATGGGATGAGATAATTAAAGCACTGACAAAGTCAGATACAACCTGACACCCTGTTAGGGTGGTGGTAGCAGTCCAACTGAAGTAGTCCAGTTGAAGCAGTGATCCTGTGAAGGTCTAGTCTCCAGCTGAAGGTCCAGTGGTAGCTCTGGTCCTCTGGGAACCCAGTAGACAGGGCTAGCTCAGGCAGTTCCAAGGCCAGGTTATATCCAGGTGGGAACACCTGGCTCCTCCCTCCTGGGCAGAGCATCCTCCACAATGGGATAAGTCCATGAGTCATGGGGTGGGTCCCTGATGGCCCATTGTCTGTCATCCGGAGTGGGTCATTAGCAGCTGAAAACAGCTAACAGCCCACAGCTGGTGGTAATAGAATACTTAAATACATCTATATTGCAACCTAGGACACAGGCTAAATGAGAGGACAATTCATTCCCCTTAGGTTAGGAATAACCTAAACAAAAGAAGCTACTGCATAAGAATGGGCAGGGAGTAGCTAATACAATTTAACAAATAACCTTTGGCCCTGTGAAGTAAGAGGAATGTGAATGTGAAAAACAACAGCAGAGACATGCTGAGCACAGGCAGAGAAGTACCAGCATGCTGAGGGGAAAGCAAGAAGGAGGACTGGATGCTGGTGAGACCATCAGCACAAAGAGTGTAGAAACAGTGCAAAAACAGTTCAAAGCATTCCTAAAAAGAAGAAAAGTCTTGAAGAGAAAGCCTTGCAACAGATGACAAAGCAATGCATCCTACAGTCTTTGCTACAAAGTTTAGGGGGGTTAGGCCATATGAACTTTTTCTGCCCATACAAAGGATTGCATAAAACAAATGTCTGATTCCACCACTAGTTTCTTCTAACACAGAGAGCCCTGAAACACTGTGACAAACTACCACTGCATGGGTTCAGCTCTGTCTTTTGGGCAACTCTTTCCTGCGAAGGGATGGCTGAGACTTGGCGTTATCCAGATTTATAAAGCATTTCAAAGCATGACTTCACTGAAGTCTTAGCTCTTAATTTCATTGCCTTTGGGATTTTCAGCTTCCTTAAGTTTTTGAATCAAAACTTCTGTATTTTTTGCAATGCACTACTTACTTTAAAATCCATCCCAGAGATGGTGTATAAATTATCATTCACAGCTGCGAATTATTCTCAAACTCTACTTTTGCAATAAATATCTAAGAAGCAAATGAGTTATAAGCTTATTTTGTAGGGAAGAAGGGTGGAGGAACAAAGTAAAATTGCTAGGGAAGGAGTGGAAATCCAGGACTACACAAATATATTTTTCTGTGTATTTTAAGTAGATACATGCCATCTGAGAGTCTGATTTTGTGAAAAGAGAAAGAGTAAAGGAAAAAAGCCTTCAGTGTGTGTAGCATTTTGGAGAAGTGTGTCTTTTAAGGTTTCAGAAGACAAGTAATTTCATGGCAAGTGTGTAGTATGACTCTGTCTTCATTCCTTGTGAGAATCCTCAGACAGGGAATACATGGCATGTTATACAATAGTATATGAAAAAAAAAGTACTGTGACCAATGATTATTTTATAAAAAGTTGGTTCTCCCTAGCAGCTCTAACTGTGATTGCCTTCTTGACTTTTCTGGTTTACCATTTCTCTACAAGGTTGTGAATTCGTCCCCTGAGGCAGATCAATGCTGTAATTTTAGCCCCATAATTTCATGGAAGCTTTTCAGCATCACTGCTTGATTTTCAAGACTAGTTTTGAAAACTGAATAGAAAAAGGAAAATAGCCTAGTAAAATTAGCCTCAAAAAGCACTTTTTGTTTCTCTCTTCAAGCTCTGAGGAATCATGTCATCACTCATCTCATGCTTATTTTAAGGAAGGCATCATCCTTTTGAAACTTCTAGAGATTCTTCTGTCTGAAGACTCTTTTGCTTTCTTTCAGCAGCTTGTTTGCCACCCCATCTCTCTTCATCACTTTGCAAAGGCTGTGGAGAAGCCTTTCCAGATGACACAGAATCCTATTAGCACCTGTGCACTCTAACAGTACAGGGCACTAGCTACTGCCCCTTCCCAAGAGCCTGGGCAGCTGTCCTGGCACCCAAAATGTAGGTCAGAGATTTTTATGTTTGCACTGACCTGCTCTCAGTGCCACCACAAAAAAGTTTTCCAGCTGTTTTCTTTTGCATGGTAGAAAGCAGGAGTAAGGTGAGAAACCTCTACTGTAGCCTCCTGTTGCTGGCCAGAGGTTCCTTACTGGACTGAGCATTATCCAGTGGCATCAACTACCTGGTTTATTCCAATTTATTATTCTAAACCTCTGTCTGAGTCAGTCTACTCACTTGTCCTTCCCTCTGTGCTGAATTTACCTCTTGTCATCTCTTAGCTCACAACCTGCTTGTGGAGCCCACAGGGAGATGTTTAAGTCATCCCAGCACATTCATAATGGCTTAAAGGGAAAAGAATGAGCAAACGCAAGCTAGAATGTCTTTTGAACATCCTTATTAATGGAATAAAGATTTAAGTCTCCAAAATTAAAAACAGATAGGTAGCTAAAATACTATTAACTTTGTAACACTTTTATAGTCTAAAAATACCATCTGTGTTTCAGTATTTATGTCATCTATGTAAATGTAAAACAACAATAAAGCTATCAAAACAGAGAGCCACCACTTGAAAAGCCCTTGATGGCTAGTCTATGCTCTGGAGTATATAAATTATGCCATAAGGTAATATCCAGATGAATTACTCTTTCTGGGAACCGGTTGGGTCCTTCCGAAATTACCCATCTTGCAAAGTAAGGCCATAATTTTCAACGCATACTGGGCTGAGCTGTGGATCTGCCAGGGAAAATGCATACCTCATACTGCAATTATAGGCCAAGGGAATCAAGTGGCTGAGCCTCTGTGTAAGGTGATCAACAGTCACTGTGATAGGTAAAGGGATATTCTGAAAATGATGCAAACTTGGTTCCTTTCTATCTATTAAGCATTAAGTACTGTACAGATCCTGATGGAACTGCAAGTCTACAGCAAGGGAACAAACTGTCTGTATTGTTATTTATAATACTGGAGATGCTCCACAGAAATGCAAAAATATTGCTTTAATCCTCCCATAGTCCTGTCAGGTATGCTACTGATTATCCTGGCTTATGCTGTTGGAAAAAGGGCTCATACATTCTCACACCAGATTGCTGAAGCAGCGTGTTTTACAATATAGGAAAGCAGTTATTGTTTCCTTCCTTTTCTAGAAGTGTATCTATGGCATTTCATTGTAGCTACAGCAAGAAAATAGGCAATCTGTTTTAAACATGTTGGTATAAAAACTGTGCTGAGGTCTGGCATCTTACTTTCAGCTGAACTGACAAAACTTTCTCAAAAAGCCCTTCATGGTTCTTCAAGTATTTCTGTCTCCATCTTGCAATACAATACTCTGTTTATTGTCTAAAGAAGAACACTGACTGTGGGTCTGCAATCTTTTCTCTGTTTTGGCTTACAATTTTTTCTGAGCATTTTCTATTTTGACTGCTATGTTTATCTTAGATTAGTGATGCTGAGATAGACTTTAATGTAAACTCCAATAGCAACCTATTATGTAGTTAATTTTGGAAACTGAATTTGAACCACAAGCAATGATCTGTCAGTGTATTTTAAAATAAAAATAACCTTTTTCAGAAAAGTGGAAATCTACTTTACCATTGGATATAAATTTTCACTTTCCCCTATTTATTTTGCACATCAATGAAAATATATTAAAAAAATACTTAATATAAAGAATATTAAGTACAGGGTAGGAAATATTTCACTGAATTTAAAAGCACTGGAAATCATATCATTGTATTAGCATTTATATGACATCTGTATAACAAAAGTAGTTGCTTGAAAATAGTTAGCATATTCAGAGAAATACTGGAAGCCCTATGTGTTTAAAAAGCTCATGGGACATACCAGGAAAATGCAAAATAGATGGGATGTGAGTTTAGAGAACATCAGGTCTCCTCATTTTTAAATGTACATGTAGCAAGTTTTTACAGCAAAACTTGTATATATTTCTGAAGAAGAAAGTTAGCCTGAAACTTAGTCAAACAGTAAGGGGACACATAAATTAGGTACAGAACCACTTCAGGATCAAGTAGTTAATTACTGAAAATATAAATGTTATTTCCATTGCACTAGAACTTCAGGCAAGTAATGTCTACAGTTCATTTACATATTGAACAAATATTTTTCCTGAATAGCAAAATCAATATTTACTATTTATGGCACATGAATTTTATGTTGTAAAAACATTAAATATTCTTGCCAACAAATTCTTTTAGGACTCTATGGGGTTACAAGCTAGAATACATTTTTCAGAATAAATTGTCTTATTCTAAGCATATTAAAAGTAATACCTTCCTCCTACTCCCATGGTTCTTGGTCTATGTGCAAGGGCCAGTTGGTGAAAATCAGGGAGGCAAGTTGCAAGTTTATGAGCTCATTTACAAAACAAATAAAACCTGAAAAGAAATGTCTGAAAAAGAAATTGAGAGTTTTGATTTTGAGATATATTTCAGCTGGGCTGATTTTAAGGTGTTTTTTCATTTATGAAATCTAAAAAAGAAATAAAAATCAAAACTTTATATGAATAGAGTCCCTCTATTTCTTCTATATTTCTGTTTCTTCAATATTTCTATATTTCTTCTATAGAAACATAATTCAAAAACAA
Source organism: Lichenostomus cassidix (assembly GCF_008360975.1). Classification (NCBI taxonomy): domain Eukaryota; kingdom Metazoa; phylum Chordata; class Aves; order Passeriformes; family Meliphagidae; genus Lichenostomus; species Lichenostomus cassidix. The sequence goes on along the minus strand of NC_139479.1, from coordinate 23,292,254 downwards.
TAGTTCAGTTCTGATCACTATTTCTCTACAAATTCTTTTCTTTTTCTCTCTCTGGATTTGCAAGGAAAGGCTGAGACTGTTCAGTGTGGAGGACAAAGGGCTCAGGGGTATCTTATCAAAGTGTATAAATGAGGATGAGCAAGCCAGGCTCTTTTCAGCAGTGCTCAGTGCCAGGACAAAGGCAATGGGCACAAATCAAACCCATGAAATACAGCATGAACACAAGAATAAAATGTTTTGTTGTGGGGGTAGTCAAACACAAGAACAAGTTGTCCAGAAAGGCAGTGAAGCCTCCACATGTGGAGATATTTCAAACCTGACTGGACACAGTCCTGGGCAACTGGCTCTGTCTAACACTGCTTGGGGCTTGGGGCTGGACTAAATCATCTGGAGAGGTCCTCTCCTAAACATTCCTGTGATTCAGCCTTGGGAGCTATCCCACTAGGTCTCTGTGATTCCCCTGAAATTATAGCATTGTGACTGCCTGCAGATCTCTAATTTAGCCTCTAATTTTATAGCACTGCATTCTTCTGTGTTATTGGTTTGCTTTTGAGCTACCAGTTTGAACTCATTTCTAGGATCACTTAGGATCACTTCTATCTAATAAATGTTTGCTGACTGCTGTAAAATGGATTTTGAGTCTTGCATTTCCTTCTGTAATGCATCTCTAATAATTAAAATGAAAAAATTCCTAGAGATTTTTAGAAGCTGTGTATGTGATTTAATTAAATTAGTCATACAGAAGAGATTCGTATTGTCATAGTAACTAAACCAAGATACTTTTTTCCCCTCTTATACTGCCATAGTAGATTATGTTAATATAATGCTTGGTCTTGTTCTTTGAGAGGCATATCTGAACACTTTGTAGGATATTTTTTGTTGGGATGTATGTTCTACAGATTGCTGTTCAGATGTAGCTCCTCATCTCACAAATGTTGCTTCAGCTTGGCTTTACGAAAATAAATATGCCAGAAGAGCACAAGACCCTACTCATCTGTGCAAAAATCAGTGCAAAGATTCAGGTTACTAGAACACTGAAACTCATACATGGGTTTGAGATGGAATTTAGACAAATACTGGGCTTAATCAAGTGATGCTTAATTAAGTGACTGCTTCATCTGATTTAGGATCTAAATCTTGGCAGAACTGGGGCCTTAGGATTGGAGCTGCAACCAAATCAACCGACCACCTTCTATGCCTTGGGGTTATTACCACCAGTTTTGTGGGGAAACACCTTTGCTACAGAACAATCCGCTGATACTGGAGTGTAGTGCAACATACTTTTTATTTGAATGGTCAATATTTGTTTGTCCTTAGGCTTATAAGGAGTTACTCTGAAGTAATTGATTTTGCCAAGTGTTAATTTATATTTACATTGTACCTTGCTCATGAGAAAAAACAAAAAATTGATTATAAACCTAGCAGACTGTGTCTTGGATTTTGATTGGTGGAAAATCAGTAATTAACCCAGGAAAATCAGTAATTTTCCTGCACAGCTGCTCAAACATGCTGGGGAATTTCCTATGGAAAAAAAAGGGGGGTGAGAAAAGACATTATCAGCATTGTAAAACATTGATTAGAGTTTATTATACAAAATAATTACATTTAATCTATTATCACAGTTAACAAGTGATTTCTTGGGGATTATTATTACCTAATTGTTATTAAAGATCTGACTACAGATGGCATATGCAGTTCATTGCTTATTATTACTTTTACAAGCACAGATGGCACAGTACAAGCAGTAAGACTAGCAGACAGTGATCTTTTTTCCTAATGTCATAACAAATGAATGTGAAGAGTGATTTTTTTTCCTAAAGTGCTGCAAAATAGCTAATGGACACAACTCTTCAGATCATTTTGCTTCAATAACAATGTCTACATAATGCGTGTAGAAGCCTGTCCAGGAGATCCTCAAATTAATGTTACAGATTCAAAATATTTGCCTTATGATGCTCATTCCAACTTGCCTGAATCTACCCTTTGCATAAGAATCAGTTTTACTTGAACTCTGTGTTGGCAAAACTTCTAAGGCATAAAAATATCAATAACAATCATACAGAGAAAGAAAGGGGTTAGCTCAAGAACATTTAAAAGTTATTTATTTAAATAAAGAGTGGTAGATAGTCAAGAAATAAAAAAGATACTTATGTAGGAGCCAAAAAAATCCTTTTAAACTAGCAAGAAAAAAGTATTTCAGCAAAAGATCAAAAGTTTGTTCAGGAACAAAAACACAGCATGCATGTTTTACTTTCTTACCTTCCTTTCCATCTTTGTGCCTTAAGGGAGAGGTGGGAGGATAAGTGTGTGATTTTATAGACTGTTTACTTGGATAAAATGGATCCCTATAAGCAAGACAAGTGTGCTGTGATCACTACAGATTAATTATTTGGCCAAGTCTATCTAGTAATTATGTTTTGGACTTACATTCCCTCTCCAGATCTCCATCTCTAGGAAGCAAGCCAATCATGCCATTCATGGCACAGTGGCGTTATCAAAATACATAAAAAGTCTTGCACTCCTAAGGCTTAATTACAGTACTCTTGCATGAGAGCTTTTATAACCAGTGGTTGCACAAAGCTGGAACATGTTTTCACTGTTCATCTTAGGCAATATTAAAAATGTATTGTTAAATCATGCCACTCTCCTTTAAAATATCCTAATCATATTTCTGAAAAGGCAAACAGTAAGACTAAGTGTTATGATTAGAGAAATGTTATTGGAATACTCCACTATTGAAACAGAATGAAAAATATATCTCATGAAAAGGAGAGCAAACATGACATCATGTTAAGTATAGATAATACAAAAATAAAATTTTTAAAAAAAGAATCATATATCACAATTAAAACCAAAAAAATTACCTGATAAATAGGTCAAACATGGGAATAGAATTTTTTTTTTTTTTTTGCAGAGGGTATATATCACAGTAGCTCTATCCTTAAGTAAGTAGCAAATAAAAAGTGTGAAAACAACACTATTTATTTTTAGAATATTTGTGTGTCAGTCCTGCCATTATACTAATTCTGCCATGCACTGATTATGTCTCCAATTTAAATATGTAGAACGGCACTTCTAACATTTAAGTTTATTATTAAAACCCTCTAACATTCTCTACTTTCAACCCCTTTTAAGCCTGAATCAGCATGCTGAGGCATCCACAAAAAAATTGTATCTGATCCTCTGAATAAAGTTTTTAATAATGAGGTCAACATCTATCCTTATATATGATACACTTACAAGGTCAAAAACTATTTAATTACCTTGTCTTATCGAATTGCTACACTCAACAGCTGAGCTGTGGTAACTGGCAAAGTGCATACCTTAGTAGAATCCATTTGGTGAGTAAAATCCATTAGCTTAAACCACTAAGAAACTGTGCATAAGAAAATCACCATCAAGGAGTTGTGGTTTAACTGGTGGTTTGATTTAATGTGTTTCACTTATCACAGCTTGGCAGAGAAACAGTCGCTTATTTAGCCAAAATAACATGATAGCTTCCCTTGTACAGCCATTTCCTTACACATTTTCCATTAACTTCATCAAAGATGGGCCTGGTTCTACCTGTCTTACATTAAAAGGGTGCTATTTTTGAATAGGCATGACCAAAGAGCACCCACATGTAATTTCTTTCCATCACATCTTATTTTAATTGAGAGTAAAATAATCTTGCTTCTAAAGATCTGGAGAGTACAGGACATAATACAGACTGTTAGGTGAGTTGAAAATGGCAGAAAAGTCATGTTCAGAGGATAATAATCAATGGTTTGTTGATTGGCTGTTGTTCAGCAACCAGAAGAGCACCAGAAGTTGATTTTGGGGCACTTATTGTTTAGCCATAGTAGTTAAAGACCTGGACGATTTTGGCGTGTACCCTCAGCAAATGCAAATTAGAGGATAAGATTACCACAACAAAGAGCAGGCCCTGATAAACTTGAGAATTGGACCAGCACAAATTTCATTAAATTCAGCAAGGGGAAGCATCAAGTTTTGTGTGCCAGGTGGTTCAGCCCTGTGCAGTATTATGGTCTGGCAGCCAGGTGATCAAGGAGTTACACTGAAAGGGAACCTGAGCTGAGTCAGCTCACTCTTGTCATGAGAAAGGCAAATCATGTGCTCAGCTGATGCATGGTCAAGGAACATTAATATGATCTGTAGATCTTGTCCTCTGCTTGCTGCTTGCTGTTGGTGGGGTTACATCTGGAATATTTTGTCTAGTTTTGCACCTCCCTATTGAGGTGAGGTAAAACTGAAGAGGGTCTAACTAAAGGCTGGTAAGTAGGAAATGATGTAGAGAGGATGAGGGAGACTGGCTTCTTTAACCTGGTGGAAATGAGCTAAAGGTGATCTAAAGGAACTAGCACGTAATTGTAGGGCAGCTTCCAAGATGAGAGATGAGGCACTCTGTAGTATCAGGTGATACAGGAGGGGCATCAAGAGGTTCAGGAATGTTTTTGTCACAAAGAAAGCATTACAGCACTGAAGCAGGTTACCCAAACAATTTGTGAAACAACCATTACTAGAGAGTTTCATGACTTTGCTGAACAAGGCCATAGCTGACCTGGCCAATGGCAACCTACTTTGACTGTGACTTTTGAGTAGAATCTCCATAAGTCCTTTCTACCCAGCATTCTGATAGTTCCTATGAATCTATGATGTGTCCAGCAGCAGAACTGTGTACTATTCAGGTAAATATTTTGGAGTTCAGTATCAGTAATACAACCACTTTTAGTGCAGTAAACTCATGGCAACAAATATCCAACTGGTGGAAGTACAACCAGAAGGAGTTAAACTTGGTCGCATGCTCCATGGTCATGGTTCAAATATAAGAATACCCCTTCCAAAATTAGCCTTTTAAGCCTTAAGTATCGAAGTTTTAATATGAGGGAAAATAAAAGGAAAATCACAAATGTCTTCTTGAGTTTATTTCCTGCAATGGTAAAAACAAGAATGCAAACCCTTCATTAGAGTTTCTGTTATCTAAAGATACTTGCTTTCTTCTCTTTTCCATATGGATTTATTAGGATAGAAAATACTAATTTCTGGAATTTTCAAGAAAATTTGATTTAATTGTACGCAAAAAAGTTAAAAATCTCTGTCGCTTTCAAGTAGGGTGTGACTATAAAAGAATGTTTAAATTTCTTCTGGGCTGTACTTGTTACAGTAAAGTAAGTTTTCTTCCCTAGTTCCTGTTTTTTAAGTTTAAATAAGTTGATAAAAATTTATCACAGTATCATTGAATGGTTTGTGTCAGAAGGAAACTTCAAAGATCATCCAGTTCAACTAGATTATCTAGTCCAACTCTCAAGTCTGTTTTAATATGTCTTGTAAAGTGTTTTAGCTTTAACTTTTTCTTGTCTTTTCTTGTTTCTCTCTCTCCATTTCTTGTCCTTGCCATTTGGTCACTTCCCCACTTGGAGTTTGCTCTGATTTCTTTTCCTCACACTTTGCTCAGAGAAGCAAATGCTTGTAGAAGTGCTTATGGAAGCAGCAGAACTTGGTGGTCATGGAAGCACTAAAACCTGGAAAAAATCACTAAGAAAGAAAACTATTATGGCAGCCTGTGAGAAGTATTGATGGAGATGGGAGTGAGGGGATCCTCATGCTTTCCTTCAGCCTGCTCCCCATGCTGTATCATGTTAGTCTCCCCTGCTGATGTGAGGAGTATTTATTGTACACTTCATGGATCACTTACTTATCTCTGCTTTTTTCTAACCAGTTCAATGTCAGCTACATTCATCCACCCCCTAGCCTATTTCTTTCCACACAGGCTATTTGAAGCCTGCATGGTACAATGTTTTCCAAAAATCTTTAGCCATCTGGACAATTATACGCAAACAGTAAGTTTCTATAAAAATTGTTGTGATCCCACAAAATATCTTTTTATTATTGCAGATGTTGTGGCTCAGGGACAAAGCTAACCTTCATCAAAGTAATAAGGGAAATGTCATACTTTCAAAAAAAAGTCTGAAATTGTGAAGGATTTGAGACAAACAAGCGTTATTGGAAAGCCAGCACTCCTTATCAGAGCTAAGATGTAAAGATTTCAATATCCAGACATGACAGAAAGTAAGCCCATCATTTTCTATGGTTGAAGCCTTTCTGGAGTGAGTGTTTTCTCCCTTACAATAAAAGCTCTTAGCACTTCAGAGAGAAGTACCCAGGATCCTGCTGTAAGCTTTTAGGAATCAAAGCTTGGTATAGATATAAATGGTATAGATTTATAATCATTAAAATAAAAATGAAAAAAGCCCATCAAACCAACTAACAATGTAAAGTAACGCAAACACAAAAGATCCCTTTGAAATATTTTTTCAAGAGCAAAAGTAATGAGCTGGGTTCTTAGCACATGCACATGTTCAACAAGAAACAAAAGAACGTTCATGTGTATAGCTCTACAGGCAAGCATGGCAAACAGTTTTATGTGACTGTTTGCTCAAGGTTTGTTTTCTTTTCAGCCGTGCTTTTTCTCTTTTTTGTATTCATTTTCAAAAAAAAGTATGGATTGTTACCATACATCTTGGCCTTGAAGCTGCCAGAGTAATTATTAGCAAAACTACTTGACACATGAGAATTTGTGCACTCTTCTAATCTGAGAACAGAAACAGCACCATATGACTTGTCTGACCAGTCACAACTAATCAACACAATGAGAAAAACAAATATCAGGCATTGCATAAATACAGAAAACTGTTCACAAGCAGTCTCAACATTACTGTTGCATAACAAACACTTATGATCTGCTCATAGATTGTTCATTGGTATTACAAAGAAGGAACCTTAAGGTGATGACAAACAGTATTACTTTCATTCTGTTTTCTTTGATTTTGAGCACATGTACCCTTAAAGGAAAATTGCCTCCTTCATGAAGTCTTCTCCAATAGAAAAACAGCAATTCTAAAAGAAGCTTCATAGTAAGCATTCAATTTAATGTTTAAATAAAATGTTCCTTGTATTGAAGATCACCTTGCCTAACTCCTAAGTCTAGTCCTTACCTTCCTCACGTCATGTTTTTATGCACATAACTCTGTATACACAGCACATGTAAGTAGGACACCAGTTTTGATATGATAGAGTAGAGCCACAGCTTTTCCCCAGTCAGTGCAGGGAGTTCGCTTTTTAAAAAAGTATATTGTCCTAAGTACTCTAAAATCCACTCATTTCCTCGAGTCTTGCTCCTGGAGACCGTGAAAGGCGTGGATGGAAAATGAAAGATAAGAATACCTGAAAAAGAGTGACAAGGTAAACATTACTGTTTTAATGCTCTGTGGATTTTCTTCTCTTTTCTTGTCTTTGGTTTGATTTGACTTTCTATTTGGATATTACTGTGCTATAATGATTGTTCTTAAAGTGGTCTCACTAGCTGAATATTTACTTCATGCTTGGCTTCAGTTGCTGTATTGGGGAAATCTATATGAAAATTGAATTCAGACATACATTAGAACTAAAGAAAGTCTAAAATTAACTCTTGTGAACAAGATACTCACTTTGGAACAAAACTGTCCTCAAGTCCTCTTCCCTTTTGAACAGGATGCATTGCCTGTGGCTTGGGAACAGACTACCACATGTGAAGCGAGGTAGATTACTCATCTTTGTTAATCTAGGATCTGGAGAATAATTTGCTGATCTCAGAAGATTCACATTTAGAAAGGAACATGGGCAGATATTTGGAAGGCTGGATACAAACTCCCTCTGAGGGCTTTGCAGCATTAGAGTTCACTGCTCAGCAAAGAAAGACACTTGTTATTTCCACCTTTCCTCAAGGTCTGTGTGAATTATTTTTGTAGTGCTCCTGATTATCTTCCAAGACAGGAGGAAAATACCATGACAAGAAGTCAAGTGTCTATTGCTTTTTACATGTACAAGAGAAGCATAATTGCTGATTCAGAGCTGTTTGCAGTACAGGGAGCTGTCAGTACCACATTATCATTAAACATATTTAATATGACCTGTCAGTAACAGGATGCTGAATTTCCCCTTCAGCAGCACATCTCTCATATTCAACTTCTTTGTACTCTCAAATCCAGTTGGACAAGTTGCAATTTCCTGTTTTTCAGGAGAAGATTGCACCTTTTCAGACACACATAACTCAGACTTTGGAGTGTCTCCAAGAGATGAAGGAAGCTGAAACCCAACACCTGGGGACTGAAAAGTCAGCAGACAGGAACCAGTGTGAAAGGACTTGCCTGCCAATACATCTGTCCATCACCTTGAGTCTGTGAGGACAGAAACCTAGATGCTGAAGTTTTCAACATGGAACTCACCTGAGTCTTTGGCACTTACATTTAAAGCTGCTGCAAATGTGACCGTCTTGATTAACTTTCCCTATATATTCCCTTGGAATTCAAAATCTAGATATCCCTGTATATGGGTTTCCTCATGTGCCTAGATCAATAGACAAGCTCAGATGGTGCCTTGCAATTCTAACACAACTAATTAAAAACAGGTGCTTTGATCTGAAAGCAGTGTTCACTTCCCCACATTTTTGATAAAACACTAATTAGAGCACTCCTCAGCAGAAAACTTTGGACAGAGGAAAATAATACCTCTGCTTGCTGTTTACAATAAGCCTCAAGCTACAGAGTGTTGACCATATGCAGCTGAAACCATAAAGGTGATAAGGTCGTCTGGTAGAACTAGGAAGCCTTTATAACCTTTGAGTTCACATAAAGCTCAAGGCTTGTTATTATCGTCACACTTGCATATCTGGATCTACTAATTGATGTAATTTAAAAAGAAAACCATAAATGTGGAAAAATTGCTATGGTATGTGCTTCTTTCTTAAAATATCTTCTTGTGACTTGCCTAAAATGTTTTAACTCTGAAAATTTTAATCAAGTCTGTACAAAATGTATTGGTTATAGCTCAAATGAGTTCTGTAAAACAAAATATATTTCAAGCACACATCTGTTAATGAAATGTTATTAAACCCCATGTAAAATTAAGTAAAGAATTTAATTTTGAGATAATTATTCAAGGTTTCTTTAAAAAGAGATTTGTTTCTAGTGAATCAGTATAAAAATAATAGCCCATATTGTCAGAATTTTGCATGTTGATTTACACTTCCTTTGTCAGAAATGGTTCAACATATTTGCAGTTTCACTTGTCTCTGGTGTTAGGTGGCTATTTCTTGAACAGTTCACACAGAAAAATATAAGGTTTATCATCACACTGACTGCAAAATGTATTCCTGCTGATGCTTCCTCTCACTCCTGTAATTGGAATGGTTTTGCACAAGCCTTGGTTTCAATTTGACAAATCATTTTGCTGGTAGTATGTTTGGTGAAGTTATCTGAGTGAATTGAAATAACCTTATTCTTGCCATCTGACCTGATTCTACAGTTTTAAAGCAGTAAAAAGCAGAAAAAGAATGTTCGATATTAATATCGTGCTCTCAGTGACCTGGGCTAAACATAGTAAGGAGATCAGATGTACAAGGAGTTCTTGGTTTTGCATACCCATTGTTCAGAGCAGAACAGAACTTCAGCAGCTTTAAAGAAAGCATTCACAACATCTTTGCAATGCAAGCTTGGCTCACAGAACATACTGTGCATTGAAAGACACCCATCTAAAGAAGAATGAGAAGGCAATTTATCTTTGAAAAATATGAACAAATAAGGGGCACCATAATACATTTATTTGTAGTGTGCAACAACTAGGTCTAGGGATAATTTCTAAGTGCTAATTTACAAAAAATTCTGTTTACTGAATATCTTTTGAAATGGGCTATTAATGTCACTACATAGGTGTCACCTATAAAAACTTGTTGATTGCAATTATGTCCTCATATTATCTTCAGAATAAAGGTAAAAACCAAATAATGTCATCATTTATCCATTTAGATTCCAGTGCAGAAAATATTTGCTGACTGTTCCTGCAATTAATTTAGTCTATTATTTAAGAGAACTTAGTTGTGCACTCTTATGTCTCTTGGATGGAAGAGAGCACGTGTCCCACCAGGAAAGAGAAGCTTCTGGTGCCTACCAACCTCATCACCAATACACTGCAGCAGTATTCTTTTTTCCTTCATACACCAAGCAGTTTTGCACTTCATGATGGAAAAACCATTACTATCACTGAAAGCAAACATGCATTTCTAAACCACAGCTTAACCTACGGAAACACAGGGTATAGATTTAAACATTAGTAGGCCTCTTTGCAGTACAATAAGCCAACCACTGGGATCTCTGATAGCCAGAGATCAACAAAAGTGTTTAAATCCTTGCAAGAGTGCCCAGGAACAATTTCCCTGATAATACCAGGGAGCATGTATTTAGGCTTCAGAAAACAAGGCTTTGAACCCCATTCTGGGTAAGAGCAAGAGATGTTAGTCATAACTGAGTCAAAGGCATTTGATAAAGTAGGGTGCTGGCAAGACAGCAAGGAAGGAAGAAGGAAAATTCCCTTTTTCTCTCAATCTTTTTCCTCTCTAATTTCCATTGCTTCATTCTGTCTTTCTGCATGATTGGTGTGCTAAGCTTTTGTCATTCCCTCCATACTTCTTTTGCTCAGTCGACCACATTCCTAACCATCTAGATAGCACTGACATTTCTGTGGACCTAATTACCACTGCCTGCAAGACAATGCCCAGAAAGCTTATAGCAGTCCCGGATGCTGCAATCTAATTAGGCCCAAACTGGAGATTTCAAAAACACCTGCTCAGCTGCTATTATAAATATAGATGTTTCTAATTTTGTTAGCACCCTGCTGTGGTCCTTAACACCTTCCCATAGGTTAATGGCCCTGTTTTTTCCTACGGCCAGAAGGATACCAGGAGTGAGGCATACCACTTCCTTAGAGGGTGCTGGTCTGAGTCCTCTTCCTCTATCAACCATTTTAAAGTCTCTTCAAACCCCAGGATATTACCCTCTCCATGAGCCAGGAGTTCCTATGCTTGGATGGTTCATAAGTTGTAGAAGCAGTGTACATATTTTTTCTGCCCCTGAAAAAAGATTTTGTCCTATAAGTTTCTATACATGGTAAAACTAGCTTACTATATATATGTATAAGTTGCTCTACTGTTATTTCTTGGGTGGTTTTTTTCCCCTTCTCTTTAGGGTAATTATTTGCCTTTATCTTGATATTTTCACTGAGTGTATTTTAACTAATTCTGGTATGATATAGTAGTTGTTAGTGCCAATAGCCCAAATGTGTATTTAACTTAATTTGTTGGTTTGAACTGTAGCAAGCCTAGGGCAGAATTGATATGCTGTGTGTATTAACACAATGAACACAACTCTATGGAAAAAGATAATTCTCTAGTTAGGTTAGGTCTTAGCTGGGTTATCACCATGCTGTGAAAAAACCCCATCTTTCTGCCCTTAACAGTTCTGAAAACCTTTTTTCTTTTCCATTCTGGAACGGAATAACAAAAAATGGAAATTGTTATAGAATCATTCACTGAAAATAGCTGAAGTAATAACATGGAGATGAATTCAAGTTCCATAGCAGGATAAACAAACAAAATCCCCAGGAAGCTAAACCTGACAAACACTAGTACTGTTGCAGTACTTGTTATTAATATTAAAGCTTTCTCTATGTGTTATTACCTGAGCTATGTGATTCACTTTTTAATTAGACACACACAGAGCAGCAGAGCATATTCTCTCTCCCATGAAAAGTTTGAAAATTCAAAATATTTTCCATTCCACACCAGGATAAAAGCTACTACCTTTTGACAATTCTCATTTAGCAAGCTACATACCACCTTAGAGAGCACTCACACTGAGATGAAGCCACAAATCACTTCCCTTATTTAGGCTGACTTATCATCTTTCAACTTAAAGACCCACAAAATTGCTCCAGGCATCAGGCTGTGCAATATTCTTGTGTGGCAAGTCAGCAGACATGTTCTTTCCTTTCCACTGCCACCCCTACTTGGGACTTTCTCAGTAAAATATTTGAATACATGTAAACATATATATGTATTTAAATTTCAACCAGCTGTAAGAGCAAATTTTAAAAAGGTTACTTTAGGCCTTGTGTTATTTTTTTTCAGCTAGGGCTGTGTGAGGCAAAGTTTTCTTCAGGAGGGTTTTGCCAGTGACTGTTGTAGATGGCATTCTTTTTGTAGCAATAATAAATTAAGTTTTTGTTGGGTTTGTTGTTATTGTTGTTGTTGAATTAATCTTTCTTACACAGCCATCCTGACATTTTTAGCTCAGGTTCTTGTATATAAATATTTAGATTTAATTAGCCACAAGCAGATATTATTTCTGCAGGTCTTCAGGTTTCACAGTACAAAAACATTTCCACCTTTGGATACAAGCTGATAATAATGAGAGATCAAGTCAATGAGGAAACTTCATTTTGAAATGCTGCTTTTAAATGGTTTGAGGTTATTAATTTGGGGATTTTAATACTTATTTTCTGGTGGTTTTGTCTATATACTACCCTCACATCAACTATACAGTATTTTGGAAGATACCTCATTTATGTATACAGTAAAAGCAGGTGTCTTTTTACAAGCCACAGCAATAAAAGCTGCATGCAAAAGAAAGCAATCTGTAATTTACCTTCGTAAGACATCACCTGTGGCAATATTACATCCTCCAGTTGCCATACAGAAGCACAAAAGCAGATGAATACTGTTTCCTGTTGTATGTCTCACTTGTCACAAGATAAATTTGTATTTGTATTAATTGAAGACACTGAAAAACAGTCTCTCCCCATGTGTCTATTTCAGTCGTTTTGATTTGATGCTGTTTTCCAAGAAAGGAAGAAACACTCAGGGAGAACTGAGTGAAGAGGAAACCTGAAAGTCATATGTTCCTGTGTTTATGCAAACAAGCTCATAAAGTATCTGAGAGTGAAAAGTCAGGGTAGTTTGCCACATACAAGCCTGTCTTCAACTTCTGCTGACATGGCTAAAATAGCAAATAAACAAATCCAAAATCACTCTCCTGAAAATAAAAACTGCTTTATCATCTGTCAGGATGACCTTTATGATTAGCAATCATGAGAAATGGAAAAAAAAAAAAACCAAAACCCCTATGATATTAATAAAGTTCAGTGGCTACAGGGCCTGTTTTTCTAGAAAAACCCCTATGTTTAGTGCATTTCAAGCAGTTGCTTGCAAAGTCCAACTTAATAATCAGGATAAAAGAGAAGTGCAGATTTCTGAAAATATTGCATTAAGGGCAAGATAATAATAACAAAATAATAAAATAATAACATCATAATAGTAATAATAGTAATATAAATAGCAAGAGTCATAGTAATAGAAATAGTAATAGTGAAAGTAATAGTAACAGTAACAGCGATAATAATAATAATAGTCGTGACCAAAAAAACCCCGCAAAACCCCCTTAATAAAAGTATTCAAAACTGTTATGAGATTGATCACATGGGTGAATTCAGAATGACTCTGTAGTATCAAGATTCCATGCTAGAAATGCTCTAGTGCACTTGTTTATGTGATCTACATTCCTTTTATCTCTGAATAGTTTTACCAACTTTGACAATTGTACTGGGACATAACTTCTTTTGTAGCAGCCTGTATGGTGCTGTGCTTTGCCTTTCAGGATTTCTACAACAGTCTTAAAAACACCCCAATGTCTTGGCTACTGCTGAACAGTGTTTGCACAGCATCAAGGTTTCCACTCTTCCCACACACATCCAAAAGTGAGTAGGTTGAGGGGCAAGATGCTGAGTGGGGACAGCGTAGCAGATCTAGATAGCAGACTCAAAGTGACCAAATAGTATTCCATGCCATGTGATGTCACTCAGGAAGAAAAGCTCAGGGCAAGAAGGAGGAAAGAAAGGCATTTGTGGTGATGGAGTTCATCTTCCCAACCAAGCATTGCATATGCTGATGTCCTGCTTGCCAGGAATTGGCTGGACATCTGCCTGCTGACGGGAAGTAGTGAACTAATTCCATATTTTGCTTGACTTATGAGCACAGCTTTTGCTTTCTCTATTAAACTGTTATTATCTAGGTACACAAGTCCTCTTGCTTTTCTACATTTTTTGCCCTGTCTTGTGAGAGAGGGAAGTGAGCAAGTGGCTGGGTGGGTGTTTGGCTGTTGGCTGGGGTCAACCCACCACAACAATATTTCTAACACTTTATACAGAGTCTGAGGGAGTAGAAATACAGAGCAAACATTTGAATCGCCCCCTGTTTTAGCTGCAAAACATGGGTATCCTTTAAGACTCATTCTGAGCTGAGAAAAATAAAAGATATTTATCTCCTCAAGCAACTTACTATGCTGTTTTATCACATGAAAAGACAAGAGCCTTACTTTAACATGTCTTTTTTAAACACCTTTCATTAAAAATATGTTTGGTTATGTGGGTCTTACCAAAATTATTTTTTGCAGCTGATCCAAAACTGAGCCAGGGTTTATGATTATTGTGATCATGGCATATCAAAGCTGACTTTAAACCTGGCAGTGTGCATACAGAATTTCATCTGAATTAGGAGTAGGCGAGGGCAGGCTAACCTCCCATCTGGTTCACTGACACCCCTGGGTTAAGGGCAGAGTTGACATCCTGTCCCGAAATTCTCATGGCTGTTTCTGTACCTCAGGTAATTGGTTTAAAACTGATTTTGGGATATTTATGCATAGACATTTTGTATTGACCACCAAGTATACCAGTGACAAAATGATTATGAATTATAAAATAACAACAATGCTCAAAGCATGTCTCACCAGAACAAAATGGTTTATTTAGGTTCCAGAAAAGATAATGACATTTCCCTTTTGTTCTGCAAGGTAATAGCATATTGTCTGACTTAGTGTTAACAATGTGTACACTTACAGTTAATCATTGACTACTGAGATGCAACAAAGAAAGTGGAAGCCATCACATAAGCAAGCCTAAATTTTGCTGTGTAATGATTCACAATCAGATGGGCCTTTTCTTGTAGCAGATGACAAAAAAGTCTGAATTTGAGCTCAATCACAGCTCAGTGGTCTCGAGTCCTTTCATTATTAACCACTAGTTGTTTCTGCCCTGCCAAATAATTTTATTGCTTACTGTCCATCCATGCTGTACCTAGTTTTTGGTTTTGTTTGGTGTTTTTCTTTTTGGGTTTTTTTTTTTTTTTGGTAGGTCAATTATAGTGTCAGAAATGAGTAATTGGAGACATGCAAATTTACCTTTTTGGAGGTAGATGTGGATATTCATTTTCTCAGATTCCAAAACTGAGATTAATTTTGTCTCTTGAGCAAAAAGATGTGATTCCCTCCTCATAAGCTGTTCATAAGATTTTTTGGCTCTGATAATCAAATCCATACTTAACTACCCTGACAGTTTGCATGGGATTCCTCAGTCTGCCAAAAAAATGTCAAATAGCATTGAGTGGTGAAAGGCTCTGAGATCCATCAGCTCATTCCCTCTTCTGAACCTGAAGGCAATATTGAGAGAATTGACTCTTCATTTGGTATTGCTTGCTCTGTAATGGCATCTAAGGTGCTCTGAAAAAAGAAAGCAAATTTTGCCTTCTGTAGATACAAAGGGAGCCATGAGCCTGCTTTTATAGGTAATTACCCTGATCCAGAGCCTTGAGATGTTTTAGAAAGCACAGATTGTTCTTTACCTTTCAGCACAGGTATCTGTGTTCATGTGTATGTTTATTTGAATTGTATTTCACCTGGCAAAGTTACTACTATTCATCTGGAGGTTCTTTTCATCTTTTGTGAACCGAATGGACATTTAGTACTAGAATCAAAGATCATATCAGATGCACAGTTAACATGAATCACTCTAAGTCTACTGAGCTGTTCAATTACTTCTGTCAAAGTTCAGATCTTAAACTCATTGGCTGTTTCCTTCAACACTATGTTAATATCTACATAAAATAACCTATTTCCTGCTGCTGTTCCATGGAGGATCATGTAACCAACCATAATCCCCTCTGAAGCAACTGATGACAAAATCTTCCTCACCATGGCATGGAGTCTTCATTTGTTGGTGTCTAGATGTCAAAGTGGCACAGAGACTTTTTGGCTGGGTGGCTCTGCTGTATGATGAGGGAGAGTTTAGATAAGCCTATTAACCTGGATACATTTAGTTAGGAGCTGCTGTTAATTTGCCCACAAGCTTCTGAAAGTAGAGAAGGAGCCACTGCAAAAAGCATTCATTTTTGTGGGTAAATACAAACTTGTGGTCAGTCTCTGACAGCTACTTGAAAGCAAAGTATATATTTTTTTTCCCATAAAGAATTTAGGTCAATGTTGTCTCACAGGAGTGCCTATGTCTAGCTTTGAATCCTTCTGATGCATAAACAGATATGTGCATATAGTATGAGGGGCAAAAGCAAAGTTCCAACTTGTCCTGCAAATTCTCTCAGTCCATGCCTGGGGAAGAAAAAGGACCCATCAAAGATACTCCTCCTCCCAGCTGCTTCCTAATCAGGCAAATCAGCCACAAGCACTTTAATTATAACAAGTTTTTAGTTAATAAGGTTTTCCTTTCTCCAGATGGTTCAGACCATCCCTAGAAAAACCTAATAGACAACAGACACTATTTTAATCCAGTGTTTGCTATTAGAAACAAAGGCTTCACATCTGATTGGTCTGTCTTTCCTTTAAGAGAGACTTGTAAGGTTCGTATTGAAATGTTGTTTACACAAGCCACAGGACCTTCAAAAGTTGGCAGTGAAGTTTAGAGATTCATCTAAACTGGAAAAAAATCAGATATACTTGATAGTTGTAAGTGCTTATTATGAATGCTATAACTGCAACATTGGGAGCATTTTGGACCTGAATATATGTTTAGCTTCTGAAGAAATTTGTATTGCTCTGACTAGAACATTTTTCACTTTAAATGTAGCTCCAACTTTCTGCTGCTGTTTCATTGAGAGCAGTGGCTGCACCTCAGAAATACATCCAAAGGGCCCACAGTGAGCTATTCACAACACTGAGGAGATGAGAAGCTCATCATAAATATTGCTCCTTGTCTGAAGGTGCTGCTTCTGTAGCAGAAGGCCACTTCCAGAAGAGTGAACATATTTAATGGAGATAGATCATCTTCATACCAGCTCCTTCCCACAGTGATTTGTATTAGAGGTTTGATTTTCTTAAGGGGACTCCTAGGACACTGTAAGAAGTACTGCTCTTACTGCTTTCACTTTCCAATGGCAATGTCAGCCATTTGGTGTCACAGAGCTGAAAAGGACTTATCTTAGGTCCAAGTACAATCTGCTTGGTGCTGTGGCTAATGAGGTGGCTGTACTTGATACTTTCTCCCTGTGTATTTTAGCTACACTGATGCTGACTGGAGTTCTGGCTTTCTACATTTCCTTTTTTTTTGGTCCAGCTTGATGAGCTACTGTATCTAAGGTTGTAAAACAGCAATTAATGTAAAAGGCTTCCTGTCTTCAGCTCAGATGGATTCAAAACTGGGTGAACAGAAGGATAGATCTACTCTTTACTAAAGACTGTGGACTTGCTCTGATGCAAGTGGACAAGAATGCCACTTGGTGGACAAGAATGCCCAAAGGCTTTCCACAGCAACAGCAGATGGTCCTAAGGGCACTAGCCACTTGAGGGTGTTTGCAACAGGTAATTGTATGTTGAAAAAGGCACAAGTATTTGCTGCTTTCTTTTAATTGCTATGTCTCTTCTTTATCCACCTCCAAATCATGGCAGCTGGTCAAAAGAGGTGCAAGTTCTCAGAGTTTTGTGTGAGGAGTGCTTTGTTGCTTGAATGTTTCTTTTCTTTTGTTTTGTCCTTTTTGCTTCTTCATCAAACCATCTTAGGAGAGATTACCATTTCAGTCTTTTCTGCCCTGCCCTTGGGAGTGTTCTGAGCTCTCTCTTCCTCCCCATAGAGGAGGAACTGTTGAAGTGGGGTGGTGTTTATAAACTTGACTGAGTTTTTCTCCCTCCATTTATGTTAGTGACTATGACCAAGAAGATTTAAGTGTGTTTCCTGGGAATATGAAATATGTCTATTAAATGGAAGTAAAATTTTTGATACCTTGGACTGTGCTTTTCAGGCCTAATTACATGTACTTATTTGACTTGTCTGTTATTGTGAGCACTAGGAGCATACATAATTCTTTCACAGTCTGTCACCTCTGTGTGATCTGCATAAGTTCTGTCAGGAATGTTGCCCTTGTGCTGTCCCCATGCATCTGTGTCTGACCAGGTCCATGGTGACCCTTTGATTTCACATGGAGAGAAATAGAGTGATAATGGGATCTGTGACATTTTTGTCCCACTTAAAAATGCCCACAAATAATAAGAATTTATTTATTCAATAAATAAATTATAAGCAATTTTTTCCTTACATGGAGCAAGACATACTGAGGCTAGGAAATTGTATCGTGTGTTCCATGGCCATATTTTTTGAGCAGCATTGCTTTTGGATTCCTTTCTAATTATCAAGATGTCAGGAATAGCAAATTGGAAAGGTCTCTTTCCACAGTCATGGAAGTAATGCTTTCTCCCTCTCTTCCCTACAGAATGACAATGAACTGATCATGGGTCTATTAATATATTTGCATCTTTGAATATGTCAAATACTTGTTTCACATTTACTGAGTAGTCCAGTCACTGTAAATCCAGCTAGGTCAGAAACAAATTAACTAATAGGCCAATCTAGAAAATAAAACCACAAGTCAAAATGAAGATTTCAACTGGTATCCTTGACAACAAGCCAAATATTCAGATGTTTAACCCAGCCCCATTCTACCTGCCTGTGGAAGCCATCAGGAACACAGTACCTTCTGCTTTATGCTGGACTCCTATCCAGCACCAAATATGCTTCTCTGCTTCAGACAAAACCATGTTTGAGCATCTTGCCAGCCCTTTAATGCTTAATGCTACCTTCATTGGACTGCAAAGTGAGATTTCTGAACACTCTCCAGGAATGATTTTATGAAAAATCTAGCCCAAAGTGTCAAAATGGTTAATATCTTTATAGCTAGATTTCTCAGAGGAAGCTCATATCTGAACATAAACCCTTGTTTTCAGGTATCTGAAAACCCCACAGCCTGACCTTGTGGCTCCACAGCAGTGCTATATGGCTATGGATGAGTGCAGGAGGCACTGCACTGCCTCCTCCCAGCACAGCTTGGGCAAGGCTAAAGCCTCAGACACCACACTCAGATACAGCCGTGCTGCTGCAGGACCCAAAGCAGTGTTTGTGTGAGCAGTATCTGAGTCAGCCAGTCGTGCCTGTCCAGAACTGGCTCCATCTGTGGCACAGCCAATGCACAGCCAGGCTCAGCAGGTGCATTACTCCAGTAGGTGCTCTTGGAGGCATGTCAGGGCTCACAAGCCACACTCAACTGTACTCTGACAGTCAGCCTGGATATTACCTGGGGACTGGATGTGGCATTTTGTCCCCCTGGCTTTCTCTTACTTTTTCCATTCAGTTTCAATTTTAACTTAGTGGAAGAAAAAAATATCAAACAGCATGAGTAAAGCAGTGCCTGCTATTTATAGCCTGTGCTTGGAGGTTGCTTTCCACCTCTGTCTTAAAGAAGTCAGCCTTTCCCTGTGTCCTTCTAGAACTCAGGTGTCCCTAATGATGGACAATTGTATTGGGAGTGGAGGTCCCTGGCTGGCTGTTGAGGCATTCACCACACAGGCTACACTGGGGAAGTTCACCACACAAAACCTCTGAGGAAAGAATTTTCACAGACACTAGAAGTATGTGAAATACATGTAGTTGTGTATTGAGAAGAAACTTTACCCTGTTGAGGTAATCTTAAATAATTAACACTTTTGCTAGGGTAATTGCTTACGGATATTTTGCTAAGGGTTGGGAAAATTTGTTTTCACTATGTCCTGGTTTTCCTGGTTTGCTTTTCTGTTTTTCTTTTACTTTCCACCCTCCTGCATGGCTTTTTTTTTTTTTTTTTTGTGCACTAAAATAGCTAAAATAGCTCATACATTGTTTTGGAACTTGTAGTACTTCTGTTATACAGCAGCTTGACTTTAAAAAGGGAAGCTTGACTGGCTCAGCCTTCGAGGAGCTGGAAAATAAGGACTTATGCAGTGTAGCATACAAAAGAGATCCAAACTCAGCCTCCTAAAGAAAAACATCTAAACATTTATGTGATTACTAGGAACAGCATATTCTCCTGCACCCATGTGCTTCTGGATGCATTCCAAGATATTAATAGCACTAGTGGCAGGACTGTACATTATATTGTTATTTCCTCCTTGGAGAGAACAGAATGTTAGACTGTGAGAATATGACATGGAAACTATGTGAGTTGGCTGCCCTCTTCTACTTTATTTACTCCTTCTTAGATCTTTCTGCCTTTGGGACTTTTGCAGTCACTTTAAAAGGGATTTGCTTTTTGCCCAGGAACAAGATCACTGGAATTTCTACTCTGGATCAGATGATGGACATTAACCCTGGTTTCTGTCTCGATCTGTTGGAAACAGAACAGACCTGAGTAGTCAATAATGTGTTAGACAAAGGCAAGACCTTAAATTTACTTTCCTCTTGAGTTAGGACAGTGATCAGTACATGTCAATAGGTAAAAACATCTATGTGCTTCATTATTTTTCATCTTATTTGTACAGAAATAAACATTACACCTTCCAGTAAATGTCCTTTCATTTTATCATCTGTCTCACTGAACTAGTCAATGACATTGTGTCTTCCATGAGATTGATCTAGGACTCACCTAAGAGGGGGCCAAATACTGCAGAGACAGGCCTAACAAGCCAGGCAGAAAATAGTAATTTAGATTTTTATTATTATTAGAGCAAGGGCTATCTACTTCCTGAAAATTTGTCATTATGTCATTAAATGGGAACCCAATTTTCTCTTAAATTGCCTTAGTCTGGATGGAGTCTAGCTACATTTTCCAAGACTAGGTTTTTAAACTCGTGGTTTCCCCAGCACCTCCATGAGGAGGTAATGCTCCTGGAAGCCACAACTCCCTCTTTTCTACACCTTCTTTGCTTTCCTGGGTGTTCCTGCCCTTTGAACCACACTAGCTCTGGCACCAAAATGACCATCCACATGGTACCTTGGAAAAGCAGATCAGGGACTTGATCCAGTTTGAAACTAGATGTTTTAAGAGCTTGAGCCTGTCTCCTGCTGCTGTTCACCACTCAGCCATACCAGTTTGCTCTGGTCTGGTGCACAGGGGGGAGGTAAGGAGGGTGAGGGAAGGGAGGAAGATAGACAGAACTGCCTCTACCCGCAGCACTACTGCTTTATGCTGTTTAAAGTGTTTTTGTAATTATGGGCTAGGACACCATCAATATTGCATTGGCAGAATTTTTTTTCCTGGAGATACAAGACTTCACCAGTTAGTGAACCTCCAGGTTTAGGAAAAAAATCCCTTTATCTCAAGACAGAGAAGCTTAGCATATGTATGCTCTCTGTGAATGGCAGCCAGTGTAAGCTTAGAGGACATGTGAAAGCTAAAGCAAAATCACTGCAAACTAGAGGCACTGAGGAAGGTTTAAAAGACATTGACAAATTGTAGATGTATGGTAGCTGATAAATTTATTTCTACCCCTAACTAAAAGATTGCTTCTCTTGTTCTCCCAATTAAAAGGAGAATCTGCAGACTAAGACCATGGTGCCTGTTAAATGTAGAAATAACCCTGCACTTCAGGAGATAGACATGCAGGAATCAACATAGTCCCTTTCAGTTTTCCATGCAATGTTATCTGTTACAACATGGTAACACTCTGAACGGCAGATGCTCTCTCACCATAAATTAGCAATGGGGTGGCAGGGAAGATGTAAAGTTTTGGTTTTCATTTCTTTCTGATGTAGAAAGGGAACAATCAGCAGCTCCTGTTCTCTGAAGACTGTGTGGCTTGTTCTCCATGAGACAGATGGTACAAGATAAGGCTTCCCACATCGTTTCACAGAAGCTGTTTCCCATGGATGGATTTTGCTGTGGATAGAATTGAATTGTATAGCCCACCAGCAGAATATCTAAGGCACTAAACCTCATGCAGTTGTGTATATACAGCTTATTGGAGGTGGTATTTGGCATAACCTAACCCCTCACCCCCAATCTGTCATCACCATTCCAGGTTTAAGAGTCTAGAAAAAATTGCCTAAGTTAGTCTAACTGGCTCTAAAATACTTCTATATGTTGATCTTGAAAGAGAAGATGTTAATTTTTTGTTCATAGCAGAAAGTACAAATGCAAAACTTTACTTTCTGGAAGCAATCAATTTTTTCTTGTTATTATTTCATTTTCTCCCAGTGTGAAATCACCTTGAGAGTCCTACTCATTATTTATGTGATAAAACAGTGCTTCTATATTCCCTTTAAGATTGTTTCATTAGAAGCTCATTACTTTTCTGCTTGAATGAAAAATATACTTGAATGCAGTTGGATCTGAACTCTGATACAGCTTCTCTTTGAGATCTTGCTTTAGGTTTCTTTGCAGAAGCTGATCCAAGACCAGAAGTTGAGTTCTGCATTGCTGCTGAAGCAATTCAGATGCCTGGTACTACAGGGCAGTTTTGAAAATAGCAACTGATGTGCAGGTTTAACACCATATGAGGTCTGTCTCAGAGTGTGAGGGACTATAGAGCTGATGTGCAGGCCCTTGCCAGTGCTGCAGAAAAAGGACTCTGTGGCTCTGATGCTTTCCACAACATGCTGACGAAGCTGACCACTGAGAAGATCAACCTCAAAAGGCCAGACTTTCTTGGTAGATATGAAAGGAACTTGATTTCCTCACCAACGAAGTATCCAGGAATCAAGAAGATTTGCAAAATGCTGATACAAGACTTAGCCTTGCACATGACATTGTGTAATAATGCTCACTGCCTCTTTTACTTCTTGCCACTGTTCACATTGTCTGACAGCAAGGAAAATAAGGTGGCATATATGCAGGACTGTAAAGCTGCTTAATGACGTATGGATTTTCAGTTTGTTAGTTTTGGAGGCTCTTTGTTTTTATTTTAAGTAAAGTAACATACTCAAAATACATTTTTAGTATCTAATTTTCATGGTACTTTCCAAGATTTTGCCGCAGGGCCTTCCAGAAAATAAAGTGTCACTCTTGTACAGTGACCTCAGCAGAAAGTTACTTTTAAAATAGCACCTTCAGCAAGTGTTAGTCTAGAGAATTTTCAAGGAAATAAGGTGGACTAACTAACTGTCCTGGAGTGTCATTTAGGATTATTTAAATATTCTAATAATGTGCAGACCCCAGTATCCAGAAGGTGTCACAGGAGTATCAGAGGAAGCAGGCTTTGCATAACAACAGGAGGAGGTATCCTTGCTATGTTTCCTCCTCTTCTCTTGTTTCCAGTCCTCCCTGTGACTGGAATGCAAATTCCAAACCACTGAACACTGCAGCTAGCAAACCCACAGAGGGCAGCTGGCAGGTGGGCAGCAAGTGGTCAAGACAGCAGGAGAACACCAATGCCTTTTATGCCTTAGCACTCAATATAGCTCTTAAGATATTTCAGCGCATGCACAGTCTGTACAGACCATGGCTCAGATGTCCAGACCCATGAAGAAAGGGTATGTAATCTTGTATCTGCACATCACTCTGCTTTCCTGAAGACTGCGTCTCAGTACTTAAAGATCTGTTTAGTCAAGAGAAACTTCAACTTACAAGGTGTTTCTTTTTTTGCATGCAAATAGAGTGTTCATTGAAGGATCTTCTGTGATGGTTTTGATGGCCAAAGTGACCTTCATCTGTGCAGTTCATGCAAATGAATTCACCACATAACCTTGTTTGACCCTAGAGGGTCCTTTTAAGGGAAAGGGGACACTGCATGTCTAGTAACCATTCTGGTGCTCTGCAGAATTAAACGTGTTTATAAAGTTAGATAAAATATGATGTCTGTGATTATTTTTTTTTAATTGAAAATAATTCAGAGACAGCTAAATGGGAAGAATAAAAAAAAAACATATGAAGAAAATAATATCAAAAAAGCCTGGGACATGCTAAAAAACCAGCAATCAAACAGAAACAATACCACAAAAATCAATAGGAAAAAAGATGTATCCTGAATCCAATTAACTTTGAATTGATTATAGAGAGAAAAACAAAACCAATTTTGACTCCTCTCTCTAACATTTGATCCTGAGAACATTGTACTTACTTAAAACATTCTCATAATCAGTTTCTTTTATACTGTTCTTTTCCCTCTGAGATTGTGCCTTACACCACATTTGTCATTTATGTCAGAGTAAAATAAAAATAAAAACAAGAAGCTGGTATAATCAGTTTCAGTTTCGAGAACTAAAGTAACAAAGGCACAATCAAAGAACTGAAAGGATAATTAGTAACAATGAATACAAAAATGGCAGCTTAAAGCCTCTTTCATATTTAGCAATATGTCAGAGCAGGGTTACAGAAGCAGAGAAAATGAGAAAAATATTTCTTCTCAACAGAGTGGAGGATAAATTCAGACCACAACTGAAGGCCTAACAAATATTTCAGTTAAAATTCTTGAGGTTAGCATCTAACACCAAGTATGCAGAGGCATTTTTATTTACCTAACTGCTACTATGCTACCTAATATTTCCAGGTGATCAAATTGCTCTGACTGCTGGAAAACCTTTAACATAGGGAAAAAGGTCCATATACAAATCTGGATCAGACAAGTGTGTAAAAAAGTAAACAACAAGGCAGCATCCAGACCTTTTAGGACTTTAAATTTCATATCCAAGATAATTAAAAACAACTAATGACAGACAAAAATTGACTAGCATAATGAAAACATCTGTTCTACCTTTGACTTCTTATGCTACTTGTCTTGAAGATTCATTGCCTTTCTAGGCAAAATGAGGATGATTTCAGTATTAAAAGTAAAAACTCAGAAAAAAATGGGTAAATTTAGGATGCGCAGTAGTACAAATCTCAGTGATATTTAGCAGAGAGAGCCCTGAGAATGCTGCTCTTTTGTTTACCAGCTGTGAAATATCTATTCACAAAATATTTTTATTAATTTACTGGGCTGGGGTAAATCTCTCCTCACATCTAAAAGCTGAGTATAATCTAAGCTTTTTGTCCAATTTGATTTTGTTGTGAAAATGTTGGATGCCTAAGGTGAGTATCCAAGGAGGTGAAATAAATTTTCCTTTAAATGTGCTTGCTTCTCAGACAGTGTAAAAAGCTTGAAGTGCTCATCCCACTGTTAGACAGTTAAGTAAGAGGAATCACAGCTTGACATCCAAATCTACAAGGGCGTCTGTTGGTGTCAGTGGCATTACATTGAGAGATCTGGCTTCAAAATTCTACAGTTCATAAACTCAGTAGCTTTGGACACTGTGATGAAACATGCAAATCTATGGGCATTTCTTGCAAGATATTCCTGAAATATCTCCTCTCTCTGGTTTATTTCTTTTTTTTTGCACCATCCTCTCACTCAAGTGAGGCTTCAGCATGATAACACATGCATATACAGGCAAAAATAAGCAATGAACCTGCGTAATCACAGGGAAAAGCAGGAATAAATCACGCTCATTATAAAAGAAATAATTATTTGGGCACCAGGAAAACTTTCTTAGTTGTTAGAAGAGTGGAACTATAGGAAAGGAAACTGGGGTTGTAGCAGTGTATACCATACTGGTGGCATGCAACATTGGAGGTCCTTCTCTACTCTGCACTGCTCTGGCCTTACCCTGAATATTGTGTGCAGTTTTGGGTTGAGGTCACTTGTTTTGCTCAGCCTTGAGGAGACTGAGGGGAGAGCTCATTGTGGTCTTCAATATCCTCACAAGGGGAAGTGGAGGACAGTTACTCTCATGACCAGCAACAGGACTTGAGGAAACAGCATGAAGCTGAGTCAGGGGAGGTTTAGGTTGGATTTCAGGAAAAGTTGTTTCACCCAGAGGGTGGTTGGGCACTGGAACAGGCTCCCCAGGGAAATGTGACAGCACCAAGCCTGACAGTGTTCAAGAAGCACTTGGACAATACTTTCAGGCACATGGTGTTGTTCCTGGTATTGTCCTGTGAAGAGCCAGGAGTTGACTTGAATGATCTTCATGGGTGCCTTCCAACTAGGCATGTTCCATGACTCTACAATTCCATGATTCTATGAAGGTCAGTGAAGACCTGCAGATAGTAGATCCTATTTCTCCTGACTCAGTACATGAAAGGATGATTTTGCTCACTGACCTCTGACATTCTATTTATTACAATACTGTAAAAAGTCTTCTTTACATTTGAGACAACCCTGAGCTTACGTAGGACACATACAACACGGTCCAGCCATATTTTATAATTCTTCACCAGTGCTGCAGAATAAAGACTGTCTTAATCCCATCTGCCAAGACTTGAGCAGGGCTGTGCATGAACTGAGGTGTTACTCAATGTATTTGGAAAACTTTAAACTGAAATATTGAAATGGAATTTAGCAAAATTTGAACAGCTGAGCAGGATCACAGCTTTAGGCTTGGGTGTCCGTGTGTTCTGTGCAAGTCCCAGTTTTGGTAAGTCCCTTTGGCTCTACCGATGTTGTGGGATGTGAAAGTGCCTGCCAGCTTCTGCATCCCTGAAACTGAATCTAGTCACATACCATCTGCCTTTCCTCCTCAGGCTATGATCTTCAGCCAAAGCATATTAAGGCATACAAGAAGACAGTGACAGCAAGTTTCAACAAATCCCCTAAATGAACGGGGGATTCAGGACTGGGTGAAGTAGGGTACCATCAAGGACATGCAGCATAGAATAAGGGATCCCTCAGGCCATATGTGTAGAGACAATATATTCATTGTTCCTGCTCAAGCCAGGAGCAGACATCGAAAGAGGGATATTCTGCCTTTCAGTATAGGCATGATCTCTCTGAATCACAGGCAGCTGCCCAAAATTAAATATGCAAGTAAGTAAAACTTCTGAGGAGAAGAAATGTTTTCTAATCAATTTCCATTAGATAGAAAGATGTTATGGATAAGTAGGTGGTAAGGTTTGCTGCCAGTGAATTAATACATCTATGTCATGACCATCAATTGTTGTCAGAAATGTGTGCATGGTCTGGAAGACTTTTTTTACAAATTGACAGTGACTGGCCAGGCTGAAAGCAGGTGTATCCATTTGAATCTATTCTGACCTTTGGTTCATGGCATATGCTCATGTCATGTCACATTATCTCAACATATCACAAAAGCTAAATGTCATACAGTGTCACATCTTAACCTAAGACAGCTCATCAGCCCTGCTGTTGTCAGGTTATGTGTAATGTAACAAAAGCACAGTAAATACCATGTCCTGTATACTATTTTAGCCGTTAGCAGTCACATAAGAAGTTGAAAGCAGTATTCACGTAAATGAAAAGATACAGCATAATTTCTTTGGAAAATCTCTGGGGCTTATTTACTGTTATTTCCATAAATCATTTTGCTCTGTGATAACAAATATTTTGAAGAATTCTTCTCAGTACTCAGAACTGCAAGCCCTTGGAAATCTGCTGTTTAGGATCCCCTGAATTATTACAACGTTTGAGGTGAAAGTTGCACCTGAGGGCAACTGGCCAATAAACCTGTCCTTGCTTTTTGCTTTTGGGATTGCCCTTCTTGTCATGCTCCTACTTTTGCCAGCCTATTACTCAAAGCCTAGCAACTTAATCAGGCTTGTATTTATAAGGCTTGTGTCATCTGAGTGGGAAACTGAAGCAATCCCTTGTGACCTAGGGGACCAGTCACATGTTTCCAAAAAGGTCTGACTGTGGAATTTGACTGCCACAGGACGTAATTCATTTAGATGAATGGCTGACAAACACCTGTGAGTGTTTCACAGGTTTGGATAAATTATCATGCGCCTATGGGAAGCTCATAAAGTGGGAAAGAAGTCAGGCAAAGGATACAGTCATCCTACAAACTGGTTAAGTAAACTCTCCAGGTCTACACAGCCCTCAAAATACTAGTGTTTCAATAAGGTTGCATATGGTCAAAGTAGTAAAGGTTTAATACTCTAAGGATAGGTAGTTACATGCAGCTGCAAAATGACACCTGGTGGCCTTTTGGGAGAGTGGCTATCATACTTTCTCCAGGCGAGGGCAGAAGGGTGGGCAGGTGCAGTTGCTTTCAGAAGACCTTTGCTTCTGGGGACTGATAAATTGTGAAGAACTGGACATAACAAGTTTTAAAGTAAATGCTTGTGGTTGTTCATCTAACTACTCACACCTAGCTACCTGTGAGTACAGGAAGTGCCATTATAATGACCATGATTTTGTCAGGCCACATGACACTAACAGCTTCATTTTTCTCTCTTCCTCCTCCCACTCCATGCTGGGCATACAAGGAATGAGGGAAGGAACATGTAGGACTGCACCCTTCCTGCCAGGCTGTATGCTAGGATATTCCCTTTTCTTGTTTCACACATAGAACATAGACTCATCGAGGTTGGAAAAGACCTTCAAGATCATTGCAAACAACCTTTGACCAAACACAGCCTTGTCAACTAAACTACAGCACTAAGTGCCATGTCCAGCTGTTTCTTGAACACTCCCAGGAATGGGGACTCCACCACTTCTCTGGCAGCCTGTTGCTAGGTATGACCCCCTTGTGATGGGATGATCGGGGCTTTGGAAAAAATGGGGAGCATTAGACTTGCATGCAGCTTACCTGTTTCAAAAGTCTGGGTGCCATGTAGCACTTGTTAGCAGGCACCAAAGAGAAATAGGAAACGAGAGATGGGATTTAACAAGGGAATGAGGCTTATGAGACAGCAACCTTAAGGACCAACTCCCTTACATGTCAGATCCTTTCGTGTGAAATGCTGAGCATCCATAGGCTCCTCAGTAGCCCAAGAAACAAAAGTATTCATGGGTTTCCAAAGACTTCTTGGAGTTACTTTATTTCTTTCAAGACTAGAAGTCCCCTATCACTCCTTCCTTTTGCCTTCCTCTTCCTCCTTCAGCTGAAACGTCTGATACTTACTAACTAAATCATTAACTGAGTTAAGCATTTTAATAGGCTAAGTAATTATAACCCATGGTCATAATAAATGATATGGAGAGGGGGGTTTTCAATTAAGAAATATTTTCCCACCCCTGTGTAGCATATGACCTTCAATGTATAGGCCATATTTCTCACTCATTCTGCCACCCTGAGGGAACTGCTTCCCTTTATATATATTAAAAAAATTGTTAATGGTGCACTTGTAATCACATGGCTGCATTTGAACGAATCTCATTCCAGACTTTCCCTGGAGGGTTTCATTATTCTGGTTTGTGCAAGATTACATCCAGTTGTAATTCTGTGTGTCTGACTGCAGCTGCTGGTTCATTTGAGCATCTGCATCTATTCTCCCAACCAAGTGCACAAAGAAATGTGATGCAACATTCAAACAAACAGCTTAATGAACAACTGTAAACAGAACCTCTCAAACAACAACTGTATGTACCTTTCTGCAGAATAGCAGATCATGATTATGATCTGAAGATCATGATTATGATTTTTCCTTCAATGTGGGAAGAAAAAATGGTCCCAGTTTTTTTCATTATGCAAATTAAGTTAAGCACTTTTGTTTTTTTGTCACAGATATGTAAAAAACCCCAAAATTGAAAAGGACCTCCTTCCCTGATATTGTGCCATTAAAGGTCTGGGTCAAAGACTGACATCTGCTACCCTTCTATAAATCTAGAGATGATACCTGGATTCCAGCAGAGCAGTTCAGGATTTATACCAACTTCAGTGAGAGCTACTTTGGCCTTCTAAATATGTAATTGTTCTTAGCGAAAAAAAATCTATTAATCCCTCACAGCAGTCACTGATTGTGCCATTTTAACAGTAACAGGCAGCGTGATTGAGTGTTTTCAGTGCTTTCTGACAGATGGTCATTGTGTTATAAAACAGCTTCCAACAAATAATGACCATATCCACATGAGAGATGGAAAATTGTTCTCTATTGTACAATCCCTTTTTGCTTCACATAATGAAGTAGAAATGTTTCTTCAATTCCATTTTATTCTGATCCTGAAAGGAAGAAACTTAAACTTGAAAGAAAAGTGATAAGAATTTGAAAGAAGAAATGTTCCAAATGGTTTTTATTTGTTTGCTTGACTATTTATTTGCATCTAATAAATTTTGTGGTTAATGTTATTCTATTCTTATTTCATAGTATACATTTCCCTTCAGGTGCCAGTGCAGCTTCTCTTGAAAGATCACAAGTAAGCTCAAGACAAAGATATGGTTTCATAGTCACAAGATGACAGGTTTGAAACTTATTCCTCATAACATGATGGGCATGAGTGCACAGTGGTCTGTATAACTGGGAAAGAGGTTTCATTTTAATCACAATGCTTCAGAACATAATGTGAACTAACAGTTTATATCAATCACAGAGCTGTGAATTTACTACTGTTACCTGTGATGCTACAGGACTTACGTCTCTTATACTGTAAAAGAATCTGAAGCATCAAGTGTGTTCAATAGGTACCTCAAAAATGTTAGTACATGTCTTGTTGTACACTAGGAACTGCACAGGAAATGTGTGACTATTTCTGCCTGGGTAGGAGGTGAGAGTCATATGAAGGGAACAAGTTGTCTTGCATCAGATTATTGATGAATAAAAGGAGTATTTTTCACAAACACCGAGACTGACTGACTGAACACATGCAGACTTCAATTTTTGAGAAGAAATTGTTGATCAGTAGTTATCCTGATTTGCACTGCAAAAAATCTCAGCAGTACAACTAAGCTGAAGTAGAATGATGAAGCAGAACTTGAAAAATTATTGCACAGCTATTTGTTTACATGTTGGCTGTTCAGGAGTTCTAAAAGAAGTTAAGCTGTTTTTTTGTCTTGGAAAGAGCAAGTAAAGTTAAACATATATGGAATGAACATATGTATGAGGCAAGAATGATTCCTGTCAGCTCTCAGAACCAAACTATCCTTCAGCAGTAATTTTCAGCCACGTTTTGCACAATCTACAGCAAAAACACCCATGACTTTCATCAAATCTTTACCTGTGCCGGAACTGATTGCTCACCTCTTCACATTTGTATTTCACTACATGTTAATGGTTGAGGTTTTAAACTGGATTATTTTACTGACTCTTACTTTGTTATCAGGGGAAAAAGTAAAACTTCCAAAACCACGAGCATCTTGCCTACAAAAATTTTCAGGGCACACTTTGCATGAGGTTCACTACTATGGAGGTCAATGATCAGATTGAAATCAGAAACTTTTATGTGTCTGGGTGACCCCTTCCAGTTGCAAGTGCTCCTGGGTCATAACCTGTGGGTTTTATATCCCTCTATGTGTTTACATGTGTTTAAATTAGGAATTGTCTGAACTAGCTTCTGCAATTAGAAACAAGGAGCTGTGCTTTTATTAGAGGCCATAATGAGTTCTCAGAGCCAGTCACTTGACCCCAACAAGCTGTGGGAAAGATTTTCTATGGTGGTTCCCACTTGTTTCTGATAATGAAGTAGCCTCTTCAAGACCAACTAATCTCAGTAAAGGTGAGAGACATTCTCATATCTATTAAGTAACCATTTATAATTCAGAAGAACATTTCTGAAAGGAGCAGCATGTCTTTTGTCTTCTATATATAGGACAACATTCAATGCTTAAACTAAGTGAGCACTTTTGCTACAACTTGTTGGCAGTTGGAAGTCCTGTGGGGAAATGAGTTCATGGCTTCATCACCTGCTAGAGAGCTATGACAGCTCACCCCTAGCTAGCAATCTCATTGACCTTGAAAGCTGAATGATTACAGAGGTTTACATTATCATATTTGAAAGGTGGTGTCGCAGAATCACAGAATAGTTTGGTGTGGAAGAGACCTTCAAGATAATTTAGTTCCACCCCTCCTGCCATGGTCAGGGACACCTTCCACTAGACCAGGGAGCACGAATACCCTATCCAACCAGGCCTTGAATACTTCCAGGGGTGTGAGAAACCTGTTCCAGTGTCTCAACAACCCACACAATAATATCTTCCCAATACATAGTTTGAACCTGCCTTCTGTCTGTTTAAAGCCATTACCCCTGTCACTATAGGCCTTTGTAAAAGTCCTTCTCCAGCTTTCTTGTAGCCCCCTTTAGGTACTGGAAGGTGCTATAAGGAAGGTCTCCCTGGAGCCTTCTTTTCTCCAGGCTGAACAACCCCAACTCTCTCAGCCTGTTCCCATAGGAGAGGTGCTCCAGCCCTCTGATCATCTTCCTCTGGATTCACTCCAACAGGTCCACGGCTTCCTGTGCTGGGGACCCCAGAGCTGGAGGCAGCACTGTAGGTGGAGACTCACAAGAGTAGAGTAGAGGGGGAGGATCATTTCCATTGATCTGCTGCCCATGCTGTTTCAGATACAGCCCAGGACATGGTTGGCTGCCTGGGCTGTGAGTGCACATTGCCGGGTCATGTGGAGCTTCTTGTCAACCAACATCCTCAAGTCCTTCTCCTCAGGGCTGCTCTCAATCTTATCTTCATGTGCCTTCATGTCAAGGCTGCAACAAAGCAAAATGGATCTTGTAATAGCAGTATCTGGATAAAAAGATGACTCCTGGATCTTGGCAATTTCAAGACCTTTTTTCTTAGGTCTTTTCCAGTCTAAAGAATTCTATGATTCTATGATTCATTGTCATAATTTAAGTATGTCATTGTTTGTAACTTAAATGTAAGAAAAAAAGTATTAAAATAAAAGCAACACGGAGAGGAACAAAATCACTTGCTTCCTAATTTTCATGTCATGATCTTGTGAAACTACTTTCCTGTCCAGTGGTATCTTTGATATGTTCTCCCATTGTACCCAAACAGAGCTAAATCTTGCTTTATCTTCTCACAGAACTCTCACCCACTTATCATTTCCATGTATGAAAAGCAGAGGGAGACACAGGAAGTATTATTTCTCCAAATAACAGGATTTGGAGGTATCATGCATGGACTGTACAGGGACAGGAGAACATTTCTAACATGTGAAGACATATAATGGAATAGGGTTTGCAGACCTTTTGTCAAGCTTGAATTGAGAATCCCAGTGCTCCTAAAAGGGCTTTATTTGTGGTAACACCTAAAGAGAACATGTTAAGTTTACAGACACCAAAAGAGACACAGGAACATACACATTCACAAAGTGTATCTCTATGCAATACCACACTTACGACAATACAATTTTTTCATGCCAAGTGCTGCGTGCCATAGATCACTTTCTCAGCACAGTACAGAAAAACTCTGCCAGAGTATAGTTGGTTCCTAGACATGGTCTTCCAAAACTGATTTTTTTCCCTGTCTCTCTGGAGAGCTTTGAGTCTTGAAGCCCTGTTGTGTCTCAGACTGTGGGCATGCTTTTCACAACTGAGGGCTAAATAAGCATATCTTATTTTTCCACACTGTGGGAGAACCTTTGGCAGTTTTTCATCATTACTTTGAATTCTGCCCCAGCATTCTTACAAGTTCATTTGAGTTAATGCCATCCTTAGCTCTATATAAATTCTACCTCGGGCATCTATTCAACTAACAAATATTTGGGAAAGAAGTGGGTCTCTGATGCCTCTTAAGAAGAGATCCAATGTGGAATCTCTCCTTCCTGCCAGTTTTCCAGTGATTACTTTCTTGGAACTTATTTTCAACCACCTCTTTATCTACTTTATTGTGAACCAAGGTTGCTCTCTACATCAGCAGCACACAATCTAACTGATGAGATATGATTCAGGTAGGTGGACTTCACGTTAGGTAACAAATTAGCTGGACCACTGGGCTCAAAGTGTATTACAACAGCATAAAGTCCAGTTGTCAGCCACATAGCAGCTTTCCTTCAGGGTTAATACTGGGGAAAATAGTATCTTTATTAATGAGCTGTACAATCAATACATTTGTTCATAATAGACAGCAAATGCTGTGTATGCAGCAGGATGAAGCGGAGTCAATGCTTCAGTAAATCTCTGGAGGACAGGGCTGATGTGTCAGTGGATGCTGGCAGCCTGAAGGAATGGGCTGGCAGAAGATGAATATTGTTCAAAAAATGATTTAAATTTTGATTCCCCAGTGAAAACCCCTATGCAACAGAACAGGCTGGGGCTAGTTGGACAGGAAGCAGCTTTGCCCATGGGGGCAAGACATTTCAATAGCCTTGATGGTAAAGGAGTCCAACCTTATCACCCTCTCCAATGCCCTGAAAGGAAGTTGTAGCTAGGTGGGGGTCGGTCTCTTCTCACAAGTAACACGTGATAGGATGAGAGGAAATAACCTCAAGTTGTGCCAGGGAGGTTTAGATTGGAGGTACTTCAAGATTTGCAGATGTGACACTTGGAGGCATGGTTTGGTGATGGTCTTGGCAGTGCTTGGTTTACTGTCAGACTTGATTTCAGAGGTCTTTTCCAACCTAAACAATTCTGTGATTCTCCTTTTCTCCCTTAAGTACAGTGTCTCATCATGACAAATATAGAGCCAGATGGACTCAGGAATTGGAAACCCAGAACAGGCAATATGGAAACCCAGTTTAGTCCTACATTCCTGTCCAGAGACACAGCACCTAAAAGACAGGTCATGTGTAATTTCCTTATGTGAACTGAATCTTCACCAGGATCTGGCCTTTTATTCCTATACAGGGATTACATAAAATACTAAAGAAATACACCTTTTTCTTTTTTTCTTTTTTTTTTTTTTTTTTTTTTTTAATGTATAGGTAGATCTTATTTGAATGTTTGGCAGGACTCTTGTACACACACAGAAATAATTTATAAATAATTTGTGGGCCATAACAATCAGCTGGTGTCATATCCTGAACTTAACTGGAGATCTTTGTAAAATCATGGGCTTAAACTAGACCCACATTCTCCAGCTTCAAAACAACATCTCTGTTGAACAGACAAGCCTGCAACAGAGTGTTATTTCTGGTCTAGTAAAGCAAGCACACCTACACGAGGTATTTGATATAAAGCATCCATCAGTGTGCCTTTGATCAACTAAATAGAATGTCTTTCCCACTGCAGAGAAGCTGAGGTCTGCATGTTTGTCTCCCCCAGGAGACAAAAGATGCACACTTTTCTGGCTGCATGATGTGTGACTTTGATAACTACTCATGCCTGGTGAGAACTCAGGGATTACATAGGACAGAAGCTCAAGGCAGAAG
This sequence comes from Lichenostomus cassidix, assembly GCF_008360975.1. NCBI lineage: Eukaryota > Metazoa > Chordata > Aves > Passeriformes > Meliphagidae > Lichenostomus > Lichenostomus cassidix. The sequence goes on along the minus strand of NC_139479.1, from coordinate 23,257,333 downwards.
GAAGGATTTGAGAGCAACTTTTGGGATATTGTCTTGATCTTTGATGATAGCATGATGATAGCATGATCTTTGATCATCTAGCATGTTATTTGTATTAGAAGGTATGTTTCAAATGCACTTATTTCAATATTGTCTTTTATTTATTACCTTTTCTAAATGCTGAATTCATATTACAGACATGGGAGCTATGTTAGTAAAAGCTAGATGTGAATAAACCCTTTCAGTAATCATGTTACTAAAATATAAATTTAGATGACTAGAGGAGTAATTTCTATTCAAGACATTTTTAACTGCATGGAATGATTTGGACTAGATTCATTAGGCAAGAATTTAGACAAAATCTATATTTAGGCTACTGGTCAGAACCATGAGGAAGGTCGTGATATCTGGAAATTTCCAAAGCACTGACCCAAACTCACACATTCACCAACTAATGTTTTCTTACCTTACTCCTGTCAGATTAGGCAACTCCTTGCCTACCTATCTGGTTTGTGAAGCTCAGACCACTCTGTTAGGCACTCTGCACTAAAAACCACAAGAGATGGTTTTAATCCAAACAAATCACATGGACCTGTCTTCTCAAAAGGATAGAAAATCAGGTCCCCTAATTTTTAAAATAATTTCCTGACCACCATGTTGCACTAAGTTGTGAGACAGAGGAGCTACATCTGTATAAAGATTCATTTAACAGCTATGGCTATTTCATTGCCACAGCTTCCTAGCCTACTGGTTTGGCCACATTTGGACAGTGAGAAAGTTGCATTCTAATACTCATTTTTGGAAACATGTAAGTAATTTATATTAAGCGTTAATTAGAGTCTGCAACACATTTCTCCTCTTTCTCTGGGAATATATGACAGCTTCAGCACTTTTCTTTCTGTACTCTAATGAGTATCAGGAGACAGGTGACACAGGTTTTATATAAGTTCTACCTCAGGCATCTATTTAACTAACATATCCAGGTAGACTGAGAAGGGGCTAGAGCCCAAATAAAACACAGTGAGGGCACAAGCACTAGCTAATAACTGCCACATGAACATTGCTATGACAGCAATATACCTGTGCTTGTCAAATTTTCCCTGCTGATACTTCAAAAGACCTCAGCAGTTCCCCTGTATCTCAAAACAAATATCCATTAGTGTGGTCTTTCCAGAGAAGAGTGGATTTATGAAAAAGGATGTTTGTGAAGAGTTGAAATAATGTGTAAATTCAGACAGCATCCAACAAAGAATTTCAGCTAGAAAAGGTGAAAAACATGTTGAAGTAATGAAATATTCTATTTTGGTATTTTAAAGGATTTTTTCCCCAAAAAAATCATAAAGATTATGCTGTAATTTCATTTAACAACGTGTTTTTTTTTTTATTGTAAAAGTCTGATTGAAAATTAAGATGACAGGAAAGAAAACAGAAAAGTGCTTAGAGGGGACTTTATTCACATATGTGAGAACCAAACCAAGCTACTTAAGGTTGAAATAAATATTTCTAACTAATTCAAGATGAGGTTCTGTTGTTTACTGTAATAAATCAAATATCCTCAAAAAGTCAAAACATGACTTGACTGAACTTTTGGCCTATGACACTTTACAGCAAAATGCATGATTTGACCAGATCCAACAGACGTTCGTGGGTTGGTGAAAAGGCCAAACCACAGTGGGGAGGACAGACAGTCTTTGCCAATGATCTAATTCTCACAGCCACAGTATAAGCCAACACTGGGATTTATTTATTTCTTCTCAAAAGGAAAATCCTGAGTATACAGAGAACAGCAGAACTGGAAGAAAAGCATTTCCTTCTGTTTTGTTCAGCTACTGTCAAATAGTTATGCTCAGGTGGTGTTTTCTTTTTAAAAATTATATATTTAGAACACAAAGCCATGAAATGTTTAATACCATTCTGGAAAACGGATTTGTACAGAGTTTAGTTACATTTATTATTTAACAAGCGAATGGTAAAACTTACTTTAAGTTCCTCAGAGCATTTCAGATATTAGCAGGCTTTATAGAGATAACAGGATTACTAAGGATGCCAATATATACAGCAGAATTAAAAGCTACAATTAATATGGCTATTACTATCACTTTAGAACTATGCTACAATCTATTATGCTTTCTTAGCAAGTTAATGAAATTCTTTGTCCCACACACAAAGGATCTGCAGTATAATAAAATTATTAATGAAAGTAATTAAACATTATAGAATAAAAAAGGATCACTGGCAAAAAAGAAAGGTAAATGCAATTCACTTACTCAACAATCATATTATTGTTTTGTAAACAATACAAATTTTTAAAAGGCTTATCACTTCATGCTGTACACAGATCATTTGAAAAATATCGGTGCATGTACTTCTCTGAATGTCTAAATCAGTTTTTAAAAACAAAGTTTTACTTAAAATCTGCAATAGGAATGTAACTACAGCAACTAAAAAACACCAATGCTATTTCAGGAGTAACAAGTAAGGTATAAGCTTTAAAAATTTTCTCATGCCAGTAGATGTTGTTTTTCTGTTATTGTGACTTAATAGGGTTTCAGAATTCCCTTGGCTTTAAGACCAATGACTTTTTAAAGTGTAAAACATATCTGATTCTTCTTACCTTATGCTGAAGGACAGGTTGATTTGTTAGGCGTTTCGGTTTTTTCACATATTAAAAATTAAGCAATAAGGCACAATGTGGAGGAGCGATTATCTGATGATAATCCCAGCATCCTGAAATTGCTTTATTGCAAATATAAACATATTTTAGATTGTTCACTGGATATTAAGGGCATTAGCATGCCCATAGAGTTTAATCTTCCCCTTCAGAATATTAAATTCATAAGGCCTTTTTTTTTGTCTAAGCTATTTTTTAATGTGCAAGACAGGACTTAATATACTCAAGAAATACTGTAACTGGCTGGTGCATACTCCACTGGGGAGACTAATTTACAAGCACTGTACAGTTCTGCTAAAACTACTTCTCAACATTTCAAAATGTCAATAGTATATTTTCCCAGCCCTGTAAACACATTTTGATACACAATATAAACGTTAATGGTAGTTTTAAGACACCTCTGGGGATATGGTTATTTAAGCAATAAGACACAGTAGGGTGTGAATTATGGTATAATAATTCCCTACCAACTGCATTGTTAGGCATGAGGCCAAAGGCCAAGGGACCAATGAACACACTAGGTGTGAATTATGACATCATAAGTCACACTCTAGAGTGTCTTACTGCCATTAGAGAAATATTTAAAATATGTTTTAACACAAATATTTTATTCCTACAGTACTATATTTTAATGGAAAATCCTGAAAAATCTTTCCAAGTAAAAAGTTAGCCATTATGTAACCTGGAATTAAAAACAAAATTCAAACAAAACAAAAAAAGTCTTCTAAGTTTGCCATATTGCACTGTGGTGACGTGCTTTAAAGAACAGCCCCAGAAAATACATGTCTTATCCAAGTTTGCAAACAAATAGCACAAAGGTCTTCCGCACAGGGGGTTATAATCTGTTTTGCTCATTGTCTATAGAATCAGATTGCCAGAATCAGGGCTGTACTAGCTTCTCCCATGTTACTGTATTGATGAAATCCCTAGAAAATCTACATACCTTTTTTGCACACTTGGTCATACTGCTGTAATAGGGCACAATATGGACTTTGAATGAGTAACAAAAAACTTCCTAAAGACCTTATTTGAGCTCCTGCAGCTGAGGCTGCTCACAGCTCCAACACAAATTTTAGTCAGGGTTGCAAGAAGGATAATATGTATTTATACTGTTTCCCATTTTAAACTCCATTTGACAAACGTATTTTCTCCCCTCTGGGCACTCCCATATTCCAAGTGCAGCAATGACAACAGCGTCATCAGGAGACACACAGGCTCACCTTACAAATGCCTCAGTGACTCGGAGCAAGCTCCCTGCAGCAGCACGGATTTTGGCATGGTCTAAAACTGGCTTCTCAGTCAGCTTTTACAGCTTGTCTTAAGCTTCCAGGCTGCTGTGGATTGATTGCTACCAGTGGCCGAGCATTAGGGCGAGCAGTAGGATAGAGCTCAGGGAGGGCTGTTTGCCAGGTCCATTTGGGGAGTGATAAGCCTGAGGGCATGTCTGCACCTCTCAGTGCACCGAGGTGCTCAGCCCTGCTCGGCTGGCTGGGGAGATGTGGCTGTGGATAGGGATGTTGTGCCATGCAGGGGTAACAACCTGTGCCTTGGACACAATATAGCTGCAAGGTCAGGTTAATTAGCTCTCCTGCATCCAGTTCCAGAGCTGTTTCATTTTGCACTCACAGAGGGATCTCTGTGTGTCCCTGGTTAGCTGAGTGAAAAACCAGAAACCTCAGTTCTTCCAGGCACAGCCTCTTTCTGACATAATTGTGTAGCAGGTGAGAGTTTTTCTGCATAACCTCACTCACAGGGGTCATCTGTCCCTCCTAGACAAAGTCATTATCTGTGACCATTAACATCTGTCAAAGGTAAGACTTTGGAGGCTAGAGTTCCTCATTCTCCATGAAATAGAAATGGATAATCTTACATGGAGGACTTCTATGAAGCTAACAGTGGTAACAAGGTAAAATTCTGAGCTAACTTGGTGTCTCCTCTTCCTTGTCCACTCAAAATGTCTCTTTTAATCTCCAGCAAGAGAAGGTACTTAATTCTGCCTACAGCTTGATGATACTCATGGGAACAATTTGAGTTTTGCTGCTTCCCTGTATAAACAAACAAGCATGTGACTGCTTTTTGCTATTCAGGCTACTTGAAATTTCTGTGAAACATGATGCAAAAACCTACACCTCTATGGATTTTTTCCTTTTCCAACGACTTCTAACCAAGAGCGAGCTCACCATTTTAGACCTAGCTTACATTTGAAAATATTTGTTTTATATCCACTTGCAAAACTGGAAACACTTTTTCCTGGATCTCAATAGGAATGGGACAAGCAACCAAGAAAAGGGTTCCACACTGGCTCTACATACTCCAAGAACTTAAAATAAGTAGCCCCAGAAAAAATACCTTTAAATATATATAAATTACACCTTTTACTGGCAAAACAGTATTTCAAAGACTGCTGAGCAATAACTAACAAGTTCCCAGCAGCATGTTTTTCATAAATTAGCATTGCTGCTCAGAAGTCACGTATGCCAACTAGAATGCTGCAATTTCTGAAACCATTTCATTACATGAAATTTGAGGTATAAACGCATCACTGTGCTACCATAATAAGGACATAATACTTTGACATACCCATGTCTGCAAAGCCTTCTGGCTTGTAACAGTAAATCACAGACCTATTTTCATACCTCATTACCATTATGTATCTTTCCACTGACACCTGACCTTACGCATAATCAGGTACGAATTTCAAACCACACTTATAATCTAAATGAGTGCCTCATTATTTTACATAACCCAGAATGAAATAAGGTTTGAGATGTAACTGCAAAATTCACAGTTCACACATTCAGAAATGCAGGTCCATCAAAAAGAAGTAATGGTCTCTAATTCATGACTGTGAACAGCACCAAATCACTCCTGCACATAGGAGCTTTGCAAGAATTTCAGGATTGGATTTTAGAAAGGGTATTGCCAGTTCTGGAAGAAATAACACAGTGTTGAAACTGTTTGGTATGTTGTTAAAGATAAACTATGAAAGAAAAATGCAAGTACTGAATTTATTACCTGTATTTTGAAGAAAGAACGACAGCACCAATTGCATGAAGTTATAAAACACCAGAAATAAACATGTAAATAATCTCCTTGGAACACAGACATCTACAAAGAAATATATATATATGTATACATGTAATATAATAAACCCATTCATTGGGGAACAAGAAACATCTTTTTGTACTGTATAAAACAGCTGTACAGTGTGCACACAGACTTTCCTGATCTCTCTAAAATGTCTGTCAGTCACTTCTCCCCATCATCATCTTTTAGACATAGTTTCTTCACTATGGGAGAACTCTAAGTGACTGTTTTGTACTTTTAAACTAAGTACTTACAGTGCAGTTTGTCTCTCTATATATATACACATGCATACATATGTATACTCACCAGTGCACACATATATGTATACATGTATATATATGAAAAAAACAAACACACACAGGTACACACACACGTGACAGATCTAAACAGCTCCTCCGTCCTGTGCTATTGAATTAGTGCTTATAAAAAAATCCCTCCATGTTTTGTGAAGGGAAGAAAACTTGCTGATTGTGCAGATTGAAGTCATTAAGATGGTTTCATTCCTAACAGTCTGCAAACACACATCTGAATCATATGGTGGTATCCCATATGCCTGAAGAGAGTCTGTTGCAGGAGGTATCTTCTACCTTCTTCAACAGCGTCGGCTTCTTACAAGGGGGTGGAGGTGGGGCTGTGATTCTTTGCTCAGTATTGTGCAATATTTGCTGCCAGTCTTCCCTCTCTTCACACAGCTTTCTCCGCCAATCTAGAAGCTCTTGTAGAGCCACACTCTCATTCTCGGAAAGTCTAAGCTGATGAATAACCTGTGAGAAGAAAATAATAATAACAGTAATAATAAAGGTGGATAAAGAAAACAGATCAAATAAGCCTGTAAATAATTTGAAGAAACCTTGTCCTCCAAAAGTGTTTAAGACTCTTTACACTGAAAATAAAGAACATTAGTGATTTAGAACTGCCCTAGTGCAATCTCATGTCTGAAAGTCAGAGTCTGAAGTTGCAATGTCTGAAGTTGTATGAAGCAACTGCCAAAACAGAAACAAATGGAAAAAACTCCCCTATGTCATCAAAGAGTACGTGAACACAATTCTCTGAAACACACAAAGCAGACTGCCTAAAGCTGCTGCAGGAGTAGCAAGGATTTTCCTCTTAATGTAAATACCCAAATAGCCATAACTAAGAAACCATAACCTTTGTTGCATATTAGAATCAGTAAATCTACTCATCAGAGACAGGTGTTATCCTTAGAACCAGGGCCCAGTCCTTGTCTTTCTCCAGAGAATGCATTAAAAATTTTAATTGTAGTTTCAGTTGGCTTGAATCTATTTAGAAATTCATTCTGAAGTAGCTACAGTTCTGTACTAGATTCATAACTCACCTAAAATAAACTGTTCCCTCCCATTTAACCCTTCTATTCCAGTGATTATTTATTTTGTTCAAGTCAGTTTGAAGCCCTGATGGCAGCACAAGTCCATGAAGCAATGAAGTTCATCTCTGTCCTTTATGACTTACTTGATACCTATGCAGCACCTAGAGCAGGTACTGAGATCTATAGACTTGGGAGCATTCTGTAGCAGGAGGGGATTATCTAGAAAATATACAACAAGCCCATCATAACATCTAATAGGCCACAACCCTTCTTTCTTAAGAACCCCACAGGACCACCTGGAAGAGGCATCTGTGGCATGGCTAAAATGCCCACACTTCACCTCACACAATGGGCTGATGTTAAGGTTGCATTTCTACTTCTTGTCCTAATGAGAGACAGCTGCATGTTAGTTATGATGAACGAAATCATGTGCAGTGCCCTTAAATGCTCCTGAGACACCACACACATGATTAGTTCCAGCTGCAAGGAAAGATGAGTGATGTGAAGGCCATTTTTGTCACTGATGGGTAATGGGGTTCCTGGGGTAGAAGACTTTTGCAATTGTCTGCGGCTCCCGCTGCTCCTTCATGGAATAGCAAGTGCCTGGGTACAAAGTCTTACACAAGCTTTACACTACTATTTCAAACGTGTCCTGTGCAAGTCAGACCTTTCACATGCACATGCTATCAGATGAGGAATGAGCCCTTACACGGAGATGTCTGAATATCCACAGGGAATTTGCTTAATTTCTGGTTGGTTGATACTTCAAAGAGAAATGCATTAACCTATAATATGTCTTAATAACAGGTATAATTTTAAGTACAGTTTAAAGTTCTGAATTTTTTTTTTAAAGAAGAAAAATTAAATTTTTTGAAAGACTTCATTAAAGTGTACCTCAATTACATATCACTATACAATTAAAAACCTCTTTGCTTTTACATTTACACAAAATGCAACAGGGCATCTCAGCAACTCAAATGAAAAAGAAATGTTCCACAGATATTGCTGTTATCAGTTGTTGTTATCAGATATTGAGTTATCAGAGACAAAACACACTACTTTTTTTTTTCCTTTCCAGTTGTGTATAAAAGACTAGAAGATGAAAGTTTGCATTTGGAAACAACTTATAAAGATATAGAGGTCAGGTGGCTTTATCCTATAGAACAGCTGGATAGTTTGAGAGTCACCATGGCTTACTCACTCATGGCCAGTTTCTATAATTTTTGTGGGTTTAAGTTATGAGCGTAATCCAGTTTAGAAAACACATAGATTGGAATCCAGTCTTCCCAATTTGGACACTTTATTTGTACCTAAATTTTAGACATTTCATGAACCTGCACAAAGCTTTTCAGAGAGGTGCTGAAACACACAAGAACCAAGCTTTGTTAAACTGTCATCACAAGAGTTTGATATGAAAGAATTTCAGAGATAATTAATTAAAGACACACCTGAACACTGCCAGATAAATATAGTTATTAAAAAGTAGATATTTTGAAACTGTGTTATTGGACGTGCTCTGGTGACAAAAGTTTGATAGAATGACTAATGAAGTTTGGAAGAATTTTCAGATTGAGAGATTGATGGAGTATTTAAAAAAAGATAATGCCACTGCTATTCCAAGGAACGTAAAAGCACATAGGTGCAAGGTGAAAAGTGAGTACATTTTGCCTGGGCAAGGAATTGACAAATGCATCCTGTTTATAGCTTACAGGCACTGAAGAAGCTGTATTATACTGACCCTGCTTATACAAGCTCTAAATTAATGCTGGATCAGGAGTTTCATTACAGAGCTCATTTTCCAGTGCATAGTGGACAAAAGTTGGTCCAGTTCACAAATAAGTGTACATATTTTATCATACTTTCTAAAACAGGGATGGAAAAACATCTCAAACGTTTATTCATTATGAAACTGGTATGGTAAATAAGCTGGAAAACAACCTGGATGAAGGACATGAGATGAAACTGTGGTTGAAATGAAATGGGGGAAAATGCATAAGAAGTGGCAGAGCTCTAAATGAACCAATTAATTTAATTAGATCTATTTGAATAACATGATATCTTTTCTCTTTTCCATTTATGATTAGACCTGTGACAAGCTAAAGATCTATTATACATATTCATTACAGAAAAGGTTGCTAAATAATTTTACATGAAGCAAAACGTAAAACAGTAAGCTATGTCTCTTCATTACTATTCTATATCCTGAGCAGGTATTTTGTGAAGGGTGAATGATGAGTGTAGGAATTAATTACTTTAAGACTACTGATCCTTTCAATGGGCACTAAACAAACAACTTTAACCAACTGTATCAGCAACAACAACTGCAGACCAGGATTTTCCTACTCAAAGTCAATGGTCAATCAGACATAGTAAACATGGCATTTGGGCTAGACCCACAAAATACATAGTATTTGAATACTTGGCATTTAACAGCTTTGCCATTTGGTGGAAACACCGTCCCTGTGTTTGGTATCCAGAGCTCTTACTGAGCAAACAAGAAAAGCTGGTGTCAAAGACAGTCATATGCAAAAGAAGAGTTTGTGGAATTACCACAGCTATTAACTGGAAACTGCAATGGATTGAAGGATTTAGACAAGATCCATATTTTCCACTGCAAAATATGACAAGAAGAACAAAATAAATTTGTGATGAGCCACCCAGGGAGGAGCTTTCAGGATTTGTTCTTTCCAAGTCACAGCTCAAACTCTCGGGCTGTGGAAGAGCTCTCCTCCTGGCATCGGGGATTTTGGTTGGTGACAGAACACCAATGACTCAGTTCCACCACAACATGCATGGAAGGAATTTCATAATTCTCCAGAAATTAGAGCATATTGGGAAATTATAAGATGTGGATTCAACTCGTCTGTGTTGATCCTACCTGAAATGAACATCATTTCCCTCTCTGCATTGGTAACTAGTAAGCAGTAGGTAACAAACCAGTGCTTTGGCTAATGCTGAGCAGCTGTCTCTCCAACATTCCCACCTCACCAGCAGGCTGGGGGTGGGCAACATCTTGGGATGGGACACAACTAGGACAGCCTAGCCAAACTGACCAAAGGGATATTCCGTACCGTATGATGTCTGCACACCTATAAGAAAAAAGAAGGGAAAGGGGGAGACATCCATTATTTACAAAGTCTGCCTTCCAGAACAACCCCCACAATGCTGAAGCCCTGCTTTCCAGGAAGTGATCAGACATTGCTTACTGATCAGAAGTAGAGAATGAAGTATTTTTATTTTGTTTATCCTTTGCTGCTTGCATGTACCCAACTTTCACTTTTGCTTTAATAAACTGCCTATATCTTGACCCATTATTTTTTTCCATCTTATTTTCCCCCCGTCCTGTTGTAGAGGGACATGATAGAGCAGCTTGGCAGGCATTTGGTGTCCAGCCAGGGTCAACCCACCACAGTTCTTTGAGGTTAAGGAAGTGACCAAGTTCCCACATGCTGAGAAGGCACTGCAACTACAAGGGTGGAGTCTGAGTGCAGAGCAGAAGGACTCTTGACTCTTGCGCTTTGTGCTGTCAGATTAGTGTGCTAAAGCAAATCTTTCAGAGAGAGTCCCTTGTGGTTTTACTGCACAAAAAATCACTGGAGACAGAGCACTCTGGTTACATGCTGGCAGTCATGAAAATCTTAGATTTTGCCTATATACATTTGAGTATTGCATAATCATTGGAGAATGAGGCCCTGAAGTGTCTTCTGTATTCAGGCTTCTAAATTCTGCCTAGATTTCACTATACAGCCTAAAGCAGACATGCTGGATTTCAACTTTGTCTTAGAATCAAGATGAGTTACTATAAGGTAAGTCAATAAATTATTTTAATTACATTCATTTCATATGCAAGTAAAAAATTCAGCAAGTTTTTAATTATAGAAAGTAGAAGGTTTCATATTTTAAGTAATTTGTGATAAAAAGTATGCCAGATAAAATGATTAAGAGGCCCATTTAAAATAAACTTTGAGTTATTTAGGGATTGGCTCTAGAATCTCAGGAAATTAATTCTCTATTAAAAGATCAAATGCTATAACTTTACAGAGGATGTTTTGTAACATTCAGAAGCAAAGAATTTATATTCTGTGTTTGTGTGTCAAATGCAACAGAGTCTTAATCATCAGCCTATGACTAAAGAATTCATCACACAGTCTGACAAACAGAGATTTATTATTGGTAGATTCTTTTCATTATTCCACCTCAATTTGCTCCCTCACTGACCAAATGTAGGGTTTACCTTTTCAAAAATATGTGTATACTATTCTATTTTTTTTTATTTGTGAGTGCATTGTTTTTTACTAATATTCACCAGATATTAAGTATTTAATTACATATTATATTTACATATTATTTAAAATATACAAATATTTTTCTTTGCACAAAATGTAGCACTTCATGTTTTATTACAGTTCTGATTTAAGTTGCTTCTTTAAGTTTTAGTAAAATTCCTGCCTATAGACATATAAGAATCACAGAAAACAGATCCTAAAATCACAGCACAACTTAAGAACATGCAAAGCATATAAACCTGTGTTCCTGAGACATTTGCATTTTGTAGTTAGTTCATATTTTTTGTTTGGAGGAATAATGCCAATTTTTCTCTTCAACAGATTTATCAGTGTTTGTGCTTTAAAGTAACTGTCAGTAAATGCTCACAGTTAATTATTACATCATTAATTTTTCTTTTCCATTAGTGAAGTTGAAGTCTCATCATGGAATCCATGGGAAGACTCAGATCAGAAGAGCAATGATTTTACCTTTCTAAACTTCGATCAGGATCTAAAGTGAATTATGCAATAAATGTAGAATATTGATGATAAATTATCATAATGATTTTAGAAATCAAACTGCCTTGACAAAACCCATGCTTACTATCTCTTTCAGTTTATAGGCTGCCTAAATATGAAAGCCAAAGGAATTTCAGCCAATAAAGTGACTCACAGTTAACTTTATTACAGCCCTCAAAAGCAGTTCACAGACCCCAGTGGATTATCTGTGGCTCCTCACCTCTTGTTTCAATATTAAAGACACCATTTCATTCAGTAATTCAGAAAACAGTTCTTACTGTATGCAATTATCAGCAAGAGCAAAATATTTTGATTCAACTTGTATGCAACTCTCACAAAAATGTTTCTAACTCATTTTAATGGCTTTTTTTTTTTAATCTGATAAGCCCCTACACTGACATGCATGTCACAACTTTATTTCCAAACTACAGAACAAGCACACTGCAACCTCTTCACAAATCCTAACTCTTCAGATACCAACCAGTAGGTTTGGGGAATTATTTTATGTTAAAAGAACAGCAGAAAACAGGAAAGGATTGCTTTTCCACCAACTAAAGAATCAAGGAAAATTACAAATCTGTTATTCTACATGTTGTTTACCAATGTAATATTCATTTAAATCTATAATGGTAAAGCACACAGCAAGCCAAGGGTGGAAAGAAACCTAGGTAAGCATTCAACATAAATCAAATCAATATGTAAATTTGCATTTGATTGGGAAACCTGCACTGGCCATGTAAGACCTCAGCAGGGAGCAGCTATGACAAATTAGCTTACATGCTTCAAAATTCCAATCAAAATCTTCAAATACAAATGTAACACTGGGATCCTAACTGATTCATGTGATCAACATGTGAGTGCTGGGACAGGCTTTTTTTTTTTTTTTTTGCAACAGCAGACCTACTGGATGTAATAATTTGATATGTGATATACAACAATGAAATGGTTTTAGTTGATTGTTCTTTAAAACTGCTGATGATTTTTCTTTGTGTTGGAGCAACTTCACAATGTCCAAAAATAAAGCTCTTAATGGATGTCAAATGGATTCATTGGAAAGGATAAAATGGCAAAGAATACTGGTGCTCTGACTGGTACAAATCTGGAATTGCTCTGGAGGAGGTATGCCAGCATAAATAGAGTTAATGGGATCCATGACTGCAAATACATTGCATTTGCTTTTTTCTAAACAGGAAAATATTTTTGCTTTCTTAGTTAAAATTTCTTAGTACACCAAAAGAAGAAACTACCTTTAGAACAGGTGCTGCTACATAGATGACATACCAAATGAAGTAATAACTTGTCTGACATATAAAAATTTGGGATAATCTTAAAAGTAACTTTGTATTTAAGATAAAACTTTAAAAGGACTACATTTATGAACAAAAATGCATCACCACATGATTCAGGAAGAAATCCTGAAGTTTTCCTTTCTGAAAAGTAACTTATGGCTATATGTTGGATTTTTTTTCAAGGGAAAGATTCAATTTTTTCCAAGCATCAGTTGCAGAATGATGCTGGAAGCAGGATATTCTCGTGTCAGAGATCACGCAGACACAGTTGTTTTTGATAGCCCAGTCCAGCCCTCTGCTACCACATGGCACGTGGAAAGCTCTCAAACTTTGTCCTAAAAAATTAATTCCAGTGTTTGCTGTGGTTTCACTTTCTGTTAGGATTTTCCAGAAGAATTAACGAAAGAAAAATGTACTAAAGATTGCTATCTACAAAATAATCTCTGCCTCCAGAAGCCCTTCCACACAGACCACAAGAAACTGAGAGATCACACTTGCAAAAGGCACATCTTGTATTGCTCTCTTTGCCCTGGGTAGCAGAGCCTTCTTGTTTTTATTAGAAAGAGAATCTTAGGCTACACACATCTTTACTGTGCCTCAGGCAGGAGATTTTACATTCTTCATCTAACTGCAATTCTATATCTGTCGGAAGCTGTCTGATTTTCTGCCTTACTGCTGTGGTTTCCCATAGGTTTTTTTATTTTTCGTTTGTTTGATTTGAGGGGGAGGGAGGTGATTCTTTGGTTTGGGGTGATTTTTTAAATTAATAAATATTTTTGGAAGTAATACATTTTAGTCATAAAAGCAGGACCTGTTTTCCATACGCTTGTATCTTTCTCTCAGTGAATTAGCTATATCAATATCATAAAAAATGTATCAATATTTCTATCCCAATTATCAATGAATTTTGTTATCTTCCATACAGACTGAAAGTATCTCAGCAATCAAAAGAAGATAATATATCTTTGCAAAATAAAATCAGCACACAAATCCTGAGAACAACTGTAATTTGTAATCTTGTAGAAAATATTTGCACAAGGTAGGCAATGTTCAATAATATATGACAGCACACATCAGGCACACTGATTACCTGAGCTGGGAGTAGAGGTAGACAAGTCTAAACCTTCAAAACAGGGGTGTACTTTATTTGGATCTTGTAGTTTTCAATTTTTACTTTTTTTTTGGTTGAGTTTTTTTCAACTCTAGATTTCTGATGTCAACTAAAAAATGACACATTCCCAGAGTGACTAAAATAATAAACCATCAACAAATATTTTTTTTTCCTCTAAGGTAATATTTATCTCCAGATACACTGATTATACAATGCTCTTTAAAACCTTCAGAGCATCCCCCTAATGTGCCTTTGATGCTTGAGAAAAAGAGTATGCTCAGGACAGCAACTGTGCCTTTCCCAAGATGAGTTCTGAAAAGAAATCATTTATCATAGAGGTTTTTGAAACAGCTGACCTAACAATGATGATACCACTTTGCACCTAATCTAACAGAAAATATCTGACAAACTGAGCCATATTGCTATTTATCACTGCCTTTTTATGGCATTAATGGAGATATTTTATTTGACTAGATAGAGACTATGTTTGCCACAATGCTTTCAAAGCAATTACAAAAACAATCATCAACTCATATTTGCTGTATTGGGTATCATCCTTTCTTGTATAAAAACACTACACTTACGGTCAAACAATGTTAGAGGAAAACATCATTTAATTTATGGTCTGTTAGCAATCTAAATCTCTGCTATCTGCACGTGGCAGTGTGTGACGGCAAGAGAATGAAGGGCAGAGTAACTAATTTATTCCCTGTCACACCAGGTACTTCTCAGTGAGAAGTGCAGTCACTCTCCAGAGGTGCTGTCAGTGGGGTGGGGGAGCACACTCCCATTGAACTCAAACTTGAAGCAGACTTTTAAGGTGACCACTGGCCACTGGGCCAGCCCAAGAGGGATAAATACATCATTTAGCCAAGCACCTAAGCTTAGGGAGGGCATGGGGATACTCAGGATGTTTTGTTCCCTTCTCTTCAACAGTCTCATCTAGCAGGGGTAAATGCAGTGAGGATGAGGCACTGGAGACAGAAAAGAGGCCTGAAATGTGTAGGGAGCTGGCTGTGACTCTGCTGGTTCAAAGAGGAGCATCTGTGCTTTCACCTGTGGAGATCACAGCGGTCAGATCTGGGATATACTCACTCAGCAAAGGGGCATCAGTCCTCCTAAAGCCCTTCAAACACAAGCACAAGATAATGTACTTACTGAAGAATTTGCACTATGCATTATCTCATACCATTTAATCTATAAGGCACATGCTTTTGACTGTAAGTCTTCTAAAAATAAAGCCACAATATAAGACCTGATTTTTGTCATTGTGTGTGACATTACAAAGAGTATTCTTTGGCATTACTGTGAAAGCCATAGACAAAACACAATGCAGGGGGATGTACTGATTCAGATCAATGATAAGTATATAACACTCTACGTCTTCTATTGGATGTTACGTGTTTACAAAAACATACAAAAATGTTAGTATTTTTTTATTACACCAGACCTGTTTGATTGTCACTTTTTGCTTCAAAGATGATCTCAGATTACTTCCAGCTAATAGGCAAACATGACAGACATTAATAATGAATGTTAGAGCCCAGTGTTTAGAACTGTGACAATGGGTGGGGGATAGCAACACACTGCAACACATTCTCGACTATTCATTTTTTTAAACTTTTGAACAGTCAACAAAAGAAGTGATTGGCAACAAATATTAAATCAAGTAGGAACAAAGAAGACCCTTGAAACCATAATGAATATGCAGCTCTTTCTGAGGGAAGAGACTGCTGAAAGCAATGAGATTTCATGAAATAAGAGCTATGGCTTAAGCTATAATGAAACAATAAATATATAGTTCACCAATATGAAAAGACATTTCCAATTTAACATTGTCAGATGTTGGCTCCTATATTACTGCAATCTGCCAATCTGCACCATGGGGTTTAAACAAAATAGAAGAGATAAGACTGCAGATTTTTTAATACAACCATATGGGAAAAAATAACCATAATTTTTTATCTCACCTCTTTGAACACATGACAGATACAACATATTTCAGAAGTGGGTAACCAAAATCCTACACCAGCGTATGTCATATGTCAGATATTACTTAACCTACCAGGATGGCTGCTTGTTTATTTGTGTCTTGTTCTGGGAGCATTTCAATAGGACTGAATGCACGTGACATCTGATTACAAATAAGCAAATATTCAGCCATTCAAAGCTAAACTGGACAAAGAGGCTTTGCATCTATGAATAGAAAATTTTATACCTTTCTTCTGGGTAACTAAATCTTCAGGAGACTATGGCTATGACCCAACTTGAGTACAATGCAACCCTATAAATGTAGGAAATCATTCCAATTATTTTTATTTTATGGTACATAAAAGATCACATAGATATGTGTATGAAGATGAATATCTTATCTGGAACATCACATAGACTTTCTACTTTTTTTATCCTTAGACTCTCTCTGTTCACTGCATCACCCTCTGCTCTGTTCTACCTTCTTTCCCTCCTGTTCTTATCTTCCCTTTAGCTTACTTCCTCCCTCACTTCTTTGGGTCAGTTCCTTCTCTCTGGCTCTTCTTTCTTTAGTCTTTCTAATGTCCTTATTCCATTTCATTATTTGCCTTCTCTTTCAGTCATTTTATTCTTCTTTCAAACTTCTCAGAATCATCCTTTATCTGTGCCTGGTTTACTCCCCACTCCTGCCGCACACATATGCTTATTATCACTCTAGTCTTTAATCTGCCCCTCACTTTCCATCTGTTCATTATCTCCAGGTTGTCCATCTCATCCTGTTACAGACAAACCATGTAGCTTCTTGCTGCCCACATAAGAAAAAAAAGGAATCTTTTAGCTGGCCTGCTTTTCTTCATTCCACTATATCTTTCTCATACCTCTTCCCACTTCATAGTGCATGGTAATAACAACTTTAAAATACCATTTAAAAAAAAAAACCCAAACAAACCCACAAACACCCCACAGTTCTGGATCTGTGAATAAAAGACAGGGTCACTTAGCTTTTGTGTGAGGTACCATATATATAGGCTTGCTTTTACTGACTATTTCATCTTGCTGCTGTTGCTGACATTCCAGAGGATTTATATATTTCAATGGTCTTTATGCTCTGTCTTTTAAACATAGAGAGTCATAGCAGTGCTTGAGAACAGACGTAGACTAGGATATTGCTTCTTGCACTACCATTTTACTGTAGATTATTGGTTCACAGTTTTAAAGATTTCCTTGACTAGAACGTTTTTGTTTACAAGGAAAGCACAAAACACAAGGAAGGGAGTGTGCTGGATTGGGGAAAAGAAAATGTGTAGCTCTGCTAGCAAATAGCTTCTGGAAGATATACTGTCTGAACAAACTAAAGCACTTGAAACTTTTTAAGAACTGGTTTCACCCCCAAATTCATAGTTCAACTTTCATCTTCACAGAGAATGAAGAGACAGTGCTGTATCAGATGTTAGGTTCTTTTTTTTTATGTGGTATTATTTGCAACCTATTGCTATGAACACTTGGAAATGTACAGCTATACAGACACAAACAAAACAAAGAAAAAGGTATTAGTTTAAAAGCCCATGGTTTGTTTTTCTCGTGACATGCAAGACTTTTATTTCTTTTGATGTATGTTCTTTCATTTCTGATGATACAAAAATTAGACTTTAATACTGTTCCACTTTTTTATTACAGAAGAAAGTAGAATTTTATCCCATAACTTTCCACTGTGAAATGTTTTTTCACATTGTATTGAAATGTATGCTAGTATTTGAATTTTCCAATTTTTGTCCTTTTTCTATCAATAAAAGGCCTTTATGTAACCACTGCCCTAGAAAATAATCATTTATGGCCAACAGTGAACCTTTTTCTTCTTCTTTTTCTTTTTTTTTATTTCAGCAGACTTCATTTTGGAGATGATCATCTAGATGATATTTTATGCTTTGTAACTACTTTCAGAAATGTTTGCTAAAAGATTGATCCATATGCAGCATGTGGACAAACATTGACCTGAAGAATTATCTCTGCAGTGTGTAGGTTTGCAGTGTACAGGACGTGCCAGGCAGTGATGCAGGTAATTAGCACCTGATGTGACAACATGATGGCACCAGAGCCACAATGTCTAAACTTAATTGAATGTATATGAGCCTTGAGATCCTGTGACAAAAATGAAGTGAACTAGCTCTTACTGTCACTTCAATAAGGAACTAGCAGGGAGATACTAAAAAATATCCATAAATGCTGGAAGCCACTGAATGCTAGTCAAGCAGTTTCCTTTGGCTGAAGTGACAGTGTCTGCCAAGAAATCCAAGGACCTACATTTTTCTCTGTAGGGCAATTAGTCAATCAGTACCTTCACAGACCTGTGAAAAAGTATGTCCTACTTCATACAGCTGTGCAGGAATTACTTTAGGTGAAAAGGTTACTACAGTGAAGCCTGGCAAAGACTTTTATGATCGGCTTGTATGCTGTTAGAGTTAATAGCAGCATGCTAAGAAATGTCAACAGTAATTAAACCCCATCATTTTCAAATATATACCATGGTTTGGCAATGGTGAGGAATGCTTTTCACAGGAAGAATTCTGTGAGCACAGAATTTTTCTAAGATTTTTTTTCCTTTTTATGGGAAGAAGATTTTTTCCTTTTTTATTTCGGCAACACCATTTTGGAAGATGTCTATTCATTAAAGGAATTGTAACAAAAATCACAGAACTAAGGTTTCTTCTCTAAACTTGTCACAGTTCTTACTGAGCTTGCATTTAAAGATTGTCTCTGCAGTAATTCTGAGTACATTGCATGGAATCTACTTTAAAAATTTGTGAAACACTTTGGCAAAACATTTATTTACTGAAAAATGACATTTCAAAATACTGAAATAAAATTGTGTTCAGGTTTTGGCAAGTACTTTTGGAAAAATAAAAAATACAAGTTTGTAAATGGTTAGCAACTTGCTTCTAAAATAAAACAAATGCTGCAGACTAATTTCACATTTCCCATTTTTAAAGAAAAGAGGAAGACAAAAGAAAAAAGACTCCCCTATATCTAGTTCATTTAACCCTTTGTACTACACTGATATAGTAATTTAAACATGGTCTTCTTGACCCAGCCAAGCTTATTAGCAACAGAGGCGTGAGGTGCTCCAGGACAAAAGCATCTCACCATGTGAAGTTTGTAACTGGAACAGTGTCAGGGACTCAGACTTTTCTTTCACTAGAAAGGTCTCTTTGGCCACTCTCATACCTAATAAGTACTTGGTTGATGTAAAAAAACTGTAACAGAGACAACTGAAAACATCATCTATGATACTCACCTGGAGATGATAGAACTGTAAGTATTTTTTCCTCAATAGGAACGAAAGGGTCAAAGTCCACTTTCGAGAATCCGAGAGGCATGGTGATGGCAAAAAATTTGTTATTGTGTGCAAGATGGATATGTTCCTAAGTGTGCCAGGGCAGCTCTGGCCAGCCTTACTTAAGGGATCAATGTAGTGCTGCGTGCTGTCTCGGCACAATTTTTCACGTCAGAATAGGCACTGTAGCTACATGCATCTGACAGTAAGGCAGAAAAACAAAAAGTAAAGACTTTTGTACTAGTTTGCTCGCATATTTACTCAGTTGAAACCTATTGTTTTTCAAAATTACATTAAGACCGAGTATGATGCTGAAGGTTGAATCTCACTCCTGCTGGAGTCAACAGCCAAACATTTGTTTAACTTGGCTAGGGCCAGTATTTTGTTGTTATGAAATGTCAGCTGTCCCCTACAGACAAGTAGCTTCCAATATGATAAAGCACTTCCCTTACCTTCTGGTAAAATGGTTTGGAAATTTCAAAACTGGTTAATGAGAGGTTTCTGTTGAGAATAATCCTCTCAGCTATGACCTGTTTCCTCTCTGGACAATATTTAGCTTTTACTGTAAACTTCCTACAGTCATCTCAAATAAAAAATTACTTGGGACTACCCTCTTAGAAAAGTGGACTGAAGACATAATGACAACAGGAGAATACACTAATGCCATTTAAGTGAAGTAATACAATAAAATTTTTGAATGCACTCATGCCAGAAGTGCCTACTAAGAAAGTAAAGTGGTTCACATTAGATACAAAATGCTGAAGAAAGGAATTAAGAAAATATGTTATGAAAAGGTTTATCCCTTTTTGTTTATTTAATGCACATCAAACTTAATTCTCTGTTGCAGTTTTAAAATTACTTTAACTCAATAGAAATTTTGAGAGAATCTGTGCCAGCTTCCTGTTACCTGAGTATCTATTGCTGTTTTAACAGATCCATATTTTGATTTTATTGGCATTTGTATAAAAATTGTGAAGACCATTTTTAAAGTCTTCACTGCTTTTATATACAAAAGGATGATATGATTATGCATTTAATTCTACAAGGTTCATGCAACTGTTTCTGGTATTAATGAAGCAATATCTTGAGAGAGATAATATCTTGGTCAAGACCATGGTTAAGAGACATATTTCAGGGTTAAAAGACATATTTCCTCCCTGAAAATAGCATCCTCACAGCCAGCAACAGTATGTTTCATGAACTTTGAAACCACTATAAGAACCTTTCAGGATGATTATTCTTCCAGCAAAAAAAAAGTTAATAGTAAATTCATTATTGTCTTTAGCTCAATACAAACCTGTGAAAGAAGTCTGCATTTTTCAATGCCAATGTCCAAATTTGAATCAAGAGACAGCTTTCAACCTACTGTGCACCTACTATGATCTTTTTCTCTTTTAGTGGCTCTAGCAGACCATCAACAAAATATTTACCTGACTAGTGTGGCTCTCCCTGTGTCTTTGAATCGATGAGCCTGCTGTAGTGCTGGCTGACAGTCTTGAATACTCATTTTCCTCTGGTAAACCTAAAGCAGAAGAATACTAATTTATAATCTGAAATTTATGTATCAGTTGATTTCAAAGTAATATTCAAAAGACCTTGCTATGTTTCACTAAAAAAGAAACAAACAAACAAAAAAGAAATCATACATTTGCCTGTATATTTACTATTTCCCTGCTTACTGAAACTGGAACAATTCCTTTTTACCAAGTAGGGATAGCATCATAGGAATGCATGCTGGTTGACAAGAAGGAGCAATTGTAATTAAAGAGCCTGCAATAACACTTTACCTATACACTGGCCAGGAATTCCTCCTGCAATGCGGAAATCCCTGGCTCCTCTTCCCCTGGCTCCTTTTCATGGCAGAAGCAATGCAAAGGGAACAAAAAACAAGCCTGCAGCAGTCTGCTCTCAGATTAATATCTCTGTGTCACACAGGAAGTCAATATTAGGTCCAGGATTCAAAACTTCATTCCCTCAGTACAGAAAATATTTTTTGTAAGTCTTATAATTATTGTGCACTCTCCATGTGGGATTAAGCTGTCCAAAATTTAGCTGTGTAAAAACCCATAACCCAGTGTAAAAGAGCCAAGTAGGCTCCTTCTGTAGTCAAGAGAAACAAACACCTCTGCAAAGAGATCCTAGTGGGGCTCATTGCTGGTGCTTCTCCATCATTTCTGCAGTGTGGGAATACCATTCACACAGCACCACAGAGGATCCAAAAGGTGGGATGAGAGGAAGCAAAGGCAGAAGCAGAAACACAGGAGTCCACAACAGGCACTATTAAGCACCTCAAAAAACAGAATCACAGACACTATGGTAGGTCTGTGTAGAGAGTCTAGCTGAGCTGGAGATCATTTTCCCCGCAGCAGTCCTCACAGTGCTGTGCTTTTCACTGGCTGGATGCCACGTGCCCACCCAAGCAGCTCTATCACTCCCTCCTCAGCTGGACACAGGGGAGAAAATACAATGAAAGGCTCATAGGTTGAGATAAGGACAGGAGAGATCACTCACTAGTCACTGTCATGGGAAAAACAGACTCAGCCTGGGGGAATGAACTGAATTTATTTATTATCAATCAAAATCAGAGTAGGAAAATGGGCATTAAAACAAATCTTAAAACCCCTTTTTGGTCTCACTATCATCCTTTTAGTTTCACCCTTATAACAGGGCATTCCCACAACTTTGTAACTAGGGACAACAGGTTTTTTTTTTTATTTTCTTTTTTCTTCCAAATAAAGCTTGTGTAAAGTATTCATAAACATGGACCTTTTTCTACATTATCTGGACTTCCTCTGAACCCAGAGGCAATGAAGAGGGTGAATCCCTTGTTTGCAGCTCAGGAGCCAGATCAAATCTGCAGGAATCCAGCATTTCAGTTCTTTCCTGCTTGCTGCGGAGGGAATCTGACCCTGTTCTCTCAGTAATTGGAACTATGTGTTGTTTTGAGGTGGGATTATCACTTTTTGAAGCCAGGCAATGATATATTAGGTATCTACGTGGGCAAAGTGTGATGTCCAAGGCCTCTAGTATACTACTAGTCTTGTAAATTATATGTAAATTACCACTACTGCTTTCTTACCTACATTAAATTCTCTGTATTCCATCTCAAAATTCTCCCTTTGCAAGATAATTAATTTTTGAAAATAAATAAATATCCCCCTAAAAAATCTAAACAACCACTATTTTAAAAATAATTTCCTGAACTAATAATTTATCTACATGGATTCAGTTTGGGTACATCTCAATCAAAGTAATAAAAAATTATCCAAATTTTAATGCAAAATAGCTTTGAAAAGTAAGTGCTACTCATTTAATTCAAATAAAAGGTAGAATGTAAATTACTTGAATAATTCTAGACCACCAGAAATGAATAAAAATACTTTCCTAGGCCAAGCCGCGTGGTCTGAAAAGTATATTGATTTTGCACTATATTAATACAGTTTAGGATCAACTGTCCAGCACAGCCTTGAGCTAAGAATCAGGTTATCAGTGATTTTTCTGTTTATTTCTGTAAAAAGCACTTTGATAAAATGTCTTATCAAATAAGTAATGTTTCCATGTACAGCAACAGCACATTGTCACAGGCATGGCAAGCAGAGGTTTGGTAGAGTGTGGAAAGACAAATGGAGTAGCTGATTACGTACCGAGAGCTTTCCTTTACACACACCTAAGTAAATATTAAGTTACCACAGCTGTGCATTGAATAAGACCTTGTTTAATTCAGTCCAAGGTTGGAAGCATCAGTTCAGCTGGGCCAGAGGCAAAATTACAAGAACCTAAGTTAATCAGGGATTCAGTCTGGAGCACAAGCTACACCACCTGGATTGGGCTTTCCTGCAACTATTCTCAAGTTACCAAAGGTAAGCTTAATTTGACATTTTTTGGGCAAAATTAAGTTTGCTATACATTATAGGTGCAATTATATGTGATACTGTTTTGGGTGATGTAGGATCACAACTTTCAGCATTGCAATGTAAAAGGTTATTACAGGCTTTCTGATTACTTTGTGTGTTTGGCAAAAAGCTCTTTCTTTCAGACTGAGAACTCTGGTAAGTGTGGAAGATCTGTGGTGGAGAAGTCACAGTTTGATAGCACAGAGCTGCAGAAAGGTGCTATTTCTGCTATTAAAAGTAAACCAAAAAAGAAGAGCAACATATTATATTCATTATACAAAATGAAAAAACAACATCTATTAAAAATCTGAACTCAGAGAAGTGTTATTTTCTTAGGATTAATGCCTTTAGAACCTTAAAATCCTGTCACTGCTCTTGTACCATTTTGCCTTGCAATGATAATTTTTCATTCACTAGTAAGGCACACACAGCAAAAGGAAATCCTGATTTTCTATTTTCTGTCCCATTTGTATTGATTATAGGATCAGAATCTCAAATCTCAGGCCTCCATGCCTTAGGCTGCTTATAGACTTGGAGCTGAACTAATTACAAATTCCTCAACAGAGTCTGTTTTATTTTCTTCATATTTAGCTTTTATTGGAGAGGGGCTTATCAGTTCACACATACAAAGTTAAGCCAGTTCCAGAAACAGATATTTCACAACTCAGAAGATTCCAGCCTGACTGTATCTTACAAAGCTCATTCAAGGAAACACTTCAGCAATTTTATGTTAGAAGTGCTTTGGGATTAAAAGCTGCTTACCATTTGATACTGAATTTCCATTTTCAGCAGTCACAGAACTGGACAGTGGATTAGATGACTGAGTTCCATGGTTATTTGCATTTTTATCCTGTGTTTCTGATCCAGAATCTGATGTATTTGGATCTTCCCTGCTCCTCAAGTTCAGATTAGTTTCAGCACCTGACAGAAACAGAGAAAATGCTTGTCAGCTTTCTATTAACCAGGGGCTTTCAAATGTAAGTAAACAAAAACTAACACAGAAACCAAGTTGCTTTATTAAATTAATGAAATGAATCACTAAATTCACAAGTCCAGTGATAACTGTGTAAGGTTTAAATCAGTGATTTTGGAAGGTTGTTGGTTTTTTGTTTTTGTTGTTTTGTGGTTTTTTAGCTACTGCTCCACTTCTAGCTTTTTAAAGTTTAAGGAAGTGAAAGGCATTACAAAATTTCACTTGTATTGTTTCTTTCCACACAAATATCAGTGGATACAACTCCCCAGGTGTTTGTATTGCCTCTATTTTAGATTCTATTTCACATGAGTTTACATACCATGGTCATCACAGCAATGCCTTTCATCATTGTACTAGATGATACTAGCAACAGTTATAAAGTGATCTTATCTTTTTCTTTTACCACCTCCCACAAGAAACAAAATGGCTTTTGAGATTAAACCATAGCAATATTCCTCCCATCAGAGCCTCCCCGTGGCCATTGTATACCCAGCCTCAGGGCTCTCCAGCCATCAGTTGTCATTTTCTATACAGTGCCAGCTTTTCATGTCAGAGCCTTTTAGTAAAATTTCTTCAAGACATCAAGAGGAGGTCTGATCCTGTAGGAGTTCTGAGGCTCTCTACAATGCACATGCATTTGTTCAAAGAGAAGGGCAAAACAAAGCCTTTATCTTCCCCCTCTGTCTGACTGCACATCCATGCAAAGCAGAACAGCTCACAGCAAAGTGCCTGGAGCTGGCTCTGAGCTTGTCTGGCTCTGTCAGCCCAGTGCTTCACAAAAAACAGGGCTCAGTCATCAACTATGCCCAAAGGGTTCTCTGCACTGGAGTTCAGAGGCCAAGGGCAGCGCAGAGCTCAAGATGGATGGGGATAGTAGAGGAACCCCACTGCAACACCTGTATCCCAGGCTAGCCTCCCTCCACTCCAGTGTGACAGGGCTGATGAAATCCTGAATTGGCAAGGTTATGCATTTTTAAAGCACTTTCCTCTCTCTGTCTTTGTTTTTTTGGGTTTTTTTGTGTTCTGTTTGTTTTGCATTTCTGGGGTTTTTTTGCGTGTGTTGAACATATATGAATATTATTTCCTTGCCACAGTCAGCTTTGATTCATGGAAGACAAAGCTGAATTCAGGGCTCTCTCCATTTCATTCTTCCTAACTCTTTCTGCCCCCTCTGAGAACTGGCCTTAGCTGCAGGGCTGATGTATTATGGCCAAAGCTGGTGCAGAGGTCCTCTTTTAACACTCTAAAATGAAAATTTTTCTTCTGTGGCAGCTCTGAAAGAGTTATTCCTTGATGTTGGTTGTGTCTATTTAAGCTCTGTCCTAATGACAGCAAGAACCAATGGAAGTCAAAAGACTAGTTATTAAAACCAACATTACAGCATTCATCCATACTTCCAACAACATCCTCAGCTCTCCCAAAGATATGATATATTCTTATAAGTCTCAAGCACATGAAAATTTTTCAAGAGGAAGGAAAAATATTTTTTCACCAGGTAATAAATACTCAACAGAAAGATTTTCCAGCCTAATGTTGACTGTGTAGTCACTTTTTCATTTTTATGCCTGAAAAAAATCCATGTGATTTAAAAAGTACCAACACTAAAAAAATCAATTAATGAAATTAAAACTATAAATCCATTCTGGTTACCTCAAAATATTTCATTTAATTGAAAAAGTATTTCTTATTTTTCTTTAGCTTTCAGTTATTTAACTCTGAATTGTTCTTAATATTTCCTTGTCTAAAAAAAATTATCTTGAAAAGTCAAAAAGTTCATTTTCAAGCTGTCAGATAACATTTCCATGTTTTTTTGACTTTTTCCCTTCCTTCCCTTGCCCTCATTCCCTGATCATTATTTTTGCCAGATCTGACTGGATTATTTCAGTGACACTGTTTCATAAAATGCATCTTTAGGCAAATGTGCTATGCATTGAAAAAATTAGGCCATCTCTACCCACAATAACTGACTTGGGAGAGGCATTAGAAACAAAGTCTGAGATGGAAAATGCATACAGTACAATTATAAGAGCATGCCTGATTTAGCTTTTGTACAATCAAGCTGACTGCAAAATGCATCTTTGAAGCTCATTTTAAATTTGTCTGAAAAGGAAATGTCACTTTTAGATGTTAATAGTCAGTGCACTTGCCTATAGATCATAATCCACCTACATAATTATTGTGCCACCTTTTACATAAAGCTTCTTGGGGAAGTGGCTGGGATCCTGATTTTTCTTGAAAGATACATTTGAAAGATTTATTGATTTGCCTGACATGTGTAATTCATTTGAGAATGAGCAACTAGAAAAAAATTTCTTGCATTCCTGTTTGCAGAAGCCTTTTGTTTCATAGATATATCGATATCTTTTCAGGACATTCATGAAGGGCTCTTGGAAAAAAATACTTTATCTTCTTTTTATCTGTTGAATTAAATACTACAAATAATTGTGGATAGCCACTATTGAGCTGGTATATCATCCTAAATTGGCAGAAATAAGTAGTGGACATATATGCAGCATAGCTTGTGGACAGCTATCAGGACAGGAATTTGTTATCCCATTTGCTATATTCAGTCATTGTAAAAAATGCACATGTTTAGTTTCTAAACAGAAAACTGTGTAGAAAAAATGCATTTCATAGTGCCTCATATTTAGCGATCTTGGGGGTGGGAAAGAAACCAATATTTTATTTCAAAATAATCTGGATTATATAAAGGTACCTGAACTAATTTCCTATATATAGGCATCTTCAGCTCCTCATTGGAGCAGATTCATGTGAATCTACTGAAAAAATTATGCTCTGCTGTTCTCACTAGATGGACAGATTATTTACTAGGTTTCAGTCCTATTTTTTTTTTAATTGACAATATCTTTAATAGTTTTCAGCTGGTAATAAATGTGAAGAGTCATCCATGCCTACTGGCAAGAGACTAGCTACAGAGAAGTATCAGCTGTAGGAACATGGTGGAAGTTCATGACTATGAAAGGAATACAAACTTTAAGTGAAAACTTAGAGTCTGCAAAAGTGAACAGTATTTGGATTATTATTTCAGTAAACTGACTTTGCCAAAAAGATATCTCTGACTCAGTTAAGTTCTGCTTTGACTAATCTTGCAGTTAATGAGGAGGTATGGATTAATAGGATGTATAGATGTTTGGATTGAGGGCATCATTTATCCCTCATCTGTAGCATAGTTACTAGCTGAGAGCAATCATATATACAGTGATTTTAATCAGAGGATGACAAGTCAAAGTGGAACAGTTATTTCCTTACAAACAAGCTCCATATTCTAACAAATCCACAATTAATTACATCAATATTACTTGAAAAGTGCAAGAGGAACAGTATGCAAAAGAGGCAGCTCATGAAATCCACAGTTACTTTTTATTAGTGCTCTTGGAAGAGACTAAATTTAAAACTCAAGGTCATAAGACACAGGATGGATGGAATTTCACTTATTTTGTAAAAACATTCAGAGTATGGCAATTATGGAAATTAATGTATTTGCTGCCCCTCCCTTTTTGAGTCACTATCTCACTTTTAAAAGAAATCAATACACTCAAAGGCTACATGCTAGAATTTTTTTGTCAAAAGAGTGAATTAAACTCTTTTAATTGAACTATGACTTCAAAATATCCTATTATAAAACTTTAAATGCATGAGGATCATGGTTATTTCATAAGTAGTATTTAGGCTTGAATTAATGCTTTCTCACCAAATTAGAAAACGAGCCAGTATAAGCTCTATTCATGTGACAGATTAAAGTGCAATACATTTTGAGAAACTATTAGTTTTCTAAGGAAATCATATACTTAGCCTATTTTAAAGTCTAAATCAAAATATAAATCAATGACTAGTATCAGCATTTCAGTAGAATCAGACTTTCTATGCAGCAAGATGTGAAAAACCAGTATGTTATTAAAAGCCCAGCAAATTGCCCAGCCCAGCACCCAACCTGATTTGGTTCTATTTTACTTTTCTGTCAAATCCCTTGTTTTCTTCTCCTTTCTTTAAATGTAGATATATCCATGATGTATATGAGTACATACGTCCCCATATGTTCTTTTTCGAATACTTCTTTTAACATTTAGTGCTCATTTACAGTCTAACTGAAAACTCATTAATAACAACAGAAGGCCTCCACTGCTTTCAGCAGGTTTTGGATCCCATTCACTCTTACCTTGGATGCTTTGTGCAGCACTGCCAAAGCACCAAGGGACTCATAATACAGGGTAAATACAGAGAGCCTCTTGCTTTGTCTGTCCTGGTTATTCAAATGTGATCACAACTGTTCTCTGGCCCTGAGGCAAATGGTAACAGACCCAGATCAGTACTACTACACTTTCCTTGCCCTCCACAGCAGAGAGGTTGCATCCAAATCATCTACTGGGAATAGTCCCTGGGCTCTGTCTTTTCCTGAGCCATGCCCAGGAAGGGCATGTCTGGAAGGGAGCCAGCCGGCCAGGTCCCAAATGATGCTGGAGACTACCCTGCACTTCGACTGTGCAAAGGAGTGAGCTGACATTCCAAGGACATTCCCTGGCACTGGCTCATTTAGTAAAACAGATACAGCCCTTCACTTTGACTGGTCACCACAATCAGAAATCAGTGGTCAATATTAATCTATCTAAGGAAAACAAAAAGGAAAAATATGGATGAAAATCTGCCTCAAATCATATGGGGCTAGTGGACCACTGAACTGTTGCATAGTTTCTGCTGAAGCCACATTTAAAGGTTTCATCCTGACTGTACAGGGAGAGCAGGCACGCCCTAATGCTGCTCTGGTATAAATGGAAATAATACACTCCTCTCAGCCTGATTTGACATGCCCATTCTTTCAAGGCACATATTTCTTTTCTTTAATTAAACAGAGAGCTAAGGATGAGTTTCCAACTGAGGAAATTCAGTCTCACAAGCTAGGCAGGACGTATCTCAGTCCTAAACCTGAAACAATCTCAGTATGACATCAAATGTTATTTCTTCATTCACAGAAAACATGGCTGTCTGTAATTAATGATCAATACACAGTTTTAGGTATCAAGATCCACAACTCTACAGTCTGTATCAGCAACTATGAAAACAGGAAGACACATAAATTCTGGCAGATAAATTTATGCAATACAGGAAGAGAAGCCTTTTGTACCTATGCTACCATGGAGTGTAAAAGTTAAATAGGTCAATTTCCTTAAAATCTATGGCTGGTATCCAGCAAAATGTAAATTTCAAATCCAGCAGCTTGCCGTTATACATGTGAGTAAGAGAGAACTGACAGACCCTATTAACCAGCATATGAAAGACAAGGCATTGCAGACAGAAAGGATTTCTGGTCTGTGCTCTCAGTCTTTCTTGGGAAAGTCAGGAATACACTGAATCCTAATGGCTGACCCTGGATATTTTTTTACATTTACTGTTGTAAGTGGACACTGTGAAATGAGGGGGAAAAAATAAAATATTGTGACTTCAGAAATTTTGCAGGTATTTTTTCATAAAGGAAAGGGAGAGAAAGTTTAAATAAGAACAGGCTATTATATTTTGGCTTGGATGTTTACCCCTGTGTTTTGTTGTACCTTTTCAATTACACTTGGTGTTTCCTGTTTTGCTCTGACTTACTTGGGATATTCCTTGTCTGTGGCATTTGCTAGCTACCCTCAGCACATGTTGTCTTGGGTGTCCTTTTGCTGGACAAATGCATATTGCTTCAGAGTAGTTCAGTTTACTCATGAAGTCACACCATGACCTGCTGTAACATGACTGTTTACTTTGTCTGCTGAGAGCTGGAGGCAAACAGCTGCATCTTATTTGCTGAAAGAAATGGAGCAGGCTGAAAACTGTCAAGACAGGATTCCCCCAGCCTATTAGCATGTGCTGCCTGTCTCACCCTTTCAGCTGTGCTGCTGCCTGCCGCTTCCATCAGAGGCAATAATTATTCATTGATTTATTTCACCTCACAAAGCCTATCCTTACAGCAGCAAATATCTGGGATTCTCTCCCCACCAGTGATGCTCCTAGGATAGTAGCAATGAATTTGTACAGTCACTTCCAGCATCCTTTCTCTCTGAGCTGTGTAAGTGGAGCTATCAGATGGTGTTACAAGCTACACCAGAAGCCGCACTCTTTGATGGAGCAAGTAAATACAGAAAAAGGTCACTTGTTTGCTCTGGGAAGCTGCATTTGTGGAAGCTTTGTGTGAACAATGAAAAGCAAAGAGAGGAGACACAGGCCATGAAGAATATCAAGTGACAAAACTCACACTGCTAGAGGAAAAGAGCTCCTCTGAAGAATTCTGTGTTAGTGTGATACCAATCAGCCAAATTTCAGAGGATGAGGCTGGTAGTAAGAAGGGGGTGGCTAAAACAGCTGCAGAACTCCTGGGTCTGGTTCAGCCCTTAAGAGCCATCAGCTCAATTATTATTTTGTAAATCACAGCTCTGGAAAGTACACACCTAGAACAAAAGGTTCCTCTGCCTTCTTTTCTGATGGATTTGTGCTGGTAGAAGGACAGTGCTCTTATTTTACATTTATTTCAGTGTCAGGCATTAAAAGCTACAAACCTTTCCTTCTTTCCTAAAAGTACTGTTAGGGACATCCATGGATCAGGTAAACTCTCAGAGTTGGTGGGGGATAGATAATCTAAATGCCATTTTTCCCTGCCTCGGGGACTCTGGATTGTTTTAATTAAGTTTTTTTCCCCAACTTGAGACAAAGAATACTGTTCTGAAATGGACAACACAGCCTTCTCAAACACTAGCAAAGGATGAAGAATATCTGGACAGGCTGACACCTCTCCTGCCTGATAGTATCTGAGCAAGAACTTGGATCCCCTTCATACTGCATCAAGTGAGCTAGACTCCAGCCAGTGTAATGTTTCAGAGACTGGGGATTCCATTCATCCCATCTTCTCTAGGAACTGATCTCTGCAGGCCTTTCTGAGATCCTTAACAAACCACATAGGGCAGGAAGGAGGGGAGCAGGGCTTGAGACAATTTCCTGCCCTAGAAGAAACATTTATTCCCTCCATGTTCTCATGTTCCCCACCTTTTTAAGTGTAATATGGAGAAGAAGTAGTTGATTTTACTCTGTCAATAGTTTTATTTACTATTACATGTGTTAATATGCTGGCCAAAGAGCCTACTTTTTGTATCTGTGTGTTTAAAAATCTGCTGGTGTGATGGAAAAGGAGGAGGCAATTTGCTGAGAACACAGCTTCCCTTCTTTAAACGATTTTCTTCAAGCTTGTGTGGATGCAGCAGTTCTTCTTGAAGGCAGACATTTAAGTCTGTTTATGTTTCTGTGTGGTATCTCAGTAACAGAACAGCCATTACTGCTGGGCTTTAGCTGCTGTTGAAAGAAACTGTGATGAGACACTGTCTCAACCTTCCTCCCCCTCAAACACAGTTTCAAATATTGTAAAAACAAACAAACAAAACCCCAAACAAACAGGGATTTGCTTCTGCCAACAGCGTCACATCAGTTTTATTTACTTTTCCCAGCCTGCTTCTACAGAGATTTTTCAGGATCTCTCTCATACTAGCCCTGGCACTGACTGCAATGCAGAAGTCTTGGCATAAGTGACTGCATTGAGCAGATAAATTGTTTGAGCAGATCCTGAAGGGCACACTCAAAAGAATATTTTTGGTTCACCTGTACTGTAATCCTACCCACCAAATAAGGACAGCTATTCTGGAAAACTTCTCAGAAAACATTCACATTTTGCTTTCCAAGCGAGCTTCTAAGACAAAAATTGAATTTAGGCATCTCTTTAGCTTGTCTTTAAGTTCATTTTGAAAGGACAGAGTGATGGTCAATGACACCTTCAGTAACCTCAAGCAAGAACATATGGCTGTCAGATGCAGTGTGAGAAATATCCATACTGTGCACAAATACAGACAATCAGTGGCTAAAAATTGTCACTAAATGCTACTAGTATGTCAGCATCATACTGCAACCAGCACTTATGGAAAGAGCTAAGAGAAATATGGAAATGTAAAACATCAGGTCTAATTTAATATATTTTTTGTTTTAAAAGTTTCACCACACAAAGGATAAAACTAATTTTCATGCTTTTCATTTTAAAAGAGAATGAAAACTCAAGCCAAAAGAGCACTGAATTTGAAGGCTTCTGTATTTTCCCATTCACTAGTAGTGCCAGGAAGAAGGCAGATGGCCCAAACTGGTACTCCTACCTCAAGTACTCTGCTTCTAAACACTCCACTACTCTGTCACAGCAGAGTGTAGCAGTGTGGACAGAGCATGAGGGTCAGGATACCCTCATGTGTTGATGACCAAGTCTTTTTATCAGTCTCTTTCCAATTGTCTTCTCTTGTTTCTCCACCCAGCCCCACAAAATGCCAGTGCTGGAACTGGAACATAATCCACACGTCCAGGTCTATAGAGTTTCATAGTTTATGATGAGCTGCATGAGTCCTGCCAGTAACTTTGGGTGATCAATGAGGTTGTGGAGTTTGCCCAGCTCTTGGATACCTGAGTCAAAGAGTTCAAAAGAGGCTTGGTTTTTTTATCAGACAGCTTTGGTTATAGCAGAGTCATAGCCCTAAATGCCAACCTGACCAATGTTGAAATGATTGCTCTTGAACTTATCTAGGTCCAAAATAAGTCAACACATTTATTTTTTAACATTTTCAGTAAGAAACATTTTACTATATTTGAGGCAGACCATTTCAGTACTTTACAAATATTTTTGAAAGCCTGGACATGAAACATTATTACTTCTGCACAGAATTTTAGAATGCTTGATTTTCATTTCAGGCCAAAACAAAAATAAGTGTCACAATCTTGACATTTTCTGCAAAATGGAATTATTGTTCTCTACTGAGGTTCTATACAAAAGACAATTTAATACTGAGATGGATGTAAAGAAATTAAAAACATCTGAAGAGATTTCTCACTCAAGCTGAAAATTTAATTAGACTTTCACTAAAATGTGTATCCATATTTCTTTTGTCCCTATGTTCCAAATGCTGGAATTCCTGCAAAATAAAATGACATGACATTTACTGCCAAATACCCATATTCTTCTTCGGTATCAAGAATGTGTGCTACAAATAAATTTCTTTCTTTTAGACACGGCTAATTTCTCACAATTGGTTTAAAATTAAGGATGTAGTGGTCCTTAAGTAAAGTAACTTGTGGTTCTGCATCATGAATAGAAATAAAATGCTTACTGCTCAAAGAAGCCCATAACACTGTTAGTAAAGGGACAGTGTACAGTTCCTGAACCTTTACTGAATTTGGAACCATGATATCACATCAGATATTGAAGAAAAGACACTGCTATGCAAATAATAATCCTGTAAATGTCTACCTGAATGATCCAAGTCACAATTAAAAGTGGGATATTATTAAAAACTATGGGTTTGAAATGCACTAAGCTGAACCAGTGTGGTATAGTTATGGTATTTAAGTATCAGACAGGTTGAAGGGGCCACAAAGTAAATCCAGCTCAAAGGAAAGGATGCAAAACAGAGTCATTAATTTAAAAGAAAACCTGCAGTTCTCAGAAATGGACCATATAAAAGGAACAGAAAAATCATTGCAATTATTTTTCCTCAGTGTTCCTCCTCTTAAGCAGTGACTAGGTATGGATATGAGAGAGCCTGCACTGGGTCAGTCCAAGGCGCTGCCTACTCCAGGATCCTTTTCCAGTAGCCATAGGTAGTTACACTACAAGGTCAATGGAAATAAAAAATTCAGTGATATTTCCTCTGTTATCCTGGGGCTGCATAGTCTCCTTCAACTTCTACTTCACTGATATAGCTTTTGCAAATGTATGGAGGAGTGCTAAAGATTTTATTTTATTTTCAATACAAGCACTGAAAATGAAAAATTAATATGAATTTTTATGACAATATCCATTATTTTCCACCCAAAAATTAGACTTGATATGTTCTTTTAATATTCTTCAGGTTAAATTGTTCATGGTAATCACACACAAAGCCTCTTTCCCATGTCAGAACAGATAACCAAAGCAAATTCCATATTACATGATTTTAGACTGTAACAGCAAGCAGTGAAATCAACCAGAAACAGAAATGCTTTAGTGAAAAGAAAAAGTCCTAACAGAAACCCAGAACAGTCCTCAGCAGTAAAACATACTAATTTTCAGAGATTCTGAAATGGAAAATTATTCTTGGTACATTGTGTTTATCCTGAAACAACAGGTCTTTTCTGTGATACATTGTCCAGATAATGGCAGACTTATAGATGAGGAGAAGACTAAGGAGAAGATTAAGGTGGTATCTTTCAGGCTGTACAAAAGTCCATAGATATTCTGAAAATAGGAATTGAGTGTACTTCCTCTAAACTCTTTTAAACTTTTCCTGCTGCAATAATGGAAACCACAATTATTTCCTCAGGAAGATCACCCAGCATGGGCCGGATGGCAACTGTATTGCCAGTAGTTCTGTCTGCTCCTATGTAATTTTCTGTATAGGGCATCTATGGCTAGCCAGAAAGGGCATTTTTGTAATGACTTGTGTTGAACTCTTGCTTGCAGTGCTTTGGCTTCCTCACACTCTTGTGCACCTACTGCTAGAAGTTCAGATTGAGAGTTGCAAATAGTCCATAGTGAATGTGTCAGGTTGCCCCCTATGCTAAATTGGGAAGTGCTATTGACTCCCTTGAAGGCACAGAGGCCCTGCAGAGAGATGGACAATCAACAGTTTTATGAAGTTTAACAAATGGTGTATTCCGCACCTGGGATGGGCAACCCTGGATGCGCACACAGGACTGGGGAATGAGACGCTGGAGAGCAGTGCCATGGAAAGGGACCTGGGGTTCCTGGTCGATGGCAAGTTGAACACAAATCAGCAGTGCCCTGGCAGCCAGGAGGGACAACCCTGTCCTGGGGGCATCAGGCACAGCATTGCCAGCTGGGCAAGGGATAGGCTTGTTTAGATTATGTACCAGGAAACATTTTTTTAGCCAGGGGGTGGCTTGGCACTAGAACAGGCTCCCCTGGGAAGTGGTCACAGCACCAAGCCTTTTTCACTTTGAGTGTTTGGACAACTTTCTCAGGCACATGGTGTGATTCTTTGAGTGTCCTGCACAGGGCCTGGAGTTGGACTTGATGATCTTGATAGGTCCCTTACAACTCTGCATATTTTATCAGAGGTTGATGACTCTCCTGTGTTTAGATATCTGATCTGAAAATTAGCCACAGAAAGTCACCCTCACTCCTTGTTAATTAAGGCAATTATATAAACAGATATTAATCTCTTTCTCAGGAGTGTGGTGAAGCTTAATTGATTAAAGTTTTAATGATTTGAGAATTTTACTTTAAAGATGTAGAGGTTCAATGCCTTGTGCAATCATTTCTCCAGGTAAAAGATAAAAGTTGAAAACACAGCTTTCTGTATTAGTCATGGTTTGTAAGTTGTTAGTTTTTGCCACAAAGAAAGTATATCTATTTCATTGTACAACTAGGAGTGAGATGGAGATATGATTATTTCCTTTATTAAGCTGCTTAAGACGAAAAGCTGAGTAGCTTAGAAGGTGAAGGCCTGGGATTTCATCTCAGAAACACAAGTAGGAATTTAATTTGCAATCTACTGTTGAGACGCTAGCTGCACAATAGCTTGCTCCAATCTGATAAGGCAAAATTATTTACTAGCTATCAAAGGGATACCTGCCTTTTACAGGACAGTACTTTTCATGCATATACATTACATTCTGTTGTTCTCCAAGTTTGAGTCAATCTCAGTAGAGAGTATTTGGCAAGCTTTAGTCCCAAGGTACATGTAAATATCTGCATTATTTGCCAGTTGCAACTATCTTCATGTGACTTTCAATGCTTAAACTAGAGAATGTGGAATAAGATACTGATATTTGAAGCTACCTGCCTTGTAAATATGTCACTTAGGAGGTAAGTCAAGAAGGGATTCACATAGCGAATGGATATCAAGGATACTGGACAAGCAATAACAATAAATTGTTATCAATCTGAAGTTTGCATGCCTTTTCTGTTGTTTCTATGTAAGTTACCAAACTGTTTGGAAAGGAATAGATCACTGGAGAATGGATAGACTTGAATGTACAGATTTACTTGTACCAAAACAGCAACGATATTTCACAAAACTTGGAGCCTATATATTGGTGACGGACATAAAGGAAACATCTTCCTAATTTTACTTCTTCGGCACCCAGATGTGGGGTTGCAAGCTTGTGTATTTTCTTTTGCTCAGACACAGAAGCTAAGTATCTATGTCAATCTTTTCCCAACAAGTAGGAAGGAGAGAAAACATTGTGACCTCATCTTAATAGACTAATGGTAAGAAATTCACCCAGGTTAAGGTAAACTCATAGTTCCTTTGCTTCTTTCCTTTAGAATCCACATGAATACTCACTCTGTCAATCTAGGTATGGGTAATCGGTTAGGATTTATTCTACCTTTTGTTCTGAAGGTGAAATGATTCCCCTTTGCATGGAACAATTTAATATCAACTGTATCAATTAAGAGAAATAGCATCACGACCTAGCAAAATCTGAGTATCATTCCTCCACACAGAGGAACAGAAAATTCTGTCCTTGCTCATAAATATTTAATATTAAATACTTTAAACATGTGATTGTCTCCTCCTTATATAAGGAATGTCTTATATGTTGAATAGTCAAAAATATTTGTATATCCTGATAAAGAGTGCAGTTTTGTCATTAAGGGGATGAATTTGGTTCCATGAGGCTTGTTTTAAATCTCAGGTCCTGTCTAGAAATATTTGAGCAGGGGCTCTGCACATGACAATGTAGTTTCAATTTGTCCTGCAAACTAAAGTTCTCACTTCTAGAAATTAGGGAAAAGAGAATAATTTTGTGTGCGTGTATTATCTTTTATCTGCACTCAAGTTGCATTTTACATGGAGTAAAAAAAAGTCCCTGTGTAACAATACAGCTGCAGTTTCAATGACAACTCTTTTCAACCTTGGAGAATTCACCTTATCTAGGTTCTCACCTGTTACAGTTTTGTTTATTTGAACTATAAGTTCTGCAGAGGAAAAAACTTCTCTCGTTACATGTGAAGTATTCTGCATGAAATTGCATACTACACGATCCTGATCATTGCTTGAACCAGCAGATGCTAGTGTTATATAAACAAAAGAAAGGCCAGGCTCAACCACCAGGTAGAAAAAGTTATTGCCATTTGTTTTTTTTTTTTTTGTTGTTGCCTTTCTGAAAAAAGAATGCTCTCAGTTCAGTTCACAATAACTCTTCAGCTCATCAGAAAACCACAAATGTGTTCTACTGCAATTCTGGATGAGCCTTTCTCACAAAGAGGTCAGGAGCCAAAAGGACATAAGTGTTCTCAGGCCTTGAAATTACTCCTTCAGGCAGGAGGGAGGCATGCTGGGGGATCTGTCTGTATTGCACTTATATTGGCAAGGAGGCTTTCATCTCCAAGGCTGATGATCCCATACAGAAACTCCCTGATTCCCACAGGTAACTCTCCATGACTTCAAAATGTCCCACAATTTTACTTTCTAGTTTTAGTTAAGATTGTTGGCTGGTTATAACTTCTGAAAATATAGGAAACTGCACATTATAGAGTGTTTTTCTAGTCCATGTCTTCAACTTTAATGAAATTCTATTGAATTCTTTTTTTTCACTATATTATCTCTGATAAATAAAATACTAAAATTGACAAAAAGAAAGGGAGGAGTCTTCCAGGAATTTAATATGTATTAAGCAATAGGTGATAAAAATACCAGAAGGTAACACATGACAACTTCTAGTTTTACATAACTTGTAAAGAGTCAGCTCTGATGACTGCCATCTTATTACTTTGCATGAAAGGTTAAATAAATTTTTTTCCTCCTGTTGCCCTAGCAAATAGATGAACACATGAAGTACATGAAAAAAGGCAAATTGTAAAAACACACATATATTCACCTGTATTTCTTAGTTACTTTCAATCCATCCACTTGTCATTGGACTATTCATATTTAACTGCACTTAGTATACAGTAGCTTCCTAGCTCATAAAATATTGATTCAGGTTTTTTATCGTATATCTTTCTTGAACTTTGATCTTTCATACTTAGTGCTGCCTTGATGAAATATTTAGAAGTACATTTTCCATGTGAAAGGTAAATTTAGAGGTTTTTTATGGTATTCTCTGTTAATGCACTAGCTTCAACCCACATGAGACCCAAGCTGAACTCTATCTTGGTCACATTTAGTTGATTGCATTTGCAAAAATCTTCCATCCCAAAGCAACTTTTTTTGTTTAAGGTAAAGGTCTTTTTTTTTTTACTTGGTTGGAGTGGTTTACAACACTTCCTCACCAGGTACATTGAGAAAGCCTTGAGAAGATATATCCAAAGAACTAACTTTGATAGTTACTTCCCAGCAGATAAAAATGTATAACCTGTATAATAAAACAAGACTCCCAACTTAATGAAAAGTCCCCAAAAATTTAACCACAAAACCATCCAAAAAACACAGAAAACTATATATATTTATAGGCAGTGAATATTACTGAGTAACTTTGTCAAAGCAAGCAAAACTACAGCAATAACTCCTTCACCAAGTTCATCAATTCATATACTTAGCATTAGAAAAAATCCCAGACCCTTGAGGCTGAGAACTGATGAAGTCTCAGTTCATAGCTCATTCAACATACAGGATTGAATTCAGTACACAGGAACAAGCAAGGTTCAGCTAAAGCTTTTTCAAGTTCTGGATGACTCAGAAGGGTTCTGTCCACCATAGTTTGTCTGATAGCTGAATGTCTCTTGTCTCCACCTAGACATTAACTTTCACAAAGCCTGTAAAAACTCACTTAATTTTAAGACCTTCATCTCCTTGTTGTATTTGTTTGAAAGCAATTTTGGCTGAAGGCTGCCAAGGTTCTTAGGAATAGCGAGGTAGGGTTGCACACAGACATACATGTATACAGATCAAGAACAAACACCTGCTTCTGTTATAGCAGAGCTGTGTAAATTAGGATATGATTCTAAAATCAATGGAGCAGTATCTATTTAAGAAAATGGACAACCAATAGTAAGAGAATCCATCCCATTCTCTATTAAATTGTTTTGTATTTCAAAAGTACGATGTGGGCTTCTTCTCCAAAAGGACACACAATAAGGCACATCAATAAGCCAGTGAAAGCACATCTACACCAGTGCATGCAGCATGAGCAACAAATGTGAGAAGCTGAAACACAGCGTGCAGCTGGAAAACTATGATA
Source organism: Lichenostomus cassidix (assembly GCF_008360975.1). NCBI lineage: Eukaryota > Metazoa > Chordata > Aves > Passeriformes > Meliphagidae > Lichenostomus > Lichenostomus cassidix. The sequence goes on along the minus strand of NC_139479.1, from coordinate 23,217,719 downwards.
TAGTTGAAATCGTGGAAATTGTTAGTTTTGCAGTTGGACTCAATGATCTTAATGTTCTTTTCAAACCTAAGTAATTCTGTGATTCTGTGTTGCCTATTTTAAATGTGCTACACACAGCTCTTGATTAAGACAAGCTGGACAGATAGAAGTGAAAAAGCAGAGAAAGCCTCTCTGCTTTTTTTTTTCACACTCTAAATTTTAAATTCACAAAATATTGTGTTTAGGAGATGCTAGTATGGGGAGAAATTTCTATATAAAGTGTACCGAATATTTTCAATAGAAGTATATTTTTTTTAAAATCAGACAAGTAATGCGAAGACTGGAGTCAGTGTTGAAATTAAGATGCAGAACCAGGATATACTTTAACTTTTTAAATATTGTTCACTGCTTAACTCTCTGTCCAACCTTTATTTAGGGGAGTAATAAAGACTGTATCACCAAATACCAAATTTCACTGAAATTAAATGATGAAACTTTAAAAGACAGTCCTAAAGTACATCTACCAGCCACCTAGCCATATATTTAATTAAAAATATTTTTAGAAGTTGACAGCATAAACTCATTTTTCACACAATTTAACATCTGTGTTTGTTTTACTGAGACAGCTGGAATGTTAAAAGAATGTTGAAATTTGCATCATACAAACATTTTGGAAAGAGAAAAGTTGATATCTCAGATACAACCTGAAGACGTATACTTTTTATATGCAATGTATACTCTATATGTGTTTCTTATAACTACAACAGAGCTTTCTTTAAAAAAAAATCCAAACCAATCAAGGTTTTAATTCTGTATTTTTGCCCACTCTATTAGTTTCCAATGTAAGGAAGTTTTGATGCAGAAAAAAATACACAATACAGAAGCACAGAGAACTGTCTTACCTTCTGGCTCCCTGATCTTACGTCCTGCTGCAGATTTTCGTAGCACACTCCGTCCTGAGTTGAACAAGCTAGTTAACTCATCAAGGGGACTGGTCAATGACCTTGAGTTTGTAGGGCTGTATGGAAATGAAGATGATGAATTTGAGTTCAATTTCCTGTGATCCGCTCTTGCCACCTTTGGGGAGTAAGGCAGTTTGGAGAATGGAGAAGATGAACATCCAAGCTGAGCAGGATTGGGTCTCTGAGGTACTTTTGATAGATCTGAGTTTGTACCTGTTTTCCCTGCATTAATCAGAAAACTAGCACAAGTGTCTGGAGGAGATGCAAAATGTGTGGAAGCCCGGTAGGAAACAGGAGGTGGTACAGGAGGAGGGGGTGGTGGCAGAGGAGGAGGTGGTGTAGAAGGAGGAGTCACTTTGGCGGAAACATTGTACACAATCAAGCCTGGAGATATTGGTCTTTCATTCTCCCCTTTCTGGCCTTTGGAGTACTGGGGTGATAATGGACTTGTGCCTTCTGACTGCACAGGGTACTTTAGGTTGGTTTCCAAAACAGGAAGCTTTTTGACTTCTAGTGGCGTTAAAGGTGATTCATCGGAAGCAGGTGAACATGTGACGGGGGTTGGAGGGAAAACAAGAAGTGGTGGTCTGTGGGGCAGCAAGTTAGGGAAAGGTGCTGGAATGTCACATGAGTCTCTATAGATCAAAGCTGCTTGACTGTTTCCATCCAATGTTGCATCTTCAATGTTAACATTTTTTTTGCTTTCAAACAACAGCGGAGGAGATCCAGTCACTACTGGAATGATTCCACTACCATTGCTTCCTTCTTCTGGTAGAAAATACTTCATTTCTTCATATACAGACTCTCCTTGTTCTGGACTCTCCGCTTCAGCAGAACTGCTTTTCATTGCATTCCCTACCATTTCAATATAGACAGGCTCGTTTTCCTCCTCTTCTTGTGACATAAAGAGATTCAACACGCCGTGTTGTGGTTCATCAGTAGAAACTGCTCTCTGTACTGTCACAGTGTCATAGACACCTGGTTTAACTACTGTGCTTGTTTTTTTTACATCCCCAGGCTTTTGTCCAGGTATTTCTTCATAAGAGCCACTAAGTTTTGTATTGGGACTTCGTTTTGGTTTTCTGGGAGGTATTTTTTTCATGGTACTGTAGTCGTCACTGTGTGGCCTTGGACGGGTCAGTACTAGGAAAGTGAAAAAGGTCTGTGTTATTAACAAGTTAAAGTCAGTTTTTTCTTAAACTGGTCCAATACTTTAAGCCCTCAAATGTTACGCATTTAGTTTTACAATGAGCAGCAGTCACAAAAACAGGAATCCAAGCAAAAGCATAAATACTTCTAGGAATAAAATGCAGAATTTTCGGCTACCAAACCACAGGCCATTGCTACCTGGGCAAATTAATCTGCTTTAATAACCTCTACTACCGCTAAAAGATGAGGAACTCACACCTGAGGAGGTATATTTTGAATCCAAACGTGCACTGCAAGATCTGTAACACATGGAAATATGTGTTTGTTTCTCCTTTTGTTCCAAGGGAGAGGGACATGCTTTTAACTAGGAGTCTCAGCACAGTGCTACTTTGACACATACGTGACTGCCAGTAACTGAAATAACCCTCTTTTATGTAATATCTATAAAACTCTAATTATAGGATGATATTATGCCCCTCTCTTCTTCTTTTGTACTGCAGGTGTGGAAATAATTTATAACTTTAGGGAATCCCATCGCCTAAGGGCAAATCCCCAGCTGAGTATACATTTAACTAAACTAGATGTCTCTTCATAGCCTCAAGGCATGTATGGAGTGAAGAGACTAGACACCTAGATGATTGGTCTTTTAAGATCGAAATTAGATGGTATAAATCAGAGCTGGTTTTGGACAAAGACTCGGGACACTGATATAATTCTTGGAAAATGAGTATACGGTAGAGGAACTTGTCCTATTGTTTCATACATATAAGAACTCCAAAATTGTTTTGTGAGTAATTGTAAGCATTATTTTTAAGACTACAGATACATATATAAATTTTTGTTCTTTCAAAACACCTCTGCAAGAACTTTTTGGTTAAATCAATAATCTCTTACTGATTTGGGCACAGAAAGATGAAACCACTGCAGACCTCCTTAAACCATACTAGTGTAAAAATATGTTGAACATATTTTAAAAATCTCCTTAGAGATATTAAAACATATTAAAATTAAAACATATTAAAACATATTAAAAATATGTTGAGCATATTTTTAAGATCATATTTCAAGATCTCCTTACATAGATCTTGAATGAGCAAGGAAGAGATTAAGAAAAATGGACTCTCATCTCTGGAAATGGACATGAAACCACTAATTATTATTTTGAGAGAATAATAGAACACTATTATTTTCAAAGATGGAGATGCAAGGATTTCTAACCATTGTATGCAGGACTAGGGAAGGGTAAATACAGAGCTTTAAACCCAACCTGAAGGATCTTTCTTGATAAACCTAGAGGATCCTTTACACAAAGTATGACAAGTCAGGCTTATCAAGGAAAGCAGAATGCATTCCTTCCCTTCATTTTCTACCTGTTCACTTCAAGGGTAAAGGAGAATAGAACAAGTGCTTTAAGCCCTCAAACCGTGCTATGTGCACTGTAATGCACTGAGAAACTTAAGGACTTTTGCAGCACTTTCCTTCTATACAAAGTAAAAATCACTGTAACCAAATTATGGCAAAAAACCCCCAAGCAAACAAACAAACAAACAAACACTGAGTGCCTAAGTTAATCATTTGAGCATAAAGAAAAAGCATGAGAAAGTTTAATGTTTAAGTCAGTGAAATTCAAGATTTGAGCATTCTGTTTTAGTGATAGAACTATTATTCTAACAGTTTAAAAGGTGAAATAAAATCATCACTGGGGTAGAATAGCTCATGTTGACAGATTATTTCTTTCTAGAGGGAGTTCTACATAGGTGCTGGCTGTTGACAAACTAGGTAGTTAGAACACATGAGTACTATTTGCTGATTTGGGAACAAATGACAAATTGGCTGATTTTATTTACTGCCACTGAAATATTTCAAGGAAGCAGGACCTCTCAAAGGCATTTGACCATGTTTAAAAGGATCAAAGTGAAAAGAGTAAATCAATAACTCAGAATAGCATTTGTGACTGTCTCTGCCTTTATGCCTAACCTTCATTAGCGGTTTCCTTAGAAGCTGCCGACAAGCAGGCACTAACAGCCTCGTACGAGGCACTCAGTCGTGTGTTGGGGTCCCTCTTTGGTTTGGGAGGAGGCTGTTTCCTTGGTGATGGCAGGCTATTGCTATCATCCATGCTGAAAACAGAGTGCAGGGAGGGGGATCTGATGGATGACCCAGCCGCAGAATGTACCAAGCCGTCCACTGCCATGGGGACAGGGACTGAGCTGGAGTGAAAGTGCTTCGACGTTCGACAGGCGGCAAAGCTGTCCTCAGAGACCTTCCCGCCCTTGTCTTCAGCTCTGAAAACACAGAAAAGAGGCCCAGATGCATTATTCAAGCAGTAACAATGAACCTGTTCATGCAAACGTAACAACAGCTTTTTGGTAAACAATCTCACAACTCCCCTGCTGTGTGGAGGGGATGTGTGTAGTAATCTTCTGACAAACAAATCCAGATCAAGCTGCTAGCTTTCTTCCATTTCCTGTTTCATGATAAATCAGGACACCGGCCCTTTTTCACACAAATGCAGCCTTGCTTAAGCAGTCTCATATTGTTGATCAGACATTCACTGAATGAATTGTTCACACTTTGATTGCTACACATAATCGAAAGCTGGGTTTTCAATCTGAATGATAATTTCTGGGAAATCCATTTTAATAGAAAGTTACTGAGGCAGCAAATGCTGAGCCTTTATCATTATTTTCTAAAAAGACAACTATAAATTCTATTTAGATAATGCAAATCTTTAAAATACTAGATGACCTTTTTAACCAGCTAGATTGGCTGCTTGAGCAATTCCACCCAGATATCTATATATCTTCCAGTTTAAACTTAATTACTAATTTTTAATTTTAATAATAATTTTATTATTATGGTGTTATGTTTAGTTGTTTCAATTACAATTTGGGAACTTCAGATTTTCTACTTTTTCCCTTTTTTTTCCCCTCAATTTGAACACATATTGAGAAACAATCTTCCAGCTGCTTCCAACAAATTAATTTTGAATAAAATTCTAACATTTTATTCCTCCAAAAATCAAAATGCTGAGACCCTTTCCACTTAGAGTAGTAATGTATCAGATAGAAGATGTCTATACTGCCATTTTACAAAAAAATCCCCAAGCATTTGTCATTTTAAATTGTATTTCTGCATGGCAAATCACCAACAGAGCTGAAATTCATGCACAGGATATAGCCAGCTGCCCATGTAGTAAAAGAAATAGCAAAAGATGAAAGCATGGTGCTCAGTGGATAATTTGTTTTCACTGTAATGTTTAATTACAGTCTTTCCTACAAAGACATTTCCTCCAATATGTAATCACTGGGATATTTGGAGCTAATTAAGCAGATGCACTGCCATTTTCACTTTAATAAAAGTCACTGACAAAAGCAATGATAGCAAAGGGAGTTGTTCTGGATGAAAATTAAGTTCCTATGGAAAAATAAACATTTATATGTCCAGCAAGTTATAGACACATTCTTTCTATTGACACATACCGATTAACTGCAAATGCTAATTCTACCCATTCAGCTGTCTGAGAGAGAAGGGATCAGGGACTCAGTCCCTAGAGAATGGCTCTCCAGCATTTACTGGATTTGTAAAATAGGTACTCCTGAAAACTCTGATGTGAGTTAAACAAAAAACATTTGCCCATTTTAAAATGAAAGGGTCCTCCTCACTATCAATCTGCTTGGTTCGGTAAGAAATCAAGATTTCTTAGTCCGAACTTTACTGTATTTTAACATTTTCCTAGTTGTTTTTCATTATCTTGGCAATTTCTCAATGTTGGTATTTTAAGTTAGAGGAATTTGTCTTTTTCTTGTTTGGTCTGATGAACGTTAAACTATAATCTATTTATCATAGAATTAGAAGTATTTCTGTAAAAAATAAATGTCTCAGAGACTTGAATAAGTTCTTCTATGCTCAGTGTCCCCTGAATAGTATATGGGAGTTTCCTTAATTTTCCAGACTTAATTACCTGATATACAGGGAAAAAACATGACCTAATATTGATTAGGAATTAGCATATACTTGAGAATCATCTTGCAATCCCTCAGTCATTTCTATGGTTTTCTAAGAAGAGAAGAAATTCACAAAAACTGAAGAGACTCGTTAATTCTTCACAGCAGGTGTTTCCCATCCTACCTTTTGTGGCCTTCTTCTGGCCTGTTTCGAGCCTCTACCTTTTCCTTGTGGTAAGTAGAATTCATCTCATTGCGGAGCCGGTCATTTTCCCGAGCAATGTCAGAAGCATTTTGAATAACCAAGGCATCATATGCTTTCAATCCCATGTCCTCAGCATTCTGCAAGAAGCTTTTGATTGAGGTGACCTCTTGCTGTTTGATGCTCATCTTCTGCAGCAAGCGCTGGCGAGCTAGAAATCCTCTTATAACTACCATAGCAGAAGGAGAAAATATGGAGCAGTGAAAGACAACTAATAGGGGAATTAACTTAGTATCACTGTGTTTTCTGCTCATGTAAACATGAGCAAGCCAAGTTCAGTCAATATCTTATACTAATTAGGAAAGAAATCTGAATGCACATAAATAACATAGTAAAATGGACCTCTTTCCCTTTTCTACTGCCAATGCTTAAAACAAAGTAGTAACAGTAAATTCATAAATTTGAGCTCTCAGAACTCAAAATGTTTACTTTCACTGAATGTTATTTTTTATTACATTAAAACTGAAACATAGATGCATAATACAGATTATGAAAGCATACATTTCCACTGCAAAGGTCAAAAGATAGTTTGTTTCAAAATAAAAGCCTGGATAAATTAATTGCATTAAATGCGGTAGGAATTAAATGATTGCTGTTGGTCAGATTTAAAAATGCTTTAATTATTTCAATGTACCTAAAACCCCATCAAAATAAAAACCAACACAAGATTTTTTTTCACTTAAAGACCTTTCACTGCTCATTTCCTTTCATCTAAAACAATTAGATTAATTTAATGCAAATTTCTCAAATGTATCTGTCACATCATGTCTGCATTTTTCAGTTAAAAGTTTTCATCTACATTGCATCAGCTTCATGTATCTATTAGACTTGTTCTTCACACTCTTTGTCAGCTTTATGCTGGGAAAAGATTTTAGTCCATCTCATATAATAGCTTTCTCTATCACTTTTGTATGTATGTACATTCATTACAACAAACCCTACCCAAATACCACCTGGTGGCCTGGATTTTAAAGAACACAGTTGATCAGAAACACAAGGCACAGGGACCTCTGTGGCCATGATAAATTGTCCATAATTTTAATCCCTGTGCCTGCAACAGGTGATTTTACTAGACTCTGAACCTGTTTGGGCTTGGAAGGAAGAAATATGCTAACAGAAAATATTGAAGTTCCACAAGATCATGTTTCCTTTCAGATCTAGAACCACTGCTGTGTATCTCACAGGGAAGAACCTGTGTTAGAATGATTTGCCTGTTGCCTGACATACTGATGGTTTTTAGTACATCACTTTACATGTACCAAAACCAGGTCAAACTCCATCATTGCTTATTATGGTTACTCTCATTCTGGTCAATTGAAAGTTTTTCATATGTGAAGTCAGCAGACAATAGCCTTCGTAAGATGTGTGTTTGAGTTTGCTGTTTAACCAAAAATGTTAAGATTTCAAGATTAAAAAGTTAAAATGCATCAGGTATTTAGAACAACATAATTAAGTTTCAGATTTAGGATCACTGCAGAACAACATTAAATGATGAAGAGTCAAGCTGAAATAATCTAAAGGAAAAATGTCAACAGAGAAAGATACAATTAGTCTCCTAGGAATTTAAAATGTTAGTGAATAAAATAAGCATAGGGTAATGTAAGGCACTTTCTATCACCTTGTAGTGCCTTGTTTAGATACTAAAAATAAGATTCCTTTTTTAGAGATGATCAGTGCCCAGCTGACAAGATATAAGAAAGACTAATATTAACATATCAATGCTGTTTCTATCCAAAATTCACTGGGTTTGAAAATTTTCAAGTTGAGGTACTTTGACATAATTTCTAACAATAATTTATGATACTCAGCTTTGAGGATTTATACTTTTATAATCACAACCAATCAATGCCTTTAGTTACATTCCATAAAATCTGACTTCTTTAAACCCTGAAACATTATTGCACTTACCCAATTTACTTGAAAAAGAAATTAATATTAAAGTTATTGAAGACAATTTTATGAGAGTATTTGCAGAAGATACTGATTTGCAATGGATAGATGTTACTGAGTCTGAATCCAAGGGTTATAGTTGCAAAAAGAATGAATACATGCACAGAATATTATCAGAGTTCACCGCTCACAAATATGAAAATTTCAAAAGACCTTAATAATTAAAAAAATGGTTTTTTTTTCTAAAATATTCTCTTTAAACCTATCTTCTGCAGAGCAGAAATAATTAAGCACCAAATCTTGGGTGACTTTAGAAAAAAAACTCCTGTATATTAAAGTAACATTTTTGCGAGAGTCTGTGTGTGCGTTTTTAACTTGACTAAAAAAAGATTAGTTACACCACCTAGGCTGGTTAAAACAAAGAAATTCACAGATCAGTCCTCTGATAGGATTGTTAGCAGGCATGAATGAGCAGCTTAGAGCAGCCTGCTAGAATGGTCCAGTAAAATGAGATCCAGCAGAAGTAGTTGTAAGATTTAGAGACTGTACAGCTACTCTGGATTATGCACATTCATCAAAATTAAGGAGAAACATTCAACAAAGTTTTACTGGGAAGGGTTGGCAGACAGACATCCCTCCTTTGCACACACTTTCATGATTTGAGTAGTTTAGGTTTTTCGTGAAATGATAGACATTTCTCCACACTTCCTTCTCTATGAGAACATTTGAAAGATTTTGGGTTTGGTTCAACACAGAACAATTTTACAACCTAAAAAACTGCTGTGAAATGAAATTGTCAGCTCCTAGACCTTTACTGCTCAGTTTTGTCTACTACTGTGTGGATACTGGGTACAATGATTGCCTTCTGAATTTGCTCCTCATTTATGTAGATCTAAAATAATTCTCACTTATGCAAATTAAAATAATTGAGGTTAGCACCCACAGGGCAGAAAAAGATCTATTTCTTTAGAGTTCATCTAAGGATAAGGATTAGAATAATCAGAATTTCAGTAGACCATGGATCCGGGTTATGTGACAAATGTATTAACTATTGTGTATACAATGTATTCAAGTTAATTCCTCATCTACATGAACTGTGATGGAAGAACTTCAGCAGGATTGCCCTTTCTACAGGTACAAACAATTTTTACAGTGATTCCAGTCAAAAAATACCATATGTAGTCCTCATACCTGTGGAAAAAAAAATGACCAAGTCTCTAAACTCACAGATCCATTTTAAAGTAAAAGTGTTTCTACACATGCTTTCACTTTAGTTTGACCCCCTTCTTTGCTTGTGTAAGATAAATTTCAGGATATGAGAAAGGACTTATCTGGTTTGCTTTGTTTTGATTTTTTCCTCCCAAATTTAGTGGAAGGGATTGTTAGTTAGATTGAAGTAAAAAGAGTTGATAGTCATTTTGGGCAAGACCTATTTCCCCTTAAGTTAAGCCCTTATTTTAGTATATTATGCTACATTTGAAGCCTGATACAGAAATTGGAATCATAGAATCAGAATACCCTGAGTTAGAAGGGACCCACAAGTATCATCAAAGTCCAACTCCTAGCCCTGAAAGGACATCCAATAGTCACACTCTGTGCCTGAGAGCATTGTCCAAACACTTCTTGACTTCTGTCACCCTTGGTACTATGACACCAGGGAGCCTGTTCCAGTGCCCAACTACCCTCAAAGTTTTGTGATGACCCCTTGGGTCCTGTTACTGTCACCAGTGAGAGGAGATCAGTGTCTGCCCCTCTCCTTCCCTTCACGAGACGGTTGTAGGCTGGTGTGAGGTCTTCCTTCAGTCTCCTCCAGACTGAACAGACCAAGTGACTTCAGTCACTTCTTGTACAGCTTCCCCTCAAGGCTCTTCACCATCTTCATAGCCCCTCCTTCCGATATTTTCTAATAGCTTTATTTCTTTCTTATATTGCAATTATTGTGAATATTTGGCTATTATTCAATATCATTCAATAATATTGAATAATATTATTCAATATATTATTCAATAATGGTATTCAATAATATTGAATATCAGGAGAGATCTAGATTCCAAAGTCCTCTGGATGTAAAGGGTGAGGGGATAAAAGTGTGGATGTGCATCAGGACATTACACCATTACTCACTAAGCATCACTGGGGCAGAATAAAGTATATGAATCCCAATTTTAGGATTACCTAAGAACAATCCACTGGTATCCTATTCTATTCCAAATCTGCCAGAGCTCTTTGGCATGCTAATTCTACAAGTTTACAATTGCACCTGTTTGCAAAAGGCAACTTCTTTCATGAGCTAATGCCATGAGACTGATCTCTAACTACTGCTTACTCATCCAAACTCCTGATTTTCTCAGGTTTCCCAGATCATAAAAAGCATGCAGATGAGCCATAGGTGAAAACACACACTTTTGGTGAAAATGACTTTTCAAGTTACCCTAATTAAGAAGGCTAGAAGCAAAACCAAGAAAAATATTTTGTAAGGAGCCAATAAGACCTACTATCTTCATTCTTCAAGCAACGTTTGGAGATCTGTTCTGTTCTGCAAAATATGGATATATCTGAGGATGTTTTAAATTTTGGTGTTGGGTTATATTGACTCATTCTGTGTGCAAATTGGATTCTGAAAGGTAAATATTTCCTTTCTTTGATAAGTCAGCATAAGAAGGGAAAGAGGATAAACTGTTATTGTTTTTCAAAATGCATAAAAACAATTGGGTAATTTGCATTTAAAAAATCAAGCTCAAGTTATAAACTCAGCTGAACTGTGGTGTCTGTTACCTGTCATTTTCCACATTCATTTCTGAACTGTTACTATTTGGATTTCACTTGCTTCAGGTTTTCTCTTGGTTTCTTTTCTTTTTCACTACATGCTTACAGTGAGGAATAGATAATTAAAATGAAAGGGGTTTATATTTATTAAGTCTGCAATATTATGTGTTTGACAAAAAAACCATCACAAGATAAGACATTGTCTTTTTAACTTCCTTTAAATAGGTGAAAATGGGAATAGTTGCAGACATCAACCAACTAGATAAATAATGAATGGTGTGAAAGCAGCTTCTTCAAACAAAGCAATATTCATATTTTCAGCAGTTATTTCCGATTTTGATAGGAAATGGAGCATAAGTAAGAAGAAATCAGGAGGCAGTGAATAGTACCTCCTTTTAAAATTGTGCCAAAAAATGTCAGTGTGACCTTAGTAAAAATGCGGGCATAAAAGGGAGAAAAATGCCTCAACTTAAAAAAGTAGTGGTCAAATACGAAAGCTGTAAGAAAAGGGTAAAAATGAGGACTACTAAACATACTAAATTATCAGCTTTGTATTTACTGTTGATATATTTGAAAATATTCCAATTTTTTCATCACTGTTACAATACTTGGTTTGCAAAAAGAAATTAAAGGTGACATTAATGAAAAGGTCACTTGAAAAATTACTGAACATACTAAAAAAATAAAATATTCAAGATCCTCTAAGTTTTAATTACATTCAATAGTTTGTCATAACATTATGTTTGACATACAGAAAATGCAGGAATCACCAATATCAATATCATCTCCAAAAATCTGTATATATCTGTAGGAAAATGTATAAAATACAGCAACTATTCAAGGTGGAGAAAACCTCTTTGTTATACAGTATTCTTCTCAGTGTACAAAGCACCAGCTTAAGAATACTTGTTCTGTAATTGTTACCTTTTTGGCAGGTTATAATTTTCTTCTGAAGCTGAAGGCACAAATCATTGAGATGGTCAGCTTGCCAGTACTTAAGAAACACTTTTCGGACTCCTATCTAGAATACAAACAGCAGAAAAATCATCAACAAAAAAGGCCAAAACAATGACAGGTAAATAGTGATAGCATGTTAACAATCCAGCAAAGGGTAGAAATAAGATCTGCAATTTAGGAACAGTACAATGCCAATTCTTGGACAGAAATGCAGTTATCACTTGGTTGAATAAAAGATGTATTTGTAAAGGATGAACAAGCTGTCAGACAGGTAGTTCCACTTCAGTTCCAAAAACATCCAGAACAAATAGTGCAATCTTCAAGTTAAATAGAAGTTGGGGAAAAAAGCAGTCTGAATCTAATTACTCTAACGTGTTAGACAACATAATAGAAAATAATGTTTAGCTCATATATAGCAGAGGGCTGTGTGCATAGAAAAAGGTGACAAGACAAACCCATGTGGAACAGAAAATGGTGAGATATATGCCATCTGTACAACAGGAAGAAAACTGAAGTTGGAGGATTGGAGAAACTCACTGTCATTACTGACAATGATTCCTAATATGCAGTAAAATTATGAACGCTAGTTCCCAGCCTTGCTTTCTGAAGCTGTGCTGTGGGTCTCCTTTCAGAATCAAAGCTACACAGTCAGAGACAGAGGGACTCATTTGTGAAAAATAATCTCCTAAGTATTGATTCTGGTGTTGTGTAGTAGCTTGGTTTAATTGATCTGGTTCTTGAAATAACAATCATTAGATGCTCTTACTGCTTTAGAGACAAATTTAGCTAGTTAGACCAAAAGAAAACACCTTTTTTTTGATAACTTCTGAACAAGCTCAAACAGTCCTTTAAAATTCTTTTCTGTATTTTCTTCAAAAGCATTCCTTTCTAATAGACCTAAAAAACCACATACAACCTAGCAACTCTAAACCCCACATACAACCTAGCAACTCTAAAACCAGCAAATAAGTGGGGGGGAGGTGGGGGGGGGGAAACATACAATAAAACAAATTCTTCTCTCAGGGATTTTGTAGAAGTAACTTTCCTCCACTTCATAGAAATAAAAGGAACAGTGTCAGAGAACTGTGCTACCCAATGAAGATTCAAGCTTCTGCCTAACTAATAATTTTTTTATGGCTAATAAACATGCAGATTAATTAATACAAGTCTGGCTGAAGTGGCAGAAATTCATTCCAACTCTTGTTTGTCTTCAGCTTACAAGCTCATTCTCTTTTCATTGAAACATCCTGTTCCACTGATGTTTTTTAGTTTAGATGTGGGAGACAGGTATCGGGAGGGTTCTTTGCACACCCTTCTAAATAATTGTTTTTAATCTAAACACTCTCAGATGTACTGCCTGGTAGCGTTGGAGAACAGAAAGCCAGAACATGTATTTCGTGGCTGAACTCCATTAAGTAAATTTAGAAATGATTGTGGCAAACTTCTGTCTCTTGGCTTCCTTTCTCTCTACTCTAGAGAGCAACTATTTTGAATCAAATATTTAAAAAAGTCTATGGACTTTTTCAAATCCTGAAGTTTGAGCTAACAATGATGGTGCAATTGTTAGTCTTTTAGTTAAAATCAGATGAACTCAAATTGAGAAACTGGAATGCTTTCTAATTTTTTTCTGTTAGTATCTCTTTTCCTAATAAAATAGTCCCTTTTGAATTCTAGCAAAGTGTGTGGAAGTAAGGTGATAAAAAAGACGTTTTACTTGTCTTGCCATTGAAGAAACTCAGAAACAGGGAATAGGCTTTCTTTGCATGGTGGCTAATCTGAGGGAATCTCACTGAGCTCCAGATGTGCACTCGCATGCTGCTCTTAGGGACATACTCTCCTCATTTTCTTGACTGATGACTTCCAACACAAGTTTTCACTTTTCTTCCTAAACTTTCAAAATTCCCTATTTGCCTGATTATCTTAACACTCTGACTTCCCTCATCATCTGTTCTGGAATCTACACCTTCTCCTTCCAGAGGGATTGCTAAATTTCCTGAGGAATCTTTACCTTTGTCCCCTTATTTAATTAAAAACCCTTAAGAAACAGAGGTCAACCGCTTTCTTCTTTGGTTTAAATTTGCTTCTATTTTGGTCACGTAATCTTGTATCATGAATAAACAAACTCTTCATGTTTCCCTAGCAAACCATGTCAATTTTCTCCTGTCTTCCTGAGAAATATTCTACTTTTGTACCTTCAACTTTTTTCCAGGATAACAAGACTCTACCTTTACTCTTCCCATCACATTTACTCTGTCACTAAACCTTGCAAATTATGTAATATCTGCCAATTGAACAGTTTTTGTCAAACCACATACTGAACCATACTGAACTTGCCTTATTACTAATTTTGATTACTAACATCTTCATCTTCTGGCTTACATCACCTTAAATACAGAATTTTTCCATAAAAAATAATTGAATTATTATTCCTATGGTTAACTGTAATTAAATTATCATGTGGCTATTGTAATTACCATTTCATCTGAGCAACTCTCAGACAAAGCCTGAACACAAACACTTAATAAAATTATATTCCTCAACTCTGATTACATTTTCTCTTTATACTCCACCTTTCCTTTCCACAAACTGTCTACATCACACTGGAGTCTTGTTTTTCCCCCTTCTCAGGCTTGTGCCAAATCACCCAATTTTTCTCCATTTCTGCCCTTTATCCTTTATTGCTCAGAGTCCTGGCTTCTCCCCTTTCTACACCAATATGGTGATACTTCGACAGTAGAAAAGGGGATGAAAAAGATGAAAGATGAAAAGGGTGTGATTTTCAAACCTTAAAAAAGCCCTTATTACTAGCAGTGCCCATGGAAAAATTAAAAATCCTATTCTCAATCAGTCTCATTATTGACACACTGGTCGGTAACATTTAGCTATATTTCAAATGTGTGACTTAACTGAACACTGAGCTGCAATTTATTGTGCAGTGTGCAGTCACAAAATCACAGTCAAGACAATTGCTGAAGCTTGTGTTGGTTTAGCTACAAGTGCCTAGCATTGCAGGGTCACAAAGTTATCTCAGGGACATGCAAAGCCTTATTGCTCTCTTCTCTCATCCCACACCCTGGGAACAATACAAATAGAGTTACTGTGGCATCACTTATGCCAGGAACTTCATTAGTAGGAGCCTGCTACAATTTTTAAGTGAATGAGGAAATGCAAAATGTCAATACAAATCCATTTTAACATTCAGATAAAAGCTATTTATAGATTTTTACATCATATGCCAGGTCTACAGAGAGCAGAGCTCTAGACAGAAGCACGTATAGCAGAAACTGCTATTACACATTTGATTATGTTAGAACAGATAGAAATCTCTGTTGCTTAGTCTTTGAACTAAATCTGAGACCTTCTAAGGCTGACCAAGAAAACAAGCTAGTCTCACTACCCTCTATACAGTTCTGGTGTTCAGTGAAAGCAATAATGATGAAAAATGTTGGAATTTCACATGTCACATATCAAAACAGTTTTTGAGGCTGCCACCTGTCTTCATTCTGGTTTCTAATCACAAAATGTTTCCTGCTTGACTAGGGGAAAAAAGGTTCAAATGTTCTTCCACTAAAACACTGACTTTTCAATATTTTTTCTGGACTACAAAGTGCTCTCATCTCAGTCTGAAATTTTAATGTCATTCAGACTCCTGTAAAAGTAAACCATCTGTGAATTACAGTCATAGTTATTTTAATAAGGAAAGCATTAGGTTTTAAAATGTTAATTTTCAAAATGACACATTTTTTAAAAATTAAGTAAAATTGTCATTGATGACTACCAAAGCTTCAATTGCTGCTACAGGCCTCCTTTTTATTTTTTTTTTTCTCCTGGAAGGAAGGAGAAAGAATGGGAGGGAACTGTTCTTTCTCTTTCTTTTTTTTTTTTTAATTTTACCAAAAAGGTGTAGGATGTAGAAGTATAGACATTCAAAACTATGGAATGGATGCTGAGATGGTGTGTAGGTGGCATGGAGGCAGTATTAGCTCATACTTAATAGGTGTCAAGGGAATCTGTAAAGCTGTTCTTTAGTTTAAAAAAGGCAATTTGTGGGAGTGCTATGTGTTTCTGGCAGTACTTTCAAAATAGCTACCTACAAAAGACAGAGAACTATAGTCTAATGATATTTTACACAATGACACACATTTTCACAGAGCATTAATGAAATTTAGAAAAAAGCCTTAATACTATTGTAAAATGTGTTCTTGCAGTGTACATGTCTACAAAAATATTATAATGACAAATAGATTTACACGGCAGTAATTTTTATGGACTGAAATTTTATTTTTAAAGGTTTACTCTCTCTGTTTTGCTTCATACATTTCAGAAGTCCTTCTTTGTCTCTGCAAACTAGTGACATTGCACTGTGGTACCTACTGAATAAACCCACATTTTAGCTTAGTTTATATATGGCCTTAATATAAAGTATGTGAGTAGTCTGATATTCAAGCAAGTGACATCAAGCATTTATGTAAGTTCTTGTCAGGAGCTCAACTTTAGGGAGGAAAACTGTCATTCAGGTCTCTGGCAAAGGGAAGAATAATGGTCACTTGTTTTCCATAAACTGTACAAACTTCACAGCTCTTCATACTTGTGTGGAACATGAAAAACTGCCTTACAGGAAAGGAAAGGAAGTGATCAGGAAATATAAGATTCATGTAACAAACACTCAGTAGGGGAAACTACAGTGTGTGTGGGCAGTGTCTGGCCAGGCCAGTCTTTTGGTAGCACTGGTGAGGTCAAAAGACACTCTGGTGGTTTCTGCAACCAGCAAATTATTGACAATATATAATGGGGTGACAAGATGAAACAAAAATATAATGGGACAATATAATTTCACTGACATAAGCCAAATATGAGGAAAAAAATAAATGCTTCTGTTTTGATAATTTCTGTTAGTCTGAAACCCCCATGGGATTTTTTAAAATTGCCTAAAAGAAAATAGACTTTTAAAGAAAGATATTCAAAACAAACAGGAAATTGACTTCCAGCACAGTTAAAATTACTAAATAAGAAATGAATGGACTGGCATACAATTTATGAGCACTAAAGTTTTCCTACTTGAGGGAAAAAAAAGTTAAGAATCCCTTCTATATTAGATTGCTTGAAAGTACTCCAGTAATTCAGCATATCAGATACAAAGCAATTCGTATAGCATGACCACTTTCATTTTAAGCCAAAATAAACCATTCTGTTTAAAAAATAACTTAAAAGACTCTCTGAACTAAGCATAAAATTTACAAATGTATGATTTCATACACTTCTGCTCATTCCTCTGATTTAATCATATGCCACTTATGTTCAACATTCTACTATTTAATCATAAATATTCTTTTTCCCACAAAGGACCACAGTGTGCTAATATTACATACTAATACATTGAAATTAAAAAATGCTTAAAGACAGCTCTATCAAATCCAATAAATTACACACCTATGGAACAGTAATAAAATATTATTTTCTCTCTGACTGGTAAGAACTGTGGATCAGATTTTGTTTTCCCTTTGCAGTTCTAGAAGTGATAGAAGAATTAAAAATCTCTAGATGGACTTCTGGGATTTCTCTTTATTGAGGACATATTCTCTGCTTTAACATTCTTGAGTGCAAGTTTGACAATACATCTCCACACTGGCAGGGATAATTTCTCTACAAACACTGCTGGCTCCCGAAACAGCTTCAGCAAAGCTTGTCATTGTAAAAGTGTGAACTGGCACTAACACAGTACCTACCTCATGTAACTACCTCATTTGGAGCTTCATTAAAACATTCCGACTGACTGTCCTGTACTGCTTATTTCATACCTGGTGAGTCTTTGGATCCCATTTGAAACTTAAAACTTGTCTTACTCTTTTACAAATGAGTTATCTCTTGTGTTCAGAATTCCAAGCGACTGGTAAGAAGGAATCATTCTTAGGTTAGAAGAAGCACACTAAAAACTGGAAAGATAAACTAAGACAAATTTTTTATTAGACATTTTAAAGGATGGCTATCTTTTAACCAGACAAGCATTTCTAGCAGCCAAAGGCTGAAATATTCACTTTCAGTGAAGTCTGACCTTTGCAGTGTTTCTATTTAGCAGATGCACTTTATAGTAAAAGCAAATTAAACTGATGTTTTGTTTTTCTTCTGGTATGGTATTAGTTGTTTTTATTTCCACAAGCTCCATCTGAAGTAACTCAGAAGGGTTAATTACAGACTAGTGACCTTAGCTAAACAAAATGTAGAGCTCCAAGTTTTGATGAGAAAGCTCAGTAAGCTATGAGCTAATTCTTTTTTATTGAATTTATATTTGCAAGCTTAACAGTGTGAAGAATGATAATCCAAAGAAATGAAAGTTTCCTTATGTCAGTAAAAAGAGCCAAGGACTGTTTGTGCCCATGCTTCTCCCAAAGCATGATAATGTTTGCAAAATAAGTCATGCCATTGGGACGGTAGGTTTTGCTTAGCTAATGCATCACTGTGTGACAACACATGAACACATGAAAATGGGGATTTCCTAATATAAAGACCTTCACATATTCTGGAGGACAGGAGATTCTTCTGCTTTACATAGATCATCCAGTAGTTCTGCTCAATTTAATGCTAAGGTTACTAAATATCACCTCACTGATTTCTCCAGGGGTTAAAGAAGTCTATTATTTTCACTTTTTCTGAAGTAGGAATGGTTTGTTTTGATTTAGAAATCTAAATTTCCCTTACATCAGATGTTCTTAAAAGTCACAGCAAGTAGCTAAGCTTCTAGTGATCAAGTATATATTTAAGCTGAAAGAATACCTTATCAAGACTGCACACAGAGTCAAGATGCAAAAATTGCCTTTCATTAGTAGCTCTGCACTTTCATAATTCCAGTACTTAAGTTAAGTGCATGACTGACACTGCATGGTATGTCAGCTTCAATGAAACAACTATTTTATTGTCCTAGTTTAGTTATCTCCCACTCAGCTTACAAAAAACAACATTTAATAAAGCTATCAACACTTCCATCCCTACATGACAAAAGGCAAGCCCGCAGAGAAGAAGACCAGCCTGGCTGAATAGGGAGCTTTTGCTGGAACTCAGGAGCAAAAGAAGTTTATCTATGGAAGAAGGGGCAGGCAACTTCGGAAGAGTACAAGGACATAACTATTTCATGTAGAAGAAAAGGTCAGAAAGACAAAAGCTCTGTTAGAACTCAATTTGACCATGCTGGGAAAGATAATAAAAATAATTTCTTTAAACACATTTACAACAAAAACAGGCCCAAGTAAAATCTCCATCCTTTATTGGACGCAAAGAGGAAAAGGCAGAGGTATTTAATGCCCTCTTAGCCTCAATCTTCAGCAGAAAGACTAGTTATATTCAAGGCAACCAGCTTCCTGAGCTGGTAGACAGGGCCAGGGAACAGAATATATTCCTTGTAATCCGAGAGGAAGTAGTTAGAGACCTATTGTCCCACTCAGACACTCACAGGATACCAGATGGGATCCATCTGGGGGTACTGAAGGAGCTGGCAGAAGAATTTGCTAAACCTCTCTCCATCATTGATCATCAATCCTGGCCCACCAGGAAGGTCCCATATGACGAGAGCTTGGTCAATGTGATGCCCATCTACAACAGTGGCCTGAAGGACGATTCCCCCTGTCAGCCTGACCAGGGAAGATTATGGAACTGATCATCCTGACTGCCACCATGCAGAACATACAGGAAAATCAGGGGATGAGACCCCGCCAGCAGGAGCTTAGAAAAGGCAGGTCCTGCCTGATCTCCTTTTATGACTAGGTGACCTGTATAGCGGATGAGGGAAAGGCTGTTTGTTTACCTGGACTTCAGTAAAACCTTTGATACTGCCTCCCCCATATTCCTGGAAAAGCTGGCAGCTCATGGCTCGGACAGGTGCACTCTTTGCTGGGTGAAAAACTGGCTGGATGGCTGGGGCCAGAGAGTGGTGGTGAATGTGGCTGGTTCCACATCCACTTGGCAGCTGGTCACTAGTGGGGTTCCCCAAGGCTCAGCATTGGGTCCAGTCCTGTTTAATATCTTTACCGATGGTTTGGACTGAGTTACCCTCACAACACCAAGGTGGGTTGGAGTGTGGATCTGCTGGAAGGCAGGAAAGCTCTGCAGAGGGATCTGGACAGGCTGAATCAATGCACCAAGGCCAATGGTATGAAATTCAATAAAGCCAAGTCTCAGGCCACACTTTGCTCACAACCACCCCAGGAAGTGCTTCAGGCTTGGGGCAGAATGGCTGGAAAGCAGCCCAGCAGAAAAGGACCTGGGGGTGCTGGTTAACAGCTGACTGAACATGAGCCAGATGTGTCCAGGTGGCCAAGAAAGCCAATGGCATCCTGGTCTGTATCAGCAACAGTGTGGCCAGCAAGGCCAGTGAAGTGATTTTGCCCCTGTATTCAGCACTGGTGAGGTCACATCTCGAATTCTGTGCCCAGTTCTGGGCCCCTTATTCCCATAGAGAAATTGAGGTGCTGGAGTGTGTCTGGGGAACGGCAATGGAGCTGGTGAAGGTTCTGGAGAGCTCCTCTGAGTAGCAGCTGAGGGAGCTGTAGTTTTTTAGCTTAGAAAAAAGGAGGCTCAGGGGTCACCTTATAACTCTACAACTACAATTAAAGTAGGTTGTGACAAGGTGGGAGGTCTGCCTCTTGTCCTAGACAACTGGTGACAGGACAAGAGGAAACAGCCTCAAGCTGTGCCAGAGGAGGCTCAGATTGGACATCAGGGAGAACTTTTTCACTGTAAGGGTGATTAAACATTGGAATTGGCTGCCCAGGGAGATGGTGTAGTCACCATCCTTGGAAGTGTTCAAGCAACAACTCCACATGGCGCTTAGTAGCTTAGTTGATGTGGTGTTCAGTCAAAGGTTGGACTCAATGACCTTGGAGATCTTATCCAACCTTAATTATTTGATGATAATAAATACTTGCTTCTAACACATAAGCTGCTGAATCAAGCACCAGACATTGGCTAGCTAATTGTGTTTGCGCTTATCCTCTCCTAAACAGTAGAAAATAAATCAAAGTTGGACTCTGGTATTGGATCTTCTGCATTTTTTGTCTATTTGAAAACAGACTGCAGTATTTACAAGAGAAGAAAGAACATGTTCTGTGAGTAGGGTCTGGGCTTTGTTGTTTTGTTAGCTAATAAAACCAAACACAACTTATGTGAGAAAGAAAAGATAAATTGTTAAGCAGGAAATAAATACAAAGATACCATTTTCTTTATTCATTTTCAGGGATTTTACTTCAGAACACTTTCCCCTCTCCCAGGTTAATATCACCTTTCTCAAAATGGGATGGTGAGGTACATTATCAGAAAGAAGTTAAATAAAGTATCATCCAGATTCACTCAGCTAAAAAGTCCAGATCTTTTCCCCCCTCTGCTGTGGAGCTTATTGGCAACTTCATCTTCTGATGATAATATATAAGCAGGAGGTTGATTTCAGACCTGTGTTGCTTTCTCCTAAACATCATCATTTTTGATGAGTCTATTTTAGCTACCTTTTTGGTTCATTTATCTACCTGAATTTGCAACAGCTCTTCAGGGAAGTGCATGTAACAGCGTTGAGAAGACAATTTTTTATTTATTCATGAACTCCTGCAACAAATAGATTTTCAGTTCCAGCACTGACTCATTTGAAGTAGTTACTGCTGGCAACAGTGGTTGAATAAACTGGTTATATGTGTAACCCCCTGCTTCTTGGATGATTTTTGGTGATGCACTACAGATGACTCCTTTCATCTGACTTTGCTAACTGACATCATCCTTGCTTCCTAATTCCTTTTTTCCTTTCTTTTCCACCTCCCTCCTTCTCCTTTTCAAATGTTTTCTTAATTTTTTCAGAGTCCTCTGCTGTAAAAGCATAGAGGAGAGCACTCATGACAAATGCAGATTGTGTAAGCTTCTTCATTTAGATTGTTATTTAAAGTTCAACTTTCATGATTAGTCAAATGAATCAAAAAGATAATTGAGAGAGAGATTATGTGACACAGACATTAGTCACTACAACTGATAGCTGGGTAAGTGGTTTTGTATCACCTATACAAAATATGTTGGTACCAAGTTGGTTTTCATGGGGCATTTAAGAAATTTGACTTAGAGTGAATTTTCTTCTTTAGTTTTTTTTTTTTCCTATGCTCTCCATCTTTCCATTTGTTGTTTATAGCTTTCTGAGACTTGAAAAAGGTGTACAGAGAAAGTCACTCATTTTTTCAAACCTTGCTCCTTTTCGTTTAGTCTGTTGCCATGTGCTTCTTAGTCACTGAGTGACAATGCTATAACTCACCCCCAAACCCTCCTATTCCATTTAACTTATCAGTGTCTCTGAAGAGTTTTGTTCCTTTCTGGTCTGAGATATAATGCGTTGTGCACTGCTGCAGTTTTGCACACCTGACTTCTCCTGGTCTTAATGAGATTCTGGAGTCAGTACTTCTAAAATCCGTTTAAGAACACAACCTTCAGACCTCTGCATGATGGCAGGATTCGGTTTTGCTATTTCCTTTTAACATTTTTGTCTTCCAAGCCTTCAGGCTTGTTTTCAAATGCCAATCACTGCAGAATCACTAGTCTTGAGCTCTAGGCTTTCACTGATGACCAACTGTTTGGCTGGGGCTTTTTTTGTGCTGTAACAATGGTTCTTGGCTCCACTGGAAATAAACTTGATAGGCCTCCTGCCCTGTGTTTTGTGACTGGAGAACACTATGCAATCAATGTTACACAGCTTTTGTCCCAGGTCAAGCTTGTATCCCCACATAAATCTAAAGGTGAGAGGTACTCTCACGTCCAGGTGAAGGTGCAGTTTCTTGATGTTAATGATTGGGATTTTTATAGGGAACCTTGTGGCAATGATGCAGAACATAGATCAGTGCAGATTTAAGAATGCTGGGTAAGAAATGCAAGTCTAGTTTAATATCGTTACCTTTTCCAGTCTTTTGGTCTTTGCTATCGAGGGAGACAGGCTATACATGCCCTCTACTTTGGTGACTAAAATATGGCTTTAAACAGTATTTTGATGAAATAAAATTTTCTTATGTGTCTGAGGGCAGGAGATCATGCATGTGTGCTCCCAGCCTTGTGGGTGCCTACCTTTGTTCCCGTTATTACTAGGGAATCTGGGCCACTAAGAAACACCCATAGCACAGTGTCTGGCTTAGTTGTGGTCCTTCATAAAGAGCTGCAGAAACTTTTTCTGGGCATCTTAATACTTAGAGGTCATATGTTAATTAGAAGATCCCATCCTTTAAACCAAAGCCTATAGGAGTGCCCTAACCACTGTCCAATCCCTAAACTTTAGAGTTGTCCCTGAAATTGGTCTGGATGCTCTCTTGTGTAATAGATTTCAGTCCTGCTAGGCCTGAAAAAGGCCTGGATCTGAAGCTCACACCACCTGTAGGAATGTATGTGAAGTTACAGAAAGCTTCATTTCTATACAAAACCTTCTGCACTGTGCAAGGAAACACATTTTTCTTTTTAAAATTCACATTAAAGAAATCAATCCTGCTCAATTACAAAGCTAACCAAAGGAGATAACTGAGTACAGTGGACAAATGGAGATTGGCACCTTGCTGTCTTCATGCTGGTGGGAATTAACTGGGAAATAAATAAGATCAAGAGACAGGATAGGGAGTTGATTGTTTCCTGTTTAGTGTTTGGCACTTTTATTTTTTTAAACTTTACTTGATGCACAGCAGCCTCAGGTTCTCTGGTGTATCTGTGGATCAGCATGCTGGCATCTACAAATGCATTGACTACCTGGGAAACCATAATTACCTGTTTTGAGTCTGCCCTGTTATGACAGTAGTGCATTTAGTGTAGGATTTTAAAGAAATAAAATATGTAGGGTTATTCAGGAACCAGTCAACCACTACAATGTATATACCAAATACCTTCAGAAAAATGGATACAAATTTACATAGTGTGCATGCTTAATTGAAATATTTTTCTTCCCACAAGAATACACCGATTTTTTTTGACACAATCATCACAGCTACTTATAAAACTCTGAATTCAGTTTGATAATATACCCAAGAATATATTAAATGTCAAAAGAATACACTGCTGCAAAGGATCTGGTGGCTTGCCACCAATGGAAATGACTCAGCTAGCTTGTTTAAAGAATGATATTTTAATTGCTTTGTAGATCACAAACCTGCCAGCCTTGTAATTTACACTGCTGAAGAACAAGACGGCATCTCTCCTTGGCAGACAACTTCTTCTTCTCTCCTGCTGCTGTATCAGCCAAATCTTTATACCTAGAAAAATCAGCAGAAGTAGAGTTACTCTAATGTTGGCCTGGTTGACATTTGTAGAAATTGTCAGTTTTTCTTTGACTCTCAAATCTTTGATGTCCAGACTGGAAGCTTGGGATTCTGATCAGGGTGAAGACAACAAGAAGGCAAATCACTCTAAGTCTTGCATATTATTAGACATGACCTTGGTTAATAACAAGTGATGCCTAAACCCAAATTTGCTTCCTGTCAGTTCTTTGGATGCCTCACTGAAAATCAATGCCAAAGGAATGAAAAGCCTCCCCAGTCAAGATCATTGGGACTGAATTGGGTCATTGAAAGGAGGAAAATATGTTTCCAGTATATGTCATACAACTTATGCGTCCTAAGGAGTAATTCATAAGAAAGTGACATTGACAAAAATGATTTTCATCAGTCTGAAATAAATTTTCATTTTGAACAAAAAGTCTTGTAGCAAAGAGACTTCCAAGGAGCTTGATCAATTTACACTACTGGAAGAAAGTTCAAGAGGAGACTTGATTATAGCATTGAGTACTTTCAGACAGAAAATGCTGGATGTAAAAGGGTTCTTTGGTGTACTACATAAAAGTATCAAGGAAGGAAACTTAAGTAATACAAAGTCCCATAAAGTATAAACTTCCAATTTTAACTGTGGACTTCTTGAATTCACTGTAACTTATTACTAAATAAATGGATGAATTTTATATATATTAATGTTACATTTAATTATTATACTTGAAGCTATTCCTCTGTGTAGATCTGACTGCATGTAATGAGTCAGAATGCTTTTCATTAAAAAAAGCCAGACTTTAGAAACTATACTCTTTGCAAACATGTCACTTTTGATTAAACTCCTAATGAAATTGCTAAGTTTTAAAGTTTGTGTGCTAATTACAATCCCTGATTTTTTTAAATTTTTTTTTTTTAATTTAACAGCTGAATTCACCTATATCTCTGCTGCGACCCAAAATAGTGCTGTCCTGGGACCCCTTGCACACACCATGGTAGGCAAAGCTACAGTGTCTGAATGACTCCAGGGACTTCAATTGTCCCAGAAGCTGTGGCAACTCCGGAGCAATATCTGCAGGTAAACTGCTCTAGAATCAAATTTCACCCAGACTTCTAGTTTTGTGTAGCTGCACAGACCCTTGAGTATCTCAGCTCCTGCAGTCTGGAAATATTCTCTTGTCTGGTAGCATTCCTGCTGAGGACTCCATGTCTAAGTCTATGTTAGTAAATGAAAAGTGAGAGGGACTGTTTCTCTGGCATAGAAACCATTTGGCAAAACCCTACCCTGTTGATTTACTGATACATTTAATAATATGTAATATGCTATGTTCTATTAAACTCTGTCACCTTCCAGCAGAGTGTAGCTATATCTAAGCTGCCTTCTTTGACTGGTCACTAGCCTGTTCAAGTTCCCAAATTGTGTCCAGGAATTGTTTGGAGGAATGCTGGTAAGAAGTGTCTAGAACTTCACCACAGATCATTTTGTTTAGTCTCACAGTCTCGATTAGCATTAGAAAACTGGGGATAGCACTTTCCCAATATTCCACTAGCTGTATGGTCACAAAGACATTTGTTTTACAGACTTCTGTTAAGGTCGGGGCCACCTTGTTTCCATACTTGTATCAACAGGGTTTTCTTAGAAATCATGAGGAATCAGAAGTGTTAGAGAAACTGCTGGAAAGCTTAGCAACTGCTGACTGAAACAAGGATGATTAAGCATTGACTCACAATGCATGAAGAAGTAACTGCAAAAGTGGTCAACCTGAAACTCCCTGACAGCAGAAACACAAAGAAACATATTTCATTCCTGAAACAGAGCCAAATTAAAATTTAAGAGGTTGAAATTTTAAGTTTGGCTCAAGTTTTCTTTAAAGACATGCAAATGATAGGATTCAAGGATAGCTAAACATTCTTTACAAACTATATTATACAGGAGGCCAGACAAAAAGGATCCACTGTTTTCCTCCAGTTTTTAAAGTCTCTGAAATTCCACCACATTATCCTGGAAGTCTAATCAGAGTTCACAATCCCCTTCTATCCATTAAAGCAATCTCTATCTTAGAAAAAGAGGATGGGCTAATGGTTGTGGTAGTAGAGAAAGCGCTAACTATAGAAATTTAATTCTGCCATAAACTTCTTATTTGAACATGGCAGGACATTTGAAAGATGACCTACTCTTCCCTATGTTGGACACTGAAAAGCTATGTTCCTAGCCTGAGTTAGTCACCTTGTTCTCAAAACAGTCTGTGAAGACAGGTATTTCCACAGGGGGACTTGTTCTATGCATTCTAGATATTTTTGATAAAATGAGAAGACATTGCCCTCTGGAGGTGCCTTTCTCCACTGGCCACAGGTGGACTCAAAGGAGAAGTTCAGACAGGATGCTTTCATTTTGGGTGACTGAGAGGAAGCTCACCTTTATGCCTCCTTGCCTGACTGAGCTACTCAGTCTGCAGAGTAACCAACAGAGGGTCTAAGAGAACTTCCTTACTTCTCCTATCATCTGGTTCAAATCTACTGGCTAAGCACCTAGAATTGAAAAGTAGCTTTAGGTTACCATCTGCTATCAACCATTTTAATCTTGTGTAAGGATAAGAACAACACAAAGTTTGCAGCTATTTTTCAGCCACAATGGTTCCCTGATTTGACTCTCAGTTCAGTTGTGCAAATACCAGTGTCAATGCCAGGGGATTAATGGAAGTTCCTGAATTAATGGGAATAAGTAGACTACACCTGTTGGTGGCAGCCCAAATTTTTCCTGGACAAAAGTGGTGGTCTAACGATAAGTTTATATGATTTCTTCTGTATTCAATTTTAAATGAGTGAAAATACAAATATGTTTTTCTTTAAATTGACAGTGAACTAAGTTTTAAAGAAAGAAATAAAAACTTAACGTGTGACATTATTATCAAAATACAAAATTACCTATCTTTTGGGTATCAGATACTTTTTGCTGTGGATTGACATTGTGTTTCAATGTAGACACAATAATTTAATATCCTCTTAAATTTAGTCATTCTCAGGAATAGCAAAAGAACTTACTATTTTTCAGAATTTACTCTATCACAGAAATTAGTAATAAGAATACTGAAATTACGGTGCAGGTTTATATAGATAACCTTGAATTACTTGCAACAATCGGGCTTGCTTCTGGGGAAATGCAATCTGGACAGTCTTTGAAAATTTCCCTTACAGGGAATTCTTCCCCTACCCCTCCAGCCTTAGCTCACGCTGAAGTGAATGAACAAACCCAGTTAATACCAGGCTTCTTCCCACCTGACAGGTCACACATTTTGCCCCCAGTGGACAGTGAAAAGTGCATTTGTAAGGCTTTAGAGAGGATCCTGAGCAATCATTAAAGCATACTTGGTGCTACCTTGCTAAAAAAGGGTCTTTATTCATGTGAAATACATTTCAGCTAAACATGGATTGATAAGTTATTTGTCTAGACTTTCTTAAAATTCAGTAGAATATTCTGGTGTAGATTCAGTAGAATAGAGTATTCCTTACTGTAATATTGATTTTTACAATAGGTCAGATGAACTGTGCACTGTAACACCATCATGTCTTTCTACTGAGTATAAAGATGCTCTTGCCTCCAGCCTAGACATATAATATTAGACAAAGTGAATCTCCTTCATAGCCAGGAATCTAAAAAAACCCATAATTTCATGGCTAACCAGAGCAACTCAGTAACTAAGGGATCCAAAATAAAATACGAAACGGGGGGATCTAAAGGATTCATTTGAATCAACACTGCTCCACTGCCATGTCAAGACTAATGCAGTGTTTATTAGGAAGTAAATGCAGAACCTCTTCTAGTTACCAGTTGAGACAGTGAACACTACTATCAGGTGAGGGGCGGTCTCCCCAATGCCCATTCATATGACATCAGTGTGAGAGAAGCTCCATTTTCCCCAGCTTTTTTCCTTAGCACCCTTCTTGCCCTAACTTGTCATTTTCACAGGCATAAACAGAAGAAAGACAGTCTGGATAGACAGGCTCACACTGTGAGCATGTACAGACTGGCCAAGATCCTCTGGTGTTGCAGAAGTGTGCTCTGACCTCTCTTCCTTTGCTTCTGAATGATTCGCTCTATCAGGAAAATTTTTTGTTTGTTTGGAGTAGATACTACTGCCAATAGCATGTGAATATGGAAAACTCGGTTCTCTTGGGTCTTTACAGATAAGGATGTTATCTAATTTTCTCTCTCACTTCCCTAAGTGCACAGCTGACAAGATCCAGCAGGCTGTTTTCCCCCAAGACAGAATATTCTGCAGTTCAGGTTATGGCACAGTAACCCACAGCAATATTGGGAGGCTCAGCACGCTATTTGATTTACACGGAGTGTGCACAAATAGGCTGCAGGGCTGTACTCCCAGTTCTGTATGCACAGCAAATCTTTAAGCACTGGAATAAACACGACTCACTCAATTTCAATAGCACAACGTGATAGAAGACGCTAAAGGAAAAAACACGGCAAGTACAAAGGGCACAAAAACAAGCAGCTCCAAATCAATAGCTTAATAAAGGATGTCTTTGAACTGAAGCCACGGAACTACTTTGGTTGGTTAGTTTTGCTGTTCTTTTCCTCGGGTCTCTCTCATGCCTAATTAAGAAAGAAACACAAAAATAATAAAGTTAGAGGTAGCTACTGACTGCAATCCAGTGTCCTCAGTAAGAGGATAGTTTCTAACACCACAAGTCAAATCCTTCCTGAAGGCAGCTCCTTCTTTCCATGTCTTTGTCTTGCTGCATAAAAAAATAAAAATTGCGTAAGGCTGGCAGGTAACTGCTTTAAAAGAGTGCTAAATTATGAAGTTTTAAATACCCAAACACAACTTATGAAAGGAAAAATGAGTGACATTCCTGTCAGTGTAATACATTATGTTGTAGTTTCATTTTCTCTTTCTTTTGCTTACTACAATGTAGTCTGTTTGCCAATATAAACTGGTATGATTTAGTAAGATCTATTCAAAAGGTAGTGAATAAAAGACAGCAATCAAAATTAAATTGTGCCCTATATTTCTGCTAGAAGAAATGTAAAAATTACCATCATAAAAGTTCAGGTTTGTGCTGTCTTGGTAAATTCTCCTTTTTCCCCTTTCGATACTTCATTTTCTCTTTCTTTGACAAACAATAATTGTTGATATCTGTGAAGTATGTGAAATAAATTGATTTTGTTTGCCAAACTTGTCACTATGTGCTTATAACTCAGGATTTTTAGATTTGTTTGTTTGGATTTGGTGAGGATGGGAAGAGCGGGTTCGATAAAGTTAGTATTTGAAAAGTTCATCAAGTGAGAGCTGAAATATCTAGAGACCCTATCTACTGAAAAGAGATAACTAATTTTTTTAAGTAAAAAAAAAAAAAAGGATGACTTAAAAAATTTCAGCAAAAACCTATAAAAGCAGTCAATAGCAAAGAATGGGATGGTATTTTGATTAATGTTACCTTTATATAAAGGATACATATTCATTCATTACACTTCCCTCTGTTATATTTTTTTTTCTTGAAGGAATAACCTAATTATTTTTTGAAATATGAGGAACATGGGAAATTCCAGATAATTAGAAAAGGGGAAATAGATTATTATAGTTTCCAAGAAAATAGAAGTTATTCTGTCAATCTCTGTATAATATATATGACATAAATATATCATTATAGAGCATAAATATTAACAACCAAAGCAGGTATTCAAAATTTTTGAGAGACTAAATCTTTAGAAGTGGAAAAGAAAAATATATTTTTGGAAATAACATTACAGCAGACAGACAGCTTTTGGGGCTTCTTTCACAGGACTACAAAAATACAGTATTAGAAGACTATAAGGTTCACCTTTTCATTAAAAATTTTGCACTGAGACTGCTTCATACAGATTTACATAAATAATTCAGATTGTTGTAAAGGTGAGCATGAAGTGCAATGTACCTGAAACAATAAGTATATATGGCAATGAACTAAAATTTCAAAGTACCTGCCTACCACACCACTATTTTTTTTAATATCTTAATTGATATCAAGCAACACAGTCTTAAATGGCTAGATCTGCAGACCAAAGAATTAAGGAGGAAAATAAAATTACAGCAATTTTGAAAAGCAAGCAGTTTTATTCTCTCTGGGTTAATCAGGCACACAAACATTTCCTGCCAGGAAGAAATCTGAAAAGTAATAATGCTAAAAGTGATCTTACTGCAAACTGAACCAGTTATCATAGTTTTAACATGTTTTTATATATTCCACTGTATTTTCTTCTGGTAAAACATATTGATATTTTACTTCAACAATAAAAATTCACTTCCTGTACAAGGGAACATAAAGAAACATACAGCAGGCTTTAATGTCCATGTGGAAAAACGGAAGTATACTTAGAGTGACAATAAATAGCTTGTAACTGAGATAAAAGAGCAAAATTAAGGACTAAGAAATAAAACTGGAAAAAACTCAGTAAATCTCCAGAACAAAATTTTACAGTGACTCAAATGTGAGTCAGCTACTGGGCCAATGTGGACCTTATTGAGGGATTTTTGAGAGAGGGTCATGACTATGACAAAATAGTTTTCCAGAAGTGTCCATTTGGGATGTTTTAATCTAGACTGAATAAACAGTAAGACAAATTTCTCAGATAAAGATACTACCTTATTAGAGATGATAAAGAAATGAATTGGAAGAATTATTTTTTCCTGAGTTTTATACGTTTTATTGCATTAGGCTTTGTGACCCTTAATATTTTCTAGACATCTAAATTTCAGTTTCTGAAGAGAAAAAGTAATGAAGATATGTGTGTCTTAATCCTAGAATATTTATTCATATACTTCCTGTAATTAAGCAGAGGCTTCCCCATCTCAGACAATGTGACAGCAGAACAATGAGTAGAATATAAATTATAGTTCAGCTCTTGGGATTAGTGGATTCAACTGTGCAAATAAAAAATATGAATTAACAACATCTGCTAAAGATTTGCATTACAATAGTTTTGCACAATCTTACTTAAAGCCAGCATTACCATTCCATCTTGATAAAGCAATGTAAAATATATTTACTTTAAAAATTGCCAAAAATCACACATTATCTCAGAAATATGCTAGCATTGAGTAAACAAGCAGCTCTATTACATCTACAAACATATACATCTGACTCTACCTCTGCAAATGTTTACATTTAGCTCTTGATAGGTAGGTCTTTTCCACAGCTAACTACTTCTTCATGCTTGGGCACTCCACCAACATGCACACAAGGCCATAAAATGCTTCACTGTACACAGATTATATGGGCTATAGAATAAATTTAAATGTCTTTGTTGACCTGCTAATTTGATCCTGTTTAACACAGAGGTGTTGTAGGACTGGTGTCCAGTGAAGCTCCTTTTCTTTCTCTGCAGACACAGCCATGTAATAATAGGGCATCAAAATCAAAAGTCCTTCAATTGAAACACTGAAGTGAGCCTGTACAACATTCCCACTTGGTCTCCTTGTGAGATTGCTAATTCACTGGCTCTCTGTTTGACAAGAAAGCACTGCCAGTTCATTAGGAAATATACAGAGATAGATGTATATTGCACAAAGTAAAACCAGCGTCAAATGGATATTGGGATATTACAGAGAAATAGGATTAGATTTGCTGTTCCACATAGATGATGCTTTGTTTCTTCATTTTGGTTTTTTTTTCTCCTGTGAAACTAGTACTCAGCCAAAGAGGAATGTGAACACATAAAACCCTTCCCACAATACTCACTATTAGCTCAGACAACATTTATTGGGACTATGGGGAAGGATTTTTGGACCTTTTAAAACCATATGACAAAATAGCTTCTCTGTGAGATCCTCTGTACTTCTACTGTCTTCTGTGGGAGCTTCCCTTGTGCCTTTTAACCCTGTGAGTGCTCTCAGTCTGGGTAACAGGGATTCTCCTGGCTCTGGGTTGTATAATGATTAGACAAACCATACAAAAGTAACATTTTTCAAGACAGGCTAAGGTTGTACCCTTTGTGTACTGTGACAAGAGAGGAGCAGATTCTACTCTAATTTAGAGTGGATTACAGCTGGAGCAATTCTGCTAGAACAGATGATGTTAAATTAATGCCGCATTGTTCTAAACAAGAAAGCAAAGTAAGATCCAGTGATTAAGATGGATAAAAGGATTTTACGTGCATGCTTGCATAGGATTTTTAGTTTGCTCTCAGATATCACCAGTATTAACCACCTACTATTATTCAGCCAGACTGGGAAATCTAGCTTTAGGAAGTGTCTTTCCAGGTTCTTCTGCTGAAGATTAAATGGTTGTAAAGAGTATCAAGATATGGATAAGAAGAAAAAGGGTGCCATGAATATCTGAGGTGAGTGGAAAGAATTTAACAGCTGCAGAGCCATGGAAAGAAGAAAGAGCATGAGGGTCACAGCTGTTTTTGAGTGTGAGGTGGCTGGGCTGAATCTATGCAAGTCCTATGACCATAAAAAAGCAGCACTCAAGAGCAACTTATATTTTTCTAAGCACTTAAAGCACGCAGTTATATTTAATTAAGCAATAAATAACATGGAATTATTTTAAGATTAGACAGTAATCTATGTGACAATTTGCACCTTAATCCGATAATTCAAAATTCCTGCATAGTGCCACTGGCATAAACTAATGTGTTGCCTACTTACTTCTTTAAAATATTTATTTTAAATATATGCTCTTTATATTAACTTGTCAGTAATTCTAATAAGCATTTCCTTAGAAGAGTTTCAATGTATAAGGATTAGTGAAAATATTAGTAGTTGATAGTATTTTAACAGATTTATTTCTATGGCAGGCATTTAACTGAACTTTCTACTATCACACATAAATCTATGTCCATTATCTTTGTCATTATGTGATGTCAGAAAATTATGAAGTACTCAATAATGATTTTTGTTGGAATCTTAAGGCTCTGAAATAAAGTTATTAGTTGCTTGTTATAGGCACATGGAACTGAGTCAGCTTGTGAGATAAGGGTCAAGAACTTTCATTATGCTTATTTGTACACAAATATAATTCTATCTATTTTTGTAATCCATGCTTTTAGATGAAATCCAGTGCTGTGGTAGGTATTCTAGTACCTTGTGAAAACATTTCTTCATGTTTAGAAACCCACAAGCTTTAAATTCACAGATGTAAAACATGCATAGATTTTTAAAAGGATTACAAGGGTTATTTAGTGATCTAATAAACATTTAGTTAAATCTGAGGGATAAGAAATGCCAAGTGCTAGTGGAAACCAGGGGTACCATGAGTGGCACTAATATCTAGAAATTAAATAAACATTTCAAAATTTCACAGATCTTAAAATAAAGAAAACCACAAAAACTGCTGAAACACTTCAGCCAGAATTACGCTTGTGTGTGCCCAATAGATTTATGATTGCCTAAGGAAATTAATATTGTTTTATGCAGCTAACAGTGGAGGGAGAACAATACCTTGAGATTCTCATTGAAACAGCCTAAAAGCCAGGACATTCTCTATTGCACAAAACAATAAACTCTCTGCAAGAAGCTTCACTAACTAATTTTTATGCATCCTATACTAAACGTAATATATATAATGCTGGAAGATTATTCAGATTGCACACCAAACATCTGAAAGTTAGAAACCATCAGACTTAACTGACCATGTCATCTTTATTTCCCTGTATCTGGCTATTTAATGACCTAATTACATCCTCCTGCTCAAGGGACCCCTTTTCTTGTCAGTCTTGTAGGACTGTTAAGTGTATGACAAACATGAATAATTCAACTGATTTCAGTAATTTAGACACATTTACACATATTTGTAATTGCTTTAGCAAATGAGGGTTGCATTATAAGATTCTGAAGATGTCCAGAAAATGATGCTGATATTTATTTTTTACTTCAAAATACAGTCAGGTGTAGATGCCTTCTAAAAAAAGTCAGGTGTCTGACCCCCCACTGAAAACTCCAGTCAAAAGAGAAACTATTTTCTCTTATAGTCAGTCATTTTTGCACTGTTCGTAAGCCCCAGAAACCAGCAGCTTTACCATCTTCACAGTCCAAATTCTGTGACATGTAATATGAGGACTGATATTTTGTATTTACAATACAAATTCTGTGGGCTAGAGAACTGATGATACCACGGTATAGCTTCAAAAACTGCATCTGTCTCAACTCCAAAATGTTCTCTGAGTTTTTTAGAGCCTGTTACAAAGTATTAATTCTTTCCCTTGCCATAGGTTGGAGCAACACTGAGTCTGTGAAATACCTGCAAAAATGCATAAATTTAAGACAAGTCAGTTGAATCCAATCCTAAAAGTGATCACTTTTATTTGTACCCTATAAATTAAGTCCTGGTTAATTAGGCAAGTCACCATAGGCACATGAAGATGTCTTGTGCATTTCTTTTTTTTTAAATATCTAAAAGGACCTAAAGGGAAAAATGGAACAAACAAGCCAAATGGATAGAAAGAAACAACTCCAAAGGGGGAAAAATAGAATAGTCTATATACAGTCAGACTGGGTGGAAAGAGCTATTTAGTTTTTCTATAATATGAGCAGCCTGAAAACTCTCACTACACTATCACACTGCACAAGTAGATTTGAAATGCTCTGTTGCCTCTAAGACAGTCCCAGATACCTAGCTACATCTCAGCAATTCCCCAGGGTGATTTACTCCAATTCTAGGCTTGTCAGGGGGAATGTCAAAGCATTCTGTGTTCTGGTCATCTCTTACAGTATAATCAACCCATTATCAGTAAGCTTTCATGAGGGATTAGTAATTTAGAGTAACTCTGTGACTGCTGTGTACTGTCTTAAACTTGGTTCTCCTATCAGAAAGGTTGGCAAAATGAAAGGAAAAAATAAAGGCTGGGGATAGAAAAAGGAAGAGGGGACGTTCAGAGTGATGGTGTTTGTCTTCCCAAGTCACCAGCACATATGATGAAATAGCTTTCCTAGAGATAGTTGAACATATAACATAACATGACAGCCATCTGCCAATGGAAAGTAGAGAATGAATTATGTTTGATTTCTTTTTTTCTCTATTCAATTGTCTTTATTTCAACCTATGAGTTTTCTGTCTTCTCACCTAATTCTCTCCCCCACCCCACTGAGGAAAGAATGAGCTAAGATCCACATGGGGTTGAGCTGCCAGCTGGGGTTAACCAATGACACTTCTTTATCCAAGTGTTTTATTGGGGATGCTCGTGAATGAGAACCTGCACATAAGCTAGCAATGTGCATTCGTAGCCCAGAAAGCCAATGGTATCCGAGGCTGCATCAAAAAAGTGTGACCAGCAGGTCAAGGGAGGTGATCCTGCCCCTCTACTCGGCCCTTGTGATTCCCCATCCAGACCGCTGTGTCCAGCTCTGGAGTGCTCAGAACAAGAAGGATATTGATGACATTGATCTGTTGGAGTAAGTCCTGAGGACAGCAATGAAGACAGTCAAAGAGCTGGAACACCTATTCTATGAAAATAGGCTGAGGGAGCTGGGGTTGTTCATCACGAAGAGGAAAAGTCTCTGGAGTGATCTTACTGTGGCCTCCCAGTACCTAAAGGTGGCCTGCAGGAAAGCCAGAGAGGGACTTTTAACAAGGGCAGGTAACGATAGCCCAAGGGGAGATGGCTTTAAACTGAAAGAAGGCAGGTTAAAATTATGTATTAAGATGAAATTCTTTGCTGTGAGGTTGGAAAGGCACTGGAATTTGTTGCCCAGAGACATTGTGGATGCCTGATCCCTGGCAGTGTCCAAGGCCAGGTTGGATATGACTCAGAGCACCCTGGTCTAGTGGAAGGTGCCCATGGCAGGTGGTTTGTAACAACATGATCTTTAAGGTCCCTTTCAAGCCAAACCATTCTATGATTCTACAGTAATTAAGCAAATTGCCAAGGACATAGCCATTTTGAAAATCACAGTTTTAAACTTCAAGGATGACCTTCATTCCTCACGGGAAGTTAGTCATTACCATGTTTATGAATTTGTGTTTAAAGTGCCCTTAAAACCGATGACTTTAAAATACTTAATTTATTCACCTTTGCTTTCACTCTGAAAGAAAGACAAAGGTGAAAAATTATCACCCTCAATCAGAAATATCACTTCCAGCTCTAGGTCTACAGCAACAAAATACAGAATGGTGAGACTGCCATTTGATATAAATTGATATCATTACATCTACTTTAATGGAATACTGCTTTTGTAGCACCAGTCAGATTACTTCTTGCTCTCCTTGCAAAGATTTAAGGTATCATGGCACATATCAGTGTAGTGCTCTATGAGATTACTGATATTGCATAGCAGACAATAAAGCTGAAAGGGTCAGTGTGATGATGACCCATCACTTGGCAATCTGCTCTGTATTCATTCTCACTAATGCCCTTACTTGCTCATGAACTCTGAAATGTTCTGCTGACTTTTTTAATTCAAAACTGATGTATTAAAAATATTATAATTTCCCTTCTTTCAAAAGGAAAAAAAGAGAGAGGGCAAAGAAAAAGAAGTAAATGCCAAAATGCTTCTGGACAAAGGGAGTTCAGATACACAATGATGAGTCATGGATATGATTTACAAACATAAACACATCTGTGCAATATATCGTCAGCTAATAGCATGAATTTGATGAAAATGTCACAATAGCTACAAAAATGGCTTTATAGCAAAAGGACAGACATTACTGGACAGAGCAATGATATCAGCATTAACATAATCTTTCCTGAGAAAAAAGATATCACTTAATGATCTCTAAGCAAAGTCAATTGTTTGAAAGAGTTAATAACAATTCAGTGCTCTGAAGCACTAAAGTTCTGATGTAAAGACCACTGTTAGAGCATTTCAATATCAATGAATGTTGCCCTGACTAGAAGTACAGATTTCAGGATCTGCAGCTCAGTGTAGCTTGAAGAATAATTAAGAGGAACTTCATATTAAAATCAGAGGAAAACCTGTAATTAGAACAGTCTTTGAACATACTTGTTTCACCCTCACTGCTATGATTACCATAAGAATCAATTCTCATTGTGTTCCATATTCTTCCTTCCTAATATTTCCTATTAAAATGGATGTTTTGCCATCTTTTGAAGTTACTTTAAAACAAAAAATCATCAGAATGTTAACTCTTTATTTCCTTTTTTAAAATAAAGTTTACATATGGCAGTTTAGGTATTTTTACCTTATTCATTTAGGAGAATAAGGTTAGATTATGAAAGGAGGGAGAAGAAGGAGAAAAAGAAGGGAAGATAGGGAAGAAGAGAAAGAAGAAGAGGAGGAAGATGAGGCAGAGAAAAAGGAAGAGGACAAGGAGGAGGAGGACGAGAAAGAAGAAGGTATGAAATTGCACCTCCAAGCCAGTATCTAACACTGTCTTAAGAGTTATTTATATTAACAGGATAAATAAGTACTTATAATCTATGCCTCATGACTACATCAGCCTAGGTAAAACTAAAGATTAAATTGGTGCAATTTAAGCCATTTTAAAAGATTATTACAAATAGTGAATCATAGCATTCTAGTGACTTATCTCTTCTGGCAACAATACTGCAAGAAATATCTCTGCATACAGCCTTCATGTTTTCCTTCCCACTATGAAATTTTCTCTGCTCTTCCTTGAGCAGCAACAGAAGGCAGGATGGGACCTCCATAATGGAAAACACAAGGGTGAGTTGACAGAATTAAACCCAGGAAAGACCATCTAGAAACCTGAGAGACAGGAATGAAATACCAAGAAACGCTCTAAAAGTTCAGAAATAAATGCATGGAACAGCACACTAGAATTTGGGCTTTCTGAACATGATTTTTGCCAAAGAGATACTGCCATTCTCATCTGCTAAGTGAGAGGCTAAATTTGCTTATCACTTCCAATAATCCACAGAGGTTATCCTGAGCTTCAACAGCTCTGAATGTTTGCTATAAACTGGCAAGGAAGGCTAACACAGATGCCTCATTTAAGGATCTGTGCAATTGGACCTTGCAGTCCCACTGCTAGGCAATGCCCCAGACATGAGGAACATCGGACATGTGAACCTCAGTTTCTAAGTTAGTAGTGCATAAATTCTTCCCTAGGCAAGGAAACTGAACTACAGACAGAGAAAAGAACGGGGTATAGTTCAGCAACATGGTGAACAACTTTAAAGAAAGAAAAAAGAAAAATTAATTTTAATTTCTAGCTCAATTTAGAGAACATGGAATGTTTGTAGAGGAGGATGGTACCAAAATAATATTTTTCAGAGGGAGTGAAACATAGCATCTTACTGCCTCATTTTTACCTGAACATGCCTGAACAGCTATATTCTTGTACTTTGCTGAGCTCACCTCATGGGTCTTTGATCACTATAATTACTTTTAAAAATTTATATTCCAAATGGCTTTTATATGTCTTCCTTGAGCACCATGTGAGGTGAATGACACAAAAGGCAGCCAGGATCCATTTTATTAATTGATGCAAAGAGATTAGATTCTAGATATTAAGCTTGTAGAACGAGACTCTGTGCCCCAGAGAGTTTCTGAGCCCTATTGTTCTGTACTGGAAACAGAGCAGACACTTGATACTTTTCTTTTTCCATGGCACCGACTGCCAAAACCATAATAAATTCCTGTTTATACTAATATGCTTTTTGTATATCTTCTGTAGAATTATTGTAAATTAGATGTTATTTTAAATAAGATATCAAAACACTAAATACTGGAAAGAAACAGCCATCTGCAGACAGTTCCTAATTCTATGGCTGTTTTACTGTATTTTTTTTCTTCCAGGAAAAATTATATTTGAGGATATTTTACCTATGTGTACAATTTGGGCTGCAAATTGGAAACTTTAAACCCTAAAGAATTGTTTGTGTCACTGCCTTGACTTAAAAAGCAAGCTAGAATTTAAAAATACAGTCCACTGAGAACAATTCTGAAAGTATTAAGCAAAATATATGGGTAAACATTCACAGGCATGTAAAATGTATGTTACTCAAAGTTTTCTCTCTTTTTAAGATAAGGTAAAAACTGATCCCCGTCCCTCTGCTCACAGAGCTCTAGAAATTGAGCCAACACTGCAGGTAAATTCAGCAGAAACACTGCATTTGGAGTGGCAAATCCACTGAAATCACATACATGATTTCTTAATGATCCTGTTTTTACAGGATTTAATAGCATCTGACCTTATGAATTCTCAGTTTTATTATCTATTCATTGAGAATAAGTGTCACATCTTCCATTTAATAATGAGAATTTCCACAAGATTTCTCTTCTGATCAACAAACTTTGGTGATTGAGAGGTTCACCTCACAGCTATCAACTTAGACAAGACAGAAGCAGAACCAGGAAATCCAAAAGGATAGCAACAGAAATAATGATTAAGCTTTGGAACCCATGGAGACATGCTCTTGCAAAATACGACCTTTTCTTAGCAACTCTCTCTTTAGCCACTGTAGGAGCTCAAATGCAATGCATAAATATGTCAAAGACAAATCATATTAATCCCTAATTGGATAAGAATAGAAATTTATTTAAATTCATCCAATTAAGAATGAACTGGTTGCTGATAGAATATCCAGGTTTTCCAACATTCCATCCCTTTGCCACATAATCCCCTAATTCAAACATTCTGTTTTCTTATTAACCAGGAAAAAAAAGTGTCTTAATTTTTAAATTAATTACTATGTTTAATTTTGACCACATTACATATAAGATAAGCAAGAACCAAAAACTAAATGCACAAAAACTGTAGGAAGAGTCAGGGAGGACATTAATTCCCTATCTTTTGGGAATTCAGGTTGGGATAAGGGCCACAAATTCTCTTTAGAATACTAGAAATACCAGTTTGACAGCAAAGGAATAAAAATTTGAAAGGTGAAAAGCTTTATCAGCTTCAGGTCTGTACGCCGTTTGGAAATATGACAAAATCATTTCTCATTCCAATCAATGAATTGTATGACAAGACCAGAGTTTGTCTGAACAGCCAACAAAACTAATCCAGTTAACAAAAAAAACCCAATAAAACTAATTATCTGGTTTCCAAAAATATCCTGTCCAGTTACCAAGGTAATATAGAGATGTAGTACAAGTGAGAGTTTTTTAGGAAACTTTTTGAAAAGATAACTCATAATCTCTGAATTCAATATTTCTTTCTCACCTGTAGTCTACTGGCTGAAAAAACATACAGCATTAAAAACTGACGGTACTTGTGAAATGTAACCTAATAATATCTTTTCTGTTAAAATATTTCATACTGTCAGCCAATAAAAAAACAAATAGCCACACTCTTAAACTATTAAAGAATTCTCCAAACACACTGGATTTGAATATGAAGGTTAACTTGTCATGGTGAGTAAAGTGAAAA
Organism: Lichenostomus cassidix; assembly: GCF_008360975.1. Lineage (NCBI taxonomy): Eukaryota > Metazoa > Chordata > Aves > Passeriformes > Meliphagidae > Lichenostomus > Lichenostomus cassidix. Next base: position 23,177,269 of record NC_139479.1, on the reverse strand, counting down.
ATTCACATTCTCCTGTACAAAGAAAGATAAGCTTTGGCCTGTGTGGCAGGGATGAGGCTATAAAAAGCCTCACAATGCTGGTGGTCTTTATCAATACTGCGGGGCCAAGAGTTCTGTGTTTCTATTTGTACACAAGTAGAAAAATTCAGTAGTATTGAGAGATTGTATGCAGAGTGATTATTGCTAACTTCTCAATAGGTTCAACATATAGTTACAGGAAATATTATAAAATGGACTTCATTTTCAGTGACACCATGCTAGCCCCATCACTGTTTAATTCATTTTATGTGTAACAATAAAATTACTATGACCTGGTGCAAATACCTAAAAGTGGCAGGGCCTCAGATGCAAGGAACCTGTAAAGATAATTTATTGTGGAAGAAAGGGGATAAAGATGCAGAGTAACAAAACTAGAATACTTTATAATAATAACATAAATGTTGCTGGCATTGTATTGTTGGGGTTTTTTTGCTATTCTTGCTTTACTCGCATTACTGCAAATAAATATTTATTGTGAGACATCATATGTCCTCTCGAATTTTATGTAAAAATTTGTCTTTGGAAGGTACTTGAAGGTGTGGATGAAAAAGACTGAAATTGTATTTTTAACAAAACTTCTAAAAATTAAGAAAATATGTCAGACTCATAGCTATACTGTTGACAGTGCCATTCTCTGGCACTGAAAATTACCTTTGTTCACATTGCTAATTTCCTTTGCCCTCCAAAACAGAATAGCAACCTCCATGTTGTTCACCCAGAATTATCCTAGGCCTGTGGTAATTCCCAGCATGTATGTGGGAATTGCAGTGAAAAAGGCTGGGTGGCAAGGAAGCAAATATCTGCTGGGAATCGCAGTAAGGATCTAACAGTAGGAAAGACTGTGGCATTGTGCTCATGAAGTAGCTCAGTGAACCTTGAAGGTTCAGTTCAGTTATATAGAAATGGCTATATAAAGATTTCCCATAAAACTTCAGAACATGAAAGCTTTTCCAAATTTCCCATTATTTGCATCTTCACCTCAATAAGCCTGCAGAAAATATGCAATATTTTATATTTTGTAAATCATAAAAATAGCACAAATTGTAAAAAAAGAGCTCTTTTATGATGTCATACTTTCAAAACTTAATGTTTTGCTGTTGATCTTTATAAATATATTTCTACATATCAATATAAATTTTATAACTTTCTAAATATATTTCTAAAGTTCATTATTCCTTCAATTAAAAAATAACAGGCTTACCCCTTCCAGGCAGACAAGATTGTCTGAAAGACTCATAAACAAAACAATATTGCAAGCACTATCAGAACATGACAGAAGGCTTTGTAATGCAGGTAAGAAAAAACGTTTTATGAATCTTGAAAGAATTTACCTTGACAAGAAGTCTGTGAAAGAGAGCCGTATTGGATACCCATGTCGTATAATTTTGACCATGTCTAGGACACCAATATACTGCAGTTGAGCAGACACATAAAAATTATCAAAAGTATCTGGCAACTTGGAGTTATTAGGCTTTATACAATGAACGGAATGTGGTGTGCAATTCTGCAGCTTCCCGATAATATCTGCAAGGGATTTCTGGGGAAAAAACAAACAACCAAACAATTATCAATCATTCTTGTGCAGCAAAGACAATTGTTCAACACATGTGCTCTTCCTAACTTTTTAACATCATTTTCTCAAAAGGGTTGACTGGGTCATGCAAGTGGCTTTCTCAAACATAAGATTTTTCTTTCTTCCATTGCAATCTATAGAGGATAATCCTGCCTTTTAAATGTCTGGGGATTTTTTTTGCAAATTTCTGTCCACAAGATGTTCACTGACCCTGAGCTGTACTGCCACAGTAGTTGGGCCTCCTCGTTCCAGTCTCTGAAGAAATGAGGATGTTCCTTTCTTTTTCAACAGCTGTGGAAGAGAAAAGCACACACACAACACTTTTATCTCAAGATGGGCAGTTCACCTTTTATGTCATTGTTACAATTTACTAATGAAGGCAAACATTTATACAAATACTGTTCCACAGACAAGGATTTGAGTTTCAGAAAGAAATGGGAAAGTGGATAAATATCCTTAGGTATTTCCAGAGCTATGATTGGTAAGTAAGTTTTGATTTCAAAAGCAGCTACATAGATTATAAAGATAATATACCTTTTAAAAATAATTGGGTAAATCAATATGTTTTGGAACTCTATTGTAGAAGCAGGTCTTGCATAGTCAGTATCCACAGAGTCTGCCTAGAAGTAGCATAATTCTGTAACTCCGTAAGAAGACACCTTATGCCTTTGGCAGATGTTTAAGTGAGTAAATATAAGAGTGCAGAACATTTAAAAAATCTTGACAACAAAACAATTATATAAATACTTTAAAAACTCATTTCTTCTTGCACATGTGAACACAGTTAAAATTTTTAACACATTTTCACTCATTAGAGACATAAATTGTCAATAACTTCCTATCTCATTAGAAGCAATGCTACCCCATACATCAGAATTGGGAGTGGAAAATGAATTTATTTTTCACTGTTGTACTTCCTATCTTTGAAACTAAAATGGCAATAATCATACTAAAAGTGGTCCCAGAATTTAGGGACTTTTGTTAAACTTTCTGCAGAAAGGCTGGGAAAATTATTGCATTCCAGGATTTGGCAAAGATGTGAGATTTAAACCTCCTTATCAATGACAGCCTTTTCACCTCTGACTTTTCCACTGCCTTTCTTCAGTCCACTTAACCCATAAAAATCCCTTTCTGTTGAGTCAGCAAGTTCTGGCCTACTCCTTTTTCCAGTTTTATCAAAAATGAGTACATTTTCTCAGCTTGGCCCACTGAAGACAAGTGCCATTAAAAATACTGTAGTGCAAGCAATTCTCTACTCACCATGCTAAACTTCTGAGCTCTTTTTTATTTCATTTACTAGGATGCAGTAAGTTTTTAAAGGCAAATTAATCCCCAACTTCAAAAATAAAAAGTGAAAGAGATCTGTTGGTTCCAGTTTTTCTCGTAAATAAACCACTAGCATGCCAATGACACTTTTCAGTTAAAGTTTACAAAATAGCTGAGGAATATAACCAAAATAGAATTTTCTCCACCTTACGGATAATGCTGTCACCCTTTCCTCTCCATATTTTAATCCCTAGTTCAGGGTTGTTTCCTGAGTTAGTGGGAGACCCAGGAACAATGCTTTAGACACTAAAATTCCTGTCTGCTGTCCTGTGTTACATACGTCTTCCAGTGGGAAAGAAATATTTGTTTCAGAATGAGAGACAGAAAACAAAGGAAAAAAGGCAAAGACAAAACATAAATTTAATTAAAACTCTCCAAACTGGGACATCTTCAATCTTCACCTATGGGCTAAGGGAAAAAGGCTATGACTTTTTCCTTCCTATGACTCCTTATATGTTTCAGACTTCTGGCCAGCTAACAGATCTGTTCATGTCTGTCTTACAATGGATTCATTGTTGTCCAGGATCCTACCATGCTAGTGCTATCAGTTCAGGAAGCAGATTATCCTTACTTGTGCCAGCATGCTCAACATCAAGAAAAGAGTCATTTAGGGAAGGGTAAACAGATACCTGGCCATATGTAGAGACATTTATAATTATATTACCTAGCAATTAGCTAGGATTGCAGTGACAAGAGGAAAGAGGAGGGGACTCACAACAAACTCCTGTTTGACTTTAACTTTCTCTACTTCCCTTCCCTGGATATAGTGGAGTCTAGATGACTGACCATGCACAGCACCATGTGTACCTTCTACTCTATGTTTCTCTCTGCCTACAGTGAGAGAATGTTGTGACTCAATGTGTTGAGTATGTTGTGACTCAAACTTCAGATAAAAAAGGAATGTCAGTCTCTGGTTGATAATTTTTTGCCTTAATATCCCTCCTTTTCCCCTCCTCTTTTCAATATTTTTTTCCTTCTCTTTGTTGCCTTTAACCTCTGGATAAGCTCCAATAAAAATGCAGTGGTTATGATTTTTCAACATAAAATAATTTTAATTCTAAGCTGGTAAGAAAAAGCCCCTTACATTGCATTTCCAATTACAGTAATAAAATAAAAAACCCAACATTATTTCAATCCATCACAGTGGATTTTCAAGGCTATATTGAAAAAGGGAAGAAATTATTTGGGACAGCACAATTAAAGATGTGGGTTTGATGCACAATAGAATTTAAGCACTTACCAACTTCCAGCTCTGCATTAAGTACTTATTAAAAAAAAAGTTGCTTTTTGCCGCTGGAACAGCTTAGATTCCTAGAGTTCTGCTTTAGTCCTGAAGGGCAGCACAGTACCTTGCTCAAAATAGGCCAACTTTGTATTTACAAACTATTCAGTGCTCTTTCTCAACTTCCACAGCTCTTCTCAAAGCCTGTGTTTGAGAAGCCAAGCCATCCTTGTCTCTGTGGACAGATGAAGTTCTCACCTTCCAAATAATGCCTAAAGGTTTACAGCATTCACGCCGAATCTGAAATTTCTGACTTCAGATACCATGCTTCCCAAAGGATTTGAATATATCTTCTATCTTTCACGAGAGTAACTCCAGGTTAAAAGCTATTCTGGACAGGTCAAAACCAGCATAATTTCAGAGATCCCAACTGTGATGAGTTTTGCCCTGGTTTCACTAGGCTTCTAGCTTAGATGTGCTTTTCATACTTCCTCCCATATATGGGAATAGGATCTTTTTCATATCCTTAGGAAGCTTCCTCTAGGAAGCTGTTACTACAGTGGAAAGGCACCTAAAGACACTTTGTAATGCCTCAGCTGTTAGCTAAATATAGCCCTAAACCAACACCATTCACTTCAACTTAAGTTTTTCCACTGAGATTACTGACAAGAACAGTAGTCAGGAATTATGCTGCTATCAGCAGGGGGACTATAAGAAAGTCCCATTGCTATTCTATGGATGTACAAAGCCTTCCACAATGACACATGAGAGCAGGCTCCTTAATCCCATGACAGAATCAATTTTATGCAGCTGTAAGCCAAAAATAGAGATGTAAGATTCGAGAAGCTGGGTAAGGCAGCTGATGTATTGTGAGAAGTGTGTGTATCTTTTCTAGAAGGATGAATTCCAAAGCTCTGTCATGAATTAACTGAGTAAGTCATATTATTTCTCTTCAAGAGAGATGCTCCATGTGACATGAACAATTAATTTTCTGATAATCTTCAAAGTTTCCCTCCTGTTCCCCTTTTTTTTTTGGTTTTGTTTGTGGTTTGTTGGTGTCTGTTTGGATTTTTCTTTAAACATTTTTGTCTGACTTAGCAAGCAGGAAAAGTGACAAGTTCAGAAATTAGGAGAGTTTGATTTGATTTCAAATTGACTGGGAAAATTTACATATAAGAGACCATTTAAAATAACAATGTCAGACAAAATTTACATTTTGATCTACATACAAAAACACACAAAACTCTATTTAGCAAACAGGAAATCTTCTCATGTTGACATAATAAGGACATTAGGATTTTATATTTGCACTTCCTATGTCTTAATTTACACAACAATTCTTCATAGAGTCAGTCAAGGAGACAAAAAAAAAGAAGTGTTCCTATACAGCCAAAAATTAGTAAGATGGCATTCCCTGCTAATAAGCCCTGGAATCAAGAAATCATAGAATGATTCAGGTTTGAAGTACCTCATCATCTTGTCTGACCTTCTGCTCAAAGAGTCCAGGGAAGAGATTCTTGAACCATAATTATTAGTGTTAGTAAATTAGAACCTTTTCTCACTTTTGCTGCTTTAGTGTTGATACTAAGTACCAAATTATTTAAAAAACTTAATGACTAGAATGAAGCAGAGAACAAGATGATTTCAGAAATGACAAAATAAAAGAAAAATCTTCAAGGAGCAAAGAGCAGAAATAATCCTAAATTCCTACCTTGCTGAGCTCAATATATTTCTTTGCTTCTCCACTTGCACAGGTTACAGATGTTTTTTTATTGAGCAAAGCTGCTTTACATCCTTTGATTTTAAGGGAATGATATGGAGGAACAAGTGATCCAGTCTGTGTCAGTTTGGACTGGAACAATTGATTGATGACCACGTTTTCACTAGCTGGAAGTAAAAAAAAAGAAAGAAATGCTTGAAGCTAAAGTACAAATTAAAAAATTATATATATTCTATTTGTCAGTAAAACACCATAGAGTAGGAGAGAATTAAATAAGTGAAATGAAAACAAATGGACCAACCAAAAAATTAGCGTGATCAACGTTATCAAAGAACATTCAATACCTGAAAATAGTAACACTATTTCTAAACATATTCAGGTCCTGTGCTGAACAAATAGAGGGCATAAACAAAAACCTTTCAGACTGATCTATCTAAACTTAATTACTTATGGGATCATCACCCCTGTATTTTGTTGCCTTACTGACTCCCAATTTATCCATCTATTAAAGCAATGTAAGAGATGAGTTCTGCACTATTTCCTAACATGTGGTATTTAGAAATAATCAAGGCACTTGACAGAAATAAATTATAGACACTCATTGCACTGAGGAATTATATCTACACAAAATATGAGAGGAGATTAAGGAAAAAGGCAAGGCGAAGGACAGAACTGTAGAAAATTTGGCTTCTCTACATCAAAATGACACTTAAAAACATTTACAGAAAAAAAGGACAATTCCATACATATCTATTATTATTTGTTCAAAATAAATATACTTCCAAGAGGTGCTTTTAAAAAAAATCTGACTTTTAAGATAGATAGTATACTTTATCCTATTTTCAGTCTAATTATCGTTTATGAATTTATGGTCACGGGATTTTCAGGATGAACATGATAATTACATGCTGCTTGTGCTGCTATAGCACTAATAAGTGTTAAGAACCTGTTGTGTGATACAGCCTTAACTATCCTGAATTCTTGTTACTTTTTTTTTTAAGAACTAGCAAACTGGCATTATGATTACACCCATCATATGAATAAACAAAGAAAAAAACCCGAAAGATGAATGGGATAAGTTCCATAAATAATAGTTTAGTTTAGCAGGTAAAAATCCTCAGTTTGCTTTTTTTTATAATGGTTTAAAGGTTTCTTACAATATGGTTAAATGCAATAATAGATTTGTTTCCGTTTTTCTGTGGAGATTACTATTCCTTACTCAACAAGAACATCAAAATTATGAGGAAGATATTGAAGCAGAAACTGAAGTGATTTCAGCACAATCAAAGGTCATCAACATCCATATGTTTAAAATGTAGTAAGTAGGACTAGGAAATGCATAGAAATTATGAAGAAAGGCATAGAAATCCATCCTATGTCAGTAGTCCCTTCTGATAATTTTCAGGCAAATATATTCCACATTCTTACACACATAAACAAATTATTGTTATTATAGTTAAAAGTTTTGATAGAGAAATGAAATTAAATGAAAATCAAAGGATGCATGCACTTACATTATACACCCACACAAATGATGAAACTGACCCTAAAGGGAATATGTCACTGACAATCAACAGGTTTTAAGCCTAAGTCACTTAAAAAAAGAAGGAACCTAGCCCTTAAGTGACTTACATGTTTGTAAATACTCTGCTCAGAGAATTTTTCCGTTACTTATAGTTGTTATTATTATTACTCCTCACTTGTAGATATACCCACTCTCATCATATTAAACTTTATATCCAATCCAATCCAATCCTATCCTCCATTCTTCCCTTTTAACAGTTGCATAGCTGATTACACAAAATAACAATGGAAGTGCGAAAAGAGACTATATGAGAGAATGGAAGAATGCTCTCTCTTGTTGAACTTACTGAAAGTTGTCATACCTTCTTGACTCTTTGGCAGATTGTCATGTGTATTCCGAGTAGTGAGAACTGTAATATCTCTAAAACTACAATCAATAGGCTTATATTAAAGATAATTTCTTTCATTTCTTTCTTCATTCTTAATGTACACTTTCTGTGTTTTCAATGCATCTATTATTTTCCTAGGGAGCTTGGCTAATTTTACAGTAAAATTGCTAAAGCACAGTATATTTTAACAGCAGGCCTCTATTTCTAAGGAAAGAAATATAAGTATATAAAATATTAAGTGAAAGACACTACAGTGGTTGGAGAGAAGACAAATGACACCTCAGGGTGCACTGGCATTTACCTGAGGAAAATGTTTTGTTTTTCTTCACAGCAAGGGAAAATGATACCAGTTTTCATTAATCCAATTATGAATAATTAATTAAGAACAATTTGTTAATTAATTGATTACATTATTATTAGGCATAATTATACAATATGCACATGGAAATGCATTTAATTTTGCATTTCAGTGGACATTTATACCTATTCACGAAAAAATATAAGAACGCCTACAAGTTACTGCTTTTAGAAAGGTACTCAAGCAAAGGAGCACATCCCACTGCAGCCTCTGTGATTTTGGGAGCTTATTTCCATTCCCTATTTTCTGAGTTTTATTTTTGCTTTAATTCATACTCATTGTCTTCCATAAGTCATTCTCACCTATCATACTACACGTTCTTATTCTTTACATCACATCACATCACATCACATGATAAAGATGCTTTATGTTCATGGATGTAAAAGCTTTTAAACGAGAGCAAATTTCAAACAATAAAGTACATACATACTTCATAAAGATGAGGGAGACTTTCTTTTGTACTGGAAATAAAATATATATAAATGTCTCTTAAAACTAAACTGAAAATTAAAATCAAGTCATAATATCTTGATTTCTAACAACGGTAACCACAAAAGCATTTACTTACTTTTCATTACAAATACGAGATTTTGTGAAAGGGAATCTTTATTTTTTTCTATCGCACCAGCAATTTCATAGGTGACCTATAATAAAATATTGTGACATCATTAGTAATGACCAATACATCCTTTAAAAATCTTACAGCAGTAGAAATGAAGCTATGTTTTTTTTCCACTCAACAGTTAAAGGCTGGGACCAGGTAGTAACTTTTGGCATTTTCTAAGTGCCAACAACACTGACCAGGAGAAACAGTTGTTGAACATTATGTTCCTCTGCAACTATACAGAAATTTCATCAGACTGATTTTAAAATATTTCCACAATGCAAGACTTTGAACCAAGTATGTACTGCAAAGCAGGAGACAGTGACCTAAACATCGCTTTCCCTGTAGGATGAGCAAGTCACTCCCAGCTCACAGATCTCCTTGTCTATTAGGAAACTGTCCCCACTAACCATGGCAAAGCAATCTGAGTCCCAGCTCACACTCAGGACAAGTTCCAACCATCAATATGTCCTTGGGAGGCAAGTTCAGTCTACAGGTTATGCACAAGTCCTATCTATGTTTCTAACAACTATGCCCGTAAGGATTTTGGGTCACCTCAGTTGCCTGATGTCATGATTTCAAGAATAGACAGTTGAACATTCTCTGCAACTGACTGCAGATAAATTCTAACACATGGTAAGGCACGCTAAGCATTGAGCAAAATCCAAGGCTCTAGCCAGAGGTCCTGAGGGTACATCCAAAATGAAGAAATACAACCAAATGATTCTTTTAATACTGAGCCCATCCCCAAAGATACTGCAAAGAAAAGGAGCACTTATACAAGAAAGCAGTCACTGTTGGGTTTTTGTTTGTTATTGTTGGTTTTTTTTTTTTTTACTTTGTATGGGGATGGCAGAAAAACAACTAATTTATTTACAGACTTTATATATAAGCAGCTCTGGCTTGCACAGTAGTAGAACCCAAAGGGAATTTTTAAGTTAAAAAGGAAGAAAATTGTAGATTGCAGTACCTGCAGGATTAGCCAGGTACTTAATAGGAACTTAGAATAGAGTTCAGTTTTATTTACCTTGGGACCGTGTTTCTATCTAAAGCCTTCTTTAATTTTTTGTTGGATCTATATCCTAAACCCCTTAGGTATTTGGGGAAATTTTATCCTTGCACATTTAATAAAGCTGTAAATATATAATTAAGATTAGTTATACTAATCAGTGCATTAATTTTCCATTGGGTCATTTGACAATTATGCAATGCTATCTTGCTCACAAAAGAAATTATATGACTTGGATGTGTATAATCTGTAACAGTGAGTAATTGTCAAATGATGTAATTACTATGGCGTCCGACATAAAAAAGATATAGCAAGAGAATTATGGTTCTTTTCCATGACAGATTGCATTTCCTGCAATTCTAATTGCATTTCCTAAGAATATACAACACAATTAACAAACTATTAGAATACTTTAAGTATACTATAAATGCTTTTAATGTACTCAACCTAAATGTCATTCCATACTGGTCCATAAAAGGTAATTAACAGAACTTATATGACAAATCCATAATTCCAGTTCCTAATTGAGTGTCTTGGGCTTTGACTAAATTAGAAGAAGAGAATTAGTATTGGTGGGAAGAGTAGGTAAGTATAGCAGTGGCAGATACTACACGATGATTAAGTGCCTAGATAGAAACAGGGGGAAATTTCAGTATTGATGATGGTATAATACATCACAAACTTCTAGAATTATATTCATAAGACATATTTCATATCACATAAAATATGTCAGATAAAAGCAAGGAGGATTCCCTTTTATGAAGAAATTTTTATTCCCTTTTATGAAGAACAATTTTCCCATAGACTTGGTAAATTAATTCACTGCCTAAAGACATGAAAACTGACTCAAAGAAATTACACTCTAGGGTTCCATAGTCATTGCCAGTCCCACAAAACAGAAAAAGAAATAAGTCCTCTTCCAGCTGCCAATTTTGTTAATTTGATCCTGCCCTCATCAGAGATGCCAAACTACATGCTACCTAAAACACATATATTTCCCTCAGTTTTCTTCCACTGAGTTTCTAAAATAAACCTGGCCCAAACTGCACTGGCTGGCACTCAAGTACCAGTGGATAGTTACTTTGGGGAGACAAAAACCAAACAAATTTTGTATGCTTTAGACAGGAAATGTGCACTCACTTAGGTAATGGATCTAGTATTATAAAACATACTCCTTATTCTCACTTCTATTTATTACAGTTGTTTGCCTTATCTTGCTTTACACATGATGAACTTTTTGGGGTAGACAGCAATCAAACCTGTTGTCTAGGTTTGAAAACAAACCAGTGGGAGATCACAAGTCAAGATTGAAATTAAAAATAAGTGAAATAATACAAGGAAAAGCACTGACAAAGTCAGATACAACCTAACACCCTGTTAGGGTGGTAGTAGCAGTCCAACTGAAGTAGTCCAGTTGAAGCGGTGATCCTGTGAAGGTCTAGTCTCCAGCTGAAAATCCAGTAGTAGCTCTGGTCCTCTGGGAACCCAGTAGACAGGGCTAGCTCAGGCAGTTCCAGGGCCAGGTTATATCCAGGTGGGAACACCTGGCTCCTCCCTCCTCGGCAGAGCATCTCACAATGGGATGAGATAAGTCCATGAGTCACACGGTGGGTCCCTGATGGCCCATTGCCTGTCATGCGGGGTGGGTCGTTAGCAAGTGATAATAGCTAACGGATGGCCCATTGCCTGTCATCCGGAGTGGGTGATAGCAGCTAATGGCCCACAGCTGGTGGTAATAGAATACTTAACTACATCAATATTGCAACCTAGGACATTATCCACCCCTTATTCTATTACCATCTACACAGTTCTCACTTAAGATAAGGTCTCCTTTAAGGTCTCCTTGTGGGACACAACGGGTTTCCCCATCTGCCTGCATCACCCACCAAGTATAACCAGGTCCTTGGGCAAAAACAACCCCACGGATGGGCTTGCCTTTGCCTGAGGTGGGACTAATCCAAACAGTCTTTCCTAAAAAACCTCTTACGTGTATCACAGGGACTTTATCTCCATCCACTGTGTGCAAAGGTTCGGACTCGGCAGGACCGGCTTGATTGATAGAACCCCTTGTGTTAACCATCCAGGTGGCCTTTGCTAAGTTCAGTTCCCAATTTTTGAAGGTTCCCCCGCCAAGTGCCTTCAAAGTTGTCTTAAGTAGTCCGTTGCACCGTTCAACTTTCCCGGCAGCTGGTGCATGATAGGGGATGTGGTATATCCATTCAATTCCGTGTTCTCTAGCCCAGGTGCTTATGAGGCCATTCTTGAAATGGGTTCCATTGTCAGACTCGATTATCTCAGGGGTACCATGTCTCCACAGGACTTGCTTTTCCAGACCCAAGATGGTGTTCCGGGCAGTAGCATGAGGCACAGGGTAGGTCTCTAACCATCCCGTGGTTGCTTCCCCCATGGTCAACACGTAGCGCTTTCCTTGGCGGGTTTGGGGAAGTGTGATGTAGTCAACTTGCCATACTTCCCCATACCTGTACTTTGACCATCGTCCACCGTACCACAGAGGCTTCACCCGCTTGGCCTGTTTGATTGCAGCGCAAGTCTCACAGCTGTGGATGACCTGTGAGATGTTGTCCATGGTCAAGTCCACCCCTCGGTCACGAGCCCACCTGTATGTCGCATCTCTCCCTTGATGACCAGAGGCATCATGGGCCCAACAAGCTAGAAATAATTCTCCTTTGTGCTGCCAGTCCAGATCCACCTGTGACACTTCCACCTTGGCAGCTCGGTCCACCTGCTCGTTGTTACGATGCTCTTCATTAGCCCGACTCTTGGGTACATGTGCATCCACGTGTCGAACTTTCACGGTCAGCTTTTCTGCCCGGGCGGCGATGTCCTGCCAAATCTCCGCGGCCCAGATGGGTTTTCCTCTGCGCTGCCAGTTAGCCTTTCTCCAGCGATCTAACCATCCCCACAGTGCATTGGCTACCATCCAGGAGTCGGTGTAGAGATAGAGCCTTGGCCATTTCTCTCGTTCAGCAATATCCAAAGCCAGCTGGATGGCTTTAAGCTCTGCAACCTGACTCGATCCACCTTGTCCCTCGGTAGCCTGTACAGCTTGTCGTGTGGGGCTCCATACTGCAGCTTTCCATCTCCGATCTGCGCCTACAATTCGGCAGGACCCATCGGTGAAGAGGGCATAGCGTCTTTCACTCTCCGGCAGCTCGTTATACGGGGGTGCTTCCTCGGCACGTGCTACTTTCTACTCTGCTTCTTCTGAAGATAATTTAAAAGTCTCACCTTCAGGCCAGTTTGTTATGATTTCCAGAATCCCAGGGCGATTCGGGTTTCCAATACGGGCGCGCTGTGTGATGAGGGCAATCCATTTGCTCCACGTAGCATCAGTGGCATGGTGGGTAGAGGGAACCCTTCCCTTGAACATCCACCCCAGCACTGGCAGTCGGGGTGCAAGGAGAAGTTGTGTTTCTGTGCCGATCACCTCTGTGGCGGCTTGGACTCCTTCGTAAGCTGCCAAGATTTCTTTCTCGGTGGGAGTGTAGTTGACTTCAGACCCTCTGTAACTTCGACTCCAGAATCCCAGTGGTCGGCCTCGGGTCTCACCAGGCACCTTCTGCCAAAGGCTCCAGGACAGACCATGGCTCCCGGCTGCAGAGTAAAGCACATTCTTTACCTCTGGTCCTGTCCTGACTGGGCCAAGTGCTACCGCATGAGCGATCTCCTGTTTGATCTGGGTGAAGGCTTGCTGCTGTTCAGGGCCCCAGTGGAAATCGTTCTTCTTGCGGGTTATGAGGTAGAGAGGACTCACGATCTGGCTGTACTCAGGGATGTGCATTCTCCAAAAGCCTATGGCACCTAGGAAGGCTTGTGTCTCCTTCTTGTTGGTTGGTGGAGACATCGCGATGATCTTATTGATGACCTCAGAAGGAATCTGACGCCGTCCGTCTTGCCACTTTACTCCCAGGAACTGGATCTCTCGGGAAGGTCCCTTGACTTTACTCTTCTTGATGGCAAAACCGGCTTCCAGGAGAATTCTGATGATTTTCTCTCCTTTCCCAAATACTTCCGTTGCTGTGTCCCCCCACACAATGATGTCATCAATATACTGCAGATGTTCTGGAGCCTCACCCTTTTCCAGTGCAGCCTGGATCAGTCCATGGCAGATGGTAGGACTGTGCTTCCACCCCTGGGGCAGTCGGTTCCACATGTACTGCACACCCCTCCAGGTGAAAGCAAACTGAGGCCTGCACTCTGCTGCCAGAGGAATGGAGAAAAAGGCATTGGCAATATCGATGGTCGCATACCACTTTGCTGCCTTGGATTCCAGCTCGTACTGAAGTTCCAGCATGTCCGGTACAGCAGCACTCAGTGGTGGTGTGACTTCATTCAGGCCACGGTAATCCACCGTCAGTCTCCATTCTTCACTGGACTTACGCACCGGCCATATAGGGCTGTTAAAGGGTGAGTGAGCCTTGCTGACCACCCCTTGGCTCTCCAGATCCCGAATCATCTTATGGATGGGGGCCACAGAGTCTCTGTCAGTGCGGTATTGCCGGCGGTGCACTGTTGCTGTAGCAAGTGGTACCCGCTGTTCTTCAATTCTCAGTAGTCCTACAGCAGACGGGTTATCTGAGAGACCAGGCAGGCTATTCAGTTGTCTTATGTCTTCCGTCTCTACGGCTGCTATCCCAAAAGCCCAGCGATGTCCCTTTGGGTCTTTGAAATATCCACTCCTGAGATAATCTATGCCGAGGATGCATGGGGCGTCTGGACCAGTCACAATGGGGTGTTTCTGCCACTCGTTCCCAGTTAAACTCACTTCAGCTTCCAGTACAGTCAGCTGCTGTGATCCTCCTGTCACCCCAGAAATGGAAATGGATTCGGTCCCCACATACCTGGATGGCATCAGGGTGCACTGAGCGCCGGTGTCAACCAAAGCCGTGTATCTTTGTGGGTCAGACGTGCCAGGCCATCGGATCCACACAGTCCAATAGATCCGATTATCCTTTTCCTCTACCTGGCTAGAGGCAGGGCTCCTCTAATCCTGTTTTTGGTGCACGATGTTCTTCTGTAAATGTGTTCCTGAGGTCCCTTCAAGAGGATCAGTCGTATTATCACTTCCATTCTGTCTGGAGTTCTGGCCACAAGAGACTGGGGCAGTGTTGTACCTAGGTGAGCCTCCTAAAGTGGATGTTTCTTTTTTCAATTCACGTACCCGGGCTGCTAAGGTGGAGGTGGGTTTCCTGTCCCACTTCCTCATGTCTTCCCCATGCTCTTGAAGGAAAAACCAGAGGTCACGTCGTGGAGTTTGTTTTCTTTCCCTGACTGGAGTACGTCTGCTCCTGATGGCAGAGACTCTGGTTGGTTTCGGTGTGGCATGAAAAAATCCTTCTTTGAGCTCTTTCTTTAGTTTCTGGTGGCTCTCTTCAATTAAGCTCCGGACTTGCGCGGCCAGGTTTGTTTCCACCGATGAGACCTGGGTGCGTAGTGGGGCGGTGACAGTGTCCTCGTAAATTCTCAGTTTGTTTGTTAACACGCCCACCTGATCTTCGCCTTCCCTCCACTGCAGTGTTGCCAGGTAACGAGAGTATATCTCTGGTCCGAGCCGCGCGAATCTTAGCCACATTTGTGAAGTGCACCGGACATTATCTGGGCTCTTGGGGAATCTCTCGTTGTCTGAAAAAATGATCTCTAGCACGGCCAATTCCCTCAGGCATCGGATACCTTGTTCTATTGTGTTCCATTTCCTTTGGTGCATCTGGAGGTCCTCTTTGCAGAGGTATCTGTCCCGTACACTCGCCAGCAATCTCCGCCAGAGGCTGAGAGTTTCCTGGGTTTTCCCAATCCCCTGGTCAATAACCACATCCTGGGACAGGGATCCCAGTTGCCTGGCCTCACTTCCGTCCAGAATGGTGTCATTAGCGGCGGCATCCCAGATACGGAGCAGCCAGGTCAAGATGGACTCGTTTGCCTGCCGGGTGAATTCCCTCCGTAGGTCACGCAGCTCCCCCAGGGATAGAGAGCGAGTGATGATCTCTGGCTCTGTCTCTTCTGCTGGGTGAGATGGTCCTGCCACATCCTCGTCAGTCGCTATGCGGACTGATTTGCTCTTTGATTTCTTTTTCTGGACGGGGGCAACTGCTACAGGCTTCGGCTGTTCTGATTTGGTAATGGTCTGTGTTGAGACGTCCACTGCTCTTTTGGTTCTTTTCCTCTTTCCTGCTGATTTGCTTTGTTTCTGCTCCTCAAAAAGACAAGATATTGTTCTGATCTTCAGCATGAGGTACACAATGCTGGTTGCAGAGAAAAAGGAAAACAGAACTAACAAAAAATTATGCCATCCCTAGCATCCAGAGAGAACTCAATATCCTCAAAAATGGCTGTGCCTGACCTGAAAGGCTGGAAGAAACCGCTCTCTCCTGCTAACCCCAGAGGCTGGGTATGATTGCTGAGGAGGTCCCAGATGTAGTGGCTCGGATTAGGCCAGGCAGACAAAACTGAGTATATGTTCCGAATGGTATTCATCGCCTCACAGGTTACCACGCAATAGGCATAATAAACCAATAGAGCAATTTTCATGCCATTTCCTGGTCGCAAAAGGACCAATACGACAGGCAGATAGTTTCCCATTTGAGGAAAAATATAGAGAGCGAGATACAGCACCCATATAGATAAGCTGAACATCATGATGATAGGATTTCTGAGTTTCCCCAGGTCGTGCCCCACGTTGGGCGCCAAAATATGTCTTGGTTTGAAAACAAACCAGTGGGAGATCACAAGTCAAGATTGAAATTAAAAATAAGTGAAGTAATACAAGGAAAAGCACTGACAAAGTCAGATACAACCTAACACCCTGTTAGGGTGGTAGTAGCAGTCCAACTGAAGTAGTCCAGTTGAAGCGGTGATCCTGTGAAGGTCTAGTCTCCAGCTGAAAATCCAGTAGTAGCTCTGGTCCTCTGGGAACCCAGTAGACAGGGCTAGCTCAGGCAGTTCCAGGGCCAGGTTATATCCAGGTGGGAACACCTGGCTCCTCCCTCCTCGGCAGAGCATCTCACAATGGGATGAGATAAGTCCTTGAGTCACACGGTGGGTCCCTGATGGCCCATTGCCTGTCATGCGGGGTGGGTCGTTAGCAAGTGATAATAGCTAACGGATGGCCCATTGCCTGTCATCCGGAGTGGGTGATAGCAGCTAATGGCCCACAGCTGGTGGTAATAGAATACTTAACTACATCAATATTGCAACCTAGGACACCTGTGTGTCTGTGTTAGCCAAAGGAAACAAGACCTTTATATACTATCTGAATAGCTGAACTATTTTTTATTAAACAAAAAAAAAACCCAAACAAACCAAAAAAACCAAAAACGAAAACAAAAACCAAACCAAACCAAAAAAAAACCCAAAGAAACAAAATAACAACAACAAAAAGAAAGTAGTGTGCTGTTTCACACTACATTTTGTTTCATTATAAGAGATCAAAACAAGAAAGGTATTGAATTTGCTTTGTTTCTAAATTTAAGTTCACAAAGGAAGAGAGTTTAACCTAAGTTGTAGGGGGTATGGCCAAATATTCATCTAGTCCTGAATATTTAGGGAAAGCTATTGAGTATTTCCCCTCTGCCAGCCACCAACTCCCTTCTCAGCTTTCAGGGCTCTGCCCATGAAGGAGCTCTTCTCCTGCAGGCTGTATCTCATGCTTGTGTTTTGTATCTTTTGACTCACATTTCCTCCTCAAATCTCTGTTTCCAGAACTCATTAACATTTCTAGCATCTTTTAAGACTCTGTGTCAAGAAGTTTTACTAATTACTAAGTATGAGAAAAAACCCTTAATTTTGTTTTGGACCTCTTTTCTGATTGGTAAAGTTAGAATGGATGGTTTTAATACCATGAACACTACCAGATACAAGTAAGAGGTAAAAAAAAAACACCCAGAAAACGGGACACTCACCAGGCGAACACAGAGCTAATTTTGAGAACTGCACATTCCTCTAATCTTCTTACATGTTCTTGCCTCTTTGCTTCATTAATTATCTTCATGCCAGAAAATCAGAAGACTGTACATATTTTCTTCTGAACTAATGTATCCTCTCTCACATCATCTGACCTGAGAAGAGGATTTTCTCCAAGTTTACTGGATATCCCAATATACTTTATCAACAGGACCACCTTTACATGTAATTTTCATCAATTCCTTAAAATACTCTTTTTTTTGGTAAATAGTTTCCATATCTTTTGATAGGCCAAAAGAGCTCACAGTTAATTATTGTGATAATAGCTGCAAGTTCCCCACACCCCTTTCTTAATGACTATACTTGTCACCTATTGTCCTGCCTTCCCCACCCCACGTGGCCCTGGCCACTCCCTCGGGTTTCCCCTATTGGTTCCTGTACTCCTAACTCCGCCCCTGTACCTCCCCTGTACCCAGAGGTCACTGGGGCTGTGTGCTGTCCCTGCCCCTCTCTGTTTCCCTATAAAACCCCTTACCCTCCACCATCTTGCTGTCTATGCTCCACGTGTGTTTATGCTCCACATGTGGCTGTGCATGTGAGGCTTTTGCCCTCAAGGCATCTCTGCCTCGGGGAGGTCGTTGGCCTCTGCTGCACCATGCGAATAAACATCTTCCATGGACACACTGCACAGACCCTCCTCGCCTCCTTTATCAGCGCCGGTTGTGGAAGCAGACGAACCAGAGCTAGCCTTATGGCTCCCCGGCCGGTGTGAGCGCAGTGTCCAGCCCTGGGACAGAGGGTTTGGAGCTCTGAGGCACTGAACTGGGCTGGGTAGAGACGCTCTAGGGTAAGGTCTGCTTTAACATCCTCTAAACCACAACAGTTAATCATAGATTTGGCAGGAACCCTAAAACAAGCTAGGAAAATGCCACCTGGAATATTAAGAAGAACTTGACTGCATTCATGGTTAAAAAGGAAAATTTTACTATTTTAATAGCAAAATGTAACTCAGAAACTCACAGTTTTGCCTGTGTTGCAAATTTTAGTTAATAAGAAAGTAATCAGCTCACATACTAAAAGAGAAATTTTTGAGAACATGTCCAAAGACAGTTTAGTGCACAGAGAGACACCTGTAGTTGCTAATTTTCCACCAGCTCTTAAATGTGAGTGATATGCTTGCATGTGCCATTTTTTAAGTATCACTGGGTTTATCAACCTCTCAAACCAAGCCTTGTTAAGCAATGAGTGAACTAAATAATTTTGCAGTCTGTAAAGCTTTATTCTAACACTGTGGTAGAATAGCATTTTGAAACAAGGAAGTTTTTAGAAACAAAATGGAAGTGTGGGGGAAATATTTTATAATTTTCTTCTGTAAGTGAAAGTTCCAAATCAAGCCTACCTAAAGAAAGAAAGAGAGAAAGAAAGGGAGAAAAAGCATGACTGTCTTGCCTGTGTGAAAACCAGAATCTCTGTCAAGTAGCCTTTATAGGCCTTGGTACATCTTAGACTAGATTGATTTGATTGTTGTGTCTGGGGATTCAGCCTGGGGAAAAAATAGAGAAAATGAAAGCATCCTTATTGATTAATCCATCTCCTTTTGTCTTTTGATTTAGAGGTTCAGTTTCAGAGTCTGCCTGGGATATACAAGGTATTTGTGAGAAGACCGCCTTGGTAAAGGTGAGCGGACAGCAGAGAGGTATTTTTGATATGCACGTAGCTGAGAAAAGAAAGACATTGATCTGCACTTAAAGGACATTTTGTGCAATGGTTTAAAGAGCAAAGAAGTTGGTCTTTAGGTCTGATCAGTTTATTACAGCATGATAAGTCAAAACAGTGGCAAGGCAAACAGCGACAAGGGGTTTATCTAATTTGTAAATTTGAATTTAATTTTAACTGCAGAAAGCTTAAATTATGATAATGTATTATTCAGATTACATGAATAATGGGGCAAATAGCCTACTATCTCAAATAGTGGTATGTTAAATATCACTATTAGGTAAAGCTGTGTCTCTTGGCACTGTGCTAAGACAATGTATTTCTGATTTATTTAATGATATGTTAATTCTTCTATAAAATTTTGAAAATTAAAGAACTTTGAGTCCTTGAGAAAGTTCAATGATGGGAATGTTATTCTTCAAAAATCATGGCTGTTGATATGCCCAACAGTTCAAAGATATAATTCATGTGAAGCCCTTCCTTAAGTGAGAGCCCACAATGTAAATATTAATTTTATCAATAAAAGAGCCTAGAAATTCAGTATTACATATTCTTAGGATAGTTTCAGCTGATGGTCAGAAGCACCCACAAAACACTTTGCTACCTCAAGGTGAGCTTGCAAAGTGTAGTGTGTGTCTCTTCCCCCACAGGCAGTCTCTGTGAGAAATATCTCAGGACACCCACATTCATATTAGGCATCAGCAACAAAGCGATGACCAGATGAGCAGAATTTTTCTGAAAGAAATCAGACTGCCAGTGTTCAGAGAAATGTGTTAAACAACCTCCAGATAAAGCCTTTCACTAGGATTATTATTTTTTTTTTAAGTTATAAAACCCCTAAATCATTCTCTTCTACCTTCTGCCTGAACAAAACAGATAAGCTTTTTGTCTTACACCACTCAGATACCAAGACATTAAATAGCTCTTAGAAAAGACTCATAATGTGTCAAGGCATTGTAAGATTCTGTTCAGCTGTAAAATTAAAACTGGGAGATAAAGTAAAATACTTGATATGATAAAGTACTAATGCTCATAGTGGCCTTTGCTAAGCATGTGTTCATGCATGTGCACAAGCAATATATCATATTGCCCATGCAGAAAAGGGAGAGATTTAATCTTGTTCAGGCATAATAACAAAACTCAAGATAAATGAGGAAAAATTAGTTTTCTTTCTTCCACTGGATCATTCTGACACATTTGTGTAAAATAATATTCATTCTTGGATTCAACTAAAATATCTGACCCCTGTGCTGATTTCTCCTATGTGCAGAAGTTCACTTGTGCATATTGTTTCCTCTTTTTTTTCCCTCCAAAACAGTCACGAAAACAAGAAAAAATCCAAGGTTTCTCAGAATAGTATCATACATGCAGATTTTCTTGAACTATTGATTCAGGCAGAAAACCAAGAGTAGATTCCAAATTATTTGGATTTTTTTTTCCCTTACATGTTACTTTGAGCCTCATGTGTGTTCTTTGTCTCACTTCAACCTTGTGCTTTCTTTCTTTTATTTCTGACCAATTTTCTCTTCTCTTTTTCTCTCAATACTGCTTTTTCTGGAATGGTGTAACTGTCATTATGCATGGATCAATAATGTGGCATATTTAGTCTTAGGAAAAGTTGCTGAGCATGAAACTTAAGGGAATGGGCAATACCTCCCAATTCATGACTCAGTCAAAAAGACTAGATAGTTGAAGAAAAGATATTTTTTCTATAAGTATCCTGACTCAAAATTTCAGAAAATACGAATGTATTAGAGGTCTTTAAAACTGCATGGACACTTCTGTATAAGCTCTAATTATCTCATAATATAAAGCTAGATATATCACTTTTGTTCACAAAAAAGTTGTCTGTCTCAATTAAATATACCTATATACAAATATACTTTCAGTGACAAAGTAATTTTAATAACTGTATTTTCCAGTTAAACTGCACTTCTGAATTGCTAAAATAGTTACTGCAAATGTCTGAATAAAGAAATGAACCCAATTCATCCTGGACTTTGACCAACATCTATACACTACTGATGAAAAGGAGCCCAAATTACAAGGGTCATAAGAGGTTCATAGCAGGGCCAACATAGAATATTAGCTTTTTTTTTTTTCTCTAGATGACGGAGAGTAGCAGTTCTTTAACACTGGCTGTGAACTACATTGCAGTTACAACTTTTGTTACCTAGAGAAATCAGGATGTCTGCCTTCATGTTCTAATACAGAGCCTGATGCACACAGTGTGACTTCCTCCTCAACTGCCAGCCTAGACACATCACCTGAACATAAATGATTAATGCTAGAAGTGAAGACTTCCGTGTTCGATTACCTGTCACAATTGACAGGTAATTCCTTCTCTACTCTGGGTCTGATTAATCTTTCAGTTATACTCATGTAAATAATGAGAAGCTTTGCCAAGTTAAACGAGTCAAAACCAATGAAAGTTTGTGGTGAGAATAAAATCAAGGGCTTTTGTTTTAAATTAGGAGATCTCTCAAGGCAATGACGGAGTGTAAGATTGCTTTATACTTCACTTACTTTAGCCCCATTTAATTGATATCAGACTATAAAAATGGGTGTCAAAACCTGCCAAACTATAGTTACTTTACATATGAAATTCTTATTTTTGAGCGCAAATAAATCCTGACATATTTAAAAGTCTCATCCTTTAACAATTTTCATAAAGCATATATCACCAATGACTTCTGTAAAAAGCTACTAAATGTAGTAATAGCACAATCTAAAGAACAGAGTCAGCAGTTTTAAAATCTGAGTTTTTCATATTTAGTTTCACAACACATGAAAATATGCTATTCTCAGAATAAACTCATTTTGTGTCATTTAGAACAGCCATACCATCATCAGAGTTTATATAAATACATATCATGAATCACTGGAAATTTCAATCTATGATAGCTTGGTAACTGTTCCACAAGATATCAAAAATGCAAATGTCTTTAAAGATCTAGCTCAATTACCATTAAATCAAGGAGAGTTAAGCGCTTGCAAGAGGACTTTTCTGCTTTGGCAGGGCCAAGTATTTCACTGTCGTAAGGATGCAAAGAGCAACCTGACTAGAATATTTCCTTGGCCAATGTAAATCAAAGGATCTCCACTGACTTCAAAAGAATGTGTGGATTTACATTACTTGGAGAGCTGTCTATTTGTCCATGCTTTTAGATTAAATGTCATTACTATTATTAGGAAAAGGTCAAACCAAGTGTCTGTGTTATAAAACAAAAATCTAAACAACCCATGCAAGGCTATAACACGTTAATGAAAAATGTGCTCTTTACCACTCACAGTTTAACTTTCAGACCTAGGCACCTGAAACATTGGTCTTAAAAAATATTCTGAATGCTTCTTGAGAGAATAAGACAAACACTTTAAGTTTGAAGAAATGTGCTTATTATTCTGGTTGTGATTTTAATGTAGCCTTGATGCTGCTCCCATGTCATATTTTGGGGTGTGGAACCTTTTTGAGCTCTTACGACAAATTTGTATAAACAGAACTCCATTAAAAATACTTATGTAACAGGTATTTTAAAAGTATATAAATTAAATTAGACATCTGAAGTTCATGGTCAGTTCTTTATTCCATCACTCGGAGTCCTAGTAAATTTCACAAAATCTTGGTTGCACTATTATCAAACCACTGTGTGCCTACTGACAAATCCCAGCAGTGGAGGTATTCAAACCACTTAACTTTGGCAAATAATTTAAGTCTAAGTAGAAGGTCTTGTGATGACAGAAGAACCTACAGGGAGTAGGTTAGGAATTTAAGGACTACACAAATAGTCCTTTCCATAATGACCACATTTCTATCATTGGGCAGGAATAAATTGGCTTGCATCAAAACACAACTCAAGAGTTCCACCAGCTTCATTTCCAAATGAGGAGCCACAAAATAGATCTGTCTCCATTTATACAACTGTCAGATTATCTAAAAAAAAATTACTCTCCCTTTAAACACATATATAATTTGCTTGCTTTGAGCTGGGCAGGGTTGTTGGGACAAGATGAAAAATGAGGTATTGGAAAGGAAAGGGTAAGAAGTCTATTTGAAAGAATTGATTACACTGATCCTGTGAACACTGCAGGCTGGGGAATAAAAAGAATATTAATCTAAGTTTGCAATCATATTGAAAGACATTTAGCATGTTCTGGTTTTTTGTAGGAAAAAAAATATTATGACCCCTAACAAAAAAAATGGAGAGTGGTTTTTTTATTTTTTTAACAGACTCATTGTGGTAACCCAGGTATCTTCATATATAGCAGAGGAGCTACAGAGAACCTGTACTGTTCTGGAACCACATCTGTATGCAAAGTAAGGCCAACTAAAATGGCATTAAACATTTATGCTGAGAGATCTGAATCACCCCCTTCTACATGAAATGCTTTCAATGAAAACAAAATTTAGGAACCAGAATTGGGCAGCCTGCATCCTGCATGCAGTGATATAAGCTACACATTTCATACACTATATATGGCACTGAGATTCTAAGTCGTCTTTTGAAAAATTATCACTTGACAGTGAAATCCTCTTTATAGCCAGGAGTTGGAGAAGCCATGTAAAATTTTGGTTTGTTTACTTTTTTCATTAACTGCATGTAAATGATATTGAAACAACTTACCCTCCCAGCATAATGCATAACAGTGAAGTTGGAGCCCAGATCCTTTGGGGCAAGGTTACCATTTCCATCTTTTGTGGAGGAATACACTGTGTTTGTGTCTGATGTATCCAGGTAAGACTGAATGCGTTTAGAAAGGCTCTGTTCCACTGACCAAACAGATTGGCTTTCCTCATCCAGCATTGCCAAAAAGCCTGATGGTTTCTGAAATGAAAAATAGACTTTTCTCATTTTATACAGGAGCAATAGAATTTCAGTTGTTCCTCACAGAGTAACGCAGCTTGTAATTTAGTAAAAAGAAACATATATCACCTCAAAGAAAAGTAAAAATAAAAAAGATTAAAATATTTTGGTAAGCCTTCAAGGCTGGTTCTTCTACAAGAAATGTAGAAAACCATATTTCAGTTGCCAAAAATGGTCACCATTGATGATCTTTTAGAAATTGGTTGTGTTACTTTCTTCTTAGAATAAATATACATGGTGTAAAATGTATCTGGAAGCTACCTGAAAGAAAAAATCCAAGGCTGCAGTATGGTTACCAGGAGAATACATCGTTTCCATGGTAACTCCCTCTTGTACACATTCTGCTTGCTCTTGTAGGAAAAGCACTTCATTGATATACTGGTGTATCTTCTCATTGGTCATGTTGACACAAAGCTATTGTAAAATGAGCAAAAAATGAGTGTTAGATGTTTACTGGATAATTCATCGATGTAGGTTTTACTGCATGTCTAATATCAAATTTGATGAAATGTCAATCCACAATATGTTATCTCTTGGTAGACCATAGATTTAGGAAGACTCTAGGGAAATTTAGATTTTAACAGCTATTGCTATTAAAATGGGAATATATAGTTTTCTGCACAGTTCATTGTGAATTCCGCATAGGAGTTATCAAATATCAGCATTATTAAATGAAGTGCAAATTTACACTAATTCCATTGAATGAAGTAACTCATAAATTCATGTGTTTAACAGTCTTTTGTATTTTATATTCAGGAAGGTTATACAAATACAATGTGCTTTTAGAAAAAAAACAACCAAAAAACAAGAACAACTACATACTTGTTTAAGATCCTGAGTCTGTAGTTAGTTCAATGCTAACAAAGACAAAACTGTGTTTCCACATATAATGTCACTGATGTCTAAAGCAGTCTCTGAAGAACTCATGTTTTACCAAAATATATAAAATGCTTGGGAACATTTTACTAGATGCTGCTCTCTATTTTATAGAAACTCTAAGGGAAGGCTGGCAAGAAAATGGTGCTCCATAGAAAAGTTCAAAGTTTGGAGAGATAAACAGTGCAGATGCTTCTAAAATATTTTCTTTGATTGCCTTATAGGATGTAAAACTAAACAGCTTCACAGAAATCTGTTTTCAATTAAAAATAGGTGGGAATTGTATCAGCTTATTTGTGTGCTTTTGCATTTTATTCAAAGCTCACCAGCAGAAATAAGTAAATATTTAATAACCTTGTGGTATAGATGGGGTATTTTTTACAATAAAGTGGAAATTTTAGTTGAAAATTTGAAAACCTCCTACAATGCTACATTAAGTATGGCTAAGAAATTAAGAAAATAAAATCACCTAAAAGGGTGGAAGAGCACTTCATATAAGGAATGACACAAGGAATGCCTGCATGCATTTTCATTTCAGTCTAAACTAGTCCCATATTTTTGTTGGCCAGCTATTAACTATAGCTTCCATGAATAAAGTGTGCAAAAGCAATTCCAACAACAAGTCATATGGAAAGGTATGAAATATTTAGATCTGCTCTAAAGTTACATGGCTTAACACCCAGATGAAGGAAGAGAACCCAAGCAATGTGTAATAGTCGCCTGAATTTTCCATCAACACCTCCTGTTAGTATAGTCAACTTGTACTTGTTATACAATGAAACCAACTAGTGTGAAAAACAGTAAGAAGAAATGAGACAAAGCTCATTTTACAACCAAACTTCTACTACTGTCTTTACTAATGCATGAGAGTGCAGGCAAAAGACAGCCTCAGATAAAACCAGTATTTATTTATAGTGGGATTTATACACATTCAGATTGTTATTCTCATTTTATTAACAATAAAAGTATAAAACTGACTTCCAGTATCTACTATTTTATGGAAAAGACAGCTTTTTTTAACTCTGCGGCAGGCAAAATGTGCTTAACTGATCACTTCTGGAATTCTAATTACAAAATCTTTCCAGAAGCTTACTAACACTATTTTATTAGGCAGACAACCTTATACTTTGCAGGATTTGGTAAAGCCTTAAAATGATGCATGCTGTATGTATCTTTATTTGCAGATTACTTATTTAGAGAACCAGGTCATTCAACTTTGCAAAGAGGTATTTTATAATGAGAAAAGCTGTCAAAATCTCCATAAACTCAAGCTTCCTTTTTATCATGAGCCAATCTCTTAAAATGCATTAAAAAAATAAAGTATTTGAGAACGTGGCTGTGCAGCAAAATCATTGAACTACACAATCTGAGATGAAGGAAACACTGTCTTAGATACGTCTTAAAAAGATCTGATAAATGGAGTTGGTTTTAAGCACCAAAATAAAAGAAATAGTATTTTATTTAAACATTCATACATAGCCTGCTTGGATGGTACAGAAAAAAACACTTTTTAAAATTCTACTGACCAGTGTATTATGGAGTACACTGGGGTGCTTCTTAGCAAAGCTGGACTGGCAGGCTTGCCACAATGCCAGTAAGGTACTGCAGAGCAGAGCAGAAAGCCAGCCCAAGCACTTGTACAAACTGCACACTGCTCCGATGCTGCTCTCTCTAGCACTGGCTGAGAGAACAGCTCTGCAGAACAAGAACAAGGAGAGCAGCCAGGGACTGCTGGAAAGCAAGACATTCTGATTGTATCTTTCTCCATTTCATTATCTAATCTACTGGGAAAAGGTAATAAAATGAATGTTTCAAATTAAAAGTTTGACACAGGTTGACATGGTAGTTAAAGCAGCTGCAATGTAGAAATGGGATGAATATGAACTAAACTAGCTTTGCTAATCCAAATTCTTTTGCTTCATGTCTTCTAAGTATTATATAAAACAATGATGTACTTTCTGTCCAAAGTTTTGAAAAGTCCACAGAACTGCATTTTTTAAACATGTATTTAACTGTACTCATGTAAATTAGATGAAAGTATAGCAGTAATAAAAAAAGTCTAAAATGTAATAAATTTTTACTGAAAACAAATATTTGGGGAATACCTTTAAGAAAGATATTTGCTTTACCTAGAAGCATTACTCAACATTACCTATGGTACTTGCTGTCATTAAACATTGTTAAACTATTCTTGATATGCATCTCATGTGGCCAATATTATGTCTTCTAAGTATTTGTCCTTCTATCAGTCCTTTTGACCTTAACTCACTATTGCCTCAGTGAAAATAAATCCACCATATATTTGTCCAAGTCTTCTCTAAGAGGTCCATTTTAGAATATTATTAGAAGAAAAAATATTCTTGTTCAAGTATTTAAAACAAAACCAAAACCAAACAACTTGCAGCACCATCCAAATTGTAGATTTTGGAAAATAATATTAGTGGCATTTGGTAAAAGCAGTAAGTATCCACCACATTAGACAGCATTAGCTTGATCTCTCTTCTTTTACTACATTTGACCAGTTAGTACCACTAAGTGCACTCCAAATTAAAATTTAGGTATAATATCAAAATTGTGCTGTGCTCTGAAGACAGAATAGCACCCATGGCTAATGAAATTTTCCTGCTCTTCACTGTGTTCACTTTTCCTACTCTTACATCTATTTGAAAAAGGCATTACTAAACAGGGAAATTTGTGGAAAGAAACTTGGTGACTGTCAATCAGTGAGGGAAAGGTGGATGCAAAGACCCTTTGGAAAGCTCATTTGCATCCTTTGGTCATGCAGAAGGATTAAATCTCCCAAGGAATGTGTATTCAGAGCATGAAGTAAAGCTTCCAGCTGTCCTTTCAACACATCAATCAGGCCCTAATTTATGGGTTAAGATGATGAAGCCACAATGTCAAATTTAATCTGTAAGGAAGTGTTCTAGAATTTCTCAAAAATGTAATTTCTGAGATAATGAAACACAGAATCATCTTTTTTTCTGAGGCTGGACTCAGAAAATATTTTTAAACCTATTTAAAAATATATATTTTTAAACCTTGACACTTATTTTTTCAGAAGTATCTCAAGTGCTGTACCCCTTTGTATCTGCTACCCAAACATTTCAACATCCTTTTGTTTATGCATACTACCCACTAGAATATTTCTAATGAATTTACAAAAAAACCCAGAACCATTCTATTTCTTCCTTTGCCTTTCAGAGCTAATAGGATCTAACACACATTTCTTGTTCTCCATGCAGCTCCAAGACAAATTCAGAGATAGTCCTTCTACCTGTGTCAGAAGAACTTTAATTCACTGGGAGTCCCTGTTATCTCTGGGAGCAGTTGCCATTAGCTGATCTGTGTTCCTCGAAGAGCATAAAAGAAAACCCAGTGCTATTAAAACTTTACTACAGGTAGCTGCTACCTGAGAAGCCTTCCAAAAAGGAGGATCTGAAAAGCCCATCAAAAAAGGGACAATTTCAATAAAAAGTGAAATAGTCTCCCACCTGTTTTTGTACTTGTGAAAGTATTAAACAAACAAGCAAGCAAACAAACATGGTAACAACAATTTTTTTCGTGGAAGAGTTTGGAATTGTTCTGAAACTAAAAGAGCTCTAAATTATAGCTCTAAATTATAGCTCATAATGCTGGACAGAAATGAATTACTATGAGGTAAAAAAGGATGCTCGTGTAAAAAAGTAAGATATCAATTAAATGGTGGGCAATATTTCCCCAATCAGTCACAAAGTGAATTGAGCTGTAAATGTCAATTTGAGACAAATTATTTTATTCTTGGCTACTGTAAAATAATAAAGAAAAAAAGGAATTATTTTAATGTCAGGTACTTGATAAGTCAGCTTTAAAGCCTTGGCTTTAAACACTGGTCTTCCAGTGGCTGATTGGAACACTGGACAGACAATAGTGTCCTTCATAAATGCAAAAAAAATGTGTGCACAGGGAAGAAGATCAAAGAGACTAAGAGGGAAGAGGGAGGAGTACACCATGACAAAGGTCATGAAGAGTGTAACATCCTCAGGAGCTGATTTGAAAAAGAAGGTAAAACACAGGATTGCCAGGCCCCTGAGGAACAGGCTTTTACAGCCCTGCTCAGCTTTTCCTGGGGCCCCCACCCACTCCTTGCCAATGGGCCCCATCCTGACGGCAGTGCCAGTTTCCAGCTCTTCCTCACAGCTACTTGTGACAGGGTCCCAGCCCTATCTGGCTGCTTGCCATGTCAGAGCAGCTGATGGATGCTGTTACTGGCCCTGGCTCTGCCCACCATGCTCCAGGGATGCTGCACATCACAGAGGGCATGGCCATCCCTGGGTCCTCCTGTTGTGTGGCTCCCTGGTGCCAACAATCAGCTGGTTCTCGCTGCTTCACAACAAGGATGTTTAAACCTTCCTTTGCATGGAGGCTAGCAAAACTCTGATTTAAAAATAACATGTCGTATTTCCTTGTTAAAGACTGAATCAACATGGTAAGCACTGCCCATCATCCGATGGGGAATAAGGAATACTCCAGCACTGGGAACTGCAGTGGAAAGTTCTGCATTAAGTCCCTACATAGTAACAGAGTTCAGTGTGCACCAGCAGCTGCCTATTCCACAGAAGCAAGCAGGACCATCCATCGGTGCTCTGCACAGGCAAAACCAAAGAAGGTTGATTTCTTCTTCATAAAACGAACTCTTTCAGACTGTCCAAATGAAAAACCTTACTGTGTGACCTCCCATCTACTATCACTGAGACTGCAATGACTGTAGAAAAGTTAAATTGTGTAACTTTTGTCCATTCATATCCATCCATCTTCAAAACAGGCAACATGTGCTTACATTTGGACAGCCAGAAGCAGTGTAAATGTTGAGACAATGCAATTTAATGCAAAATAATCTCTTACAGTTGTTTTGGCTAGGAAATATTACATGAAAAAAATGTAGTGTCAGCAGAGTTAACCATAGAAATAACATGCTGAGAAGTTAAAATCTACCACACCTAATAACAAACATAGGTGAAATTCCGAGCTGGGTTCTGCTACCTCTTCTGCTTCACCACAGTGACTCTGAAGTAGAGTCCTGCGTGGGGCAGGCAATGCTCTCTGCTCTCAGAGCTGGCTGGCTCCTGTTGCTTGGGATGTGCTGCACAGAGCTGCCATGGAAGCTGTGCCTCTCCCAGAGCTATACTGCATCACACAGATGATGTGCATGAACTTTAATGGGTATGGAGTCGAATGGGAGTCAAGAGACATTTGACTGTTCCAGTGACCTGCAGAACTGATTTAGATAAATCACTTTTATTTCCTATAGAAAGAATTATATATATATATATGTATATATATATATATATATATATACTTCTGCAAAACTTAAGAGGCCTACAGAGGTAAAAATACCATGCAAGGCCTAAATGTTATTTAGCAAGAACTAATATCTTCTTTAGTTTATCCCTTGAATTATACATCAGACAGAAAAGACTACTAGTGTCCATTTTACTTCACTGCATTATTGTTCTTTATGATGAACCTACAACTGCAGGCTTCCATTTCTGTGGAAAAACCTGACTTTCTGCAAGGGGAAGAAATGCTACTTTTCCTACTCTAAGGTCTGGTTCTTCTGCTGTAATAATTTTCTTAGAAACAATTGGGGGAAAATGGTTCAGGCAACTATCCATCCTGCTTATTGATTGTTGTATTCATTGGTCATGAGTTTGTTCAGTTTGTGATCCAAAAATCGTAAGTATGTATCAAACTACCATAAGTACAAAGGTTGTAGCATTATTTGACTGTAGTGTTTGGAGTTGTGCTGTAAAGGAGCCATGAATAAGAACTAACCTAGTTTTAAATTGTATTAGAAGTAGACATTTTCTAGTTTTAAAGGGGTGCAGAATAAACTATAAACAAATACCGTCTCTCTCAAACCAGGAAGCCTGAGGAAACACTGAATTAACACTGGAAACTGGCATTGATGTTTTTGATGGAGCACTCGTATTTCTGGAAATGACCACAAAATGAAGGCCATTTCTCTATAGAACAGGAAAGAGAAATTGTGCTCACTTTTGACCATGTCCCAGTGTGGCTGTATACAAAGCTGTTCTGGCACAGCAGGTATGCAGCTGCTCCAGGAAAATGCTGTTCCCAAGCTAATGATCACTGCTAGGAAGTGATTGTAAATTGTAATTGGGGTGAGCTAAAAGTGTCCTGTAGTCATTTACCATAACTCAGCTGATGAGCAGTAAAAGCAGTAACTCACTGAGTCCTGCTAATTCAGAAGCTTTCAGTCTTTATTGAGCAATGACTCCTTCAGACTGTGGCTTCTAAAAACACTGTTCTAAAAGACTTTCAGCTTTTAAATTTCAAGCCAAAAATCAAAACTACCCTCACTATTACTTATTCCACACACTTGTTTACTTTTATTTCAGAATTACATGTCCTATTTTTGCTCATAAAATATCACACATGTTCTATACAATAAAGGCTTACCAATGCTCAGTACAAGGAAAACTGAACACTTAATTAAAAATGTTTTTTAACTTCCAATGCCTTTTTGTATTAAATGGTCTGTAAAAGTTTTCTCTCTACAAGCTGTCAGTCACATTGCTTTGCCCACAGAATTTATCAGATTCTTGGTGTAGACATAATTCATCTTACTTTTCTAGTCCTTTGACAGCTGTTTTCCTTTGCATTGCTCATGAGTTGTTCCTGGACCAATTCTTCATTTGACTTTGATATTTCAATACTCTAATGCCTTGTCATTCCGAAACACACACTGAAGTAAATAAGTTATTCTACCTGGTTTATCCATCTCTGTCTGCCTGAACCATCTTCAAACACAGTTTATTAAAACCCACGTGACTTACTATCTTATTGCTCTCTTAATAATTATCATATTAAACTGTTTATCTACTGGCCTGATATAAAGCACTAGAAAGATTCACACAGCTACTTGGAATGTCTCCAGTTTTGGGCAATCAGGAAGTTTTAATTTTCATTGAAAACAGTTATTATTTTTTTCATAGAAAGCAGGAGAACAGATATCACAAAGAATGCCTTACCACACACTAATTTGGAAAAAAAGGTTCATTTTCCCTAAAATTACTTTTCTAATACCATTTTGAAATATGCTAATCTAAATGTGATGAAAAAAAATTTTATGGCTCCACTACTGTCTGGCTGTAACATTTAATGTTAACATTCTGCAATCACAGGCCTTGACACTGGGCATATTTGCAGACATGATGCAATGTTTTACACGAGGACCCTCTCTGGGCTAACAAGACTGTTTATTGTTAGAGTTAATGAGCCCAGGCAGAACTCTGAACTAGGCTGGACTGCTAGAGAGCTCCAGCTTTGAAGTTCAGGCTGTTTGGGGTAAGTCTGCATGATTGGGTTGCATCATGTAGTGATACAAACTGCTTCTCTTCATTGATACTACTACCTATCACTTCAGGAATCAGATATGTTAATTGCATTACAGAGTTCATTTAAAGAACTCTCACCTCTCTTCCATCTTTTCAGGAATGCAGTTAAGTAGACTCTGAATAATGACTCAGATTATTGCTCAATATTATTCAACAAAATGCATTCAGCCCAGGTGAAGGGACATTAGGTGTCTCTTGAAATATATTTATTTAGAAAAAAGGGAATTTCAATTTACTTTGAAACTATCATGTTTGCTATGCAGAAACCATAAAGTAAATCCCTTTTTACTAATTTTTCTTAGACCTTGTATTTTCTCTTACAGCATCCTCTGCAGTTATTTAGCAGAAAATAACTTATCCCAGAAAATAGAATTCATGGTATTTCATGATGTCAACTCTGGATCTTTTTTGAGTTTCATGACACAAAAGCAATGTAGAACAGAGTCAACAGAAGATAACCAGTAAGTCCCAAGATGACTGCCTCTCTTTTGAGAAGTATTTAAATTGCATAACATACTTTATACATGTTAATCAGGAAGCTTATGGATTTTTTCATATATTATATTCAGTCTGTTAAAATGTTTTTAATTTTTCACCTTATATTTTCCCCCAAAGGTGGCATTCACAATGAGTGAAAGACTATGAATATTGGTACACATCAATAGTCCTCAATCCAGCAAATAAGATAGAACTCTAACAGCAAAAAAATTTTGTGAGAAGGAAACTGGAATTTATTTTATTGCCTTCTTACATGCTCTTTTGAAGGTACAGGTAAACTCACCACACGCTTTCAGACATTTGGAAATTGGGTAGAAATGTAAACATGCTATACAAGCTGAACTAATGTGTGTCTATGACTTCTGTTTTACTAGAAAGAGAAAGATGAACTATAAAACAATGGATTGCCTGGGATAAAGGGGCAAATCCTGATTTCAAACAATAACAAGTCCTTTGTTGCAACTGATCCTTTCTTGATTATTTTCTATGCTTTGATTATTTGTTCTATGCTTTGATTTTTTGAATGGATGAACAACTGAAAAACAACTTAAACACCTCTTTCAGTGTGTTGTTTAGAGTCACTAATGCCTTCCGAAATACATAATTCAAAAGAGCTCTGGTGGTCGATGACTAATGTTGAAGGTAGGCAAACATCTTAAAGAAATTTTGATATTTAAAAGGATTTTAAAGCATGAAGTGACATAAATTTAAATTTATTTTTCATGGATGCAATTCAATTTTTTGAAGTCACACAGAGGTGAATCTGCCAGTAATGGCACTTAGCCTAATGCAGCATTTTAATTTTATTTTTTTCTTCAAGGCATCTGAAGACCTTTTGATCTTTCTTCCAATTCTGTGCATTGTCCTTCTACTCACTGATCTCGTTGAAGTATAACTTCCACAAGCATGAAAACAAACAACACTATTTTCCTCAGATTTTCTTTCAGTGCTAATATTACACCTCTTCAAAATCACAATATTTACTATTTATTTTAAAATTGTCAACAACTGTATAAAACCCAGCATGTAATTCATATACATATAGGTATAATGGGAAAAAAATATTTTAAAAGAAAATTGTCACCTTCATGGTATTTGTATTCTGATAAAAACTGGCTAATTAGAGAATTAACAACAGGTACAGTAAATTCAGCAAAACATCCACACTTGCCTGTTCAAAAGTATTCTTTTGAAATTCTTCAAATCCAAAAATATCTAATACTCCAATCTCAAACACTTGGTCACTGGGGGGAAAAAAAAAGATATTACAGATAATAAGAATTCAAGCAAGTGAATCTGTTGTTTCTGACAGCAGTATTTCTGTCCTAGGACGAAAGCAGGCTGTATTTCAAAAACATGGATGAAATACACAAGCAGACCAAGTACAGAACAGAATCAAATTTCTACTCACCAAGCTATCATACTGAACAGAAATAAAAAGCAGGGTTCAAGATTGCTTTAGCAGCCATGCTAAAAACTAAATTTGTAAGGAAAGGAAAAAAATCTTAACTTCTTTAAAGTCCAGTGTCCAAGGATATAGGTAACCATTTTCTGACATCAGGGATAACCATTTTGGAGAAGTTTCAAAAATGATTCATTGCACTCTGTTATCTTTTCCCGTTTATATTTCTTTGGCAGCCAGAATTGCTTCTACAAAACGCACTTTAAGGGAAACCTGTTAAGCTCAAGTCCTCTCTCTCAGCATCAAGTAGAATTTCTGGGCTCAGGGTGCCCAAGAGGTTACATGTCCCAGGGGAAAGAACAGTCAGGGGTCACGCCTGAAGAGGGCAGATGTTTCTTTTCTGTATACATAAAAGAGTACTTGTTTTAATTGCATCTAATTTGTCGTGTGTCACTGCATGCATTCAGGGAAGGGATTTTATTGTGGCCAGGTGGAATGAGTGGAAAGATCAAGGCAGAGCAGTCACCTACGACTTGGATAGGAGAAATGGGAAAAGGACAACTTAGGACTGAGTCATTGTAAACCTTATTTAGAGAGGAAGCTAAATTCACTGCAGTGAGCAAAATTAATATTTTGGGATATTCTCTTGCCTACTTTGCAACAATAATATCGCAGGCTGCTGATTCCGAGATCCTTCCACATTTTTTCTCCATGTTCTAAGCTTCCCCTATGTCTAAACCTCTGTGCATATCAGGATATAATTTTAAAGGAGAAAAAGATGAATCACTGTTTAGTAAATAAATACAGTTCCATTGCAGTCATTGTAACCCATACCATGTCATTAGATGAGGATCCAGCACTCAAAATAAACTGCCATATAACAAACAAACAAAGTAAAATCATTTGAAAAAATGCATCTTACAAAACAACCTGGGAAAAACAATCCTCAGGGGCAAGCAGAGCCTTTTTCAGAAATCATACCCAAGAAGTCTGTCTTCATTTCAAAAGCACACGAGTTCAATGCACTACTGATTGTCACAGGACTCGCTGTGTGCGTAAATGTCAGACATAGATTGTTACATAATAAATCTAGTCTAGAATGGCTTTGCTGGGCAGGGGAGGTTATCGGGAGGTCGATTAGCCTCCAAGGGAATTTCTACAAGAAGCAGCATAAAGTTATATCACCACCTCCATCTCTAGCAATGAGTGCAATTTAAATTGGGTTCTAAAATGTAAGCCTCATTCACAACTGCTCCTGATTAGAGATGGGGGGGTACAGTCATTGTCACAATGTGTTTTCAACAAAACCTGTCTACTTCTAGAAAAAAAAATTAAATGTTTAAAAACAAACTACCTCAGAGAAATTAATATTGAAAATCCAGAACTATTATGTTATTTAAATAGGTTTCGGGGGAAAAAAGGCAAAGCTTGAAATTTCAGAGTAATTAACAGGTTTTCACTTTTTTTTTTTTTTCTTTCCCGTTTATGTATAGATTTCCTTATAGGAAAGGAAAATATGAACTGCTATGTAACATTGTACAACAGCTGAAATATTGCATTATATTTCATGGTTTTTAAAAACTATTTAATACAGATAGAATAGTTTATCCTTTCTCTGTCTAATTCAATTAATAGATTTGAGACTGTATTGTTTACATCCCAGTTGAGTCCATGACTGTTATTTTGTCAAAACTAACTCTCTTACTTTCCCTCAAGAAATATATAAACATTTGTATAAGGAAAAGACCAATACAAACTGACTTAATGAATTATTAAAAGTCAGGCAAAACAGGAACCTAGTCCTAGTTTCTAAAACTCCAAATAAAAGACTTAGCAGCCAGCTTATTGCCTACCTCAAATAACATTCCTTATCAAAACTGTGATATTTGTGAGAAATAGCCTGGCTTGCTTGAGATGCATTTTTTGACAGAAAATGATGTAGTCTAAGTGTTTTTATGAACTCCTCTTTATAATTTTGGTCAAGTATTATTAGGAGATGCACATACTACATTAAAAGAGCTGGAGGTTTTACATAATTAATATCTTGCCTAGGGGGCAAGTATAACAGAACAAGGCTCTGTATCCTTTACAACAGTGACATTTTATTATTACATTGTGCTATTTATGTGCAAAATCTCTGCAATCGTGATAGTAATTTTCTGTATTAAATTATTGCTCAGATTTTGAAAACTAAATAACAACTGACAGCACAACATCCAAGTTAAAAGCATTGCTTTATATATGGCTGCAAATTACTTTGGTTTTCTAATCTTTCTTCTTGTCTTTCTCTTTTTTCATACCACTTTTCTTCCCAGAAGAAGGGTCTAAATATGTTTTTACTGGCTAACTGTCAATCATATTAATTTCAGCAAAATTACTTTCCTTAAATAATCATAGCAGAGATTCCAAAGGCAAAATAAAGCGTGAATGATTCCATGTTTACAAATGAAAGAGCATGTCACCACTGTCTAAAAGAACAAATGTTAGAAAAAGGCGCTTTTTATTTGAAAGGTTTTGTTATTTTATTTTCTTACTTTATGGTTACTAACCATCACTGACATACTTCTTAATTATGTTTCAGATATTTAATATTTACTATGTCTAACTAAAAGAACTATAGTTTTATTGGGGACTGAGACTTTGATTTCAAGTTTGACAGAACTTCCCAGCACAGAAACTTGAAAAAAAGGAATTTGCTGATACTTGAAGAACTTTTTAATCTCTTATACCAGCACACAGGTGTGAATAGTTAAAAACAAGCATGGATGTTCACTATAAGTTGTTTTGGTTTTCTGATTCACAAAACAGCATTTCAACTTGCAATATTTTACAATGCCTCCAGTTTCGCTTTTTTTCCTCAGAACAACATCTCTGTAAAGATGTCGTTATAGACTAGTGTCCTAGGTTGCAATATAGATGTAGTTTTCTATTACCACCAGCTGTGGGCCGTTAGCTGCTATCACCTGCTAATGACCCACCCCGCATGACAGGCAATGGGCCATCAGGGACCCACCGTGTGACTCATGGACTTATCTCATCCCATTGTGGGATGCTCTGCCCAGGAGGGAGGACCAGGTGTTCCCACGTGGATATAACCTGGCCTGGAACTGCCTGAGAGCCCTGTCTACTGGGTTCCCAGAGGACCAGAGCTACCACTGATCTTCAGCGGAGACAGACCTTCACAGGATCACGCTTCAACTGGACTACTTCAGTTGGACTGCTACTACCACCCTAACAGGGTGTTAGGTTGTATCTGACTTTGTCAGTGCTTTTCCTTGTATTATTTCACTTATTTTTAATTTCAATCTTGACTTGTGATCTCCCACTGGTTTGTTTTCAAACCAAGACAACTAGAAATACCTTTTTTTACTGCATAAAAATTCCTGGCAACTCCTAAAAACAATACACATATGGAAGACATCCTGTTTGATAATCTACCACCTTGGCAGACATCTTCCCATTCATCCAGAGATGCTCTTGAACAATTTGCCATACCTGGCAAGGTGAACAAAACTCCTATTACAATATGTCTGACCCACTGGTTCAGACAAATCTACAGAATATTATTTGTTGACTTTCCATTGCAGATGGTTCTCAGCTACAAAATCCATAGGGTTCATTCCTTTTGTTATCTTTTGTAATCTGCCAGCATAAAGCAGTGAGATGAATCTGTTGTGGGAGGGTGATCTAATGTGCCTTTTCATCTGCCAAAGATATAACAGTTCTTGCTCTTCCTCCAACTTCTGCCAGTAATGAGGAGGGCTTATGTCTGATCTGGATAAACTGGAAGTAATACTGATTAATGAGGAAATATTTCTGATTAGATGAAGTATATAGCCTAGCCTTCAAATGAAGACCCTCAGAATCCTAATTAAGAAGCCCTCACTATTCCCAGGAGAACAGATTATACCTGTTGGCACAAACACAGTTCTTAAACAGAATAGGCTGAATACTTCCAGTTGGATATGCTCTTCATCTCAAACAATTACTAAACAAATCTACTTTCTGAAACTTTTGAGGGAGATTTTTCAATATTCTGAGATTTTTGCTGAGATTTGGTGTCATTGCTGTGTCTCTGAGGTATCTTGCTCAGCAACTGTAATTTTTCTTTTAATATTGCCTTACCCAGGTTTGAGTGGTGTATACAGAGATGGTGGCTAGATACATCAGAAAGAAACACTGGCTCCATATCTGACAAAGTTTTTTTTGACTGACTTGACTGTTATGGCAGGAATGAAGAAGTATATTTGCCAATAGACTGAAGATCTATAGTTCTTTCATTAGTAGCACATACTCTTCCTCAGCTCTTTCAAATAAAATTTGTTCTGTGCTTTAAAAACCAGCATTATCTTGTTTAATGAAACACTGGAAATTATCCAGACTGAAGCAGATTTCAAATTATGATATTATGCACTATATTACATTAATTACTTTGTAGTGTTTGTCTGTTTTAAAGATTTCCCTAACTCCACATATAGAAACAATTCTCATTATCCTGTGGGTTCATGTTCTGAACAGGAAGTTCCTTTCTTTCCCTCCTGCACTCCCAGCACCCTTTTAAAGAGTTCAATAATTGATAAATAAATGTTTCAGGGGTTTCTTTCTGACTTTTTTTTCTGATTTTTTTTCCTGAAGCTGAGAAGATTTCTAGCCCAGAATATTTTTTCTATAAATCAGGTAATGTGTACTAAGAATTTTGTCAATGCGAGTTCTGAGATCTTTCCTTTGCCCAAATAAGTGTTCCTACCGCTACTCTTTTGCACTATTTGAATTTTGATGGGTATAAGAGTATACAGTCAAAATATACAAGCTTTCAGAAACGACTTATTTAGAAATATTCTGTATGCTATATTTGCAACAGAAATCTATGACTGGCCTGGTTACACAGACAGAAAGTATAACTGAATTCCAGCTTTCTTTGTCTGTAACACTGCCACATAAGAATCACAGAATGGTTCAGGGTGGAAGAGACCTCCAACCTCCCTGCTCATGCAGGATCATCCCAATCCACATGACACAGAACTGCACCCAGATGGTGTTTTAGTATCTCCAGTGAGAACTCCACAACCTCTCTGGGCAACCTGTTCCAGAGCTCAGTCACCTACACAGTAGAGAAGTTCTTCCTCATGTTCAGGTGTGCCTCAGTTTCTGCCCATGGCCTCTTGTCCTGTTGCTCAGCACCACTGAGCAGAGCCTGGCTCCATCCTCATGGCACCCTCCCTGCAGATTTTTACAGACAGTGATGAGGTTCTCCTCTCAGTTGTCTTTTCTCAAGACTGAACAGGCCCTGTTCCCTCAGCCTTTCCTTGTAAGTGAAATGCCCCAGTCCCTAATCATGTTTGTCACCCTCTGCTGGACCTGCTGCAGGAGCTCTGTGTCTCTCTTGTGCTCAGGAGCCCAGAACTAGACAGAACACTCCAGATGTGGCCTCTCCAGGACTGAGCAGAGGGACAGGATCACCTTCCTTGTCCTGCTGGCAGTGCTCTTCCTAATGCACCTCAGGATGCCATTGGCCTTCTTGGCTACAAGGACACATTGCTGGCCCATGGATGATTGTTGCCCATCAGCACTCTCAGGTCCTTCACGGAGCTGCTTTCCAGTGGATCAGCCCCATCCTGTACTGCTGCAGGGGATTCTTTTTCCCCAGGTGCAGGTCCCTGCATTTGCCTTTGCGGAATGTCAGACTGTTCTCGGCCCGTGTCTCTGTCGAGGCCCTTCTGAAGGGCTGCACAGCACTCTGGGCTATTGGCCACTCCTCCCAGCTCTGTGCTGTCACTGACCTTCCTGCAGAAGCATCTGCCCCTTCATCCAGGTCACTGATGAATAAGTTAAACAATATTGGACCCACTAATGGATCCTGAGGGTGACTGCTAGTGAGAGGCCTCCAACCAGAACCAGGCCATCTGGGATGTTCTATTCAGCCAAGTTTTGTCGACAAAATATTTATCAGCTTTTTATCAGGTTTGATCTACACAGAAAATCTTCACTAACTAGCTGATAAAACAACACATCTTCAATTTACTAGCAGGCAGGGAACACAATATCAAGATTTTCTCAAGCACATATACCTAATGGGCTTGTTTTCCACAAGAAAAGGAAAACAATATTTCATAAGAGTTCACAGACATTCTTAAATCTCCATAAAGGAAAAGCCCTCTTGCCGAATGAGTCAGGAATTGTTGAAACATTATCTTAAGTCATTTCCTCACTCATTTGGATCACTAGATCCAACTTTGCCAACGTGCAATCAATTACCTTGAAATGCCACATTAAGACAACCATAAATCTACAAAACTGAAAATCAGCATACTTATCTGAATGGAAGTAAAACAGTAGTAAGTAACTGAAGAGTTAGGAGTCTTAGGAAGAAATTCACCCAGACTATTTTGATAATAATAAAATCAGTAGAATAGGAAATCATTATATAGATGAGTGAAG
The DNA here is from genome assembly GCF_008360975.1 of Lichenostomus cassidix. NCBI lineage: Eukaryota > Metazoa > Chordata > Aves > Passeriformes > Meliphagidae > Lichenostomus > Lichenostomus cassidix. The sequence goes on along the minus strand of NC_139479.1, from coordinate 23,136,396 downwards.
ACAAATATCAATAATTAAAAGAAATAATTATAAGCACCTGTGAGAAATGTTAATAGCTTTCTTCTAATTCCACTCCAGGGGCCAATTATGGCAGTATAATTTCTCCACAGTTAATTTTTTAAAAAATAATATCAGAATGAATAAAGTAACAAACCTCAGATCTTGCAACCAGTCTAAACCAGCATGTAGGGTTATAATTTAGTTAAAACTAGGCAAAATTATAAGTAAGTTTTTATGAAAGATAAAATTATAAGTAAGTTTTAATGAAAGAATAACATCTCTAAAGGTGTATTATCTCAACACCATCATGAAAAGTCTTGCTTTATTCCTACTGAATAGTATTACAAAGTAATGAATTTGCTGGATTCTGGCAACATTTTTTATTCTCTATATTTCATAACTTTAGAGCTTGGTTTTTGCAGCTTTTCACAGAATCAGCTCCCCTTAACTTAGCTCAGCTGAGCAATGATAATCATTGCTTTTATTTTGTCTGAAACTTGTCACAAGCGATTTCCTAGTAAATATAAATCAATGTTAAAGACCAAAAATCAAGTATTTCCACCATAAAATTTAGACATGGATAACCAGTTTCCTCAAAATAGCCAAGATCAAATGCTTCTCTTAGAGTTACTAAGCCTTATAATAAATCTAATTTTATTGCTTCATAAATTCTTGCTGAAGTGTGGTGGAAGTACAGCTAAGCTGCCTCACAACAAAACAAGAGAACTGAGTCAGAAACCTTATTCCAGGTTTCTGATGAAGGTTTCATCCCATCTGATAAGTAGTAATTCTGTCAGTTTCCAACTGGGGAATGGAGTGTGGCCTGGACTGTATCAGAGTTATTTAGTCACATAAATTAATGTCTTTGGTGGATCTTTAGGCAGAGGTTTATTAAAACTGCACCAGACTGGAGATAAAATGCTGCTAAGTGATAGTTACTCAGACATATATGATGTAAATCTGACCCACAAATCACAAATCCGTTGCAGTAATTCAGCTTGCATCTAGAACTGTTCTATAGCTTGGTTTGCCCCTCAGGGTAAATAATATGACTAGGCAGGACCAGAAAAAAAAAGCTGGGCATGGGCTAATTCTACTGAGGTTGAAATATCAGTGTAAGATGATCAACTTAATTTTCCCTTACAATAAGCTACTTAGCTTCAAGTTTGGAAAGGGAACTAAAGCTGATTTTGGCCTTCTAAAATGTGGTGCATTTTTTCAGTACTGCTAATTAATTTAGAAAGCTGGTTAGCTTTCTAAAACCAGCCTAGATGAAGAACTCCCCCTTTTCAAGCATGTGGCCAGAGGAGACTATTGAAAATTCCTCATTTCTGATACATCAAACAGCTATCCTGTTTTAGCTGGGACTCACAACCACACACAGTCTTCAAATTACCCATAGGTAGAAATAGTTTCACTGAGAAATATTTTCACAACGTAGAAGTCACCTCTTCTACCTAGACACTGCACTAAAAGGAGACTACAAGATAAACAATATACAAACAACTTTGACTTTCATTATTTGAAGATGCTATGATATCTAGAAATTATAGGTTTATATTAACAGAGATACACAACACCCTATTCCAAAACACTGTGAGATATCGAATTGTAAAATTACACACTGAAAAATTATTTCAAATAATTTTAATAGTTTTTTAATATACCAACCCTAAATTTCTTTCTCAACAACCACTACAAAAAACGCTCACTGTAATTAGAAATGCCTGAACTGGGTTGTTGTTTGTCACAGACATAGCATTGAGCTAAGCCTAGGTTCCATAAGTCCCAGGAATGAATGAGGAAGAATTGTGACCTCATGCTGCTGCCCCTCTTTATTATAAACAGAGTATGTCAAATTAGGACATGGTTTGGAAACTTGCTCTAGATTAGTGTCACAAAGACACACGTAAAATCATTCCATGTTACTTCTGTTTGCCTTCAGCAGGAAGTGAGGCACTCTGGTGGTGTATATATAATGACAGAAAGATTTTAGGTGCAGAAAGCTGAGTTACTCAGCCATGGTAACTTCTCTTAGCTACACCCACAGAAGAGTAATGTGATTTGTCACTAACTGGTCTATGAATAGGAATAAAAACAAGATTGTGAAATCCTCTAACTCAAAAAGAGGGCACCTCATAAACCGTTGTCCTATCCAGCCATGATATAAAGAAAACATATGAAAGTTCCACATCTGTTATTTGTGGATTACCATTTACCAATAATTCCAATCCACTTGTATTTCACATTCATAAGAAAGCTCAGCTGAGCATATGAGCTGTTCAACTTTGATTAAGTCACATGCATATGATCATCTAATTAGGTCTACTGTCTTAGTTTGTTACTTTGATTCTACTGAGATTTCATTTTTTCTTGTTGTTCCTTTAATTTGTTTCTTGACTGCTCCACTGATGCACATTAATTAGCATTCATTTTTTCCACGAAACCATGCTGGATAGCAACAGCATCGAATTTAGAAGATGCTAACCTAGAGAACATTCTTAGAACATTTAATTCAGTTAAGTTTAAACATTCATTTGAAAGCCTTTGAATAAAATTCTAGTTTTAATACCCTGTGCTAAGGTCACTGTTTTGGGAAGAAAGAACAAGTATGCTATGCATTAAAAAAAGCACCAAGCAGCATTTTGCATGTTGAAAGACTTTTTTCATTCTGTATTGTCGACTCCTAAAAGGCTACTAATTGTAACCACCAATCTAGATTACTGCATAAAGTACCATGGCCCCCTACATAAGCAAATAAATAAACAAACATTATAGAAGAAACAACTAGAAGGAATGGCCAATGCTTTAAAGATCCAAGCATAGTGTCATGCTATCATAAAATGCTTTAAAACTTTATCAGTGTGCATTAAATTCCACCATTTAATGGAATCATTTCTTCTATGGTTCTGAATTTGAACAGATAATGGAACACCTAATAGTTTCTAATGGCACTCTTACCTGCCGCTGTCATCTTGATTTTGAAGGTAGCAGTTGATTGTGTTGACTAAAAAGCTAAATAAACGACCATACAGAGATTTTGCCAAGAGATCCCGGTAAAAATCTGAAATCTCTATAGTGTGTCTCCGAACAATCGTGTCTCCTAAGAGGAAAAGCAGAAAATGGAGATGAAGGTGTGTTGTAAACTTTGCCTTAAGTAATTTTAGTTACAGTAAATTTAGCTACAGTTACTTCTCCTTTGCCAAACATTTACATGGTGTTGGCTTTTTTCTGAAGCTTCCAGTGCAAGATGAGAAGACCGTCAACAGTCAAAAGATTTTTAGTTTGGAAATACATGCTTTTATACTTTGTTTAAAAGAAATGTGTATGAGTACCAATACAGAACTAGTATTGCACTGAAGATTTTTTTTTCCCCCCAAGACACTCCTCTTGATTACAGTTCTCACTAATATTCTCTATTAATATCTAATCTGTTATCTTGACATGCTTTTGTAACATTAAGCAAGTTAGGAGCCCATTAGCATCACAGTGTGAAACTGCTTTGCTCCATATTACAAAGGCATTTCTAATTTGGTGGCCCAGTCTGATTTACTGCATGGCGGATAAGCCTACAAATTCCTCAGAGGGAATATTTACAGGACCTTACAAGAAATAAGAAACAAAAATCACCAGCTTTCAATTTTTTTAAATCAGAAGGATCAAAATGTCACCAAGTCTGATCTATGAGAATGTATGCTTGGAAAAGATTACCTTTAAAATACTGAACGTCAGTTGTTAAGGCTGAAGCAAGCTCATCTGGTGAAACCTGCAGCATCCCTGCCACTGAAATGAAAGAAAATGTAAAGAAAGACTGATTTATGCTATAATGCATATTTCATTTTTTAACACAGATTTTTTTTCTGTATATGTCTTTTTGAATGGTGAAAGAATCAAAACAGTAAAGAAAAGGGTGCTGACATAGGAGTAATCAAAATTAATGAACACATAAAATCGGATTACTATAATCAGTACTTTGTGAAGTTTGAATGTATCTGTATATTACATTACAGCTTTTTTTCTCCTTCAAAGATTACTCAGGACTTTCCTCATGGTTTGGCAGACTTTCTGTGGTATTAGAGTTAAGGTATGCTACTTATTGACATTCTGTATCCATAAGCCACTTGGAGGAAATTTGTTAGTGACCAAGAGGGCAAACTTCAAAGCATGAAAACAAAAGACCCTTTTAGGACAAATATTTTGAATGTAAGAAATTCAATTCAAGGCAAATTGTTCAGCTGTTGACAAGCAGTGCAAAAGCATTTTAAAAGAAGACTGCACAAAGTGCACTGTACAATTTCTTTTGGCAAACGATAGCATTAAATATGACATTTAATTAGATAATTTGCAATACTGGCATTTTATTTCATCCCATAAAAATTTGTAATTCATAAAACATCCAGGTCAATTGGATACTGTCTTCCCACAGCTACTTATGAATTTTCAGAAGTAATTTTTTTTTTGTCTCCCTGGAATTGTGTTTCCATCTGTCGGTGGAGCAGCGCAACTTCCCTGCTGTGGGACCGAGCAGGCGATGCTCCAAGGTCGTGTCCTACTGACCTTGTTCCAGGAGCTGCAGGTCTGACACGAATGCTGTCTCAGCGTCTGTCAGAGCCGTAAAGCGAATGTCTCCAAGATGCAGAATTGCTGAGAGAATTACAAACAGGTTCTCCACCTCCTGCACACAGTTTTTGCAGAATGAAAGATAAAGAAAAGATCTGTCGGGCACACCAGTGAAAGGCAATGCTTTATAAAAATACAAATTCTATTTGTTTGTATCATTGGCATTTGATAAGTTGAAAGGTATTCATGTGTGAATTATTAACAGGAAATTTGAAATCGAACTGGAACCTAGCTAGGACATGAACCAACAAAATTACTTTTTATTTCCTTTGTTTTAATGTAAGCCACATTAACCACTAAGTTAAAAAAGTTTTTTAGAATGTGACAAAAATACTGACATTCCTTTAATGGATGCATTATTTCTGCAAAAAATAAAATATATCTTGTCCATAGAGAATTTCCATTGAGATAATTTCTGTATCTGGGAATAGCAAGGGTTTTTTTGCCTCAGCCAGCTGAATTTCCAAAAAAAGTGTCTAGCTCTAAACTAAAACAGGTTCTTGGTACTAAAAGCTGTAATTAAGGTCTGAAAGAAACAAAAGAAACCTTCCTTACCCTCACACTTTCCCTCCAGGATTGCATATTCTTTTCTGATATCTCAGACTGTGAAGAAGTTATCTTTAGGGGCATATTTTTCCTGGCCTCATTTTTATCACAGCAAGAAAAAAACTAACTTTCTTCAGTTGTTTTGGTTGATTATTTTTTAAAATATTTTCAAATTCAAAAAAATTATGATCCATGAAATTTGAACCTTAAATCCTGAAAAATGGAAAGTATTGTGTGGTTTTGGAAGTTTTTTTAAGGTCAGTTATATAACAATAGTGCTTCTTTAAAATTGTAAAACAGGAAACCTTATGTCCACTATAACATTATATGGCATTATGCATGGCAGACTTAATTGACAACTCTTGAAGTATTTTTGAAAAATAAAACTTGGAACCCGCTTCTACCGAAACTGCAGAAGTGACAGTGAGAACTCTCACTTATCAGAATTAGCAGAGTAAGATTATAAATACACTACTAATGAAACACTTAGCGAATACACCCTCTCTATTCTCAAGCTCTCTTCTTTTCTTCACGTTGCTTTCCCTAATAAATATGCCAATTATCAAGAGGCATTAAAAAAGCTTACAGTCTTTCTGGGATTGACTATAGCACCTCCAGTGCTGTTTAAGCAAGTTTGATTCTCTAAACTACATTTTAAGACATGAATGTCAATCTCTTACTGAATGAGATAGATGTCAATAGGGCAACTGTATTTTAGTTTTACACAGTATGAAAGCTAAAGACTGAAAAACAATATATTCAAGCAAAGTCTGAGCAAGATAACTCTTAAAATAGAAGTCATGCTAATATGGAATTCAAACTAGGGTTCTATACCCTGCTGCTTGGGATGGTATCTCAGGCAAGATGAAATCTCACCCTAGCACAGCACACTCCTTACTTATAGGTTAAATCCTTCAGAACTGGTTTGGGGATAACTGTACAGCACTGAATGGCAGTGGCCTGGGATAGCTGCTGATTATGGGGATTTTGGTAAGGCCTCATGTATACTTCACATTCCAGATTCTCAAACACCTTTTTCATTGTGTAAGATACATGTTCCCCTACCTTTAAAACAGGAATTGTTTTTAATAAACATTAACATACTTTGGAAGATATCATTAATGACTGCTAAGGAATTTTTATGTAGTTCTTCAAAAAGTTTATCTACTCTCATTAAATGTGGCTAGGTAGTCAAGGAATAATACACACAGACCTTTCCATATACCTCAGAAGTAAGGGGTAGAAATTTTAGGAATGTGTTTTATCTACATATTGTGCACTAACATTCAATGCAGGAGATCAGCCTGCAGTATTTGAGAGTTCCACAGACTTCTCACCTCCTAAATATTATTCTAATGCTGCCTGAGTACAGAGGAGCCTTCGAGATAATTTACACTTTTCTGAGAGGTTACTTCTTTTCAAGAACTATGAGCAAAGTGAAGTACTGGACTCAAAAGAATACTGTATATGAAGCATTCTCAGACAGTTACTGCAAGCTTCTGAGTCGTGATCCTTTTACATTCAATTATTTACTTATGAGCTGAATCCCTTCCTCAACTGAACAGTAAAAATAATGAAAGAGCAAGAGAGCTCCACTGAACTGTGAGCCCTGGGCTAAATCCAGGAATGTCTGGACCTTTTGCTATTGAATTCTACTGGTACAGAGCTTGAGCCACAAAGAGTAAGGAGTAATTCTGTCAAATATATAGCCATATGTGTTCAATTTTGTACATAGCCACATGAACATTCATGAAAATAAACCTTACTCTTTGTTCCATTTAAAGGTGACATTTGTTACTACCTTAACTAGGCAATGCCAAACAGCTCCATGATGTACCACCACCACCACGGAAGTCTACCTCCCACCCAAATAACAGCCTCAACAGATTCACAATTTTTTTGCTGGTAGTCCTTGATCCATTTTTATTACAACTGCTGCCCATCTGTAATTTTTTATGACAATCTAGCGCAGAGTTACATTAACTTTTTGTCCCCTTTTTTCTAATGATATCGTACAGAGGTAAGTAAATTCTTACCTCCTTCTAAAACAACTGTTACTTATGCATTTCTCTTGCAGAAGTGTTCCAGCTATAGCGTTCTATGTAGCACATATATATGCAAGAATTATGGGGAGTTTGTTAAGCATTCTAGTATCCTGAAGGGATACGCAGTTTGCATGAGTTCTTATACTCATCCTTTTATTTCTTCTGATTTCTGTCTCACCTCTGTCCTCCAGAACCTCTTGATTAATTTTCCAAATTATCTTCTTCATTAGTTTCACAGGATTAAAGACAAACAACAGGCCTATCTTCTTGTTGCTTTTGGGGAATTAAGTCAGCTCTTTCAAGTTACCCATCTCTAATTTTCTTTGCCTAAATATGTATTTACTTCTTTTCAGGTGCTGTTAGCATATGTGTTTCACAAAACTAAAAAGGATGGGGAGATAATCAGAAACAGGAAAAAATTTCCATGGCTTTTATGAGGTGTCTGTCATATGGGATTTGATTGCTTCTTTTTATCTATGTAATTTAATTGTTCAGAGTATTATACCTTGAAGCTGTTTTGTGAATCTTTAAGAACGAAAAAGATTTACATTGTTGGTTTTGTGTCTAATTAAAAGTGATTACAGTAATTTCCCTGGAGTGAACTAGGGCTGTTTCAAGGTCTTAACCAACAGAATTAAAAAAAAAAAAAAAAAAAAAAAAGAAGACAGAAAGGCACTTCTTTTCTCCACAAAAGGTTATCCATGACAGTTCCTTATGGGCTGCTTTCAACTAATGTGATTATTTTTGCCAAATTAATGTAAGCTCATGTAACTTACCAGGCTATTGAATCCCAGAGCACCTAGAGCTTGTTTTAGTATGGTTAATTTCTCCCGATTTTGAGGGTTGGCTGCTAACATCATCTCTTCTGGTACAGTCTGGTTCAGATACCTGCACAAAGGAAAAACAGCATATATGGTATTTACAAGGCTGGTGCATGAACAAATTTTGGAAGTTAAAGTCCAACTTTGTATTTCAAACCAGAGGTTTTTTACAGATTTTTCTCAGCCTTTAGAGGGAACAGTACCCATGACAGAATGTTCTAAATTTCTTTCTTAGATTTTTGCTTAAGGCTCCCCCAAACCCCAGATTTATCCCTACACGTAAGCTAAACGTTCAGACTGGATTTATACCACTGCCAGTTTTGCCATTCTTGCAGTACTAGAGATTCCCCTTCAGATGGAAGACGTGAGGACAAGCTCTGATAACTCTGACTGCTTTAAATTTCCTTCTTCCTGGTAAGGAATAGATCATCCCTTAACTGCCTCAATGATCATTCCTTCCCCCAGTAGCTGAATGGGTGAAGGTATACTCAATATCTCTCAAAATGAAGCAGTACCTAAGCACATAGAGGAGTAAGTGTACAGCCCTTAAGCTGCCCGGCTATGCACACTGTGAAGCAAAAGGAAATTCCTTGTACCTTCCTCAAAATAATGATTGCAAGAGAGAAAGAAACATCTAGAGCAGCAGCTAACTCAGGAAAGGAAAAAAAACCCAAAACCAGCAGCAACATAAAGAGTAATAATACAAAACAGATTATTGAAATGTGCTGAAATTTAACCTTTACAACCATTTATTTTGACCCTCTTGAAACAAGCCTGTATTTTTAATATTATTCTGGTACCTTCACAGAGTTGGAATCCCTAAAAATGAGGTGTCTGAATATCTTATAGGATCTGACTTTTAATTACACCACACTGAGAATGTCAGATGTTTTCTTTTATCATCATTAAATTATCATTATCATTAAAATACACATTCATCACACAATCTGCAGTCTTCACAAATGTCACTTAGATAAACAAAAGAACTGTCCACAGCTCTATACAGATAACATCATCACTACACCTACACAGGTGGACAATTTACAACACATTCCAGCCCTCACCCTTCACCACAATTCCAACAAAAGTTCCTCACAGTTATTCTGCTCTCTACTAATGGTAAGTCCATGATCTGTAACTTAAACGTAGGAAACAATACCAGTTTAATTTTTGACAATTCTTATTTACAATCATGTTCTAATAGCACTATAGAGGAGACATAGTTTCAAAATAAACTCCTATTACCACAGAAGGTCTGGCAACACTCTAGCAGGGGTGGTAGTTCTTATATGGGTGGCCTTTAACATGAATGTGTGTAGGAGCAATTATTTAGTATTTGCACTTTTCTAACTGATAATGAGCTCTAAGTGGTACACACAATGTAACACAAAGTGCCTTTTTAGTGAATCCATACCAGATTTACCGGTGTGGATTTCCCTTGCAGTGATCATGGCATAAGTTACCCCAGCAGGTGGGACGAAGAAGAACGATGGGGTTAAAAATGTGTGCCTGGGTGCCTTTTACATCCACAGGAGGACTAACTCGGCAGATACCTCAAGTACAAACAAGCCTCTTATGTCAGTGGATAAAGCTGGTGGTTCACATAACCACTGAGAACATGGGACTGTGAGCATCACTGCCAGAGCTCAGCACTTGCTCCTCGAGGTTACTAAAACATTAATTTTGTCAGATTGAGGTAGGTACAAATGATAGCACAGCTGTCAAATCAGCTAGAGCAGATGATACAAACTATTGCCAGCTTTATGTTGTTTTTTGTTTCCCCTGGAGTTTTTGACATTGCCTGTAGGTTCAAAAGGAACCTAGAATACATCTGATATTGAATCTGGCATAGAACCTGTTGGTGTAAAGGTTAATCAATCAGAAAATTTTCTCCTCTTTGGAACTGCTGCATGAGCTTATGCCAGTAACATGTTCTGCATCATGTGTTGGTGGCATTTTTTATCCATAATTAGGAGATTTACAGCAGCAGTTACTCTGCTGTCAAAATATTCTATTGTTGAATGTTGTAGGAGTTGGAAGCATATGGCCATTTCTGCAAAAAAAGCCTCCTCCTCAATGGTTTTCTCCCTAAATAACTCTTTGTCTCTCTCTCTGTACTGAGCAGGGAGTAGTCTTTCCTGTCCTGTGAAGAGAATACTCCACACTTCTCCTTTTTAAGCAACCCCATTTAACCAGCACATTTTTAGCACAGTTGAAGCGTTAGTGTGTCCCGTTGTTGCAAAAGCTGTGTGAGCTCTACCAACACTTCTGAAAGCAGGCTGCAGCACAGCAAAGCGGTGCAGAACGTTCCCTCTCTGAGATGAAAGAGCTGAGCTGTGGCATGAAACCACACGTCAGTTCTTGCCTTCAGCACATGCACTTGCTGATACAGCAGGGGACAAAATGGGTACCTGCCAAACCAGGTGCCTATGGCTCTAACAAACCATCCATAAACTGCAGCATCTGCTGGGACTTGTCTGTTGGAAGAGAATCCGACTTTCCCAGCAATACACATCCTGAAGACTTAATGTGCTGGTGCTCTTGGAAAGGCATGCACAGTTGGATATTTTCTGAGGTGCATTTCAATTTAGTTTCCCCAGTCTAAAAGCAATTAAATAATTTTCTAAAATTTCATGAGATTCACTAATTTTCCAAATTATTTAAGGACTAATGAAATATGAAAAATTGCTTTGAAGATTTCCACATTTGACTGTTGTATGTTTACAATATAGAGTATTCTCATATTAAGGATGGATTAATTGTATAAAGTACTTGGAACTGCTGATGCATATCATACAACCCTCACAAAATGTAGCACATATACAGTGCAATGTAATATATTCCAGCCATACATTTTCCTAATTATTTAGTTTATTCTGCCTCAGAAACATAGTAACATTTAGATAGGATTGTTTTGGAGTTTTTTTCACTTGTAAAACTGTTCCCTGGCATCTCCTTCTTTCCACCTTAAAGGGTTTGAGATACCATTTGTGTCAATATTACTACTGTTACCAATTTATGCTTAAGAACTAGAGTCGAGAACAAATCTTAAATTGTCCCTTCTCCTACAAAAATAAGGAAAAGGGAAAGAGATGTGTCGCAATGCAAAAGTTTTAATAATAATAAACATTCTTTGGTTGCAGATTCATCACTGTTCCATAACATACAAACTTTTCTCTAGGATGTGCATTTTTCCTCATAATTTTAGTGCATTTTTGCCTTTCAACATAAAAGTAGCCTGGGCAGAATGGCATAGCTGGCAATGAAGAGGGACTAAACTGCTTAAAACTTATATTTTGAACCTACCATGGAGATTTCAGTTACTATTTTCACTTAGATTTTTGCTATGGTGAACTATAGCTATGAAAACCTATGATGTTACTTGAGTGTGTGCAATGTTCCTGTAAGTTTCCAACAAGTTAGTCTGTGTTCAAATGTAAACCAGACCTCATGACTCATGAGACCTTTGTTGCTGAAAATTTTACTCAGTGAAAGAGGTAATACTTCTCTACAATCCAGAGCTGGTGTTCCATAACAGACTGTGCACCAGTTTCATGTATAGTTTTACTAGCCTTACTGGCATATCTCTGTATGCAAATTCCTTTTGTAAATGCACATTCATATTAGTTTACTGCAAGTTCAGAAAAAGATTCTCAGATTTTGGATTAAGTTGAGCCTTTCAGTTGAAGGTAGCTACTCAGAAAAATATTTATATCTCTGGTAAAAATAATGGACCAAAGAGTTTATGCAGTTCTAGTAATTAAGCCCTTTCTGCTGACTGTGTAACCATTTGTTTAAATCCTATCCCATGCTGACATTTGGACTGGACGAGTACTTTTAATAGACAGTTTATCAGGTCACAAAAAAGTTCTAAAGACAAGATCACTTATTTTTATTTCAAAAAAGAAGAAACGCTGATTCACAATACTTCTTAAAGAAAATAAACTAATCTAATTGTAGTATAATCACTTTGAGTAAAGCATAATGCTGCATTAGATAGACAATTTCTTGGGGAAATGTAAAAAGACTATATAGTTTTTCTTTCTGATTTTTTTTCTAACAGTTCTAATTTGCATCATTGTAGCAGTCTCATCTATTCTAGTCTCTAAAATGGAAAAAAAACTATTTAGAAGAAAACATCAATGATAGTAATATTTTAGCATATTGCTTATCATAATACACAATTTTTGAACCATCACTAGAATGAAAACATAGATTAAATTTTCAGGTAGGGATGTGACTAGTACAATCAAGTGTATAGAAAAGTACTTAGTATGACATTCAGTTCTAAAACATTAACCACCCATATAATTCCATAATTACGTTACCTGTTTACCTTATAATTCTCATTTTAATTTTTACACATCATTACAATTATTAGACTTATAGATATGGTACGCAGATCTCAAACATGAAGAAGAAATATGTGTGTCAGCTTACCTGAACAATACTGAACTTTTGTGACATAGTCATATTTCAAAATTTCTTACTTAACCCCACCAGTTAAAAACTTTGTTCAAATAGGTAATCCTCTGCTTAGATGATTGAGCAAATAATGAGACTAAAGCTACAACTAGCTAAGACAAGCAAAGAGTAAAAGAAAGTTTTGGCTATCAGTTTGCTGCTGACAGAAACTCTGTAAAACAATACCTAATTTACATTAATTTTCTTTTGAACTGTAACCCAGGAGCATTTAGTATCAAAGTGGTCTGCCTCATTCAACAAAAACAATTAATGTAATTTCTGTTTATTCTTAGAACTGCTACATTTATATAAAATCTGTGAAAGGAGAAAAATAAACAAGATTTAAATCTGATAATAAACTTTGATATTTCACTAACAGACTAAGTAAAGCATTACCAAAAGACTATTCTAATCACTTTGCATTTGTAGAATCTGATGCCTGAAATGTTCAGGTGTTCTGCAAGAACAGCCATTTTATGCCATGCACCTATATACATATTGCTCTGTATAATACAGAAATGTTTAGTTCATTACAGTGGTTCAAGTCATATCTGACAGCAACACTGTCTGAATGAGATTAGTAGGTTGTGACCACTTCATCAGAAATCCCCTTTTGCTGGACAGTTAGAGTTGTGTTTCAATTAAAGATGAAGAGGAAGCGTGGATTTGCCAGATGGACACATCTTTTCAGAGGGCTTTCCTGAAGTAAATACATTTTGTCATGAATAATGAAAGGAATTCTTTGTAGGATTACATCATTAAGTGGTTCTAAGTCACTAAAATTTTAGTATCAAACCCTATGATGAAGAAAAGGGGGTTGGGGTTGCTTTTAAGTTAGCATCTAGCTGCTTCCCACTTGACTCCTTTCCTGATGGAGGATGAGCACTGACACAACTGAATTTTGTTATACAGCTGTCTGGGTTGTAGCAGGTTTGATATAAGGGAAATAGTACAAAATTTGTCTTGAAAATTTATTACAGAGGATAGTGAAGTAAATGCTGCTTGTGGCAATAGGGATTCCAGTGATCACAGTTAAGATCTTCAGTAAAAAAAACCTCTAGTTGTAGGCAAAAAGCCTAATTTCCTGATTTTTTATACTCAGAAGAATTTGGCCATTTGAGGTCTCAGAGTACTCTGAAGATTCAGATCTGTGCTCAGATCAGAAACAGAGGACATATCTTTAATACAATTTAAAAAAACCCCAAAAACCAAAAAACTAAAACCAACTCAACCAAAACCAAACAACCAAAACCCCACGGAAAAGTAAGGGGTTTATTGGTCAGAAAAAGTGACAGACACCAGATGAAAGCACATTTTGTCCAGGAATTAGGCTAAATAGAAATGACTATTAAAAAGATACAATTCAACAGCAAACAATTATAGAATAAGACAATGGGATGACTGAATGTACAAATTCAAGGCAGGTAAGGCTGATTAGGCAGTGGATCATCAGAACAGCATCTAGCACAAACTAAATGAGAGTCAAGTATGCCTTGATAATGCAAAAAAATTAATCATCATATATGACACCATTATTTACATAGGCCAATGTAAGAGTCGTTAAATACTTGGCATGGTTGAATCTTCAACTGGACTATTCTGTGTGATCTGGGACATTCCCATTTCAGGGAAATAAGGATCAGTTAAGAGAAAACCCAGAGAAAAGCAACAGAAAAAATGTATCAGAAAATAGACTTAAGAGCAAAACAGTTCTTTAAATGTCATCTACAGAAGTCTGAGAAAGATATTGCAATGAGAAAAATTCCTACAGTCTTTTGGGCCCAAACTCATGGACATGGAAATACCCCTACTTTACAAGAACAGCATAGTAAAGCATGAAAGAGATTTTTAGAGGAATGACCTAATTTCAAGGAGATGCAAAATGTGAAGGTACTGTGGGAGAACTAACATATAATTTCCACTGCCCTTCTGGACTTTGATGCTGCATTCCTATCAGGTTTGCCGAGGATATCACACTGAGGGGAACTGGCAATGTGCTGCAAAGTAGGGCTGCCTGACTGATGGAATGGGCCAACAGGAACTCCATGAAATTCATCAAGAGAAGTGAAAAGCTATGTAGTTGGAAGAAATAAACCCTTGCCATTATATGGTCTGGTGAGCTGGGAACAACTCTGGGGAAAATGCCCTGGGAGCCCCAAGGCTGGCAGTAGCCCTCAGTGTGCCCAGGCAGCAGAAAAGGCCAGCAGCATCCAGCACTGCATCACCAAGAGCATTCCCAGGAAACTGGGTTTGTTTCTCCCTGCCCAGCCCTCACCATTAGAGGCACTTCCACATATCGCAGCCAGCTTTCCATGCAAATACTCACAGGGCACAGGAAAGATGGATAAAGTGGAGTGAGACCAATGGAGGGATATTGGTCCATCTCAATGGTCAGGGGTGGAAACATGATGTAGAAGGCTGGTTGACTGAGCAGGGCTCAGGGGAGGGAAGGTTCCCAAGAGACAAAGATACCTGGAGGTTTCAAAGCTCTGACAAAGCTCTGAACAACCTAATCTGATCTGTCAGCTGGTCCGGCTTGGGGCAGTAGAGACACCCTGAAGTCCCTGCCAAAATGAATTATTCTGTGATCTCATGAAAGACATTGTATTTATCTCTCAGATATGATGCAATTTGTTTTTTTTTGATTTTTTTTAATGTCATATAAAATCTGTAATTTTGGCCCTTTAAAGGTAGGAGACCAAGCAAAGGTAGGTCTTTAATTGTTGCAAACACTACGTTGACCTTTTAGTCCCTAAAATGCAAAAATTGACTACAGGTGTTAGAGTCATAAGAGGGCAAATAAAATTTGATCAGAAATTTACATTGTTCAATATCTGAAGGGATGACAGTGTTCTAAAATCAGAACAATCTTAAACACCAGACTCCTACCAAAGGATGAGTCTAAATAGGAAGGTAATCTTTCTGCCCTCTGCTCAGGTCAGCAAACCTTTCCACTAGTTTAGCTAATAGAAAAGCATTATTATTTTATGAGGAGGAAAATGTCTTCCAATCTTGAAAATAAATATTTTGACACCAACTTCTAAATCATCTTTCTTTTTAAAAATTTTAGAACACTAAAATTTTATAGAAATTAACCTCAAATTTTAAGAAAAACTGTTATAAACAATTTATCATCAGGAAATTTCCACACACTGTGATTACCTTTTATGAGCTAAAAGCCAAATAAAACTTCTTTCAGGATTTTTTTTAATACCTTCAAAATAACTGGAGAAATGGTATTGCTGGTAAGTCAGAAAATCTCCAGCAGTTGTTTTAAAAAGAGCTGGGGCACAGAACAAAACTCCTGAAATTGATGAAGATATCCCATGCAAGCTGGATCAAAATAATTGTCAGGACACATGTTATGATCACCACAACATCTCCAAGCCACTACAATTTAGCTTGATTTTGTATCTAGACAGTAAATGGTTTGTACCTTCCACATTAAATTATTTATTAATAAGTCTACCAGGCTGACTGTAAAATACTCCTTTCTTGCACGTAATCACTCAGGGAGGATAAGATCTTTATTCTACTGGGCTTTTGGATAAAGGTGTACAGTAAATGAACTCATGCTTACTTTACTTAGACGTTAGTTCTTAGGCTTTTTCACTCATGAAGTGAAGGAAAAGATAGGGCTGAAAGTCACAACAAACACTTTTCTTATTCCAAATACCCTTTTGAGGCAGAAAATCACAAGTTTAATTATTTGTGAATGATAAGAATCATTGTTCTGATAAGAACTGGGAACATGAATGCGAACACTGATGAAACTGCCCTGGCATTAGCTTACAAAACAGCTACGTTTTCTTTCTTTTGTGTGGCTGCGGCAACAGATTTTCAAAGGACCTGCCTGTTTGCACAGTAGATCCTGTCTTGATAGAAAGATTTGGACCAGATCTCTGGAGGCCCTTTTTAAACCAATGGCAAAGGAAAATATTATTTTCCTCTGTTTATATTTCTTTAGTTGATAAAAGAAAAAAACCAAAAAACAACACAAATGTATGATCAAAGATGAATGTTGTAATCTGTTCTTTTTTGAGATACCCAGCCAACTTGTTCCTGTGAGGAATTAAAACTTCTATGCTGTGCTTTCTTCTGCTGATCCACTTGCCTACATTTCATTTCTCTGCTATTAGCAGGATACCTCTTAACTAACCCCTAGAAAAAGAGAATAGTATCAACTCCTAGCACAATTGAACACACAATATATTTTGTTGCTAGAGTTCAAAATTATTGGGTAAATAATTTACATGGAAGAAGCAAAGAATAAATACTTAAGATAAACTAATCACTAAATACAGGACTCTCTATCAATACTTAATTAGGCAGTGCAGGCCACTGCAGATCATGGTATGAATCAGAAATTCTGGATTTTGTCTATAAAGCCCTTATTTCTTTTACAAAAATTACATTCAAATAGAAGTCTTACTATTCTTTCACAAATTCAAAATATTAAAAAAAAGAAAAATATTAAAACTGAGCCCCTGATACTTCATATTTATTTATCCAAGCCAGAATGTTTTTGTTCTCACTTTTAGAACAAAAACCCCAGGCTTTTTTTTTTTTAATTTATATATATCATGCTGTAAGCCTGTGAAAACCTCTCATTCAATAGATCTCCACAACCATTATGTGCTTTAACTCGCATTATGTGCTAGTTAAAGAAATTTAGAAGACATAATTGAAACCAGGCTTTTTCAAAACATCACTTTCATCTTGGAAATGATTTCCTGCATACATCTTCCCTCACACAGAGGTGTCCAAATTCTTTCTAATTGTGATAAGCAGGATATAGAAGTGACTTGTCACTAGCTATGCATGAGCTGCCCCATGAGTCAGCTTTATAGGCAACTGGTAGGAAATACTGTGCCCATAACCTAGAGAAGAGTACATCAGTCAGACTGAATGGATTCAGAAATGCCTGCTGGAAGCATTCATACACTTCTAGTGCTGTAAAGGCTTTTGTTACGGCTTGACCTTAATTAAAATATGTCATTAAAAAGCACACAAAAGTATGCTCTCAGTGCCAGCTTCTATAAAATGCTGCATCAATTGTTCTAAAAACAGATACAGACCATGCCCATCATGACATCATATTTAGTGATTTCAGGCCACCAGAAAAGCAAGAAAGACTTTTTTTTTCTTGCCAGGTTTACATGTATTGTGAAGTAGAATAACTAATTATTTCACCACTGTGTATTGTCCCAGTTCAGCAAAACAGCTCTGTGTAACTAACTTTGAACCTGTGCTTGTCCCACTGATTTCAGTTGAATCTTAGTATCAAAATAAATATCAATAACTGGAAGTTATGGGTGAACACCCTGTGTTGAGCTCTGGATGACTAAGAAAGAAGGAAAGGCAGATTGAGGTGTGTGAGACTGGAGGAAGTAGGTAGTACTGGAGACCAGGACTTTAAGATCTCCCAAGCATTGCTTACATAATTTCTTGGCCTTAATATAACCTCATCTTACATTTACTTTACACTGTGCAATGCAGATTCCAAAGACATACACACATTCCTGAACTGTAACTGTATGACCCAGGCACAGTGCAGAAAACACAGTGAGGCTATTTAGCTCAGATGAGCCCCTGCCCCAACACAGCCATGGTGCTTTCTGCTCAGCACCATCTGGGGTGTCTCTGATACACTTCACAATGAGCCACACAGACTTATCTTTTGCCTCTACTTGTCTTTGTATAAAGTCTTAACCAAAACATTATTACAAAATCTTCATTAGTTGATTCTTTGTTGCTTGAAAATTCTCCAGAGAGCGAATGTCACAGGAGGAGGAAGCAGTATTCATAATCAGGTTCCAGCTCTAACACAATCGATATGCATGTTGTGGGTGTCATTTAATGTGACATTGTATTAAGAACCATGGATTAACAAGCTAAATCCCTTCCTTCCCCTTATTAGTGCTGCCCAATGAACCATGTACTTGCACAATCATGTGAAAGGCGTATGGCTTTTTCCTTTGCAGTCCCCATTCCTCTTCCCATCCAGTGCAGGGCAGTAGCCCAGATTAATCACAATGGTCAGCACTAAAAATTCAACACTACCAGATCAGTTAATTTTTACTTTAACTTCAGGTAAAAATCATAATATCTCAGATATGGGTTAGTTACAGACAAAATGCAAGCATTTTAAAACCAGTTTTCTTAAAACTAGGTCAGTTTACTGCCCTCATATTAAATATCTGTGAAGCCTTTCTCTGAAATACATCAAAGTTTTGTAAAAGGTTAGCTATTCCTGTGACTGCTTACTAAATCCCAAGATGCAATTTAGGTATAACTAAACTTAAGGATGTTTGACCAGGCTGAAAATTAATGAATTCATAGTTTCGCATATGTTTTTTAAAAAATGTTTTAAAAACTGCTGGGATGAAGGGTATTGAGTATATAAAACCAAGCCATTACCTTTCAAAAATAAATTCCACTAATCTCTACTGTGTTTACAAACTCACAAAATATGAAATTTCAACAAACATTTTTATTTCTTTAAATATCTCATGTGAATATGAGAGGACAATGTATTCTGCTTTGTTAGCAAAAGCTGCTTTGCACTTAGCACTGTTTGATACGTAAACAAGAATGAGATAAAGACAAAGCAAAACAGTTGACATCAATGAAGTAAACGGCATTTACAGAACATGATAATGAATAGCTTCTGGCTTTTTTATCTCGGGGAAAAGGGCATGTATTACTGCCTTTTTTTTTCCTTTGTCTCCAGTTTTTAAACCTACTGGAATTTGAACAAATTTTATACCCTTTGAAACTTGTTACACTCTAGCACTGAGCTGGAGTTACTGCTTATCATTTAAGTGCACATATTTCTGCTTGCAGCTCGTGCAATAAAGCACCAAAAGCAGCACTAAAAAAAACCTGGATAGCTTTGTTAATGTCAAGAGATAAGGTATCAGCATAATATTAATTAACTAAACACTGTAGACAGATTTGATGACAGCCAGAACACAACTTTTATTTTTAGTTTTCTACACTAACAAAATAACAAGTTACATATGTGTTTTGTAAACTGATTTTAGCATAGAAAGCTTATATTAGCCTGTGTGTTATTCCGTAAGTAGTTTTGCCTTGATAAGTTATAAGACGAAATTTCAAATAATTCTGTAAGAAAGACTATATGTACTATGAAGTACGTAAGTTTTACAGACAGTGGATATATTAAAATGGTAAACAAAGAAATACATTTTGGTCTGTATCCTCAAAATGCCTAAGGCTACAATCAGGTATATTTTTTCCCTAATTATATTGATAATCCTGTGGAATACGTTGAAATCAGAGAAGCATTCTGTTCCTAAAATTAAATAAAAATTTAAATTTGGAATTATTCCATTAAAGAAAAAAATGAATACATAAGAGAAGTGACTCAAAATAGAAATTTTCACCCCTCTGATTGTAATACCAGAATTAATACAGACAGTATACCTTGAACTGTTTGTTTGATTCATGATTCAGATATTTTACAGGACAGAATCACAAGACTGTAATTCTGTGAACTATCACTCTAAAAATGTAATTCTGAAGCTTGGTGTACATTAAGTAAGGAGCACAATGCTGATGGTGATGAAAAAGTAGCAAATACAGAGCATTGCTGAAGATGTAAAAACAATACCCCAGTTTTCATGCAAGTGCAAACTGGTCCAATCCATTTCACCAAATGCTTCAAAAATTGTTTGAACTTTGCTCCTACAACTTGGAGCAATTTTGTACTCCTGTGTTCAGGCTTACTTTGGCATTAGTTGCCAGGCAGATGTCATGAAGTTTATGAGCCTCAAAGGCATTCCTCCACCAGCACTTGCTACTTTTAAAATGCTGATTCATTAAATATAGTTTACTGGGTTAAGAGCTGCAGTATCTGATCAAAACTATAAAAAATGCTTTGGGGACCTGCTTATAAATTGTACTAGCATCCAGTTAAAATAGTGATAATATACTTTAAAATTATTTCATATAACCACTGATTGTAGTTCATTAATCAGTTTCAGATCAGCTGATTTACAAGAAGCTGTCTTCCTGTATATGCAGGTATGACCACGTGTATTCAGGTATGTACATTAAACAGATAATTCTGAACAGTAAGATTAAAGCATTTGGTAAAAAATAAAAGGTATGGGCCCCCAAGTCACTAGTCACTCTAGTGACATTTGAAATACTGGGAAATATAATGAAAAGTGGTTTTAGAATTAGTGATATAATTAATTAATCAGTAACAAGTATTCACCTTTCATGGGCTAAGAGAGTCTCACACAGTACACAAATACGATTTGGTGCAGTACCAAACTTTGTTGTAACTTACTTTTTTCTACAAAGCGAGAATATTCTCTTTGCAACTGTAAATTGAGCAAATTCACATGTATTTATATATGTTATCTATTTAGCAATCAACAATCACAATCAATAGTTGCCACTCCTTCAATGTCAGAAGAGGGGTCTGCTTTTCACACAGCCACCAAGCTACATGATGCTGGGTACAGGGTTCAGTTATGGAGAATCCCTGGCTGCTCTCCCATGCTCAGCAAGACCAGCTCTTCCCCCTGCCTCAGGACCCATTTCTGTCCCAAATGCATTGCAGGACAGTCCAAAATATGAACAGGATGGATGCATGTGCCTGTTTCTCTCACATCTTTTCAGCCCTCCCAGTAAAATGACGGTGGATGAAAGGTCACAAATTAACTACTTCAGAAATCAAATCCCCCACAGTGTTTTCTGCTGCCTCTCATGAGGCACAAAGTACCAAGGACACAGAAACTTTGCAAACTTGAAGGAAACCTCAGAGGTTGCACACTGAGCTCTTGATTGAAGGGTTGCATCTAAGCAGGTTATTTAGGTGTTGAAGTTACACTGACTTTATACTGTATGAAATTAACTTGCCTTCCTAAAGCACAAGAATGTGAAGATTTAGAGTACTTCCATGATTTGTGTGTCCAAATAGGACAAAGAGACTCCCTGCTGAGCCCTATTGCTAAAATCCACACAGTATTTTACACCTAGGGATCAGCAAAGCTAGGTTTTATTCAAACACATTGCTTTCTAAAAAAAAATTAAAACAAATAGATTTTTAAAAGGTAGTAAAAAATAAACGGAGATGATGATGAAAGATAGAATAAATTATGCCTCAAAGTAGTCCTTTCTCCCCTAAGGTATATGGGAAGCAGGAATGGGAACAGATTGAAGAGAATTGTAATTGTATGTTTAAAAAACAGGCTCCAGAATTAACTACCTAACCAAAGAATCTGAGACGTTCCCATTTGTTCCAGTTATGTCTTAAAGGACCACCTAATTCCATAACATACTACTGAAGTTCAGTTCATCACAGGACATATTTTCACAGATGCTGCTGCATTTCTCTTAATTAATACCTAATTTAGGAGTCCTGCTTGAACAGAGGATTAGGTCTGAAATGTGGCAAATATGCATAATGGAGCTGAAAATATACTGACGAAGGAATATCAGAGAGCATGATGAGAACGGGGAAAGGACTGCAGCTACAAGGAAGTACAGATGCATCTCTAATAACAAATCTGATTTCTCTAAATGAATGACATGAGTTATACAGAAGCAAACACAAAGAAATACTCAGAAATATTTGGATAAAAATGTACAAGCACTAGCGGTACCAATTTTAACCTATCTCTTTTTGAAACAGAAAAGTGATAAAAACCTAAAGTGAACAACGATTTCAATAGAAAAACATATAGAATCATCATCATTATTGAAAGGCTTGGGTTGGAAGTGACCTTAAAAACCACCTAGTTTCAACTCCCCTGCTATGGGCAGGGATGCCACCCACTAGACCAGAATGGCAATATTTGTATCAAAGAAGGGTTATACAACAGACTTTCTCTGTCTTTTATGTAATACCAGAAAATTTTAATGACATAGGACAGTTTCCAATTGTTTTTCAACAAACTATTCCACTAAATTATTTATTTTCCTATTTTTGTTATTATTTTCGTCATTAATGTTTACAGTGAGAGGCCACAGACTTATTTTTACAAGAGGTTAGAACTTTTCTCTGTCTTTATAATCCTCTTCTTGGTTGAAAACAAATCATATGAAACTGGTGTCAGTATACCAGCAACAAAATAAACACTGTCATTATTGTGTAAGTTTAATATTAAGCTGCAATGTCAGCTTGGTAAACTAATTTAAATCAATTTAATGATTTGATAAGGTTAAAATTTCACAAAGGTTAAAGCAGAAATTAGAAGGTGCCAGCATTTGTCAGAAGCCATACAATACACTTCTCTGCAATTATGGTTACAAATACAGTTTGTTTGTCAAATGATATTTCTACATTGTTTCAGTGTCCTTTTCTATCATTTTAGTCGGTGGAAAATTCTTAAAAAGTTTTTGTATTTCAGAATGCTTTTTTGATTTGCATATCTCTGTGCAAACTGCATCTGTTCTAGCAATTTTTCTCACCCATATTACTATTATTCAAGAAATTTTTAAACTTACAATTAGACAAGCATAAGACTTTTTATCACAGACAGGTCACAGATCAAAATCAGTGAATCATAGAATCATTAGGCTGGAAAAGGTCTTTAAGATCCTAAGTCCAAAATCCAGAAGCTCATATGTGTTTCTTCCTTAAATACTCTGGACCTATTGAGCTCTCCCCAGCATGTCTTCTTGTCTGATCCAGAGTACTGTTTGCAAAGGTCTGGTAAAAATACAGCTTTCCCTGGTTCAGTAGGCTACTGTATGGGTGCATTTTATATAAACATACACATATATCTGTATTTACATATATACACTTTGTGCCATGATTCCAAGAGATGTGTAATAAACTAACTGGATATAGACAAGAGCTGTACATAGAATTAAAAAGTTCCAAAGATCATGATGGGTGATTCATTGAAAGATATTTACACACCATTCTGTCCTGCATAATATTGAATAAAATAAATTCAGAATACAGAATGATAGAGTTGCCATTCTTCGGAGATGTATAAAACTAAGATCCTGACATCCTCTGGTCATTAGCACTCAACTACCATATTCAGGACATCTTAATCAGTTACCTTTAGGCTTTAGAAAAAACTCAGTTTCACTAATTAACTACAGAAAATACTGTGCAAATCCAGGAATCAGAGGAAACTGTGGAAGGCATTAATCTGACACAACTAGGTTTAACCTCAGAGTAGTGGCAATTTTGAGTTCTGATTAATGAAAGAACTACAGGAAGAAAACTATGCTACAATTTGGGTTGATCAAAGAGAGAGAGTTGAGAGAGTTGGCAACCAGGGCAATGAAAAATACATGGCAGCACGGGGAGCTGAGTGAAGACAGCAAGTTCAAACAATGGTGAGAGGTATCATCTCCACTAGATCTAACACTGAGATGAGCTCGGTTTAATGATGGGGGTTCCATATGTCAATAATAATTTCCTAAATGACCCATTCCTCACTGGAAATCCATAGACAGTAATTGTATCAGGATGACTCTAAGTGTGACTTTCGAAACATAAATTGCAGAACTGTGTTATCACACGAGATTTACGCAATGTAATAGCTAAGAGGTTTCAGGAGCTGAATGCACAGAATCTCCTGCCACATATGAGATGATTAGCAACCTAGAAAAAAGCAGAGACATATTTTGTACTGAATGTAAAAGCCAAATTAACTTTTCCACCATTTATATAAGTGAGTAATCACATCTACTTTTGATCTAGGGCTTCTACGGCAATTTCACCCCTTGGAGCTACATTCATTTTCAGCCTGATGTGAAATACTGGTGGGCTGCTTGAATAGTCAACACTTAATTTCTTCAACAGAGTACCATATGTAACCTGAATATATATATATATATGTAATTTTCATACATCTCTGGAGATGTCCTTTTTTCTAACAAAAGGTTGAACTTTACTCAGAAACTTTAAGGTGTAAGATACTCATTAACAGAATTCACAACAAATTGGAAAATCGTCTGGTACATGTTATGTTTATTTTTGCACTTGCTTTCCCCATTTAAAGGAATTTATTCTAAACAATGTTTTATTTTATGAATAGTTTCCCGTTAAAATTAAGACAGTAGACTCTAAATATCCCAGTGCTCTTAATTACCAAGTTTTATTTTCTTTTGAATTAAACAGATTTTTTTTCTTGCCTCCTACTCTTTAGCTTTCATGCCATGAAAGGACATGAAAGACAGAGTATTCTTCTATTTTCTGCACCAGTTTCCATATCATGCTTACACCAAAAGGGACAAGAATAAGACAAAGCCTCTTTCACTAAAGAAATATCAAATGGTATCACTGCAAGTTAAATGAAGTAAATGAGAGTTTGTGGAATAAAACAAAACACAGAAAAGTAAACTGACTAGAGCAATAAAAAGCAAAAGCCAGAGTAATTTTATATGATCTGATGGAATTTTTTCTATTTCAAACTGATACCAAGAGAATGTAAATTACCAAATATTATCAGATATCTGAGTTCCTTTAGGACAACACAGAAATACAGGGAATACTTGGCTCTACTGTACCACTATAAATGTAAAATTCATTCCTGAGAAAACATCATGTGCTAATTTACACATAGTTTTACAGGTTCAGCTTGTTAGAATTATGATGGAGAGAAAAACAATTGTTGAAAGGAGAGGTAATCAAAATGAATGATTTCTTTGCCTCTCAGGGTCTGCCAACGGAGGACTGAACATCCTCTGCCACTAGACAATCAATATGTACAAAGAATAATACAATGAAGAGGGGATTGTTAACATCAAATGAATGAAAATACCCAGAGGAATATGAGTTTCAGATTTACACTCTTGAACAAAGCAGAATTTCTACAGCATTTATTCTGAAAGCCAGACAAATAATAATTCCACTTGGGACCTCAGAGAAAGACCCTGAGCTAAGTCTCAGACTTATTTTACAACCTTTACCTTGCTAAATAAAAATTATTGAATTTCAAATAAGTTAATGATTGTTAAACGTCACTGGAGGTATAATTTTTAAAAGTATCCTTTGGGAATAAAGCAGTAATATTAAAAGCTGCTAATGTCGAAACTGGAATAAATAAAATAATTATCAAAATCCAAAGCTAAGTTACTTCTGCTTTCAAATAGAAAAACACTTTGGATATCTTGCCATTTAATTAGAATGCAAGTGTGTAGGTGTGTATGTAACTAACCCTGAACTCAGGATAAACTACTCAAAACTACTGCACAGCCAGATACTCAAAACAAATATTGTGAAACAAAATTTATAACATAGAAGTATACCTTATGCTCAAGGTGCAGGTATCCGCAGATAGAAAAATAACCACTTAATTTGCAAAATAAAGCAGATGGCAAAAATTACCATTTCAGTTTTGTTTTGAAAACCTAAGCTGTGATCCTGATTATATATTCTGTAATTGCAATGCCAACCTCCTAAATAATATATCTGGTAAGACACAACTATCCACAAATGTCTCACAGAAAGGGGGTTTAAGACAGAGTTAATTTTCAGAAAGACGCTGTATATAAAGTTTAACAATTACTTTACTGTCAGCTAATTCCTGAATATTAACATGCACAGTGATGATCTTAAGGAGGAAGGTTAAGTCTACATGGTCCAGTCATCATATTTCCCCTGCTAAAAAACACTGAAAAATTTCTTAGCTTCTGTACACTAATAGCCTCCTTAGGGTTCCATCTAATTTTCATTAAAATATGGCAGTCTAAGCCTAAAATATGAGAGACTAAACCTAAAGGTTAGCCATACAAGAGTGAAGCGCATAAATAAGAAAAAATAGACCATAGAGTAAAAGATCATTATTTTTGAATATTTTTTATAAAAAACAATATTGAGTGAAAAAAAATCCCCAAACTTACACTCCATTCTATTTTTTAATCTCAGATATGTCTGAAAATACGTATTGTGAAATGTTACATTAGATTTAGATAAAACTAGTTCTAGTTAGTCAGTATCACTTTGAGACGTGAAAGCTGTACCTTAATACACATATAAAATGCCTTCTGGTGTCCATCCTGAATAAAACTGAGTTAGTCAAGATTATTACAATCCAGCATAACAAATCACACTCATCAATCATTTACTGGTGTTGTCTCTCCACACTTCCTTCTTTGAAGTGCAAAGATCAACACTGATGCTTGAAGATCATGGTCCAAGAGATTAATGGAGCCTGAGCTTCAAAGAAAGAACAAGAGGAGAAAAAGAAGCTAAGGACAAAAGACCCCGCAAAAACATGGACATTCCATTTGGTTCAATTCCTGCTCACATAAAGAATAAACCAAGTTGAATAATCTCATGAGCATTATTTGCTCAGAAAACCTGCATGAATGAGGAAAACAAAGGAAACCTGAAGAAGGTAAGAGTATTCGGATAAAGGCTATAATCAGTTGAAATAAATAGGAACTCGAGGCTGAAGTTATAAGAGGGCAGGGAAAAACACATTAAAGAGAACAATGTGAAAGCAAAATTTGCTGGAATATGCACATGACCTAGATGCAGTAAAGACGGTTCAGTTGCAAATAAGAAATCAGTTTAAAGTTCAGACATCAGTAAATACAGTGTAAACAGGGAAAGAATACATGGTAAGCAGCAGAAGTAAACAAACAAAAAAAAGCACAAAAGACGAGAGATAAAATTTAGACAATTCTTTGACATTGAAAATATTCCAGATTACATAGGTATAAAACTTGCTGAAACAAGTTTAAATCTGCTCCAGAATCTCAGACAAATCTATCTGCTTTACATCTTTCTCTATTACCTTCCTGATAACAAGCCTGGTTTAGTTTAGCTGTCAGACCTCGCTGGAATCTAAGTAAATGGAATTGCCACATTACATCTGGAACCTACAGATCTTGCCTTTAAAATAGTACTACTCATTGCAAATCAGATTTTCACAGCAGAATTGCATGAAGATAGTCAAGAAACAAATGTTCACAGTTAAAGCTTTTCACTAGATAGATGAAATATAAGTAAATCATATCAGAAAGATGTAAACTGATGGACATGTATAACTTTGATGTTATTTGCTACCAAGCAGTTAAAAAAAATAACCAACAACCCAAACTATTTTATTTTTTAATTAGGGTTTCACCTATCCATATTCACCTATTGCACTGAAACAAATTCCAGCAAAAATAACTTAGACCTAACTCCCTTTTTTTTAAAATCTCCCTTGTGTTTGAAACTGGATCTTCACAGCACCACATTATTTAGAAAGATTGCCAAGTGTGCTTCAGAAGTCTTTATACCCTTTGCTCTCCAGGCATGCTACTATACATAGCTTGAGCAACTTGTACCACTGCACTGTTTTATAAGTGTTAATGGACTTAAAATGCAAGCTTTTTGGAGAAAAGGAATGTGCTCTGTGTAATCAAGTTAGGACAGGAAAACCTGTACAAAACAAACAAACAAAATTATAACTTTACTTGTTCAACCAGAACTTGAATGCTTGTTTTAAATTTAAGAGATTTTTCTTTGGAAGAAGGACTTGACCTTCATGGCCATTCAGCTGCAGGGATGGTGAACCTAACATCTCCTGCCATAGCTTCTCTCTCCTCCTGTCCTGATACTACCCATAATAGAAAAGTGGAATGCAGCAGAGGAACCTCTGAGTATGATATTTCCTTTCCTCCTAAAATTAAACACAATTAATTCCCCTTTCCTGACAGCCTAGAGCTTTATTCTGTCAGCAGGATTTTAAAACTAAGTTGATCCTCAACAGTGAACTTCAGGGTGTCTCAACACTAGGCTTTATTGGGGTGAGACTCAGAATTTTGGTACAACTAACTTATGTTGAGTTTCATCACACAAAGTCTAATGACAGTTTGATAAAGTGATGTAACTTGGCACTTCATACAGAAATTATCATTCCAGCTGGATGAGAAAACCTGATGTAACTTTTACAGATCTAGTTGCTTCATTCACAACAATTAGGTCCAACTAATTTTGCAGCTTAAGTCTAACATTTGCTTGGATTTTCCTCGAGTCATCATACACAGATATTAGCATTAGGCCAACTGAGAAGCAAAGGGATCAAAATGGTCTTGTATAATCACCTCTGTGAACTGAGCTTTTGACTGTACTGAAAGTTTAAAACAAAGTCAATATCTACAAGAAAAATTATCTATTAGGCTTTGAATACCAGGAAAGAGCATGGAAACATCAGAGGACTGGAACATCCCTAAAATGGATATTTTTCGAATTATGTGGGGAAAATAACAAAAACAACCACACAAAACCAAACTAAAACAACAAAAAACTCAATAAAACAACAACAAAACAACAACAACAGCAACAAAACAAAACAAAAAAACAATCCCAAACAAGCAACAAAATGAAAAAAAAACCAAATCCATACAACTTTTCTCTATGAATTTACTGTTAGACTACCACAGCAAGGTCTGCAGACAAATGGCATAGGTCTGGAAAACTGGTAGTTTCAAGATTATAATTTCTTTCTGTTGCATTTTTAATGAGAAAATAATCAAATAGTTGGGGGAAAAAGCATCCAAAGATACCAGGAAAGAAAACAAAGAGAAAAGGTATGGAAATGTGCATTGTCTTCATGGCTTCATATCGACAACAGTTCAAAAATAGAGAGGCTGCCACCTGAGTGTGTTGAAAAGGGGAAATTTTTGGTAACTGGCTATTCACAGTATTGAAAATTCACATCTTAAGCTCTTATATATAAGGGAAAGAAAGAGTGGGGATCAATATGGATGTTACTAGAATAATCATTATTTTTAGCACATTGTATTAGTGCTTCTTAGAAAAGATGATGACTGGAAACACACAAAAAACATACATAAGGCTCTGTTTACTGGGATCCTTTCTACTCCATTTACTTTAACACAATGTAATTTTTAAGCCTTTTTTTGGAAGACCACCCTTGTCATTTAGAATGGAAAATTATTTGCTCAGTGATCAAGGTTCAGACCAGTTTAGACTTCAATAAGAAATTCATTCACTTTACTAAAATTACTCCTTTATACATTATATTCAAGTTTTCTTATTGACAGTGAAGAAGGCACCTCCACTGAAAAACTGTAAAAGAAGATACATCAGTTCCATGAACTGATCTACATCTGTTTGTGTAGAAGAGTTTCACTGTTTTTTAAGGGCTGTAAGAAATATCACAGGCAGAGAGCAAACAGTGCAGTGCACATCATTGTTCTGTGGGAGAAAGGAAAGTTTTACACATGTGGGAACAGCAGTTTGACAATGTAAATACAAAAAAATGCATGCCCTGACCACAGTTCAGCTTGCATGAATGTGTGTATTAACATTTTCCCCAGCTTGAAGTTATTCACTTCTTTTAACAATACAATCCATTAGAAGTAGCAACCTTGTTTAAACTGAAAATGGTGACGTGAAGTCAAACAGCTCTCAAATTCACCAGCTTTTCTGAAATAATTTTCTAGATTTAAGTGGCCTTGAGCTATATAATGTAATATAAATATACAACTATAAGGACGTGATTTTTAATGACAGTATGTCTGAGTACCTTACATATATATATATATATTACACAAAGACATTTTTTACATTGTTCTATATGTCACGGCTTTGAAATAGAAATGCTGATATGAAACAATTGGCTCAAAGCAACAAAAGCAGGTCTTTCTACTCTTTTTCTGCAAGATTTCCCCCATATATTTTCTTTCCTATCATTATGATCTTTCCTTTTCTCTGCTATCCTTTCTTCACCAGAGCTGAAGACCATTTAAAACCAGTCTATCACCACTGTCACTTCTCCTACTGCTCTCTGTTTCACCTTGGTTGCAAGATTCATCAGTAAGGTAGCACCTAGTGTAATTATGAGGCTAAACTAAATGTGCTAGAAAAGCTTGTACATACTTTTATTGTGAGGCTGAATTTCACAGATCACAAAAGTATCGTTCACAGTCATGGACTGTAATTGCACCCAGCAAAAAAAAACAAACCTAGAGCAAATCAAGAGCAAATTGAGAATATAACTTCATATTTCCAATAATTCTGTATTACACTAGAATACAGTGTACAGAATAAGAAGTTCTGAAGTTCTTGAAACACAGTAAATTAACAGAAATTATGGAATTTTTCAATCAAGGATCTGCTGATAAAAATCAGTTTCTGAATTCTGTAAAGAACACATGGGAATAGTTGTCAATCAAAAAGCTTTGACTTGCCCTTTCGAGACTCTTTTTTCATTTGTGACATGCTTTCCCTGCTCAGTCCTGAAAAATTATCTTACCTTTCAGCCATCACTTCTGTCTTTATCCATCATGATCCACATGCAGATCTGATGAGGGATGTATTAATTCAGATCCCTCTCCATGTAGATTAAATGGTAGCTACTTTAAGATCCTAGTTGCATGTAGGCTCAATAGAAGGAGTCCAACTATTTGTCTTCTTATGGTGCCTCAGCAATTATAATGTTTGCAAGAACATACTTTTAAGTTTCTG
Source organism: Lichenostomus cassidix (assembly GCF_008360975.1). Classification (NCBI taxonomy): domain Eukaryota; kingdom Metazoa; phylum Chordata; class Aves; order Passeriformes; family Meliphagidae; genus Lichenostomus; species Lichenostomus cassidix. The sequence goes on along the minus strand of NC_139479.1, from coordinate 23,105,470 downwards.
AGCTCAAGCTCCCTCTCAGGACAGCATGAAACCACAGAGATTTACAACCTATTTCCCCTACACAATGGGGCGAAACCTCAGCCTTAAAGAAATTATTAGTGATCCCAAAGGGGAGGGATTTCCCCTTTTAGCAATTTACATTAACTCTAAATCCAGGATTACATACTACATAAAACACTAAATATGTCTCACCCTTTACAGCATCAAGTCTAACAATAACCAGTATTCACAAAATTACCTTAAATCTTTGTGGTATTTTTATCTAAATTGAGAATTAAAAAAAAAAAAAAAATCAATGTCTCATTTCTTATATTTCAATGGCTTAAGAAAACAATATTAAAATATTGTTACTTTCTGATCTTAATAGCCATTTTGTACTAAGACTGTTGAATCTTCTACAAAAAAGTGCAATATTAAACAATGCAAAGAGGAACAGAAAAAAATATCAAAAATACAGCTGGGCAGAAACATCCTGCTGAAGGTTTCAGAAGGACTCTTATCTAGTTAATTTTACTGTTAGAGTCAAGATTAGACTTGCTTAAAGAAAATAATGAAAAATTCACTTATGGATGTTACCAGAATGATATGATCTCATCAAAATTTGACTAAGCCAGAAATAATGAACTTATAAAAGAGGCCAGATCCTGCCTTCCTGTTTCATGAGTGGGTTTGATGCAGTAGAAATTAATCCCTAATTTAACTTTATCAGATGAGAAAGATCTATCTCACTGAAGTACTGCACTCATGAGTTTAAGGTAAGAAAAATTTGGCCCAAACACTCTCAATAATACAAGATACAATCTACTTGACATAGGCAAAGCAAAGCTTTATTGATAAAAACAGGTTAATGCAAATATTCAGCTATAAATTACTTCTAATGCTTTGGTATTGCAATGTTCAGCCATCTATTTAGAAATACTATGTTGCTCTTTTTGGATGATTATCAGATATCTTATCAGATAAAGCTCTGTTCATGTGAATCTAATCATTCAGGTTTATGCTAAGTTCTTTCCTGTCTGAGCTTCTTGCAAAGTGACTTCAAACTGTTTCATTTTCTGAACTGAGTGATTCCAAAAAACTTGTGCTAGAAGAGGAATAAAGCAATCATCAGGAACTTAGAATACTTTTGGTCTTCAAAGTCGTCAAAGGATTTAAAATATAGAATTTAACTCTTCTTCCCCCTGCTTTGAAGAGAATAATTTTTAGCAAAGAAACTTAGCCTCAGGTTTCTTCAGCTCTAGTGCCGTATGCTATTCTGTATAACACAGAAATGATAACAGCTTAAAACATTACCACACAATGGTGGTCTGAAGACGTCTAAGAAAAAAGTCATAATCAAGGAAGCCTTTTTCTGCAAAAAATTAATATGCTGTCTTTCTATTTACAGGTCCTAAATCTAGAACTGCTATTTTATTCAAGTACTAGCCAGACTGGAAGATGAAAAAGTTGAAGGAAAACAATCCATGGGGAAAAGGCTTAGATGTGAAAAACGAAAGCCATCTTCTTACATAATTTTAATTACTATTGGTCTTTTTACAGTTACTTACTGTATTCATTTTAAAGGTAGTCAGTTTAAGAGATCTTTAATACTGAAAAGGCTTCTTTAATTTCAGTGACACTTCTTAGGAAAGACTGAATAATAAAAGGCAAATTACCTAAGTGAGGAGTATTTTTTCATTCTAAAATAACCAGAATTAATAAATTCTGAGATAGTTCCTGAAAATTTCCTGAAAAACTCACAAAACTTCCACATATAGTAAACATTTGGAGTATATTAAGCCTTAGACACACTACATTTGGATGTTTATATTCAGCTCTTTATATTTAAACTCTTACTAATAAAGTACATGTAATCAGCAGAGTTTATGAAGCCACAAATACAGTTCAGTTCACTCAAAGCACACATCTATGAGTAACTCTATATACAGCTGAGTAGGGACTCAATCTCCTTTGATAGCAAATGGGAGCCAAGACAACTAGCTCATGTGGAATCACACAAAAAGACATAATTCTGGGTGTTTGATTTTGAATCCTACATTTGGGTTCAAAGCAGTAAAAACTTTAGTTTCTGTTTTTCTTACTAATATGATGCAAAGTAAATATCAAAATGAAAATTAGTTACATTTAGTGACATTTCATCAAAATCAACATATTCCATAAGAAAATTATAAATAAGTAAACCAGTTTTTACCTTAAGAAACAAACCTTTCACGAGGAAAAAAACCAAAAAACAATAGACTTACTCTAGGCCACATAAGATGGAAAAATAACTAATAAATTTCTTTTTCTTTTTTAAGGCATCAATTCCAATGGATATAAAACTGATCTTGTAAAGAGAGTACAAATGCACTTCAGAACTGAATTCTCATGAGCAGGTACTCCACAATAAATAATGCCAGAGATCATTGAAAGGTTGGGAGAAAAATGTTAACTGTTGGAAGAAGGACCTCAACAGCAGAGAGGCATTAAAATAAGAAAACTATTAATTCTAAATATAAAGTTGTTTTCTTACCTGTGTGCAGACAAATTACTGAGGTACAGGGTGTATTTTTCTTCAGCAGACAACCCATCCATCATGAAGTAAAAAACATGAAAGTTACTCTGGTTGAGAGGCTGGACAATGACACGAGACTTCTCCAACATGTATGTATAAATCCTAGCTGATTAAGAAACAAATACATAAATTCATCATTATACTGATTGTTCTAAACTTAAATATCTTAAACCATTCACCATTACAACAGTTAAGAATAAATAATATTTCTTATAAAATTATCTGAGGGGAGCATATAAAATATTATATTACCATTCATATTCCCATGGTTTTCTACATAAATCACATTAAAAGCCCTAATTCCATTAAAATTGGTGGAACAAACATATTACCTTCCTTACTGTTTTATATTACCATTAAATGAATTAATTTTAAAGATAACGATGTTGGGTTTACACCAGTTGCTGTACTTGGCAAGACTTTCTAAGAGATAAATTATTAGCCATCACACCAAAGTGCAGTCATCTCAGCACTGCCATCCATCCTAGCCTCCTTCTTAAAGAGAAAGAGAAGAAAGAGAAAGACTGGAGAGAGATTCAAGACCTCTTGAAAAGAAACACGCTTGCAAGCATTTCTTCTTTCTCTGTTGGTAATCAAGAACACAGAGACTAATAATTTAGATTTACCACCTAGCTTCTAGATGGCTACAAAGAGACAAATCCTCTGCAGAACTGGTTATCAACAAGCTCACTAACCTGAGCCTGAGGAAACATGGGCATCTCAGAAATGCTATGATGACCTGGATAAATGAGAAGCCATGTGCATCAGCACAGTCTGGGAAGGTGAAGGAGGATGAATCTGAGTGAGCCTTGCCTACAGAATTGCACTTTACAGGATCATACATAACCCCAGACCCACTAAGATTCTGAAAGAGGAAAATACAGACGCAAAGGAAATATTGAGCCCCCACATCCATTTACCTGTTCACAAGACAACAGGCATTTTAGAGGTATCTGTGAAGAGACAGAGGGACAACCTCTGTTTTGGGCAGGCTACTCTTCACTGCTCCCCTGGGAGTACATCACCATGTGGTTTCAGATGGAAAAGACTAAGAGAATAGGAGAAGGTCCTACTGCAGCTAGTGGTCAGGGCCTTTCCAATCAGTGGGAACCTGATCTCAGTTCCCACTTACCCAGCTGCTGGCATACTTTATCTCATCATGACTTAAATACCAGCTGTGGTGCAAAGACCAGAAGGAAGTCTCTTCATACACAACTGAGCACTTCCACCACATGGACATAGTCAATTTTGCTGCAGCTTTAGGCTTTTCAATATATCAAGTATTGCAGAGCTTTCTCAGAGTCTTTGTGAGCATCCTCATCCTGCAAAAGACTATTGAGTTTAAAGCATAAGGTGCACTTCTCAGCAATGGAGGAGCTATACTTCTGAAACCTTGTAAGCAGATGAGAATATTAAACTATAGCTTCCCATAGCCTGGCTTTCAACCAACTCATCCAGGATTCCTTCCTTTATGAACTGGAAGTAATTCTTGAACATATAGTGATTGAAAATATTGGTGCATGCAATCCTGCAGCACAGTAAGTATGTTGTCTAAATGCATATCACTCATGTATTTTCAAAATTTTTCCTTTTTTTTTTAACCTTTTTGTGAGCTGGCTGGAATGAAAGCATTATTTTCAGAACCAGTTTTGGACTCACAGGTGTCAACCAATGCAAAGTTATGCAGTTTGAGAATGTGTATCAGAGGCACAGTAGGTGTATTAGTCTAATGACCAGGCCAGCAGGCATAATGCCATGTTCCTGTCACCATACAGTTGCTAATGTCCACAACAGCTCATTCAGTGCTAGGCTGGTTATTGCTATAGCATCTGTATTTCTCTGGTAATTTTATTTTAAATTCCAAGTAAGTATCTTCCCATCTTTTGAAGTTCTTTAAGTTTCTGTCTATACTGTTGAGCTAAACACAGCAAAGTTAAGGTTACTTGAAATTGTGTATATGAGGGAGCACAGCCTTTGAAAATACTGCTGAAAGACAGTGTAGACTGGAGGGAAACTAAATGGGTGAATCTTGAATATATTGTTTTGAGAAAGATCTCAGCAGATAAATTCTGTCCTTGAACTAAATATAACTGCATGGCCTCTCAAAGAACTACTCTGCACAGGCCAAACCATCCTGGACACATGCTGGTCAAGGAGTAGAGAAGGTCAGTGGTACACTAGCCAGGGACATCCTCTATGCTTTCTTCATGTAACAGCACAGACATGGCCTGACACATGCTGGCAACCAAAACCATGCCTGGGATTCTGGGTAAGAGATAGTAGGACTGACAGAGAGGTGCTGTACCTCTGACTTGCTGAACCAAGGAGACACAATCTGGCCCATTTAATCATCCTACAAAATGTAGTGGTGAATTGCTATTATGGAATCTATATTATGAGAAATTGTCCATCATCCATCTAATTCTCTGCTGCTACACTTCAGAAAAAAAACCAAAAAAAACCACCCTAAAAATCCCAAACCTGTGAAGGAAGTAAAAAGGCACACTTGGGAAATCATGTATGTTTCTGGCTTCAGTAACTGCAACACATTATAAATTGAAGCAATGCAATCATGGCAGGACTGGCCCAGACACACACTTTCATCAGAATCAATCATTACCTGGCTGCCATTCCTAAGGGGTAAAACAGAATAGATGAACCTGAAGGATAATTTCCATCTTTTATTGTGCTTGTAACTTATTTCTCAGTAAAACTAATCCAACCATCAATTAAATTGAAGAGACTCCACTGCAAATCTTTAATCACATTTTTGTGTGCAATATTCTTCACTAAGGCTTTCATAACTACCACTTCAGGTGTTTTTAACATCCATTGATTAATAAAAGCAGGAAAAATGTTACCAAAGGTCATCTATCATTTAACTTTAATGATGGGCAACATCACTTATTCAGATGACACAAATTAATTCAGCCCTTTCCAAGTACTTCAAGTCACCTGCACTTTGATAAGGCTAAATACATTTCATCTCAACTAGCATCTCCAGCAGTGGGAAGAGCTGTTAAGAAAATCCAAGCTTCCAATCAGCAAGAATCAAACATAGCACCATCTTAATGGTGCTAAAGGCGTCGTAAGGAGAATTTTTCATGGTAGTACTCTTTCCTACAATGTGAAATACGTTTGTTAATCTATGTGTGAAATAAAAGGGAGAAAATAATAGAGTTCCAAAGTGAAGTCTGTAATTTTTTGTGCAATGACAATGGTGCTTACAGACACAAATTTGTACTTCTTTTAACAGCTCACTTGATCTACTCAGCAGCTACACAGTCAGCAAGCAGATTCTGTATTGAAAGTGTCACCAGTGAAATCTGTCTTCCAGCTACACATTCTTAGAAACTACATTGCTCCTTCTCAAAAACCATGCTGTCCAAAACATGGCTATTGCTAAAGACAAGAAAAATTGTCAGTCCATTTTCAATGCAACTTAAAAAAAAAAAAAAAAAAAAAATCAGTCCATGCTTTTCAAAAGTGAAGACTGGAAAAACCAATGCCTGAAAAGTAAGGCAGAAAATCTGGAGAATAAGTTTTTCAGGCTTTATTTTCTCTTCCTAAGCTTGTTTTTGAATAATTTGAGGAAATTTATGGAGGCATTAATTTTCATCTTATGACTTAAATCAATTTACCTGAAGTACTATTCTGGGGAAAAAAAAAAAAAATCAGTCTTTTACTACTATGTTGTGGGTGCAAATCCTTCCCTAAGAATGATATTAATTTTTTGCCCAGAAGAGCAATCTTTGAGTTCTGAATTTATTTTAGAATGAAATCACTGGCTTGTAGTTTATTCTAAGTGTTTGCTCTAATATAAGACTTTTTACTAAATAAAACCTCGTCAGATATCTGTACTGGTTTTGAGTAGAAGCACACTCAAAAGCTCCATCCTTGTTTTCAAAATATCATGGCAAATTTATGCTAAAGATCAAATCAAATCTAACAATGAAAATTATGGGGAAATATTTCTGTTATTTAGATGCATTGAACTTTCTGCTAGAAGAATAAACCTTATGTGACAAAAGTCAGAGCATTTCCAGGGTCTAAAAGAACTTCAGCATGAAGAAGAAGCTGTCACAAACTTCACTGATGTCCACTCAAAACTCAAGGAGTGCTACCTTGAGCTTGCCCTCTATAATAAAGCGTACACACATACGTTGCATGTCCCTCCCTTAGCAAATTCTTCTGGATCTCCACCAGTGAGATCTGTCTGTGGAGGAGTTTAAACCACCTAAACCCTTCGATGAAGGCAGTCTAGTGTCAGTTGGATTTTTGTTTACAAATCAGACACATTTAGCCCTGTTAGTACCAATGAGTTATAAAATCATGGCTCAGCAAAATCAGGTGCTCTGCATATTTAAATTTTTCATTCATATTTAAACAGTGAAAGACAGTAAATACTGCTGCAAATGATCTTCCAAATAAATACAGAGAATCACTAGGTGGAATTTAAACCTGCCAAAGACAACATGCCTGATACTTTTCTCATTTATAGGGGACTAAATCTGGGACAATTTCACTCAGAAGTGATGCTGAGCAGTGGCCTAGAAAAGGCAACATCTACTATGCAAATCAAACAGCAGGAACAAATGCAAATTTCAGAAATATAAAACCTACTGCTGTAATAAAGCTTGTCACTCTTGACTGTAAATTATGTAACTTTTGGCTATTTCAGATTTGGTAAGAATAATGATACTATGGTTAAATAATTGGGGAATAGTAGAGTAGATAAATTGTTTATATTTATTAATGGCTCTTACTACACCTACATTTTCTCATTTAATGCCTACAGCTTGAGAATGATGAAAACACAGAATTAGAGTATGAGAAAACTGACACAAGAACCTGGTGAACTGATTCTGTCACAAGCAACGGCTATGAATTAAACTGGCAATTCTGGGTAAAGCTGTTAATAAACCCTCATCCTGCAAACACAATATAATCATAATAAATATGTATTATACAAAGGATTTATAAAATGTTAGCTTGGGGGATTCAGCTTTATTTTTACAAACTCAACTCAGATGCTGTTCCATGCTAATGTATATATAATTTTGCATATATATAATGTATATATAATTTTGCATTCCTCCCACAAGGGATTATAAATGAAAAACAAAATCACACTTTTTTAGTTTTGAATTTACTTTCCAATTATCCTACAGTCATGATAAAACAAACCAGAAAAAAGTGTAAGTCATTTCCCATGCAGTGACATTTTCCCTGAAGACAATGTCATATTTCATGGAGTATAGTGAATTGTCTCAAGAAAATGTAACTCCCACTATGAAATATTTCCAAAGAATTTTTTTAGGAAACTCTTCCAAAAACATAACAACAGTTAAAATTACAAAAAAGGAGACAAATTGGAAATGTTTATCTAACAGAATCTAATTTACTTGGAACAAAAGTGTGTCTTGCCATACAACTTGTCCATCCAAGAACAATGCAAGCAGGAAGCTGTATGTGTGTGTACCTATTTCTGCAGACATGCCTTGCTTTGACACTGAGTAGCTTTATGATGACCTATGTGGACAAGCAATGAAAGCTCTCTCTAATTGCATTTGAAGAGCAGAGTTTTCAGAATCAAATTGAAAGTTTGCTTAATTTTCTTGTATTTTTTTTTCACTAATGAATGCTTACTAGGGATTAGAAGACTCATCCTGAAAGGAGGAACAAATTTGACACTATCTTGACTCTAACAAGAAGAAACATCAATATAATTCCTAGTTGTTTTAAAAGATGCTCTAAGCTGTATTAAATTACTTCCAATTTCAGTATTACAGAGTATACTTGGGTTTTATTTTTTCACTACATAGATTATCACTCACTAATTTAAGGGATACTTAAAATACCCAATGCAATATTAGGTAAAAATGCACAACTTAATCCCTTTGTTTCTCTTATTTCACAGCGTTGCATACACAGCTCTCTCAGTTTGTTAATCTGTGAAATGAAGAGAAACATGATTTCCTAGAAATATGAGGACTCATTGGTGTCGTTTTGTTTCTTGTCTTTCCCTGCCACCTTGTGGTTGCTCAGAACAGGGCACTGCTCACTCCTGGCAAATGATCAATTCACATGCTACGAAACCTGTTCTTCTGACACTCCCCAGCCTCCCCTGCCTCTTTCACAAACTTTGAAGCCCTTGCTGTCCAGTTCTATATACGGCACATCTCTGATCTAACACTCTGTGGGTGATATAAAATTTAACAGATTAAATGACATTTACCTGCAATTAATGTTTTTTTTCTCTCACAAAACTGTAGTTCAAAATACTTTATAAAACAGCTGGAAAAATCATTCAAGGGTGTCTTAGCATGTCCAAAGGCCTCCAAGATACAGTTTACCTGCAAAACAACCATAAAGAAGCAATAAGAGAGCAAATAAACAGGAAGATATTTCAAGAAACATTAGTGAGGTTGGCTCATGATTAATAAAGGGAGAGTGAGGAGGGGAAAGACCATTTTTCACCTTGGAATTTAAAAAAAATACTTGGCAGGGTTTTTTCCAATATAGAAATTAAAGTAAGACAGCTCAAAATAAATACATTAAAAAAAGCAATGTCAGAATAGTAAACATTGTGAGTGAAAATGGAAGACAGCACATGTGAGCTGTGTCATTACCAGTAGTTTGGATATGAGTGACTGGAGTCATATCCTGAATCTGGCACACTTAGCAAAAATATTAGAATCTTTGCAGACAGTTTATGAAGTTACAGTCAGTCAATACTGATAACCCAACAAAGGTATTTACAAGTTTTATACAATGTCAGAAATGGCAAAAATTACTGATTTCAAACAGAATTACTGCAGGATTATACTAGTGAAAAACTGCTGAAAAAATAGATTCAGAAATTTTTATGGCATGTCTCACTAATGCATTTCCATGTTACACTTTCATGGTCACAGCCATTGTATTTAGCTTTTCTGCGTATAATTAGTTGCTTACACTCCTTGCACTCTGAAGATTCACTTCAGAACTTTCCTCTATGCAGCCTTAGAAGTTGATTGCAATGTGGTCCATATACACTGTGGTTCTGACATAACTGTTTTCATGAAGATGGATGACCTAGCTGGGGAATGGCATGGATAACATGTGATTCAAATCACAAAGTCAGAAACTCTAAAACTCAAACCCTTCACAATTATTAATTAAACCAGCCATCTGTACAGTAGGTGGCAGCAGAAAACTAGTCAGCTCAGTTTTTGTTCCAATTCCACTCTGGTAGTGTTGTTTAGGATGTATTTGCTCTTTAGACTAAATCAGCGCTTGCTTTAACCTCTGCATATTTATTAATTTAACAGTGCTGTGCATAACTTCAGCAGGAATGAAACCCAACCTTTGTGTTCATTAAGGCACCTTAAAAGGCACTTAAATTAAAATCTCTACTTTATTTCCTATGGGTGAGATTTGATACGTTTACCTTTACTGTCTAAAGCCAGATATCCCATCTAAGCTAGTTGTAAAGGATCTTTCTATAACTAAACTTTGTGATAATTCTCTTCCAGCTCCACTGATTAAGACGCTTTGATAGAAGTCTCTGAGTTGAGATCTCAGATGAGAAATTTCATCAGGAAAGGTAATTTTTAAAAAGAATTTCAATTGGCAATCCAGTGTTTAGCTTAATTTAAAATGTCAGTATGAACCTTTACAGAGAATTAAATATGGGTATATGGAAATACAGATTTTGGAAATTAAACATGACTGAACAAACATTCAGGACTCTTATCTATTTCTTAGACATATTTAATAAACAACTATTTAGCCATACAACTCTGTTCAGTTCTTTCAGTTTTCCTTCAAGTTTACAGTTCCTGTCTTGCATACTATTACTTGAGATGTCTCAACACTTCTTATACTGCCCAGCAAAGCATCATCACACCATACAGGCAAATTTACTTATTTACTGAAGACAATTAATTCAATATTTAAGAAACAGTTCCTTATCACAGAAATGTTTTCTATTCACTGCAACACTGATTTTCAAAGTCACCAAAACAAGAATAAAACTGCCTACACTTTTGAGATTACTCTTATCACATCAATATGAGCTTAATCCCATTCCCATTCAGGGCAAAAAAACTTCTTTGACTTCAAAGGTGAAAACAAGCCACTTACTAATTTCTACAGAGAAGACACGTTTTTCCTTACAGTTCAAATATCTCTGCCTATCCAAGAGGCCAAGGTTTTGTTTCGTTCCACTCAGCGATCAGAATGCTACTTACATGTTTTATTTTTGTATCAAAGGTATTTCTGCTGCAGCTGGCTCTGCAAGTGAGGTGTTTCACTATTTGTTTGCAGGCTTCAGTCTTCCCAGAACCACTTTCTCCACTGCAAGATGACAGGCAAGAAAGAGAGGGAGGCATCACTGTTAGTTTCACAATTGAAATCTTATTTATATTCTCTGCTAGCTTTGTTTGAATGGATTTAAGGTACCTCCGTCAAACTTTCATTTCAAATAACAGAAGGTTTATGGATGACAAATAAAGAACAGAACATAGGAGATAGACTGACTGACTGTCTATGTTCATGAGGGCTATCAGAGCTGTCAAGACACATTGTCTTGTACCACAAGTCAAACCAATCAAATCTAATGCTTTCAAGCGTTTTTGAAGATATTTATAGCACAGATTCGATGTTTTCCTTTATCTTTTGTCCAGCTAAGGAGCTCACTTATGCTGCCTGGTTTTCTTTGCAGATGGGAAAATTACTGCTGTGGTAATGACGGGGAATCAGAAGAACTGGAAAGTGAAGAATACAATAGAAAGAAGGGAAAGAAAACACAAAACGAAGAGGAAGCAAAAGAAAAAGCTGATTGATTTTACAACTTGCCCAATTCCTGCAATACAGTCTGACTTTAGTGATTCTATCTGGATCACTGTGATTTCTTTGTGATGTGGAATAAATATTCAAAAATTGAGAATCTCTGATGGGGAAAGTGACAAAAGTAAAAAAGGCAAAAGGCAATAAAATGACAAAAGTGAAAAGAAACAACAGAAAAGTGGTGGGATGGAGGAAGGAAGCAAAATCAATGGTGCACTTTAAGCATGGAGAGGGAAGGAAAAGGAAAAAAGAGATGGAAAGGACGAAGTTAGCGAACGCTAAATAAGAAATTAATGTAAGAATTTCTTACTTGAATTATAAGACATTGTTTTCTTTACAGACAACCAAACCAAATAAAATGTAATTTGATGCTCCTCCTTCACTTGACCAGATTTATTCACTGGGTCAAATGTAAAAGACTCTTCCTACAACAGCCAGTCAGATTTTTCACATGTACAATGGATGTGATGACTGGTCAATCTGTTATCTGTGTATATTAGTTTCTGAAAATGAGAAGGCAGCAAAATACAGTATCTGTCTGGCCATTGCTTTATCCATTCAAACATCACTTCAAAGGAGAAACCAATTAAAAAGGAAGAAACAAAAGAGGGAAGAACAAAAAAGAACTTCATACTCAGATATGCACCATTTAATCTCATTCAACTCTCACGGGACATATATGCAGCTTTGTTGAATATCTTATTGTTTGCCTGGTAAACGTCTGTCTTACCTGACAAGACAGATCTTGTCATTACTACATGTGATGTGTCAAACTGCTTTTGTCTATGTTGTCCATGTTTCTATAACAAGGTGGAGGCTGACACTGGACGTCAAACTCCTACTGGCACCAGTAAGAGGTTTATGGTCCAATAATGCAATGGTTTGCAACCTGGCTACATGTTCATGCACTCAGTGAAATTCAGCTGTGGGTCCTGAGGGAGCTGGCAGATTAAGTTGTTAAGCCACTATCCACCATTTTTAAAGAATCCTGGCAATCAGGTGAAGTCCCTGCTCTCTATATAAAGGCACATATTAACATGTGTTTTTAAAAAGAGGAAAACAGAAGATGCAGGAAACTAGGCACCAGGCAGTCTCTATTCTATGCCAGGACTACAGCTACAGCATTGGTGGATGCAACTCACATTGAGAGCAACTCACATTGTCTACCTGAACTTACATAAAGTGTTTGACACTGTCCTGCACAACATCCTTGTCCCTAAATTGCTGAGACATAGATTTGATGGATGGACCATTTGGTGGATAAAGAACTGGCTGGATCATCACACACAAAGAGTGCTGCTCAACATCTCACTGTCCATGTGGAGACCAGAGATGAGTGGTGTCCTCAGGGGTCACTACTGGGGCCAATACTGTTCATCATCTTTGTCAGGGACACGGACAGTGGGATCTAGTGCACAAGTTTGCTGAGGACATCAAGCTGTGGGGTGACAACGTCACATTGAAAGGAAGGGATGCCATCTAGAGATCTTGACATGCTTGAGAGGTGGGCTGATGGCAGCTTGACCAGATCTTGTTTACTCCATTTCATTTGAGGTTGAGGAAAATTTTTTGCAATGTCACCATTATCTGCAATATTTTTGCTCTAGCAATTTAGTGCTGCTCAGAGTGCAACTCCGGTTTTCTCTTTTAAATAACTGTTTCAACACTATATTTTTCAAATTGCAATTTACAATATGAATGTTGGTTTCTTATAACTTTTGTTTGGACCGCCTTATCAAGGTGTAGAGTAAGTTAGCAGTGAAGCAGAAAAGCATTCTTCTGCACTAAAACTTCCTCAGAAGGCATTATGGAACAGACAAAGAAGGCTTATTTCACTGATAAAAAAGGTTAAATTAGAAACAGTCTACTCCAAAGGAAAGGAAAGTGAACAGAGAATTTGAAGTTCTATGCTCACATAGGGCTATGAAGTTTTCTCACTTTATTCCTCTTTTGGCTTTTCAGCTTTCCTTTATAACTACCTGATGGAGGGCCTCTTTAGTACAACTACTTTATTAATATTTTTGTTAATACAACCTTAATTACAACTCTAATCATTGTATCTTCAAATCTCATGAATACTTTTTACGGTTTTGAAAAAGCAAATTAAAATCGAAATTTGTTAGGAAAAAGATAAATTGAAAGTGTGAAAATACAAAGTCATGAGAAGCAAAAAACACAAGACATACAAATGTTATTGGATGGAGGGGGACAGAGATGGACAGACAGAACCATCACACAGAAGTAGTTAAACAAGGAAACCCAGGTATAAGAGTCAGAAAACAGCCAACCCCAGGCCATTTTTAACAATTACTTTCTGCAAGTACTGAGAAGTACTTGCTTACCTTTAGTTTCTACATATTAGGCAAGTTTATTTATACCTTTATGATTTCAGAGCATTGGATCATTATTGTATTACTATTGTTTGTTAAGCAACAATCCCAGTATAGAGAAATTCTATAATTCAACTGTTTAAGGAAAATATAATAAAACATGTAAGGAGCATGTAATTTCTGATTATACAAAAGACAGGGTTTTATTTTTTGCATTTCATTTCAAATTCTGACCAAAGGTAGCACACTCAGAAGTGGAGGAATACGTAACAAAAAAAAAAACCAACCTTACATTCAGAAATGCTAGAAAGCTGCTCGAGAATGTGCTCATGTAAGATTTCCACCACATTTAAAGGAAAACAGGTATGCATGAACTTCTGAAACCAATCTCTTATTGTACTACCCTAAACAGTGAGCATTACTACTCCAAATTCCCATTAATGTAGTAAAATATATCCAGGCAAGAGTGACTAAGCTTGCGCACTTTGGGGGCCAAAATAATTTATTTCTTCTCCATTTTTAGAGTATCTGAGACAGTGAGTCTTGCTCCCAGTGACTGAAGTTTCTAGATTTGAAACAAATACGTGCTAGCAAGACTGTTAAATACAAAAGAGTTAGTTTTGTATTATCAGTAATGCTATCTGTAACTGATCAATCCTCCATGTTAGCTGGAAATTGTATTTCTAAAATTAAGCTAAATTTGACAGTGTATTTCTAAGCAATGTTTTAACACAAATCTGTAACTGCACTGCAGAAGCCCAATGCACTTACAAAACATGGATTTATACTTTCAAAAAATAAATATTGCTAACTTGAACAGAATGCCTTTAGTGAATGCTAAACCAAGGATATTCAATGCTTTCAATGCATTCCACTGTAAAACACAAGGATTTCTCTACATTTCAGATTATTTGGCTTAACCATGTGATTTATATCACAAAAATATCATTGGATAGTGACACTCCTGGCTGCTAGCAAGTCATAAAATTTCATTTTATGTATTTATTATGACTTTTTGACTCACAAAATTAGCCACCAGCATGCTATAAATCTTTGGTTTGATTTACTAAGTATCCTTAGCTTTTAAAAAGCCTATATTTAGGCTCCCTAGACAGCTCTTTACTTATCTTGTCAGTGCTTAACGTATTTTCATATCCTGAAAAGCAGGAGCAAAATGCAGTCAGAAGGAAGTTAATTATGAAAAGTCCACCTACTGGCTACTTAAGAGCATAACTAAGAATGTAATTTTATTCTGTAACTTCCATGCAAAGCTAATACAAAGATAGCTCTTGGTGTTAAGTGTACATGAGGGAAGCTGGCTTGCTATAAACTGAAACTAATTGTGAATAACTGATAGTAAGTTCTTCAGTGATACAGCCAAATGCTTTCCTGTTGTAAAATGCTAAATTTCAGTCAGTGAACGTTTAATCAGATGTGAAGTGCCTGGGAGAAAAAAAAATAAATCTTGTAACATGGTAACAAATTTGGCTGCATCTCAAGTCCTGTGTCCAGCTCTGGTCTCCTCACTTCAAGAAAGACATTCAAGTGCAGCAGGGAGTCCAGAGAAGGGCAATAGAGCTGGTGAAAGGTCTGGAATACAAGCCTTATGAGGAGCAGCTGAGGGAACTGGGTGTGTTTAGCCTGGAGAAAAGGAGGCTCAGGGGAGACCTTATCATTCTCTACAATCCCCTGAAAGGAGTCTGTAGTGAGGTGGGGTCATTCCCTTCTCCAAGGCAACCAGAGAGAGGTCAAGAGGAAATGGTCTCAAGCTGAGCCAAGGGAGGTTCGGGTTGGACACCAAGAGGAATTTCTTCACAGAAAGAGTGATTGGACATTGAAATGGGCTGCTCAGGGAGGAGGGAGAGTCACCATCCCTGTAGGTGTTCAGGAAATGACTGGACATGGCAACTCAGTGTGATGGTCTAGTTCACAGCTTGGTGTTGGACTAGATGATCTCAAAGGTCTTTTACAATATCATTGATTCTGTAATCCTATGGAGGATATTAAGATTAAAGATTCAGAAGATATGAAATAAGTAAAGTGTGAAAAGACAGAGAAGTGATAAGACTGAGCAACAAATTTCTTTGACTGAGTGCATCAAATTCACCAGACTCACTGCTATCAGAGAGTTGGAGAAAAGGATTAACAGATTTGGGGATTAAAAAGTTCCAGGTGAATGCCAAATTTCACCACAATAAAACCAGCATATTTGGATGTAACTCTTTTCACTGAAGATTACTAATACATTTATTCTCAATTTTGAAGTTATTTATCATTGAAACATCACTATGAATAAAGGTTAAAGGCTAAAGTCCATTTTAACGTCCATTTTGAGCTTGGAGAGCTGAAGAACAAACTCATGGTCACACAAACATAAGGAAGAGTGCAAGCTTCAATACAGGCACCTCACCACAGAGGTTTATAATTTAGTCAAGGACTTACCATTTTTATTGTCAATAGATTCTATTTCTAATCCTGACTCATGTAATATTAGCAAACACACACAGCAGTTTTGAATTCTTTACCATTAACTCTTGTTCCTAATTAGATGCAGCTACATGGAGTGGCAACTCCCCAAGAGAATTTATGAACTTGAGATGTAATTAAACCTTTTTCATTTCTATTTTGCTCTAATGTATGATACAGAGATCAGTACACAGAAAAAAAAAGTCATTTGGAGAAAAAAATAAAATGGAAATCTCAACTGCTGGGGCCCAAGGGAAACAGCTGAAAGGCAGGAGGTACAAATTAATTAATAGAAAGATAAATTTTCACCTGAGGATAAAGCACTGGGGACGCTGCTCCTGGAATAGCATGTGGTAAGCTCTTTCAGCACAGGAAAATATATGTGGGGGCAGTGAGGAACACAGTTTTCCACAGTTACTTAAATAAAGCTGGGTGACCTGAAAAATTATAGAAAATTAAAATGATAAATACATTTCAAAAGAATTATGTTTCACCCTGCTACTCTTGGGTCTTTTGTAAAGCTTTCTAGGCATTATGAACAGAATCTCTTTATGTATAGAAGAGATACTGTTACAACAGCTATGAAGATTTTAATTACAGAAAATAGAGCTTTAAACACAGAAGGTCTAATTAAAATACAAAATTAAACATAACTAGAGGACTTAACAGTACTGTTTTGTGCATTAAGTAGAACAAAACCTAGTAAGCTACTTTATAATACCTTACATTTATAGTTTTTCAATGTCTTGACTTGAAAATTTACAAAATTGAATACCAACATCCCATGGAAAGTTAAAACTGAAACCAAAGGAACAAGTTATAAACTAATTATTACATGACAGAGCAGTATCCCACAAATACTCTCTCTGCAACACAGACTAACTTCTGATACACACATCTGGCAACATATACTGTCCTTGAAGTCTGAGTGAAACCAATTATCTGCTATAGAAACCACTTTTTTTTGTTTTCCTGAGGGTATCCTGATGGTCTCACCCCTTTCAGTCCCATGCCTGTCTTACTTATTTAGATACTACACTATTCAATCCTGGGGCATCTACAACACTGTAGCTGAATGAATCTTCCATGATATATTCTTTGTCAGGCCTTAAGGGCTACCAGACAAAAAAAGATTAAATCCACACCAATTCTCCAGGAATCATTTCAGCGTGCCACAAAGGACAAAGAGAAACCTTCACAACCTTGCTCAATGCAAAATGTTGCAAGTTCACATATTTTTCTAAAACAAACTTCAAGAATAAATATGTCCTCATCAGGCACAAGTAAATTCTGCTGGAATGTAACAAAGCAGCACATCCACAGCTCAAGCACTTCTACTGTCACTATGACACCTTCAAAGTGGTATTGCATGTTCCTAGTAGTATAATGCTATTATAATGTGTTAATTGATGATTTTTTATGTCATCTCAGAGTGAAAAATTGCTTATAAAAGATTTATTTTAGTAGTAGTCTGTTGGAACTGCAGGAGGTCAGTGCACGATAACAAAACTATGTTTGTTGAGAAGTTATGAACAGTATTTAAAAAAAAAAAAGAAGGAAACATAAAATGTTGCTCCTATGATAATCTTTTTATTGCTTCATTCTTGTTTTAAAAATAGTATCATGCCCAATATGTTTGCATTCCTTTTCGACAGCTAACAAACTACTTACCTGAAACAAAAATGCTAACTAATAAGCTACATCATATAGCATATCAGCATCTACTGAGGTATTGACATAATCATTTTTTATTACTTTATTATACAGACCATCTAACAATTAGTTTAATACAATGCCAGCTAAGCTGCTGCAGTATACTTGAGTATTTCAAAAAGAAAGTGATTTTACAACCACGTTTTCTTGATCATCTGGGAAATACCCACCTAATGCACAACAGCGTGCAGATTATAATGATGAGGTAAAAGCAATTAGTAGCCAAGGTGACCCAAACAATTAAAGGACAGAAAGTGTCTCATGATAAACTTAATTAAATAGATCTATCACAGAGAAGTAAAGATGTAGCAAACATTCAGGAAACTTTTTTATATGTAAACTCTTTCTCTTTTCAGTTCTCTCTTAGTGCACAAAATCATGTATCTAATATAAAATACACAATGTAAGGAAAAAACACCATCATCCAAAACCTTGGAGATGATGGATGATTTCCATATCTAGAAATAAATTCAGACTCCCAACTTGGAATCTGCTGCTCCTGCCATAAACATCACAGTGTTTCTTTCTCTCAGATTTACTACTGATACGCACAAAGCCACGCAACATAGCAAACAGCCACAAATTACAACTTGCTTACTGAATTTTTAAACCTTTATAATTCTTGTAAGTTAAATAAACATATTTGAATATTCCCTACCAGGGAGCCTGATCCCTGTGATCTCAGTGCATCAATGAGAACATAAGAGGGGAGGGGAGGATAAATTAACAGTTATACTAACACCGTATCTCTAAAATGTCCGGGGAAGACGAATGAAAGGTCAAAACATTTGAATGTTTTCACATGACTCGAGTGCCCCTTGCACAAATGCTGCCTGTGCCCAGCACAAGCCACATCCCTATGCCTGACCCAAGGCAGTCTTTGTGCACCATCCAAGGTTGGTATCTCCATAATCATGTTCTGGACAAGGGGACGTGAACTAGAACAACCACTGTTTTAATTATGCATCTATTTTTTTAAGTTTGACGGTGGCAGAAACCACCGAGGTCATAAGGAACTGTTTTTGAACAACCAAAAGTGCTCTTTCAAAGCATTACCAAGATGGCTGTTTCACCAATAAGACACATCCAAAACAGTTGTATCGTGGAAGAAGTTTTAAAAGTTTTGCTAAAATATTAAAATTAGGATGGTCCCCACGTTAAATGGGCATAGATGTTAATTAAATTTTGGGGTTTGGCCTGTCAAATGAACTATATGAATTGTGAAAAAATATCCCCAACCTTTTAAAAAGAGAATACTTACCATGGTAGAATAAATAGGAAGTTCTTTAAATGGGTTAACAAGCAACAGTATATCACCAATGTAGGTCTGAAAAAAGAAGATATAACTGCTTTATTAAGTAATAAATTAAATTTTAAGGAGGCTAATGGCTTTCTTCCAAAAGGAACTCTCAGCAAAGCCTCTTAAATCTAGCTAACAACATGCTAAAACATAATTCACAAGTTCTGAGCTTTTAACTCCATAGTTTGAACTTGAGATTTAAATTTACATTTTAAACAGAATTAATTAGAGTTTTTGTAATAAAACTGAGTTCTTCATAACTGAAAATTATGCAGAGAAAAATTGCACTACATATATTATTGGTAGATTATTTGAAAGTTAATTTGTAACTTACCACTTGCTAAACTATGAAAATGTCACATAATCACAGAAGCTGCTGAGTTGGAAGGGACCCACAAGGATCATCAAGTCCCACTCCTGGCATGCCTACCACATAAACAAGCTCCTCAAGTGATTTTTTATGGAATAGATGACATAATTTAGAAATGCTATATTTGTTATCCAGAGCTAATACATTAAAATATGTTGCTGGTGGGGTAAGACAAAGAATTCGATATATGTAAGTCTTTACGCAACTGTATGAGCATGCATTTAGAAAAACTATCCTGACTGTATTAGAAAGAGTAAACCATCCAATGATTGCAAAGTCTGCATAGTTTTTTGTTTCATATTTGGGGCTACTGATGGATGAGAGGCTGGACATGAGCCAGCACCGTGCTCTTGCAGCCCAGGAAGCCAAGATGGTATCCTGGGCTGCAGCACAGGCAGCATGGCCAGCAGGGTGAGGAATGGGATTCTGCCCCTCTGCTCTGCTCTGCTCTGCTCTGCTCTGCTCTGCTCTGCTCTGGTGAAACCCCACCTGCAGTGCTGCATCAGCTCTGGGGTCCTCTGGGGTCCTCAGCACAAGAAAGTCATGGACCTGCTAGAACAAGATGATCAGAGGCCTGGAGCACCTCTGCTACGAGCACAGGCTGAGAGACCTGAGATTGTTTAGCCTGGAGAAGGCTCTAGGGAGACCTTATAGCAACCTTCCAGTACCTAAAGGGGCCTACAGGGAAGATGGGGAGGGACTCTTTATCAGGGATTGTAGTGACAGAACGAGAGGGAGTGGTTTTAAAGCTGAAAAGGAAGAGATTTAGATTAGCTACTAGGAAAAACATTCTTTACTGTGAGAGTGCTGAGGCACTAGAAGAAGTTGAAGAGGAGTTGTGGATGCCCCATCCCTGGAAATGTTCCAGGACAGGTTGGATGGGGCCCTGAGTTCAATGTCTTCTATTGGAAGATGTCCCTGGCCATGGCAGGAGGGTTGGAACTTGATGATCTTAAAGGTGCCTTCCAAACCAAACCATTCTACAATTCGATGCATTTAAGTACAAGACTGTAGGTCACACTTGCTGCTATACTTCTCACTCCACATAAACAGCTGCTGCTATATTACACTCTTAGAATGCAAAAAATGCCAGACTTCTGTCTCTGAAGAGGTCAGACAGCAAAGCATCATGTGAACAGTTCCAGTCATGCTGCCTTTTTCAAGATGAAGTATTTTGATTCGGTGAGGCAGAAAATATTGTCTTTCAAAATAAATATATTCTTTATCTTCTAAAATGCATCAATTTATTTCCCTTCTCTCAACCACCCTGACTTCACTGTTGGGTTTTCCTGCAGAATAAAGCTTTGCAAGGCTTCACAAAATATGAAACACTAAAGTGTTTAGTGCTAATGAGGACTTTGGCTTGGAATTGGAGTCCAAGCACTTTTCCTTCTAAGTCTAAGAACCTATTCAAAATGCAAGCACCTTCAGCACTGATGCTGACACTCTACCAAAGCACAACGCCTACTGTAGAGCAGAATACTAATGAACGCTGCCTACAAATTCCATTAAGCTCAGAGAACTCCAGAGTAGAAGATCCTTTCAGGTGAAATCTTCAGTATATTAAAATAAAAGACTTCCTCTCTGGATCCCCGTGAATTCAGTTTAAGTTATCTGGTATCTTTGAAAGTGAGATGAAGAAAAATAAATACTCATATTATGAGTATCTTTTTGGATTTGATCCATAATTCTAAACCCCAGAATTTTTCTTAACATTAAATGCTATAACACCTAAAACTGAAGTTCCCCTAATTTCAAAAGGATTCACAGCAATGCAACAGTTCCCCATATTCCTTTAATCTAAACAGTGTAATCAACTTATAAATTTAAAAATATGCATGTTTCACATTTACATTCCACTCAACTGTTCTGTAAGTTATAAATAAGTTATGGGTAAAAAATGGACAGGGATACCAATCTTTTCAAGTGCCTAACTTCATGCCTTCTGTGCTTACTACAGCACAACCAGGAAAACCTTCTTTACAAAATCTAGCTACAACAATTTCTTTTAGTATCCAGATGATTAACATTACACTATATATAATGATTTCTCTGATGTTGGAAGAAACTATTAATGAAATCTCCCATGCTGAATTGTAAGCTTTTTACATCTAAATTTTTTATACATTTCCAGTAATCCTGCTCTATTAAATTAACATAGCCTAAAAATGGAAGGATCTTTTGGAGGTTTGAGAAGGAACATTACAAACCATGGTGGTGCACCACCCGGCCACACTATGATCTGAGTGACCTTAAAGCACTAATTCGTGACTCAAGTGTGTTCATCAGTGTTTCCCAACACACTTTCTCTCTGAAATAAACATCCACAAATTGTCTTCAAACCTATCTGAAGTGATATTCAATATTTTTTTCTCCTTTTCCTACACAAACCTGAGGAATTGCGGGGCTTACACGCACACACATATACACACACACACACACACTCCCTCATCCATCTAAAACTAGTCATGGGTTTGGGCCAGGTTACTGTCCAGTAGTTATGATAGTAATCTTATTTTTCCTATTCTCTCTTTGCTCTTGTTTGAAAGGTTACTATTGATAGGAGAATAGCAACTCACATATATCTGATTATTGTTGAAACGCTTCTGAATCTCATAAAGCAGGCTGCTGTCTGTTAGCTCACTCAGGGAAGCCAAGTCATCATTTGGAGCTGGAGGCATTAGCTTGATCTAGAAAACACAAATTAGAGACATCAAGTCACTTCACAATGAATCATTCTGTACCATAATGTTTTAACTTACAGTATAAACCTAGATCCCTAGAATTTATGGGGAAAAAATGCATTAGGAAACTGAAAAGTTGTGACTCCCAAACAATTCCACTTTGTTAATCTTAATCATGGGAAGAATAGAAAAATTATTATCAGTGTTATGGTGTATAACTACAGGAGTCTGATGGGCTCTTAAGAACATACCAGAATGCCATTTGCAATCCTTAAACCCATATGGATTCTCAACTCAAATGCAATTTTCCTGCTCTCTTCATTGAATGCTTATAGCAAAAAAAGTCAAGAAATTAGTTAGTGTATTTGTGAAGTATTTCTTCCCTGGTATTTAACAAAGCCCTCATACTACTCTTCACCATATGGGATTTCAAATTCTACTGGAATTTTTCCTGCAGATTAGAAATAAGTTTGTAAGAAATTGGAATTGGGTTTTCATGGAAACCAAAAAATAATCAGAATAGGCGACTTTAGCCAAAACTGCTGAGGGAAATTGCTTAATACTTTTGAGATATAGGGTGAATAATATAAAGTCTGGAAGGTTAAATAAAAAAGTAGATGCTAATAAAACAAGACAGGATCCAAAAGACTAAGATAGGAGACAGATGAAAAAGAATCAGTGACAATGGAAATTTGGTTAAAGACAAAATAAACATTGATACATTAAGCAGTGTGCTTATAAATAATGAGCTACATGTAAAACGTAGTTTGATTCATTTCTTATGTCAGCAAAATACCCAGAAACAGAAAATTCTCATGTGAACAATGACAGAATTAAGGTATTTGTTCAGAGTTTATTATAACTCAGGATCTATTTTGAGGATGGACAATGAAAATGAAACTTCTTTCCTCTATTGTTCCGCTTAAAATGAAGGCTCAGGAGAAAAGCAGACATTGACTTTTTTTGTGAACACCTCAGCACCTTCAGTCTCTGGCAGTGACAGGAGATCAGTGGCAGAAACAGCAAGCAGACTGGGAGAAACTGGAGGGAACAGGGAGTGTGCTTCTGTCATGGCGAAGAACCCAAAGACTATGGATACTTATGTTCAGTACTGGGATCTGACACAGAACTTCTAAACTACAACTGTTTCTACAGGTTCAAGGTCTAGTTCAGAAAACATAATACTCTGATTTCACTGCCTGTGCCTTATATGTATATGTGTCCCAGCTGGAGAAGTTTGTTCCTCATGCTGTTAAATTGAATGAAGATTCCTCTGTCACAAAGATTGCCTTTCTTGCTCTTTTTGTTTTTAATGATGGCAATTGGATGTACAGCTGACTAGAAAACATTAATTCCACTTGGCAAAACAAAAAATTGAATTATATTTTGGCATTTGTCTGTGATGATGTACATTGGAATAGGAAAAAAAATAATTCAAGGAACATTTTTAAGTGTATTGTAGAGAGAGAGCAGAGACAGGAGCCTGTGGCCTCCTTTCCTTAATAGTGGCATGCAGAAACAAAACAGGCATCAGTCTTCACTACACTCCCTTGTGTGCCATGAAAACTCAGAACATCTGTGCCATAGAATGAGCTTCTTTTAATCTATCTCTAGGAAGATTAAACCTCTGCTATGTATTTGTAAATAAAAGAAGGGTTTGGATAAAAGTACTGCCCTGGGATTCTCCGTAGTTTCTGGACTTTTTAGCTCACTTCCTTATACATCCCTTGTTCCTATCAGATAATATTCATGCAGATGAAACCTGGATATTATTCATGTCACATGTCCATAATCATTTCCCATGGGTCATGTGGGCATGGCCCCATCTCTGGAGGGAGAAAACAGTTTTGCCTTACAGATGTGTGTGGACTTATCCCACACAGCCCTAGGCCAGCAAATAGGCCCTGGCTTGCATTTATTTCATGATCTAGACATGGCCAAAAATGCTCATTCTGTATATATGGTTAGAAATGTGAAGTGCTCAACAAAACTCCAAGTAAGGGAATCAAAATATTTTCAACTCTTCTTCTACAAAGTTTAGAATTTACTGTTTCAGCATTTTCTGCCAGACACATTGCATCAAATTTCACAGTTTAACAACCAAATAATCACGTAGAAATAAGAAACTCTAAATCCCTTAAATTCACAATTGATTTTCCCTAAACAGTAAATGTTACATACACTATTAATATCTTATTTGTGGGCACCTTAAAATCCCATTCTCATCTACTTTTCTGAGCATACAGATGTGGTTTTTAGCTCAATGCATCTATGTGGCTATCATTCTAATTGCAGGATGTAAATTTTATGAGACATAAAAGAAAAACAGCCCTATATACAGCATAAATTCCAATCACTTCCTCTGGAAGTGATTAGTTTTTTAGATTTTTGTAATGCTTACAATAAGATTTCTCTTTACTCTTTCAAATTGCATACTCTTAACAACCTTCACAATCTGCTAATAAAATAGTCTTTAGTTATTTTTTTAAATACTTTTGTCACTGAAATATGTGTGAATCCCAGATCTTATGTGAAATATTATGCTACACACAGATGTGCCTGTCTGTGTCACAACTAATATTGGTACAATCAAAAGGGAATCAGGGGATACTCTATCACACACTTCATGTAGCCAACAATACATAAACAAGAACCATAAGAAAATTTTCATTTTTTTTAAAGACCCAATCAAGAGAAAGAAAATATTTAATTTATATTTATTTGCAGCATGAAGCACGTAATTCAATTCCAAGCCATTAATTTCAATCTTCTATCAAAAAATATCCTTCCCAGATGAGATGAAGAGAAATTGAGAATATGATAAAATTCTGGAAATTATTCATACTGATTTCTTTGTTTGCCTGCACAGATCTTGACATTACAGATGATCAAAGAACACCTTTTACTAAGGAAAAAAGCAAGCCCTAATACAAGCCAAGAGAGGTCCAAAATGCTTTATTGATGCAGTCATTTCATCCCCATCTCCTATGCTTCAAGTAATAAAAATCTTCATAAGAAATAATATTTTCTTAAGACTCTTTTTCATAATTTTTGCAATTAAAAAACCTGAAGCAATATATAAATTTGAACTGTTCTTTCTTTCCAAACCAAAAAAGTTGCAGGCTTTTTCTATTAAAAATACATGTTTGAAATATACCAGGATGAAATTTTTCTTTTTGATCCCCCAATAAAGGCCTAATCTGCATCCTATATTGCCTAAGAATGTATGACACTTCTGACACAAAGCATATGAAATATCATCCTGATGTACTTCAATAATATATGAACATAAAACCCAAGTAATGACTCCACATAACCTATTGAAAAATTAAACAGAACATGATTACTTTGAATGTAATTTGAATGTAACTAGTAAGAAAAAAAGACAGTGAAACTCATTAGAATTAGGATACCCAAAAGGCAGGAACAGTGGGAAGGGGTTGTTCAAAGTTTTCTTCTGGTATCAGCACTAAAAAAAAGGTTTCTTCCCAAGTTGTGAAATTAAAAAATAATAATTTAAAAATGTATTACATGAACAAATATCATCTTTAAAAACAAAGATCTAAATATTATTAACCCAAATACAGATATGAGACACATATACCTACAGTTCATAATGCATGGCAAGAACTAGAGAATACAATCTCTGTACTTACATGATCACAATTACATCACTTCAAGAAAGAAAAAAAATGCATATTTTGACAAAATCTAGGTAGTCTTTAGTTAACTAAAATTTAACTGTTTTCTGAAGTAAGTTATTTTACTCTATTTCCTAAATGAGCTAAAGCTCATTAAGCCCTTGCTGATTGAAAAGTTGTATTAATTCTTTTCTAATGCAACCAGTCATTTTAAAAACTACTAAAATAGCATCATTTCTAACCTATCCCCTGTTAGATGATTTCTCAGATGGGACTCCTCCATGCTAAGGAGCATCACTCCTAATTCAGCAGCTACAGAGATTTTCTAATTTTCACTGCTCTTAAAAAATATGTAACACACATACTTCTACCTTGTTTAGAGCAGAATTTCAGACTGTTTCCTGCAGAAATCGCAAATAATGGAGCTAAAAGAGATTCATCTTTATGTCTGTTCTCTTGTCTTTGAACTATAACTATTGTGGGAAATCCCACTGTAGTATGGTGAAACAGCAGGGGTGCTTTTGAAAATCTGCCTTGGGACCCTGAAGAGACTTGAACTCATGGTGGAGAATGAAATTACCAGCATGACGACTTCTGTTTGCTCATTTTCACCTGTTTCACCTGCAGATTAGCTGTTCTTATTCTGATAATTTTCTGTGTATATTTTAGAGCACAAACTATAAAGCAAAAGTTTAGCTTAGATACAACAAAAACTTGAATAATTTTAGCTAGGTTTACATCAAAAGAGACTCAGGCAGAAAGAAGTGTCTGTGTTCTTGTACACATTTCTGTTGAACATCTAGAAGCAAGAGAAAGTCTTGGCAACACCCCAAGCTAAATACCACCTCTCTTTTCCTACAATTATAGGAGGATTCCTGCTTACAGGGTTGCAAGCATTCACTTTTCTGACCAGCAGTGGTTGTCCCTTGGAATGACTGTTTCCACCAAATCACATCAGTCAGCAACACCAGAAACTGTATGACATGAAAACAAGATGCAAGCCAAGCGCAAAACGTGTTGTGGTATCCTCTGACTGAACAGGGAACTGAGTGCTCCACAGGATTCCAAAGCTGAAGTTCTTTCACAGACTGACTCATATCATTTACATATGGATGCACTGACTGATCTTGTATGATCAAGATATTCCTCTGAAACACATCCAAATAAAAAGCAGTGGAGTGTGCATTCTTTTGCCAAGACAGTGATGCAGTTTTTTTTTAACTGATTGCGGCTTAAATCAAACCAGTATCTTTCTCCTTTGTTATGCTTCAAATTCACAGTAAATTAATTTAAATGGAAATCCTCCCCTCCCCCATCCCCTTGATTCTAAAATAGTTTTTTCTTAAATGGTGAAATACTTCTGGAATATGTGTTTCCCAAATGCATGCAGCAGAAAATAAACCCTCTGGTATCACAAAACAATCTGAACAACATCCCACCCTTCCCCCCAAAACAAAAACCAAACCAAACAAAAACAAAACCAAACAAAAATTAAGTCCTAAACATTCAAACTTGGGACATGCTAGATTTATAAGCAATAGATAATTGCCTTCTTTAGAATTCATCCTGTACACTGAATGAGATTGTCATCCTGTAGAGAAAATTGTAAAGGGTATCCAAATAATCAGTGCCATTAATCTAATGCATAATCACAAGAAAGGGAGTTAACACTCCATCTGCAAATCTGGCCATTCCTAGCTTTGAATTAGAGTCACTTGCTTTGCAACTTGATATTCCTTAAACATTCTTTTTGTTTTCTCAGTCTCCCAGATTGTGTTTCTCTCTTTTGTAACCTGAAGTTTGAGACAAGCACACGCTCTGGGCAACAGTTGTCCCTCCCCTGTTGTGAACCATGAATAGAGTTGGAGGAGCTCTGAGCCCTCCCCACAGCCCCTGACCTGCCACCAGTAGCTGGCAGGAAGCAGCAGTTCAATTAGCAGAGGAAACTCTGCAGGGCAGACAGACTGCAGGGAGTGAGCAAGGTGACAAGGCTCCACAGTGCAAATGATGTTGCTTTATGATGAGGGAAAAAAATACAGTGGCCTTCAGCTTCATTAAGTTTACAGTTTCCAGACCTAAGCACTAACAAAAATTTCAAGATACTGCATGCCATTACCTGCTCAAGCTTGGCTGTGGTATTCACAGTGACATTTTCAGATGCACTGTCTTGAGATTGCTGCTTACACAAGCCTTTAGCTGCATCTTTGAACATGGTGTCTTTCTCCAGCAAACTGTCTTGCTTGGCAATTGGTAAAGCCAGGGGATTGCTACAAAGAGAATCAATAAAGCCATTAGACTCCTGCTGAAGATGTCAGACAATCAAATGTGGGTGGCACAAGCACAGAACTGAGATGCAGCTCAAAGCTGAAACACAAGTTCTTGGTCCAAGTACTAAACAGAAATTGGTGAGAAATAAACTGTTCACATAGGCTAGTCTGTTCCCAAAGACACAGACCAACATACTTTGATTTAAAATTCACCTTTATGCATATCTTTTCTGAAAGAAAATCGAGCAAGCCAAAGAGAATATGCATGAGTCTGCTTTTGACAGCACTAGGCTGGCAAATCAATGGTGGATTTTGAAACTGAATTAAAAAAGCACAGTTAATTTACACAATACTATTTTAAAAAATAGTATGTTTTAACATAACTTAATATAGATATCATCGTTGCAGTTATTAAAATTAAATTCCATCACTTTTTAGCTTACTTTTAATCAGGCAGTATCCAAGATACATTTTATGACCAGAAGCTGCTCTGGATTTGTGCTAAGGTAAAAATAAACAAACAAACAAGCAAATAATAGATTCCTGAAATTACTCCAACAATACAAAATACTCTTCATCCATATAAAAGTTAAACCTATTCTTACAGACCAAGTTCTTTTACCTTCTGACAGTTCAGACAATATGACACTTCAGAAAAACAACAATGCCAAAACCTTGGATGATTTTGCAGAGTTGTACATCCAAGGAATTAGTGAGGAATCAGCCGCAGGAGCTGAAAACACAAACTTCTTAAAAAATAATTGTCTGGATTCTGACAGTGCAAATGAGACAATCTCATGGAGTGTACATCAGCTCCTTGCCAAAATGTGTACGTAATTTATTTGAAAGGAAATGTGGACCCAATATGGAAATGTGGGAATAGTGCATCCCAATATGGAATAAAGCCCAAACTTAGCTGAAATAAATCTCATATTTAATCTTCGTTATTTGAGTTTAATCACTGATTACAAAAATTTACACAGAGTTAACGATTTACACAGAGTTAACTTAAATGGATACTCATAGCTAACACTGGTAGAAACTCATTATAAGAACTGCCGTTGGAAACAGAACTGAAATACATCTTTTTTTTTAAAAAAGGACAAAACACCTTCTAGGCAGAATTTATTGGAAAACCAGACAAAGTAGTTTCCCACTGAAAAAAAGACAGATGAGCAAAACTTTTCTTTTGATGAAACTGTCAGTCTGTAAATATTGAAAGAATTAGTTTAAACATTTTATAATGAAATATAAATGGCTTTTTGCCTCAGAATGTTTTGCTTGACATTTAATTGTAAAATATCTAGAGGAAAATTGGTAAAGATAAAAATTTCTATTTGTTGCTTTGATTCACCTTACATAATTTTGTGATAAATTTACGAAATATCAAATATCACATGGACGAAAGATCCACCCCCCTTTTCTCTGATTTGAACTGCAGAACAGAATTTGGCAATTAGAATAAGACATATCAGAGATTAGATTGTAGAAGAAATTAAACACCTGTGATACTCATAAACAGAAATTACTAATACTAATTCACATTTTACTCAGATTCAGAATAATAACATAAATATAAACCAAACATCATTAAATATGAAGTTTTCTTTCTGAGTAGTCTTTTGCTGCTGTCCAAAACTGCTCAAATCTCTTGAATCGCAAAGAGAATAAGGATTTAAAGAAAAGCATAAGCAAAATAATTTAAAGTATTAAATACCAAAACACTGCCACTTATACCTTCCTTAATATTCACGTGATGTTTCTCTTAAATTGTGAAGATCCAGGATTTTTTTGCTGTGAAATTGAACCTTTCCCCTTTAATCCTACCCCTTTTGTGGTAACTACACAACTTGCATTAGAAACTTCCTAAAATTCAGCTATAAACTCCTTGCAACCAAATAAACCTTTCAGGTGTCACAAAAGAAAAATAGGTTGTAAATCACAGCAAAGTGTGGGGGGAAATGGGTGCCTATTGTTTTGACAGATGCATTTTGAACTTAAGAGGACAATAATAACATAATTTAACAGGCACTTTTCATGTATTGATGTACACGAGAATTGCCTATAAATTGTGTGCATTTATAAGATCATAATAGGACTTCATGTGATGGAAATGATGACATATAATTCATATTACGACAAAAATGTGAATGATTCTGTGAAAGAAACAAAATATTAAAATTACTCCAACAGTTCATTGTGACTCAGGTTCAAGAAGACACTATGAAAAATAAACTGAAATAAAAAGTTTCCAGAAAAAAATGGATTTTTAGAAAAGCATTTTTATTAGTCACAAGATTGAGTCAAGCAATGCCTCTGAAAGCTGAACTACAGGACAGTGCAAGGGAAGATTTTATGTTAATGTAGGCAAGTTCATTAGCATGAACTGTCTTCTTTTATGAAAATTAATGGATAATTAATAGATAATTAACCACAACAGGAGACTTACGCCAAAATAATGTTGCATAGCAGATAGGAAGAAGTGTTATCTAGGATAATCTTATCTGAACACAGGACTTTCTACCTGCCTATCTGACTGGATGAAATATTAAATGTTATACGGAGAAATAGTGATTTTAATTTTTATGCAAAGAAGCCATCACATATGGAATTTATTTGAAGTATTGTGTATTTTATTGTGGGGTTTTTTTAAGATATATTGAGATGGATTTCTGTAAGTTGCTATCCTCTACCATGTCATTTAAAAAGAAAAAAAAAGAAATCATATGAAAAACTGAGAGCTGACAATCAAATAATTGGAAGTTTTATCATCACTATTGGAAGCACCAGGGCACCTTCTAACTTGACAGAATTATATCAAGGGAGAATCTGCAATAATATTTTCATGGGCCCTTTGAGCTTATAGCTTTCGTCGGAGAGAATTTCTGTAACCCTTCCACAGGCAATTCTGAGATGCTTCAAACAATTTCTAAGGCACTTGGCACCTGAAAAGTGCATAATCTCTGAAATTTCAGTCCAAAAATTGTTTAAAGTTACATAACAGAAACTTCGCCATAGATTAAACATTAGGAGAGTGTTTGAAAGCACTAGAACAATTGAAATTCAAGTGCTACATAAATGTTACCATGTAACTATAATAAACGGTTACATGGAAATGCTATGTAAGAAAAATTGAATCTCTTTTCTTTTCTTTTGCTTTTCTGTTTTGTTTTGCTGTTTTGAACAAATCTATGTGTCTTTTCTGTTTTGCTGCCTTGAACACATCTATGTCTATTTTATTTCACATTCTTGTACTGATTTTGAATCACATTCATTACTATAATTAATAATTACTTCGACATGTATCAGAAAATATAAAATGTGATTAAGTTAGCATTACTTTGAGAGTGAGTTCATAATTTTTTAGTACTTATCACTAGCTAGATGACTGTACTACCAGTGTATTCAAAGATTATTTCACCTAGGAAAGTTCCACAGGCTCTGTACGGAAGCAGTAGTGCAGTGGTGATCACTGCAGCCATAGCATGAGTCTAAAGTCACTTTTATACAGATACAGCCAATTTAATATTCTGAACTGTAAGCTATGTCAATTAATGTATTTTGTGCTGGTATTTTTGCCAGTGGAGTAACAGATTTCTTCTGATTGTACCATTAGAATTAAAACTGGCAGAACTTTCCGGCACAGACATTAGATTTGCTGTATTGGTCAACCTTCAAGTAACTTTGTGGCATCATTAAAATTCTGTCCTTTAGCTAATTTACTTGGCCAATTATGACCAAGGAACTACGCTGGAGCAGATATGGCCTCAAAGATGCTGCAGCTTGTGAAGGTTATGTGTGAAGCACAAGAAAAGAGCAAGGTAAGAGGAGTGACAGAGAGAAATAACTGCAACCCTGCCCTCTGCCACCCACACCTCACTGAGGAGACTGAGTGCAATGAAGGAAACCAGGTTTGCTTCGTAACAGCGTATTTCAAATATAATGACTGCTAAATTCAGTTTCCTCTGCCCGAGTAGAGACTCTTTCAATTTACCTCCTCACAGTGTTCTTCCAGAAATCAATGCTGTAATTTAACTTTGAACCAGCAAAACTAGGTTTGCTGACAGAACTCATGCTATTTATAATTGTTTGTTCATCAGTTTTGGGTCTGCTTCTGAATGTTGTTTTCCTCTGAGAAATGGCCACAAAGCAGTATGGCCACAACACAGAGTTACTAGCAACTATTGTAAAACTTACCACCTCAGATTAAAATACTTTCTTACATCAGGAGAGTTGATGAAGAATGGATGCAATAACGAATAAAGCAATGGTACATATGGATTATTATTGTGCACTCCTTTTCAACATTAAAAATTTGGTTTGATACACAAGAACAGCACAGACACTTATCTTCAATCTAGCATATTACACATCTCTCTATAGACTCTTAACAGAGCATGAAGGATGAAACTCTTTGTTTTCAACATTAGCCACTGGGAAAAAAAATAATTTAAAACAGTCATCTAGGCTGCCTCTCTTACAGGCAGCATGGAGCCACTCTGGTGGATAATTTACTATATCTTAAGAATATGTCTACTATTATTTGGAATAATAACTCTCTGTAAGGTTTTAGGTTTCACAATTTTAAGCATTATATCATAACTTATACTACAGAGCTAACTAACTTTAATGACACCTGATTTTCAGTCCTATAAATTAAGATTAGAGAATTTCTAAGTAACATTGAATTCTGCGTAGTATGGTTCATGAACAAATTTCTTTTTTCAGTAGTGATAGCTGAGACATGAATGGGCAAAACACACCAATACTGTTGCCTTCCAAAAACTCTCCCATGTCACAGTAGCTGGCTGGCAGCTGATACTCTCCTGTACTGATGGCAGACCAGATGGATAGATAGATAGACAAACAGATAGTGCAAAGTTCTGGCTGAGAAAATCTCTAAAGCTAAGACTGCCAAAATTCTCAAGAACATGCCAAAGTGGCATTACTTCAAGCTTACTGTAACCTAATAATGGCTCCCTGGCTCTTTGCAAAGGACCACTGCCAAGGTCAGTGCACAGAGCTGAACAGGACTTTGGTTTCACCTAGTTCTTTGTTCTCATGCAGTTCCACACTGGGATACAGCTGCCGAAAGACACTAAACTCATCACAATTCCACACATAAATCCATTTTCTTTGTTTTCCCATTCAGTGAACTTTGCTTTTCCAAAACTTCCAATAACGGTTTTTACATGTGGCAGGTCTGTATTACTGTCATATAAAGGGTCACTACAAAAAAACCTCTCAAAAATTAGCTGTCTGAATCTATGTACTACAGGAATGAAAAGAGTAGATAAAAAATATTTTCAGACCACTTCAACTTTGGGCAAGTCATGCCTTGCAGAGGTTAATGGGTGTTAGCACTACAACCAGTATCCAGTATAGTATGTGCACCACAGTACAAACTTCTAGAATATAAAACACATGGAAATGCATCATCTACATGCAAGAACAATGATAAATTTCTCAAAGTCTCTAAAACCTTTATGAATAACTTTTGCTAGGCATAATTACATAGATACAAGGGTGACCTACTTTCTACTTCTGTAATTGCAACGTATCAATAATTAAAAATAAAGGTTTTACTAACGTTTGAGAATCTAACAGCTTAGTTTCATGCCAAAAACTTAAATTTTTCATTTAAAAGACAGTTAGAGGCCACATAAATTTCAGAAGTATGATTTCAGTTATTGAAACAGTGGATTACACTAGAGGACTGCTTATTTCATAAGGAATTAACAAGCATGAACAATTATTAATTTCATAAATATTAGTATCGTATACCCAGCTACCTATATTAATGACTACAAATCATGAAGCAGAAACAACACACTGTGTTTACCATCCATGAAATATGCAATCTTTACTAAATATATCCCATGGAACTCTGAATTTAACAGATTGATCACTTCATGACAGTTGCTCACCTCTTCCAAATTTTCATGCATCCAAACCCATTCTGCCAACCATAAATTATAGCTATTATGAAATGGAATCATATATATCTTATCTGTCTCTTTATAAGAGGTTTTATTTACTGTTTTCCTCACACACTCTTTGGTGATTACAACAGCAAAATTAATGCCAGTGTTTTGCAAGGTTATGTAACCAACAAATATATACTTCAAATATACATAAACTGCACACTGTATAAAAACATTATTTGTAGCTTTTAAAATTCCCTGGATCACAGTATCTGGAAATAAGAATTTGAAATTTTAGTATGTCTTGTATTACCATAAAACAGCCAATAGCACTTCATACCTATTGTACATCTCTTTTCACATACCCAATGGCAGTCTTTTCTTAAGATTCAAGAGGAAATACAAAAGTATTAAAATTTACAATTTAAGACACAAATTGATTCTTCAATACTGAGTTTTAAGTCCAAACTGCTAAATTCTACTTGACTGCACTTGAATTTTAAGCAGCACAAATCTAAATATAAATTCATAACTATAAGTTTGACTAATGTAATTTAATCTGCAATCACATATCTGATTTTTATTTTCAGGACTTGTCCCTGTTTCTCTCATAGGCAATGGTACTTTTACTTACGCTATTCTTAGCTACCTTAATAAAATGTTCAAGTCTCCAGTATTAATCTCTAATCTGCTAAGGCAGCCCCAGATAATTTTTATTGGCAATTACAACACATATTTTACCATTCATCATCCATAATTATGAAACTAAGGTTGACAAAAAGATATGAGAGATACAAACATAAAAGATGGTTCAGGAGATTTCCAAAAGTAAAGAGTTTCTTGAATCATCAAATCACAAAGCAGCACAGAATGGTTGGGAGTGGAAGGGGCTTCCTAGAGGGCACCTGGTCCAATCATCCTGCTCAGGCAGGGACATGTAAAGACAGTTCCCCAGGACCATGTCCAGATGGGATTTGAATATCTCCAAGGACGCACAGCTAGGTCTCACAGATTGGCAAATATGGTTCAAATTATAATCTGGCTTCAATGAATTGCTCTATAACACTAGCACTTACTTACAGTTTATTGGAAATTGTGGGCAAATCATGGAGGATCTCTTCATATGGCTCTTCTTGAGATAAAGCAGAAACAGCTAAAGGGTCTTTCATTTTTTCCTCCCAGACAATTTCAGCCTTTAGAAGCATTTCCTCAATGAAATCAGAAGCTGCAACATCTAAGACATTGGAACACCAAGATATCAGACAAGAAAATGGTGCAGAATAGCTCCTTTGAATTAAAATCTCTAGATCAGATGAAGACTAAACATGTGGCTAGTTAACATGAAAGGAATTGCTCAGATATTGATCATAAAACAATACTTGAAATTGTTTAGTTAATTGCGAAAACAAAGGCAAAGTAAATTCAGTACAGACTTAAGTTGTCATCTGCAAAACCTCAAAACTATTCTTGCTGTGTAATGAACCAAAGTATTCAATAATTCACAGGACTTCAGGAAAAGCAATACAACCCTTTTCAACACTTTGTTTCTATGAAAACATGCACTTAAATCCTATTCAAATGTTTTATGTTTCTACAAACTAGATTTATATGTCTTACACATACAGAAGTGTTGAAATCAGTTCTGTTTGCAGACCAGAAAGACAATTAACTCAACTGTGTTAAATACCTACTAAATGTGGTTACCTAACTGTATCGTTACGATTATCTGAGTTTGGTCCACAGCCTTTTTTACGAGTACAAACTGGCATGTACCTAACCACAAACAACTTCTCTGAGGTTAAGTGCCATGAAGTTCCCTGTGAACATATCTGTAGGCAGTACACCACTTGAAGCATACCATATTTTGCTTTATTATGCAAATGGAGTTACACCCATATGTGACAGAAAGGTATTATTATCTATATTACTGGGTTCCATCTTGATTTTATCCTAGGCATAGAAGGTTGAACAGCTGTGTGTTTCTTCTTTACCTAGCAACACTGCTAGCTAGCATTACTGACTTAAGCTCTGCTTTGATCTCCTTGTTAGGCCAATCGAAATCCCTTCCAACTTAACAGAGTCTACAATTCTATTATCTTTAGAGCTTCAGCTCCGTGCTGCTATTGGGTTTAAGAAGGTGCCTTCTGTGATAAACAACAGCAGCTACACTTCAAAACTGGATATTGAATTTGTTTTCAGACAACAGCTATAGAAACTCCAACTCAAGAGGTCATGTACTATGATCAGTTGAAACAGAAAGGAACTCAGTGAGAAGTCACCAAAAAATGTGTAAATGCAGCTATCACCAAGGCCCAGAAGAACTCTCAAGTAAGAAACATAGCTAAAAATAAACAGGAAATGAAACAAGTGGAAAAACATGCTGTAATTTGATAGGATATCCTGCCATGATTAGCAGTTTTCCACAATGTACGTAAGAACGTGCAAACATGCATGTGCATATAACTCTACACACTGAATAAACCATAGCTAAGAAAGCATGAAGGAAAGAAGACAGTGTCACAATAGCTAATACACACATTATGTACGTGGATTTTCACCTACCTGAAGGCTTTTCATTATTGCAGTTAAGAAGATTGGGATTTGCCTGGTGCATCAAAAGCAGCTTCACAAGATTGGTCTAAAATGGGCAAAACCAGAGGTGTTTGAAATCAGAGAAGTAGGACAGGTGCCTGTCATTCAGTTTATTCCTTCCTTCCTGCACTATCTGAAATCATATGATAAGTAACAGGCAGCCCCTCCCAACCCCCCACCTTCTGCACCTACTAATCACATTTCTATAAATCACAGGTGGCAGAGTAATATACAGTTCTCATACAATTTCAGGGTATCCTCAGCATAACTCCACTGCCAATGTCTCCCTCCACTCATACATGTGTAAAAAAATTTGCAAAGAAAAAGACCTACCACTCTATCACCACCTGTTATGACTTAGATCACAAACATTTCTTCATGCCTAACTAATCCAACAACTCTGTGCCACCACTGTCAAAGGGGTCTGACTCACAGCCATCTTCATGGAAGTAAATCTGTTCTCTGTCAGTAATAGAAATTGGCACATTCATATTATGTTTACCAAAATCATCTAATCTCTTAGTAAAGGTAACGTAGCACTGTAGGTAGAATATCATATGAAAGTCTAAAACATATTTTTCAATTCCTGCAAGGAACTATTCTTAGTGAGCTCTTCTATTGCTGCACCAAAGTATCTAGAGAACTTTCCCATCAAAGGCTGTAGCAATGTCTATCCTGACATATAGGTTGGTCAGAAAGGAGTGAAAGGCTGCGTAAGGAGCAAAAAGTACTTTTAGAATGTTAATATAAAGCTCAACTAAAGGAGAAAACTATATGCATGTTTGCATATATGCTAAAGTAAATAGAATGTACATGTAACCAATGGGAGAGGCCAGAATGAGCACAGAGGAAAAAAAGCCGTGGAGGAAAGAAAGGATTCTTCAGACCAGGAGAACAGACCTAGAGATGAAGGAGACCTGAAGTGGAAGTGATCTAGGGGAAAGGATAGTAATTTGATATAAACCCAAACAATAAATAAATAAATAAGTGGACACATAAACAGGAAAGAAATCATTGCAATAAAAAAAAAAATCATTCAAAATGGATTCAGTACACAGGTGGCAACTTACTAGAAAAGACCATGCTAATGAGGAATCTATTAAATGCAAAGAAAATCCCAAGCTTCGAATTACAGAGAACCAGGAAAATATTGTTGCAAATTTCTATTAAAAAAAAAAAGATCTTGCTCTCCTCAGATTTCTGGCTTTCTTTTCTTGCAGTAACAGCAGCAAATTCAGCAAACTCCAAGTGAGGAAGCCATAACAGGTTTATTTCCAAATCCAATTAGCCCTGCTTTCCACTGAGAACTCTCAACACATATAAAATATATATACATATATATGCCTTTTTTTATTAGGGAAAAAAAGGAACATGCTTAGCTATGGAACTACTGCATAATCTCTGAAAAGTGGTAGTAGTTGTATCAAAAAAAAAGAGGTTTTAAATGCATTTTCAGTTTAGTAACAATACACAGCTTTTTGGGTTACCAAAGGTTTGGATTTATACCACAAGAAATTCCATGCTCCAGTATCAATGCTTCCTGCTGCCAGTGAAATATCTCCTGCTGGGACTCCTTGATGCATGTCACCAAGACTAAGGTATTCAGGTCACGGACAATTTCAATAACCTGCTTTTGGATACACAACTCTCTGTGTTGGAATTAACCTCATTAACTGATGTTTTAGAAGGAGTATTTTAAAATCCAATTGTCATATCTTCAGAACTGTGCCTAACAGTAGAAATATTTGTAGAATAATTATAGCAAATTACCACTAAGCAAAGCTAATTCAATTGCAGAGTTACAAATAGCACACATATGATTATGTCAAGAAATAACACAATATCTAATAAATTATTGTAGAACCTATAAATAAAATTTGTGTGCGTATATATATTTCTATTTTTCCACTGTAGTCTTTGTCAAGTCAGGTAAAATTAAAGAAAACAGACAGTGTCATGACTCACTGTGTCATGATTTACTGTGGCAGAAAATGCCACAGTAATGGCAGTTATTTAAAATATTTACATATAATTTGTCTTGCTTCTCTTTTTATATCTTTAATTATTTATCAGTACCTTTTGGACAGAACACCAGGCAACAACCTAGAACTTAATTTTTTCCTTTAAGATCTTACCTTTGAATACCCTCCTTCCCAAAATTCAAAATCAGTTACCTTTTAATAAAGGTCTCTTTTACCTATTAATAAAGCATGGCTGTCTCTCTTTTCCTAGTATTCTGCTCAGATTGCAATATTTCTACCTCTCTTTGACATCTCTTACTGAATATCTTACCCTTTGACTGTTGAGAACATTATTGCAAAGAATATTTTCCTTTCTTGCCCCCTTATTATGGAAGTCCCACCTTTTAGGTTCCCCTGGCTCCTTCCTTGCTCACCAAACCAGAAGCTCTTTGCCCTGATTTTCAAAGGACTTCATAGACTTTCCACTCAGCATTCAGGCCCCAGTTCCCACTGCACACGGGGCTGTGACTTTGGCCACCACTAATACATTTTAAAATACCTATTTCTGTACTTCTTCTAGACTGTACCTTATACTAGCAAGGAAGTCTTGAAAATATCGGCAAAGCTACACTGTGAACATCTATCCACAACCTGTTCCAATGTGATGCTTGCCAAACAGAAACAGGCAATGGGCTGTCATTCCACCACTCAGGTAGCCCAATGGCCGGGCCCAGAGGTGGCAATGAACAGCAAGCAGACTAGGTGGAGACCAGTAACCATCACTGTAGCCTAGAGATCTGTACTGGGTCCAGTTCTGTTTCACATCCCCATTAATGATCAATTAGGATATTTAAAAAAAACCAATACTGGTATGGCAGGCAGATATGTTGAAGTTTTGGTTCATTGCCATATATACTTATGATTAGGTGACTGGAGTATCTCCCTTGCGTGGAGGGATTGAGAGAGTTGGGTCTGTTTAGTCTGAAGACGAGATGGCTGGGAGTGGACCACATCATTGTCTATCAATATTTGAAGGGAGGGGGTCAAGAGGATGGACCAGGCTCTGCTCAGTGGTGCCAAGAACAGGACAAGAGGCAATGGGCAGAAACTGAGGCACAGGAAGTTCCACCCGAAAATGTGGAAGAACTTCTTTACAGTGTGGGTGACCATGCACTGGAACAGATTACCCAGAGAGGTTGTGGAGTCTCCCTCACAAGAGATATTCAAGAACTGTCTGGACACCACCCTGTGCCAAGTGCTCTGGGATAACCCTGCTTGAGCAAGGAGGTTGGACCTGATAACCCTCTGTAGTTCCTTCTAACCTGACCCATTCTGTGACTCTGTGACGTAAGGCAGCATAAATAAATTCACTTTAATAGGCACATTATACACTTCAAATAAAATTGCCCTGTGCTAAAAAAGGGGGCTAAGTTTTACCTCACTTAATGTTAGCTAAAATTAATTAAATTTAATTAATTAAAATTAATTAAATGTTAGCTAAAAAAGCCCCATGCTGAGTTTCATAAAACACAGACTTAGGAGCACCAGGGTTGGCCAGACTGCAAGGCCTCTTGCCACAGATAAGTAACTGCAGTGACAGAGTAGGAAATACAGGGCATGAATGAGTAACAGAGACTCCTCAAGAATGTCCCAATGCACTTGAGGCTTCAAAGGCAGCTCCAAAGTGCTCTCAAACCATGCTATTTTTCACTGCTAATGAATTAGCCAGAGAGCAGAGCCAGTGTTCTTGAAAAGTGTCTTCCTCTCTCATCTGGTCAGACATTTTCCTCTGAAGCCATGCACAGGACATCTGGTGTGCACCAGCACAGGCAAAGGATAAGCTGCTGGCTCTGGCTGAGCTTTTAGCTCTTACATCCAAGTCCCAGAGCCACTAACTCAGACGATTTGTTCCCCTTTCTTTACCATCAGAGAGATACCTGCTTAAATTCAAAAAGCTGGAGGTTTTATGCAAATGTCCTCATGAGCTGTTTTGCACAGCAATGAATATGCATAATCCAATTTGCATGAACCCCCAACAGTAAATTCCTTCAGTCTTTCACTTTTCTTCCCTGTCAACACCAACATTTCTCTTCACTTCTCCACTCTTCTCTGTCTGTTTCAGCATTGGACATATCCTACCATCCCTAAGTGACCAGGTTCACTATCAACTTTTTGGTTCCTAACCTCCTTCTCCATTTTTTATGCCCCAGGCACTTCTGCACATCACTCCTCAGTTCTCTCTGACTAAGCTCTCACCACCTTCTTCCCGCAATTTTGTTCAACCTGCTGTCACTTCTCAGGTTACCACTTTATTTTTGCTGGATATGGTCCCCAGCATGTGCTCATCCACTATGAGACAAAGATGTACATAAGAAACTAGTGGAACAAAAATCTTAAATCAAAATCATTATTATTTTTGACCATCAATCTCACATTACGGTGTGAAATACAGTAAAATCACCATGTACTATTTTAATATCTAAGGTGTATGTTCACTAAATACAACAAAACCTCTGGACAGAACATAAGAAATATCACTGGTTACACCACTATAATCTGCAGTCTTCACCACTGAGCAAGATGACCTATATCTGCACTCATAAGTACCAATTTTCTATTGCTCATATGACTAAAATTTATC
This sequence comes from Lichenostomus cassidix, assembly GCF_008360975.1. Lineage (NCBI taxonomy): Eukaryota > Metazoa > Chordata > Aves > Passeriformes > Meliphagidae > Lichenostomus > Lichenostomus cassidix. Next base: position 23,064,195 of record NC_139479.1, on the reverse strand, counting down.
TTACTGGGTTTAAAAGTGCATGTTTACCTGACTTCAGGATTTTTGCTAGGCAGTTTGCTAAGACTGCTGCCTGTGAATGCTTATGATTTTTCAGTTTTGGGGTTTTCTTAAAATTAGACAGAAAAATAAAGCAAGCAAAAATGAAGTACTTCTGGTAGCAAGGTGTATAAAAAATATTTTACTCATCCTTGTGAGCTCCAGTGTATGTATGATTTGAACACTTGTATTAGGTAGAAGATGAATTTCATAGGAGAATATTCCTTTTATTATATGCTTGGAAAATCATCAAAACACAGCCAAGTTTCAAAGCTTTGAAAAAATCTGCTACATGATGCTTATAATGCAGTTATTTTATCATAATGTATAAACCAGGGAGCCCCCTTTTTGCTAATACAATCCACTGTAGGCCTACATGTTAGTAGAACCAGTAAGAGCTGCTCTATTTAAATATACAGTTGGAGGTTCAAAAGATTTGCAATCAAAGAAACAAAAATGAGGGTCCTTTCAATTTTTATTAGTACTGTTACTATTATAATTGCTAAGCTTCTCTGATAGAAGTGCTGTTGCTAAATGATAACCATATATTGCATAGACTGGATAAATAAGATCAGGTAAGTCATGGAGCAATATAACTCCTTAGAATAACACTGGAGACTATTTAACTACTTAAATGGAGTGATAATAGGCACTTTACCAAGCATCAAGGACATAAAGAAGAAAAATACAGGTTAGGGACCTTAAGATACTGGGGAGTGAAACAAATTCCAAGACAGAGACTCCCAGCATTAGAGTAAGGTAGCTATTAAGCCATTAGAGTTCCTGTAAACTGAGCTTTTAAGATCATATATTTACTCTCCATTACACAACAGTATGCCTTAGATAACTGTGTGTCCCTTAAAGACAAAATTTCATAGGTAAAGCCCTACACAACAGCAATAGTGTTCAGAGGCTAAATAGCATTTCCTCTGCAATTGCAAATCTTATCCACAGTACTGCTCTAAACACAGGAAACGATATCTGAAACTCATTACAGATCTCTCTTTTTAATACAATATAGATTAGGAAGATATTTTTTCCTATTTCCGTGCAGAGAAAAGGGGACCATAACCACCTGTGGTCAGCAAAGTGGAACAGATTAGAAAAAGTAGGTTGTGGGAATAAGACTAGCAGCAGGGTAGAAAGCATGGGGTGGGGGGAGGGGTGTGTGGAATAGAAGTGGGCATAGATAAAAAGCTGGAATTTGGAACTAACAGCATGAAATATATGAAGTGAAAGGGAAGAAGAGAAATGTGGCAAGGAGCCAGGATGTAGGTAGAGACAGACTAATCAGAAAAATGGAAGAAGAAAGTGACATGTGAGGAAAAAACAGTGAGATTGAACAAGGGAGATTGGGACTGTAAACAAGTGGGACAGAAGGGCAGGAAGGTTGGCATGAAGTCAAAGTAGAAAAAAATGAAAGCTTGGATGAGAACCAGGGAGAGGAGGAGGGGCAGAAGCTGACTGTGCAAGGAAATCAGGATTAGGATAAAACATGTAAGGAAAGGACATGAAGCCAGGCAAATGAATTGGACAATAAGGCAATAGAGTGAGGACAAGAACGGAACAGACTGGAGGCAATGGGACAAATAAGACTATTTGTGGGAGGAACGAACCGTAAATACTGCATCTGTTCATGCACAGAGCCTGGAATGGAACCCAAGTTACCCAAGTGTCAGCACTACCTTTCTGCAGTCAGCAAGTTTAACCTATGTGGTCTAAGAGTATGCCTTTTAAACCTCTGGAACAATTCAAGTTAAAAAAGGCTGTTTTCAGCTGTTTTCAGCTGTTTTCAGCTATCAAAGCAAGTGCAAAGGTCACTGAAAAGTTTTTCTACAGCTGATGTAAAAACTTCATCAGTCTTTACTTCAAGGCTGATAACCTACATTTCTATTTTTCAATCCACTAGGAAATTAGACAGAGAAAAAATAAAATAAATCAGGGAAAATATTATGTGATCTTGTGATTAAAGATGCTTGTAAGTTATGGTCCTAGAAGTTATATATTTACATTACAGAGAAGATAATAAATCTGCCACTTCTCAAAGTTTGTGCCTGAAAAGCCTTGTTAGGCTTTTTTTTCATGCTTGCCTCTCATATAAGAAGGTCAGTATAAATGGTATTTCAAGGAAAATAGAATTTATATTCATCAGAGAAATCCTGCAATAACCAAGTATATAGTGTAGACTGTGCACACCTCAGCTTTAAAAACATACCTGTAAACACTGAGAATTTCATAGTGATTTTGTAAATTGAGATTGTCCCTAGACTGTATATGAAGTTCAAACTATTTTCTTATCATTTGGTATTGTGTGAATCTAGGTTTTCTTGCCTTACATTCTCTCCCCACAATTAACATTTGAATAATTTGTAGAAATCTTGTGAATATATTGAGAGTGAAAGAAAGATATCACAAGCAGAAATCCCAAAGTGGTCTCACTGTTTGAGGAAACTGAGTGTAATTTGACCTGAAGGGAAATATGGCTCTTCCACCTGAGTACAATCACACATGCCAAATATGAACAAAAAGACTAAAGAAATAAGGCTGAGATATGTCTAGATAAAACATTCTCTAGACGATTTTCTGACCATAAATTAAAGACTCCAACTACTTGACAGGGAAAATATTTACTCCCTGAGTGACTATAACACATTCATTTTGAAATACTAAACAAGCACGCCCTTCTTTAGGCTCTTCTCATTGAAAATGTTTGTGGAGTGTGGCTGCAGAAGTTCAGAAACTGCAGTCAAAGAAACTACTACGGCAATGGCCAAACTTGATGAGATTAGGTATCATTTCCCACAATGAGCTCATATATCCCTTATACACTGAAGCATATTCCAACAACAGAACGTGGATTTTTTTCTGTTTTGTGCTCAACATGCACTTGAAAAAAAAGAAGCTCAGGTCACAGTTGAGTCAAATGACTAATCAGTTTCAGTAAGGATGAACAAATTAGTTCACACAGTAAGAGCGTGTATTCTCTGAGATCTCAGCAAGGAACAGAGTCCCTTTTACAATCTGAAAGAAGTGCTGTGTTTTGATGGACTAACTAATCAGAGAGGTATGATTCAGACCAACCACATGTGTGTAAAGGAGAATATATTTACAGAATGACAATTTCACACATTTGAAAATGACACAGGATATATATATAATATGCTAAGAAACATGAGGTAGGCATCTGATATCTATAGGCATTTTTTATTTATTTGGGATATTTCCAATTTACTGATGGGAAGAAATCCTTGCTAGTACAGGAGCTACTCTTGCAGAGATCTAGTCAGCAGTTGAATAAATGTCTTACCCATTTTTTTTGACATCACAAAACACTTTAAATCTCAAAGCCAGAGGCTAAATCTGTCTCACTAAGCAAGAGAGTGCAATGGAGCAAGCTTAAGTATCCCTTATAATCCACCCTGCTTAACTGTTAGCTCTCTCCCTGACTCTCCTTTGGACCACTCCAACCAGCTCTCTACAAACATGACTAATCTCCTATACAGGAAACTAGCTCTAAACAATATGAATGTGAGCCAGACTGTTGCCAGCCTTAATCCCTAGCCCTCTTTTATTTAGTGATTTAACAGTTTAGACATAGGCATCATCCCCCAAGGATGAAATTTGGGGAGAGGTAGTGTTTAAGCTACTGCAAAGTCAGCTCTGACCTGCATGTCTCCGATAGCTGTTTGAAAGGTGACATTTCTGTGATAAACAACAAAGAAACAGCTTGTGCCTGGGAATTGTGCCAAAGTACCCAAGGCAAATGTCAGAGCTGCAGCCTATTCCCACCGTGGGGAGGGCGAGTGTGTGCTCTCCTGATCACAGCAGCTGGAAGATGTCCAGCAGGGACAGCACTACCAATGCCAGATTACTAGCTTGTCCACAAAGTGATTGCTGTGCTAAATTCAAATTAAGGGGGCAGCCTGAGACATACAAGTCGCCCTTCTGCAGTTGGCACCAGTGCCAGCATGGGCAGTGTGGTACCCAAGCGAGACGTGTGTCCCTCGCTGGTGTGCACAGAGAGCAACCAGAACACACCAGTGCTGCCCCTGCTGCGTGACAGGGAGACAAAGGAGCCACAGCTGCCACCAGAAACAGTGCTAAAAACGTGTATGTCCAAAAGGCCCTCTTAAATTTACATAGGCAACCCTGACATATTCTAATGTCTTGAGGCTAGCTTTGTTGTCCTTTGTTTTTATCTTTTGGTTTTCCCCTTTGTTTTTATTTTGAACAGGTTTTTGTGTGTCACAGATGTAGATCTGGATGTCTGTTGTAGAGGTTATTATTTTCCATAATTTTATTAAGGTAAAATTGTTAAGGTAAGCAACTCTGATCTTAATACCTCAATAATATCAATTTTTTGTATTATGTTAATATCTCAATATGCATTAAAAACATAAAATTGCTTTTAGCCTTAATACATATGGACTGGGGGAGAAAATTATAACAGTCCTAGAGACTCAGAGTAACACTGTTTAAAAATATGTCTATTTTTTACTGTTAGCAGGTTGACATAGGCAGTTAAGAGTCTATTGCCCTCACTGATAACCTAATTGTTCCTGTAAAGCAGATTCTTATCTTACAGAGACTGACCTTCAGGCAGTAGCCTCAGCTGCCCTATTCTGTTCCTGTAGCCATGTCCTGTACAAAACCCTCAAACTCACCAGCAATTCCTGTACTCCTAGGCAAGAAAAATATTCTACTCTGGATCTACACTCTCTGTCACTAATAAGACAATTCATTTATCATTTGCCCATGCTCTGTTTCAATATTTAGACTAATAATGTTTTTACATGGTAAATTTATTCATTAAACTAGTTTTCTTTACAAATAGATGTAAAGATAGATACAGATTTTTTCTTTTTTCAACATCAGATAATATATACTGACATTTAAAATTCTTACTTATCCCCTCTCTGGAAACAATGCAACAGCATTCTGCTATGCTTTGCTTGTGATAAGATTGGTATTGTTGCAAGCATCTAACTCTACTCCTTCTCTAGTATTCACTTTATGCTTTCTAGAAGTAAGGCATCAACTCCATGCCCACTTCATGATGACTGGGGAGACTTAGAAGACCAGTGGGCAGTTGACCCATCCTTTGGCTCCACACTTTGATCTGGATTCCTCATGAAGAATTTTAAAATGTTCCAATTACACCTCTAACATATGGTAGTTGTCCATGACCTCTATAACCAAGAAGGGTTAGACTTGCAAGTAATGAATCATTGCCCCTATTTTAAAAGCACCCACTAGAATTTTCTGAGTTATCTTCTAGAGGTGATTCTTCATGTCAGACAAGACAAAGCTTTGACTTTGTCCTTCAGTTTAGTTGGCTAAATTTAGTTGAGAAGAAACCCATCCTAAATAAAAATTGGTTTGCCATATTGAGAAATCTTGTACAAGCCAGGCTTATTACAAGGTATGGATGTAATATTTTTTCACAAGCTTAGCTGACTCAGATTGATGCATCTTTCTCCACTAATTTCACACATAAATTACTGTGGAAGATGGAGCAGTAAGATTTTTATAATACACTTCATTTCCAACTTGAGATTTGTAACAAGAAGCTTACAGTGCCTTTATTCTTTACAAGTTTGCTCCTGTGCAGATGCAAATTAAATTTTCTCACTGTAATTTTAAAACTTCTGCAGTTCCTTCTTTATTTTTTTTTCCCCAGGTAAAGTAAATTAGTACCATCTCTATTATTGCTATCCTCTTACAAATATCCAAATGTGGTGGGATTTTTCCCATTTTGTGTATTTGCATACAGTTTAAAGGGATTAAAATTATTTACTTGTTTCTTACAAACAGAATCACATGAAAGCTGTATTTATCTCCTGAATAACACTGGCAAATTATATATCATGATAATAAGGTATCTCTAAACTACTATTCACTAACACTACAAAAGGAAAATATTTGGTCTGTTTTTGGCTAATTTTAATGATGAAGAGTACAATGTTCCTTCATTTGTGTTTCTCTGTGTGTACCCATACTGTTGTATAGAGACTAGTGCAGCTCATCCCTGTCTCCTCACTGAAAATTCCTGAAAGAGTAAGAATTAACCCTATTGTCATCTGGGACAGAAAGGGAGATACAGTTCAACAGAAGTGCCAACAAAAAGGATCATTTCACAAAACAGCAATCTGAGCTCTCAGGAACTCTTCAAAAGGAAAAGTCATTTTTTCCACTAGCCACTTTCAACTACAAAATTTGTATGTTCAGGTCTGTTTCAAAAAGAAAAACACCTAACTTCAAGAGAAAAAGAGTATTTCAAGTCATCCAGAATTAGTGTGGCAAACATGCACATGCCACACATACATAAGGAAAGGTAAGGTCTTTCCCAGTCCTTTCAAGTGAGTTCTTTCAAGTCCTCTTCCATCAAACTCGGGTTAGCTTCACAACAGAAGAAAGGTACAGCTGTAGTATAACTACATTGTTGCAGTGCAAAGCCCTAACTTGTAAGCGATCCTAAAATTTAAGAATAAGCAGCCCCAGCTCAAGACTGCATCAGTGCTATCCCTTCTGAATAGGAGCTTTCTTGTGCTACTGAAGTCTGAACACAGGCAGATTGAGTGCAGAGGGATCAGTGAGAGTAGAATTGTGGCAGAATTACAGAAGAGCACAGGATAAGACAGGATGAGGAAATTAAATCTACCATAAATTTCAAATACCCCTGATACCTCAATTGCTAACAAAACTTTGGTTCAGTATATCTTTCTGGAAAATATTTCTCTCTAAATTTACATGACCTGAAATTATTGAGGATACACTCTTCAGGCCATATACATGCATATTTTTATATATATATCATGTGTATACATATATGTATATATATATATATATGCAAACCAAATGACTTAATCTGTTATGAAAATATGCAGAGTTTTGACACTCTATAAAAGAGCAGGCGCAGGGTATCTCAATAGGCAAAACCTACATCCCAGCAGAACTAACTAGTCTCAAAACCATTTATTTTTACTACTACTTTTACTACATTTTTACTATTTTCTTGTTGTAAAATGTGTTATTTATTTATTGAAGAATGAGCTAAGATGCTGTGGCAGGACAGACACCCCCCCCCCCTTCTCTCTCTCCCTGATTGCTAGCCGAGATCGATGGCTCAGATTAAGTCAATGGCTTAATCCTGACTATCAGTGCTGGCGTCTGGAACTCAGAACGAGACACTGAGAGAATGTGAAGAATTTTCAGGTGACCGCAAATACACACTCTTTTCCCTATAAAACACCACGAAAAACTCAGTAAAATCAGAAGCTTTTCTACATGGATATCAGAGCGTGGAGAAAAGTCTCTCCCCTAAGCTTGGACGCAGGCTTTGCGGTTACTTCCCGAGGGATTGAGTGAGGACGCTGATGTATCCCCAGCTCCAAAACTGGATTTGGTGAGATCATTGAGTTTCCTAAATTGTATTATTCCGGCTAACTTATAGGTACCTTTCTTAACTTGCATTTCAGCTAGCTCAAGCAAGCATTTCTTAACTTGCATTATTGTTCAAGCAAGCATTTCTTGCGTTTTGACTATCTTTATAGTTCAAGCAAGGTTTTACCCCATAATTGCATTTTTAGCTACCATAGTGTTGCAATTATGTATTCATTGTATGTCTATGTGTGTCAATCTGTTCTATGTTTGTATGTTTGTTATGTTCTGTGTCAAATAAATGGTATTTTTAGACAAATCGGCCAGATATCAAAGAATCTTGCGAACGGGACTAAGTCTTGGGGAACTAGCTATCTTCAAGCCTGTCAAACTGCAAAAGCACATAAATCTCCTCTCTCCCATGCAAGACAGATGCATCTTCTTTGGAAGATACCTATGGGTAAGTGGTGATCTGTGAGCCCTGCGGTGAGTGGAGAGTTGTGGAGAACTCTCCTAAAGTGGTCAAACTGCAACAAAGACACACTGAATATGTCTGATGAGAGTGAGGATGAAGGAAAACCGAAAAGGTAGGTTATTAAGAAGCAGAAGTCATGTTTAGGCATGGCCTCCAAATCCCAAACCCAGGACACACTTCCACAACTCAGTGACAGGAAAGCTTTGAATGCAACTGCTAAGTGAGTCCTGGACATTTATTCACAGGAATACACACAGCAAAAAAGTTACCTAAATAAACTTTGACGCCAGACTGTGAAAAAATAACAGATCAAGTGTTTATTTTGTCATGCTTTCAGATGTCAGTGCAAATTTAATTTTTGCTGGAGACAAACTGTTGTTGATGGTGGAATGAACTGTATTGGGTTGATAGCTTAACAAGGCTCATTCTCAAATGATTTCTGTTGTTTGGGATGCCACCTATAGTATATGAATGGGAAATTTTTCTACATTAAAATAAGAATAGTCTCCCTGACTTGAAAGTATTTGGTACTGCTACAGAAGACTACCATAAAAAAAGGAGAAGCAGGTGAAAAAATCATGCCTTACCTGTCCATACTTTGCAGCTAAATGTAGGGGTGTCCAGTACTGATTATCCACTACATTGAGATCAGCCCCATGATCTAGTATCAGAGATGCAACATTCTTGTATCCATTAGCACAGGCCACATGCAGCTGCAATATAAAAATTAAATTGTACTTATGTAAATAGTTTAAAGAACTCATCCATGGTGGGTTATTGCATATGTCTACTAAATCATAGTTACAGCAAATACAAAATGTACATGTACATAACTACAGACTAAAAAATCACTGTGGAATCTTTTTTAACATTTATAAACAAGATGCACCAGAAAAAGATACTTTTAGCTTATTGTGATGTACTAAACAATCTAGTCTGACTACCACTTTCCATATGACTTCAAGCAAACACCCTTTTAAACACATTCAAAGACTTCACGAGCCCAGGTAGAATCATGCATTTCAACAGAGCTTGAGCTCTCTGAGAGCCCAGAATTAACCTGCTTTTGTGGCAGCTCAAATATCCCAGATTTAAGCTAACACTACTCCAAAATGAACTCATTAACACATAATCAAACCAAGCATATTGAGACTACAGCAAGAAATTAGTGACAAAATATATTTCCTTAGTTTTGAACCACAGACATTTTATTTCCTATACTTGCATTGCTTCCCTAGATACTTAATTATTTTAATTGGTAACTGTTTAAATCATTTTAGTTAATTTTCTGTAGCTGTAAATTTCATTCAAGAGTCAAAGTGGAACAGAAGGAGGGTGGAAAATGCCATAACAGATGGAGAGAAACTCAGGTCAGCAGGAACCTCAGGAGCTCAAGTAGCACAACTTGTTGCTAAAGCAGGGACAACCTCAAAGGTAGCTGTGTTTGCTCATGGCTTGCCACTCTTAAATAGCAAATACAGTAAGAGTGATAAGGTATGAAAATTGTAATGGCAAGAAAGGGGAAAAGGAAACCCAAAAATATCTTTGTTAATGGCTGATTTGAGGAGCTGGACTTTATCTTTTGCAATGTATTATTATTTAAGGCTCTCTATGTTTGGCATTATATCAGCAATCAATTCCAGTATACGTTATTCATAGAATGAGAATTTTTTATATTAAAAATACCCAAAAGACATGTTGGGCTTTTATTTAATACAAATAGCAAGTAAACAAAATAAATATAAAAGCAATATAATACTGAATGGGTCCCGTGAAGAGAGAAAAGGGAAAGATATAATAGGGCAATAAAATTATTTTCTCTCACAGTAATCAAATAGAAAAATGCAATAAGGAATCCTACATCAGGGAAAAATTGTAATTTGCAGGTTTTGGTGGAAGTTGTTTCTTATATGTGTGAATAACTACTGAGAAACATATTTCATATGATGAGATTGAACCAGGTTACAATTTGGTGTAGCCAAACTCATGGTCCTCTGATGTGATTTCAACCAATCCTTTCACTTCTGGGAGCAAGGGGGACAAGATCTGAATTTGGAATTTGGCACAATGAAACTGTTCATCCCCAGCCAGAAGGATTTAATACTCACACTGGACAGTAAGAATAGGGCATAGGAATATTGCAGCTATTGAGAAGTGAGATTATAGGTGGTAATCTGTATCCCCAAACCCCACAGCCCAACTACATGACTTTTTCTCCTGGAAGCATTGTTAGCTGAAGATACTATTTTTCTGGTGATTGAAATGGATGGACAATGGCAATAAAAACATTTTGCAATAAACCTGTTACTGCAACTGTGTCGTTCCAAAGACACTGTAAGAATAGGAGTCACTAAAATGAGAGCCTGGGATATTATTTGCCTTACCCACTATTTCTGGTTCAGCTGCACATGCAGAGAATGCAAAAAGTATTTACTATGAAAATGCTTAATGCAGAGGGAAGGAACACAATAGAAATCATACAAAATCTTCTCCTGGAAAGGGTGCAGAACACCCCTGCCCTGGGGGCAGAACATCGATTCTGCATGCTATGATTTCCAATGTACAAAACTCTCAAATTTTTCCTGTACTTTGACATAGCTTCATGGTGGAGGGAGGGTGTGTTTTAACAGAAGAAATTACATTTTCTATTCAGGCATCAACTTGACAAGTGCTATTTTCAAGCAGTTTAAAAGCTCATAGGAAATATTTTATGGCTGAAATCTTTCAAAGAAAAATTATTACAAGAGAATACAGCAGAAAAATTAATTTTACCAAAAATTGTGCTGTTTCTGTATGTATTGCATTTGCACATAGGTGGGTGTTATGAATCTATGGGAATGTGTGTATTTATATATGTACAACAATATTTTCTTGCTTGATTCATCTTAAGTTACACATAGACTTCGACATATATTCTGTCTGAGAAAACAAACCTAATTTGAGACTTACAACTGAAATACTTGTCTTCCTTGTACAGATATAGAGGAACAAAACACTATTTCCAAAACCCTTTGATATACATACAACTATCACAGACAGGCTGACTCGACATCCATGAATAAAGGGAGAATTGTTTAACAAATTCTATATTTTTAACCAGTTTGTCAAACAGAAGTTTCACATAATAGAAATCTCAAAGATAAGCAAAATTACCTACTTTGTATCTACTCCTTGAAAATATCAGATCTCAGCACAAAAACTGTTCATGCAAAAAGTATCCCTTTTGTCAACATTCTACCAAGCAAACAGCAAAAAAAGTATCCACAATGTTTTTCTCCCAGTATTTGCAGTACTCTTAGACATCTTTCAGACATGTATTTCAACTATTTCACGAACTACAGAAAAGGTTTTATACAGAAAGACTTCTCTAAGTTCATAACTCAGTTTAAGTAAGACAATTCTGACTAAAATAGCAAGAGAAGTTATGTACAATAGTGAGGTGATTTAGCAGCTTAGATAAAAAGCATCAGAAAACTGGAAGCCTAATTAATGCCTCTATGAAATAAACTAAAGCTTGTGCTGTTTCTTCCCCCCCACCTCCCACCCCTTCCCTGCTTCCCTCCCATTTTTAAATTGGGAATTGGATTCAACCACCCCCAGATATGAGGCTGATTACTTTTTTTGTTATAGCTTAAACACTCCACAGTTATCAAAATATGGAATACAAATTATTCAGTATATTAATTCAATAGCATGCAATGTAATTCAGTGCAAATGCAGAAATGATAGTAACAGTAATAATAATTAGTGTTCTAATTATATTAGTACAGTGTTTGCAGAAAAAAACCAAAAACCTTTTAAAAAGCTTTTCAATATATTAATGCTGCTTATTTACCACTTATTGGATGATGGATAATGGTGTTGAAGATTTTACATGCAAAGAGAACATTCCACAGACATGCTATTTATGGAAAAATGCATTAATTTTAAACTGATTTGACAGCTGAAGAAGTCCTGACAAAACAAAGGGATAGAAGATCTACTGGCAGAAAAATGTATAAAGAAACCCAGTGACTACAAATAACTTGGAAATTTGGCAGTAGGGAGTACTTGTCTATCTATGTGGTGAATGCTTCAATACACTGAATTAAGATGGGATCACTTCATGATACAGTGCTTTAGTCAGGCTCAGACAGAAGACAGAAGCCAAAACCAGGGATCACTGAGTGAAGTTTCAGCCCTTCACACAGAATGTCAGAGACCACAAGTATCTCCTGCAGCTTTAAATTGTGGTGTTAATATTTTTTTAATTAATTTTTACGTTGCATATTTAATGGCCAGGAACAAAAGAGTTGTCATTAATATGTTGCACTACCCTCTTTTAAAATCTGTATTATGCATAGAATTGACATTCATCTAATTTCAAAAGGCCAGGTAGAACCAAAATCTTGGTTTATTTTCCTTAAGACAATTGCCTTGCAAACATGATGAACTTGATGCAATAGATGCACATTCCTCAGGTGATGATTACATGTACCCACTCACCAGGGTAACTCCTTCATCATTCTTTTGATTCACGTTCCCTCCACTTGAGATGAGCTGTCGAACATCTGTGAGCATTGTCATAGCTCTCTGTATCTTCATTTGGCGCAAGGAATTCAGCTCCACACCTGGAAAAAGAAAAGGAGGAAACCTTTTGTTATTTTATTCATCAATAAAGAACAGGTATATGATTTTGTGTTCTGGGTTTTTAAAAGCTTTATCAACATTTAATTGGACTTTAGTGTATACTTTTAGAGGGTTTACTTACCTACATTTACCAAAAAGTTTACCCCTATATTTATTAATCGAAACATGGATGATTTAAAGTAAGTCACGAATATCCAGTAAACCACCCTGATCTCCTACTGACTGCAACAGCACTTGCAGGAGCTGCAATATCATGAAACTCACTGCAAGTGTGAAATAGCTGTGATTGGGAAAATAATTACGCAATCTAAGGAAGCCACTCAAGTGTTTGGGATTTATTTAATTAAATTTTTTTTTTTTTGGTTGCATTCTTTCAGCCCTGTGTATACATTACAGTACCCAGACCAGTCCCTCAAATCTGCCGGCTCAACCACTTGAGAGATTGTGAAGTCAAGCAAATGATATTAAAACTCTACACTTTTTTCTGTGCCTGGGTTATTTTTAACTGGGATTAGTTCTCCAGCTGAGACTAGACTGTTTCAAGGACCATAACCGAAGAGAAAATGTAGTGTGGAGGTAGGAACAAATAGGAGGGGATGAAAGGAATGAAGGTATGGGATTGCTTGTGTCAGCAATGCTACTGAACAGTTGTCAAAGAACAGTATTAAAAAGGAGATAAGCAAGGCAGTCGACAATCAAAAGAAAGCATGGTCTCCAGTCTGAAGAAGTTTAAAAATAGAAATGGGACACAACAAAATTGTGAAGTGGTTAAATTAGCAACTGTCTGTGGTTTGATTGGAATATATAATCAAAATTCAGGGCTTCATTCTTCTCCTTCTAGCTTCATTCTTCTCCTTCTAGCTTCATGTGATTACTTAAACCCATATATAGAAAATGTAATTTTAATATAAAAATTCTTCCTCTCTGCCCTGGTCATTACATAGCAAAAAAACCCCAGCATATGAATAAATGTTTTTTCGTTTCTCTTCCACATTTGTCACTGAGCTGAAAAGTAACAAACTATAAATTAATTTAATTAATATGAATTTAACTTAATATGTATTTATTTTCAATGGTTCTTGAAGTTCTTTACATTACTAAAACAATTGAATCATGTTTCAGGATAAAATCCCATTTTAAGTTTCTTAGTTTTAATCTGCCCTGAAACTTCTTTAAATGGGTGTACCACATGTAGTTCATCAAAGAATTACAATTTTTTTTCTAACGTGCCACTGTACTTTCTGTTCTGTTGCCTGCAACACTTGTAAGAGTTTCAGCTCTGAAGCAAAATGTTCAGTATGATCATTGCCTTACTATTCTCTTATTTTTACACCTGTCACCTAAATGATTCTAAAGAACACCAAATGTAAAACACAAATCCAGACATGAGATGGAGAAAACTACATGTTTTCTGTATCTGGATTAACCTTGTGTTCTTTCATGTGAATGTAATTTAGACAAACATATGTGTCTATGTATACTTATACATACATACACACATACATACATATACATATATATGTGTGTGTACATATATACACATATATGATACTGTGATAAAACTTAGACTAAATTAGACAACAACCCCAAAGCTGAATGTGTTTAACATCCTATTGCCTGACAGCTGCCAGACCAGAACACAATGCAAATTTCACAGAATATTCTCTGTGTCTCCTAACAATTAATGTATTTTGTCAGAACTAAAGCTTTTATGCCTTCATCACATTTCAGAGTAATGATTTGGAACTACCTGATGATGTTAACAGACTACCGATGCCACATGATGTCAATTATATCTTTTTTTTTCTTTCTGTTTCTACCTCTTTCCTGCTTTTTGCAACAGTAAATTGATGGTTTAACATTCTTGACCCAGTGACATAACCCTTGCAAATACCTAAGGGCAATATATGCCCAAAATTAATTATCATTTGCAGTGCTGACTTGTTTTAATTATACAGTATTGAAGACTGAGCAGACAAAATGAAATTTTACTGGTCCAGATGAAGTTTTTTCTAATATTCTCAGGTAAGAAAGATTAAAGGTTCAAAAATATATGAAGCATTTTACACCTGATGAAGGCAGCCATGCTTAAGTACTGCTGATAAAACTTGTCAATTTTTTCTTCCTCTTGATATGTCTGGTAAACAATTAGAACAAATTTTAGGTTTCAAGGAGAGAGGAAGCAAGTGAAAATTAATGTACTACCTCTTTTGTCTGAGACTATCTCAAACACTCAAAAATGAAAACTAAGTTCACAATCCACAAATTAGAAATACCAGTTTCTGATTTTCCCAGGAAGAAAAAACTAAAAATAAACAATACTGAGAGTGAAACACATTATTATCAGTTTGTTTCCTTCATGTTTAATGTAAATTACAGTAATGCTTACAGGTTGAGGGCAGAGGCCAACTGAGTCCACTCAGCCTTTTCTAGCAATTTACTACTGACTTACGCCCAACACAGTCAGAGAATTAATGTATCAGTATGTACTTATATTAACAGTGAAATATTGATCCTTAGTCCTTGTAAATTATCTTTTATAGAACCTTTTTGGCCGCAAAAAAACTGGCCATTGAAAGATTAACTCTGCTCATGTGGAAGAAGAAATCAAGAAAATAGTCCAGTTGCATTAATTGCTATATGCATTCTATCATAAATGTAATGCAGCCATCCGCTCAGAGAAAACACATAAATTATGCTACAGTGCAACAAAAGGCACAGTCTCTCTGAATTCAAGCCAAGATAGCTTTGCTCACTTTAAACTAATAGTTGTAAAAAGGAATGATACAAATTTCATTAAACAAATAGCAGTAAATCAGCTAGGCAAGAGAGGTAACAAAGTGACCTGGTTCCACAGACTTAATTTTTTAAATATCCTGAGTAGGTATGAAAATGCTACAGAAATAACAGAGTTTCCATTTCTTTACCTTTACAAAAATATAATGAAAACATGTAAAAATAATCTAAATGTCAGTCTTAGAAGTGTAGTTTCAAATTCCAAGAGCTCAGGAACTATTAGGCTTCAAGCAAAGACTTATCTGGTGGGGAACTGAGAAGCAGGTTTATCAAGCATGCACATGTATCATTCTCTGAGGCTCAAACAAGGAGACCTTGTCAATAACTGCCTTCCCTTAATCAAGTTCATAATTCTCAGGAGTCCGCTCTCCCTCTCCAGGGAGTGATACTTTCCAGGAATTTATATGGAACAACAAAATGCTACTCATACAGTAAGTAACTCTCACTGCCTGAATCAAAGAATGACCTTCACGTTGCTTTTCAAAGGCAAAATGCGGTTTAGATATTCAGCTGAAATGGGACGAGAGCCAGCATGAACAAAAAGAGGAAGAAAAACACATTGGCATCTACTATGGGAACAGATTCACATTTCAAAAAATGGAAAGTAAAAAAAAAAAAAGGCATACGATGGCAAAACCACTCTAAATACTCTGTAAAATCAGAAGAGCTACAAGCTCAGGAATTCTGCAGGAGATAAGATGGAAAAGGAATAGTTTAAACAGCAGTGACCCTGCAGGGCACACATTTGGTGATGAGTATCAGCACTGATGACAGGCAGGAGCATAATCTAAAAGCTACAAAATAAATTACCTCTCACTGTTTAAGAAAAACACCTGACAAGGCCATTTCACATGCTTTGGCTGTGTCACCTTCTCTGGCATATGGTTATAGAAGTGACAACCAAAAGGAACAGAACAACCTCAGATAAATAATGCAAAAGTAACTTTGCAAAAGTTTCAGTGATAAAGAATTACATGGCAAACAGAATTGAGGATTGCTATTAGACGTATTTTCCTCACAAATATCCAGTGCAAAGATGCCTGCAAGGGGAACACCCATTCCTGGGATCAGTATAAAGCAACACATGGAAGCACTCTTTGGCAAATACCAATTGCACACACTCCCACAGCTGCTCTTGCTGTAACATGCAGGTCTCATTCTCCAATGGCCTTAGCATTCTTAAGGAGAGGTGAACAGCATTTGTCTTGCAAACACAAATAAATATACATTAAAAACTTGCAACAGCTTTGAGAAGCCAACCTCTCTCTTTATACTTGAGTCTTCTCTCACTCTTATCTATATCTGCCCTTCCTGCACAGAGCTGTGGATACAGCAAGTCTCTTTTCACCTGATGTCTGATGAGCCTCTCTTACTCTTCTGTAATGCAGGGGATACCATGGTTTAGAATTTGTAGTTTTCTTCTGTGCAGCATAGAATAGGATAGACATGTTCAAAAAACCCCCAATTTAAAAAAAGTCATGGTACAATTCTTTAAGTCCTAATTTTCGTTCATTGAAACATTCAGATGTAGCTATTACTTTATTTGCTTAAATTTTTAGAAATACTTTTCTGGCTTCTTATTAGATAGCTTTGTAAACAGCATTATTTTTCTAAGATTACATTGTTCAATAGCTCTTGTGCACATTGCTTGGCATTATGCGAATCTGATTTTCAAAGGTGAGCATATAAATAGATACATGCCAGCAACATTTACTAAGTCAGAAGGGGAGCCAATATTTTCAGATTCTGCAAAAGAATGCATACTTGCAAAACTACTGAGGCCCATAGCTCTAATTCACTGCAGAAGTATTGACTGATTGTTGCTGGAGGTTTTTACCATTTTGTCTTTAAATATACCTTTACATATGGTTAGTGAAGGATGTTTAGTTTCATAGACTGGCTTGGGTTAAAAGGAAACTTAAAGATCATCTAGTTCAATCACCCTGCTGTAGGCAGGGACACCTTTCACTAGATCAGGCTCTCAGAGCCCCATCCAACCTGGGCTTTGAGCACTCCCATGGATGGGGCATCCACAGTTTCTCTAGAGAACCTGTGCCAGTGTTCCACCATCCTCACGGTAAGAAATTTCTTCCTAATTTCTAATCTAAACCTACTCTCTTTCAGTTTAAAACCATTGTCACTGTCCTGTCACTACGTACCCTTGTAAACAGTCTCTCTCCATTTTTCCTATAGGGTCACCTCAGGTACTAGAAGGCTGCATCTCAGTCACTGAGAAACCTTCTCTTTTCCAGGCTGAACAAGCACAATTCTCTCAGCCTTTCCTCACAGGAGAGGTGCTCCATCCCTCTAATTATCTTGGTGGCCTCCTCTGGACTCACTCCAACAGGTCCACATCCTTCCTGTGCTGGGGATGCCAGAGCTGGATGCAGCACTGCAGGCAGAACTACCTCCCTTGACCTGCTGCCCATGCTGCTTTGGATGAAGTCCAAGGCACAGTTGGCTTTTTGGGCTGATAAGGTTTATTTCCTTCTAGTATGAATATGCTCTCAGAACTGAAGTTCCCACCTCCCCCTCACGCAGATATCAGAGTGACAATTCTCCCACTCTAGTGAAACATGCTTTTACTCCTCTCTCTTCTGTAATAAGGACATTGATGATCCTTTCAGCTAAAATTAGTTAAGTGAACTGTCTCTTAACTTGTCTGAAAACAAAAATATTTTTGGTAATTTATTTCAAGAGACCAGCACAATCTCAAGGCTTAATATGAATGCATTCATTTGTGGACATGTACTGCATGTTTATTATTTTATTTGTAATATTAATACTAGAACACAGAAGCAAAAGAAGTATATCATTGTCTCTGGCTACTTGTGATAAATATCATGTCTGAAGTGAGATCATCACAGGTGGTATTTCTCAACTACAGATTTTGCTGCAAGGTTTTAATATGGTTTTGTTGGTTTGTTTTTTTTTTTTTGTGAGAGAACAGTCAAAGCAGGCTACTCAACACATGCCAGGGAGGCAGGAGCTGGGGGTGAATACAGGCCAGGCAGGTCAATGTCCTTGTTGACCAGGGCACAGTCCCACAGTACTCAAAAAAGAAAATTGAGTGCATCTGGTGATGGGAATCAGAGCCAATGACAGTCCTGTGATTGCCAGAAAAGCCTCTAGCAACAAATCCTGATAAATCAGGTGAAGCAAGAAGTCAGTGGTCCAGGGCTGGGGTCAGCAAGGATCATGGCTGGGTACAGGATTACCTCAAGCAAGGACTTGACGCTAAATGTGGCTCCAGAGACAAAGGATGGGTTAAAGATCATGACAATGCTGCTCCCAGCTTTGCCCCACAGCATAGCTTTTTCCAGCCAATGGCTCCCAGGTCACAAGGCCATCACAGCCAGCCTTAAGCACAGGCAGCCAAGCCCCTGAGCAGGGGTGGAGGAGAGGTCACAGGGCCTCTGGGTGCACTGCTGGCACTGACATTTTTTTTCCAACTTGATAAAGGCCATAGTTTTAGGAATTCTATAAAAAGTGAAAATATGCTTCTGATGGTAATGAATTAGATTACTTCTTGGTAAGTTCTTTGGAAGGATACTGAAAGGACATCCCCAGTTTCTGATGTTCTTCATGATCTTTATTCAAATCTTAGCAAAGCCTATTAGTCAAGGAGATGCCTATTTTCCTTCTAGTATCTATTAGACAAGTAGATCATAAACTACTGGCTATAATTTTAAATGTTAATTTCAGTGTCAAAAGTCTGCACAGTGAATTTAAAGGTTTTCCCCTTGATAGAAACATATGGGTAACATGCTGGAAGCACAAACATATTAAGAGGAATCTAACACTTCAAAGTCAGCCTCCCAAGAACTAGGAAAAAATAAAAATTAAGGTAGCTTAATCTTGGTTACATTTGAAAACACAAAGGCCAAAGGAAGTTGAGCATTCTCAACTATGACATTTCAATGTGTCACATTTTCCATATACTACATTTATTGAAGGGACCTAATGAAACATTTCATTTGTTCTTCTATTCTCACTGGCAACACTAACACCTAACCCCTACCAGCAATTATTCAGGCTCTCTGCAGAAAATATTTTTTGTGTGTGATAATCTTATGGGTAGGTGGTTCCCAATCAACTAGAATCAAAGTGAAAAAACTTTGAGCCACCCTGAGGCTGTTTGGTTTTGATTGCCTGTTTTTCTCTCAACCTACTGCATCAATACTGTTGAAAGAAAATTTGTAAGCGTAAATGAAGATCATGGTCCATATGGTTCTAAAACAGAAAATATATCAGGGGATTTAGTTTTAGCTGAAGCTTGCTGATCTTTAGGGCTTAACAATCTGTATGTGTTGGCTTTTTAGTCAGTTCTTATAGCAGTATATAAGCAATAATTCCTTAATGTCTGTGAAACAGCTTTAAATATTAAAGTCTAGACCAGTATTTTTCTGAAATTATATAGATTTATATCAGCTGCTTTTCTTGACTGCACTGAAGAATCTCTAAGATTTTTTCCCCCTGTTGGATTACTGTTCAAGGCTTTCTGTAGCACTACAGCAACATTAAACCATTTTGGCGTATCCATTCATTCCTTTTAACTAATAACAATCAAACCCGATGAAAAATACACATAACTGGTATTTTTATTTTTATCTTATTCTCACAAAAAGTGCCAGAGTGTTGAGAAACACACAATAAGATGTATTGTCCAAGTGTTGGCAGTTGTGGGGCTGTTGGGATGGGCTGAGTGGGAAGAGCCAGGGGCTGTTCCGTCAGCTCTAGCAGATCCTCAGCAGGACACAGCTGAGCCTGACAGCCAAGTGTGACCCATGGCAAAGCAGACAGACACTCTTGAAGGAGCTCCATATCTCAGGAAAAAACCTACGCTGGAGCAGAGGAAAAGTGGGGAAAAAAAGGAACAGAGAGAGAGACTGCCATGTACTAACTCAAGCTTCTCCACCTCCATGCACTGCTTCTGAGAGCAGAGTTTGGAGTGAAGAAGTGACGCCTGGGAAAAGGGGAGGGAAAGTGTTGTTCCAACATTTGTCTTTCTGTTTCTCACTACCTGAATCTATTCCAATTGACAATTTTCACCAAGTTGAATCTGTTTAGCCTGTGACAGTAACTGGTAACCAATCTTGCTGTCTTTATCTCAAACCCCCAACTTTCTCATCCTGTTTTCTCCCTCTGTCTTTGTCAGGAAGGGTAATGGGTAAGCAGATGCGTGGGAGTTTGCTTCACACCAGACTTTATGGATAACTTCAAATTAACTTACAGTTTAAATAAAAAATATTTTTAGGTGTATGCTCCTATCACATTCTAGATTACTGAGAAATGTCAGGTTTGCAGTAATTTTTTTCCTTAATCCTTGCCCACTACTTTCTAAATCAGATTTTCCTGCACATGTCATTCCCCATGTGTCGTTAACTGTTGGCATCAGGGAAATTCTCCTTACGGTAGTAATTTACAAGTTGGCTACTTCTGGCTAACGTTAAAAACTGTCTTCAGTGTAGGATTCTGTACTAACTCATAGCTTTTTTTTAAATTTTATTTCTACCTACTGCTGCAAGGCAGAAAAATAAATTTATTTCTTCCACTATGCAGCTGAAGAGTAAGGTTTAATCTATTTTCTAGTAAGAATTTAACAAACCATAGTCTATTTTTGCAAAATCTGAACAGTATTTAAACTAATTTAAACCATAGAAAACCACCCAAATGGATAGGACTTGCTAATGATAAATTTGCATAGCCAAATTATTTTGGTTCTATATACAGTTTTCTGAGACATCTGAGTATGATCCTTTTAATATTCACGGAACAAAACAGATCAATTGTTCCCCTAGCTTAGAATAGCATAATAGATTTTGCTTAAGTGCATGAAATCTCTCTTACCATCAAAAGTCAATAACCTTTAACCAGCTATTTTAAATTACTTTGGCCCCACAAAAACTGAATATTGTCTAAAATACATTGCAGAAAAGCAATACCTATTTTTCCTTCTGTATTTCTACCACAGTAGAAGAAGAAATACCATCTGTACCTTTGGGTAGATATGTTATTTAAATATAGTCGTTCTTCAAAAAATAAAACCACAACAGATGGTTTTCTTTTGCTTTTGTAACAATCTGCTACGGCATAAACTCTCACTACACAACAGACAAGAAAGCTATTAAATTTGCTTTCAGACGTGTGTGATAAGTAGAGAGTTCTTTAAAAAAAAAAAAAAAAAGTAAATGTCCAAATATTCTTTTCTCAGATTAAATAACAAGGCTGATGTTCTTGGAATGCACAGTTATCCTACTGAAAACTGAAGCCTGACATCCTGGAGGACAAAAGAGAACAACTCTTTTTTGGAAATGAATTACAGTGAATGTATTACCTTCTGTGACCTGGCAAATACAAAACCAAGAACTATCTGTCAATAATTCGTAGTTTATAGCTGACTCATGCAATCCACTATACAACTAAATACCAAGGGAGGAAATATGCAAAAACGTTGCATTCCTCAAAGTATTAAATATTTAAAATACCCTAATGGAAAAGGAGGAAGCATAACGATCATATGCCATGATCAGAGTTTCACTGACACATTTCTACAGTAGAACATTCTGATGCTAGAAACAGAGAACAAACTGGCAGTCATTTAAAGTTTAATAGTTTTAAAATGTCATTAAAGATTTAAAAGATTTTACTTCAAATTTTAAGCTGTTATTAATCAAAATAAAGTTTATGGAAGGTGTCAGGTGGACTTTCCTGATGATTCCAATAACCAACCAGGTTTAAAATAAAACAGGACAAATAGGGAAAAAAAAAATCACCTTTTTACGTTATTGCTTTCATTTCACCTCTGGAAAGAGACACTTCCTGAAAGTAAACAATGAATGGATATGAAGCTACAGGTGTAAGTGGCAACAAAGAAAATTTCAAATTAAAAAAAATGAAAGAAATTACATCAAGATGGCTTACCACTGCAGTGGGAGCCTAGACAGAAGTAGAATCCCCAGTCTCACCTGGCCTACTCTCAGCTGGCCTTGCCTTGGCAGATGTCAAAGTCCTTAAAAGTCATGACTTTCTTTTCACAGAAAAACAAGAACTCCAGTAACATGGAAAACCAGTGACATCTTCGCAAAGAACAAATTTAACAGCTTTTACTGGTATTTTCCTTGTGTCTGGTCAAACAAATAACCCTTCTGCTCTCTAGAGGCAGCATTTCCTAGAACTGTGCTGTTGGTGATAGGAATTTAGATTTCTGAACAGGCACCTACATATCAACCTGTAAATTTAAGTATCGTAGCAGTCATGCTATGTAGCAGACTTCTATGTCTCAGCTGGCCATTCTGAGCTCCCTTCACAGCACATGGGAAGAAGCAGGCACTTCAGATCATAATTCAGGTGCCTCATTACAGATGCCTACCTTCAAAGCATGTCTTTTGCTCTAAGAAGGGTTTGCTATAGAGTGAGTACCAGACAAATCAACCCAAATAAAGTCCTTGAGCTCATGAGCCCACTAGGCTTCTGAGTGCCCCCTGGACATGATATAATATCATACAGTAAAGCTATTTCAAACACTTTCCTAAACATGAAACAGGATGCTGTATTGTCCCTTCCATCCTAAATTAGTGATTATCTTAAATGAAGCTCACAATATGCCAGAATTATTACCCAACAGAAACAATGCTCATAATATACAGACGATATGTACCTTAGCTTGTGTTCTCTTGGGCAACTAAAGTCTGTTAATTGCTTTCTTCAGTCAATAATTACTTTCAGTATACAACGAACCATTATTTACGCAACATAATGTAACAGCAGAGAAAGCTAATTTCTATACAGGAAAAGAGTATTTCAATGAAATACTAATAATTTCATTAGACCTCAGTAATAAAATCTCCATTTAACATCCTTATATGTTATATTCCATAACAGTATATATTCAAGGTTTCTGGTAGCTGCTAGATGATTATCATATGTTGTACTTGTGTTATTCCTGTGCCCTAGTAGATCATGTACAAGCAGAACTCAGAGAACTAACTTCAGTAACTGTTTTAAAATATATAAATCATTAAAGGCATCCATGGCTATTGTTATCATTTATGGCTCCAGGCCTTCCACAGAGTAAATTAGGTTATTTCAAACAATGAAGAGCAATTCAGTCACAAAGATTTGTAGTGAAATTAAAGATACAGTGAACTACCACAGTGGTGAGATCTGTAAGAAATTATTTACATGCTGGACTTGTAAGAACTCTAATGTTCCCAATTAGCAAAGTTTCCCATGGCTTCAAAGCTACTTGCTCCAATCTTACTTTGTTTCATCAAAGTAAATTGATAGTTTCTGTTTTTCTCATTAGCTGAGCCATAAGGCACCTAATTTTATTTTACTCTGTGAACTCTGCAATTTGAGGCAATGATTAGAGTATAGTCTATTCTACACATGAATCTCTTCTTAATATTGCAAACCAGGCCACACAAATGCATGGAGAACATTAGGAAATATTTTAGGAATGCAGGGAAGTTCACAGAATGGAGAAAAATTCCTTATATGTTGTAATTAAAGGGTGAGATTATGGGTGTGTGTTTCTCAATCCCATGCTGAAGATGGTATTTACTACAGATAAGATTGTATAACGAAACCTGGTCCTGACATTGTGCTGTATTGGGTATTCATATGCAGGTGTGCATGGGGATTACAGCCATGAAGAGAACTTCAGAACTTTTAGTCTAGGAAATTCAAAGTAATACATACCTATTCATAGAGCTTAATTTCCTTCAAGAATCTCCTCCTCAATTACTATTAATCATGGTAGGCTATACAAATATTTCATTAGGTATCAATTAAATTTCAAAAACCAAGTGCAAAATATGGATACTTTGAGCTGTCTATTGTTACAAGAATAATAGCAGCAGACCAAGCAAAGCTGATGAGCATTTTGACACTGATGACCCACAGGCCACGTTTTCACGCAGTGCTGCAGTTAAGGTGTAGGATTGATCCACCCTAACAGTCTAAACCTAAAACTTGTCAACTTAAGTTCTTATTAGTCAGCAGCAAGGAACAGTCTGGAAGCCAGTTCTTCTCACCTAGCCAGGTTAGGAAGAGATGAAACAATGCATGCATTTCCTCTTTTGATCTATTGATGAAAAGATCTGGATGATTAGCTTAGGCTTAACTATCTAACGTTAGTAGAGGTAGATTTCACCTTCAAAATATGCAAGTTTTTGAATGTGTTAACTTCCCACATTGTCAGAAACACTGTTTAATTAGGAACAGTGCCTCTCCTATCTACTGTAAAAGAGATACCACCGATAACTGTAGAAACTAAACAATATTTTTTTTTCCAAATCTATGTAATTTTGCAACCAAACAAAATGAGCGACAAACTAAGAAGAGGAAACATTTTCTGATAGATCTGTATTAACAATTGCACATAATCGCTCATCTTGTACACTACAGGATTTTTACATGTTACATGTTAAATACGAGTCAAAGTATTTGAAACATTTAGACTACAAATATCTGTGTTTTTCAAAGCAATCAAGTTTTTAGAAGTTAATAGCTGCTTTGCCATTAGAAAAATACAAAACCAGAGCTCTGAAGACACTGCCAGGCACTGAGGAAACAAAATTATAAAACATACCTATGCAATACACTGGATGTGTACAGTATAGGCCCTGACACTGACTGATTTCCTTGACACTTTCCTTAAGTGTTCATTAACAAAATATAATTTAACTTAGTTTATGTTAAAAATATTTTTTTAATGGAGGAAATGCTGAAAACATTCATTTTTACATTATTGCTCATTATATTTGCTTAATGCCTTTTCTTCAGTATTAAGATGGGCCACACACAATGTTAGGACAACCTATCATAATCAAAAGCAATGCTAGAAATCTCACTTCAGAACTCTTATCTAAGTTTTGAACTGACAAGTCACAAACCCAGTTTTTCAATACAGGTCCTGTCATCTGTAACATATTAAGCATAATTCATAACAGAAACCTAGCTACAGTATTTTCACAATTAAAAAAACCCAAAAAACAAACCAATATTAATATTTTTTAATAAGGGATAAAGTATCATGCACATTTTCATTAAAATTATTTGCAAAGATTTATTTTTTTATTTAGCAGTCTGTCACTTGAAAAAAATATACTCTGAGACTATAGATGGGAAATGAAACAAAATGTGAAACCTGGTCCTTGAATTGTGAAATTAGTTGTTTTAAAATCTTCTGCATCGCTGCAGTTTTTCTGTTTTAAACTTACATTCTAACACCTCCATACAAAAGGTCAAAAGCAGTTTTGACAATGACAGCTGCCATTAACCTTCGTTAGTTGTTCCAGTCTAAATGCACTGACAACTTTCGTGGCTCTAATTCATCATCCTCCCCAAACTAATATAGTTCAATTGGCTTTGGTGTGACTTACATCAAATCAATATACATCCTTATCATTTTTATAACATGTTCAGTAAAGGCAATCCAAAAGGTGAAGAGCTGACTTACCATTTTCTTCCAAGTACATCAGAAGGATGCTGCTAGATTCAGTCCCTTCTACAGCATAATCAAGTGCAATATTTCCATTAACATCTTGCAGAAGTACATTTGCTCCAGCCTACAGACAAGAATTAAAAGCACTTTAGGTTTTTGTAGTGATATCTCAATACACAACTGAGGCTCTTACACAACCCCACTCAAAAATATTTCAAAGCTGGGTTTCTTAGTCAGCAGGCTGATTATTACCTGAAACAAAACCAAACACACAAAAAGCAGAGACAAAATGAAGGACTCTTGAATGTCAAAAAGCTGGCTTTGTTTGAGACAGCTGACACTAGCTGTCCAGCCTGCCTTTGCTACACAGATGTCTGAGTTGCTCATTGGTGAGTTTTGGAACCATTGCCATTTGCACCACAACACTTTAAAGTCAGCTGTCACTAACTACAGTCTGCCTTAAAGCACTGCACAGTAACCAGCAGTGGTTCAAAAGCTGACTGACAGGCAGCACAGACAGCCCTGCAGTAGGGATGGGCAGACAGCTGGTCTGGGTAACCTTGTCAGCTGGCCCGACCTCTTATGGCCTCATCCATCAATTGAACCTCAAAAAGAGCCATCCATTGCTAAATAAAATTGCCATTTGTCACCACATGGACACAATTAAAGTGTGCTTGATAACTTCAACTGTAGTCCTTGAAGAAGTCAGGCTGAATTTTTTTAAGTTTCATTCAAAATTCAATATAAAGGACAGACAACCAAGAGACGCCCTTGGGGGTGGAGGGGTTGTGAAATGAATAGATTCATGAGAAGCTTGAAAAGAAACCACCAGCATGGTAAGAAAACTTGTATTTTCTATGTCAAATATGGTTAGTGTAAGAATTTGTACTATTAAGGGAAATCTTCACAGTTTGTTTTTTTTTTTAATGAGAAAGCTCTCTTTCATGAAAATATAATATATGTCTGGTGGACATAGCAGCTTACACTACTAGTGTTACATTATTAGTATTACATCACTAGAAGTTACATTACTAGTGATTTCTCATGTATCTTCTTTAAGAGGTCATAATATTAATTAATTTCAGATGTTCTCTCTCTGGCTTTTAACTTCAAGGAATTATGAAATAAGAGTGACCTCAGGTAAATTTAATTACTTTTCTTAGCAGCTTGCATGATAAAGAGTTTAGCTAATAAAAATGAGAAGTACCAAGGACTGCCTTTCTTAAAACCACAGCAGCAGAGGTCAAATGTAAAATGAAATTATTAATAGAAGGCATGACTGCTTCTTTCAGGAGCTTTCTCTCTAAGTATTGTATCAAAGAAAACCTTGCAATAGGCTCAGCTCCTGGCTCAGAGTGAAATACGACATGAAAATCTAGCAAGTTCATGTAGGTTTTATGTCATCAAACTCAAGGTCTTGAAGCTGAACTGTTAGTCTGAAGTGAGTACCTTAGATTCCATCACAGTGACCAGGGGACAGGCATCAAAAATTACTCACATCAGCTGTTTTAAACATCTCAGATTAGACCATATCCTCTGCAGCAAAATAATCTGTCCTGCTACAAAATACACTATTTTCTTCTAGTGTTACCTTGTTGAACTGACCATAAGAGGAGCTTAGAGAGCAAATTTAGATTAGATGTTTATCTTCTGAATTGTTACATGAGATTAGATGAGCTGACTCTCACACCTTGTGAAAAGGATTGGAAGGAGACGTACAAGTGTAAAATCTTGCATTCATTATACTGCTATGAAAATAAATTTCTACTCTCCGTCCTGACAGATAAAATCAAAAAGACAGTAAGAAATCAAATAAAAGGTGGATTTGAAGATCATAGTATCTTTAGGGGATGGTTCAGCAACTATTTACTGCACTTG
This sequence comes from Lichenostomus cassidix, assembly GCF_008360975.1. NCBI lineage: Eukaryota > Metazoa > Chordata > Aves > Passeriformes > Meliphagidae > Lichenostomus > Lichenostomus cassidix. The sequence goes on along the minus strand of NC_139479.1, from coordinate 23,036,551 downwards.
TTCCACTACTAGGAAGTATGATTTTTGTCCTGCTTTCTACTCACTAACCCATGAGAATTTGCTGGCGAAGGTAGAATTATGGAAGCAAAACAATTTCATATCTCGTTACTTTGCATGTAATAAAAACCCATGAAGTCTTGCAGGTATCTGTTCTTCCTTGCATGTAAATAATCTCCAGGCAATTCCAGAAGAACATTTTTTTCCTTGTTAAGAAACCAAAAGACCTTTGACATAACAAATTCAGGAAAAGTAGGATAATTACTTTGATCAGCAGCACACTTTTAATTAATTTCTAAAATGTAATATCACTGAAGGAGGGACACAATATGGAATTACTCAGCTCCAAGTAATTTTTATTGGGTAGTTCTGTAATAATTAATTTCTTGAGAAATGCTCGCAATTCTTCCAAATGGTTTGGTCAAGTCTGGTGAAAATTGTGGCAGCAAATATAGGAGAAGCTCTCAAAATTTAAGTAAAGAAGCAATTCTGGACAATGGTGCACATCTAAATGTAGGATCTTGCTTCAAAAATAAATATTTTATGGGGTTTAATAATAGGGATTTTTAATATTGTGTATCATCCCTGCCTCCCAGCTCTACACCATCTGTGAGCTTACTGAGGGTGTGCTCTGTCTCACTGCCCAAGTCAGTAATGAAGACCTCGCACAGGACTAGACTCACTATTTACCAAGGGGTACACCACCAGTGTGGAATGTGTTAGAGGTAGCAAATGTCACAGATATTGTACCTTTAGTTTAGACTCAGATGGCCAGAACTGTGCTAGTGAACTTGAGTGCTATTGTTACATATATGACCTTGTAGGCCAGACAATAAGAAACCCAGATATGAATAGAGATGGAATTCAGATTATCTGAATATCGTCCTACTTTGTTCTTAGGTTTCTGTTCACAGCTCTTGAAGAAAACATGAGGAAAACTGTCCCCATGCTGCTGATATTAGTTTCCAAATTTACATGCATACTTTGTTTATATTCTAAATGCTATTCCATATTTATTCCATTTCAATACAACTCAGTTGGATTCTACATGCAGCACTCACTGTATGTGAAAAGTTACTGGCTTACTTATTCTCAACACATCCTCATTCTCAAGTAATTTCTCAATAAAAATGATGAATGTATTGCAACGTTTTATACAATAAATCCCATACATACCAAAAACATTTTTGAGAAAAGTGTTTGTCTGCAATGATAAATTGCTTCTATTTTAGAACTGCAGAAGGAACATCTTTAAATATATTATTTTAAAGTGTTCCCAAAGACACCTAGTTAAATACAGCAAATGCAAAATGCAACTGAAGTGCATCTGTGCTATGCAGAACAACATCCATATGTAGATACAGCAAAAGAGATTGAACTCAGGTGATCAATAATAACTGAGTAGACAGAACCAGATTTGCATAGCATCTCCATATGATCAGAAATATGAGCTTTCTTCTGAAGAGCAAATACCTTTGGCCAGTGAAGCCAGATTTCCTTCCTGGCTTCAGCAATGATGATTCAAAATACTTCAATTTTTATTTGAAGTATTTGCATTTTCTACCTTGCATTTTTTAGTTCTGTTTTAATTTCTGTCTATTTACTTATCTGTAGAATCTCTGATGTTTTCAATGTTTTCATTTCAGAAAACCAGAGCAGAATAGCTAAATTCCACATGTGTGCAAAAGTGGTGACCCTAAAGGTTAGGTAAAGAGCTCAGGAGAAATATAGCCTGAGGTGGGTTAGATGTGCACAGTTTCACAGTACCCATCTAGGTGCATACCCACATTTTTTGCCAACATGATGAAGTTTGAGAGGACTTCCTGCTCAGCGGAAGAGAGATGAAAAACTTCAGATTCAGTGTGGAGTACATGGTGCAATGGCACATCCCCATTACAGCTCAGCCCATGATCACATCTTTGTACAGCCAAACTTGGAGCTAATTTAGGATAGTACAGAGAAGAATATTGCTTTTCCATAACAGGATGCCATAGGAGCTGAACTCTTCCTCTCCAAATAATGTTCCAAAAGATGGGGAAAGGACCAAATGGCTTCTGAAGTCTAAGAACTACTGGAGATTTTGATTTGCAAGAATTTACAAGAACTAGTAACTTCATCACGTTTCCACATGCCTCTACAATGCTCTGTCCCTACAGAACAGGGGAAGCTACCCCTTCACCTTGGAACGGGCACTGAAGCATAAATGCAGTCACAAACTCTTAAAACTATGTTGCTGTAGCTGTATCCAGTGGATCAATGTCCAACTCCCACTGGTAAGCTAAAAGTAGAGTTTAGTCCATATTCTACACTTAGAAAGCCTAATTACTGATACTAGTAACTCAGAAGCCAACAATCAATCTCTCAATCTTTCTCTTTTTTTATGAATTAACTGAATTCTAAAAGTCAATTTAACATGCTCAGGGTCAAATGTTTCATTACGCATTTAATTTTTTAGAAAGTCTTAAAACTTCCTTCTGTACTACTTATCATCTGGCCAATATTTGTTCTTACTCTTTCTTATTTCCAGTGTTACGATACAACTTATGATTCCCAAATGAGACATATCTGTACCTACCACTACTCAATAAAAGAATAAGGACCCAGGAATCTCCATTCTGAGGAATCTGTCTTTATTTGCAGATTTAAAATTATTTATTTTCTTCTGTTTCTGTGAAATCCACAATATTTTGTGTATCAGTCTAACTTTATCAGGATAGGTGAAAACCATATGAAAAGCTATGCATTCAGATCTTCTCCAACCATCTCCAACGCTCAGGGACAGAGTTCTAACCACTAGGTTGTATGTCCAGAAACTCAATGCCATCACAACAATATGGACTGCAGTTAATCTGATTTAGGCATTGTTTGAGGGTTACCGAGATTCCTAATTTACCGGGATTCCTCAAGGACTTGGGAGAGATTTGGGCATTTCTGTGCCACCTCTTGCTTGGCTCCCCTATTAGGATGCTACAGGTTTTGCCTCCAGAGAACCTTGTGAGCCAAGGGGTTTGCTGGCTGGCCTGCTTTCTGAACCAGAGTCAGCATCAATCCACTCTAGGTGGAAGATGAGTAGATTCCTGAAAGTCTGACTATGATTCACTTAAATGCTTAAAATCATGTCTTCTGTCACATACCTTAAATTGTTTTCTCAAACACGTGGACCATGTACATTATTTAAATAGTTGAAATAACTAAGTAATTGAGCTTTATTCATATAGTAGAAAGTCCCAGGTGCATTATAAAATTTTTTTCAATACAGAAATTATGATCCAGCAACTGCCTGTCACCTAGGATTACCCCCATTTGCTTCACGAAGTTTTATGAAGGCAATCAGAAATACAATAGAACCCAACAGAGGAATATGCAAATATTGTGGATACTAGAAAAATAAAAAGAAAGGACAAAGGCAGAAAAAAAAGTATACCTGTTGCTATGGGGAAAAAAAAACCCAACAAAATTTTCTCCTAAGAGCAGGCTTCTGCACAGTTCTTACTGTGGTTCAACTGTTCTACAACATGCTAACTGTGTGCAAATTGTGCAGTCACCTGTCAAACACACCACAAAACCTGACTTTTTTTATACCTATTTAAATTCTTATAGTAGTAATCTATTTTTGTTCGATTCCACATACTCCATACGTATATAACGGTATCCACTTATATACATGCAAATGTAGAAACATTTACATAGTATTGTCTCATCTATGTTCATCAATTTCCTGCACGGAAAGGTTAGCATTTTTTTCATTAACAGCTTGAACAATTTACTTTTTTGTATTTTTTTAAAATATAACCATATGATTTACAAACTGTTCATAAAATGTTAACCATGGACACAGACCAAGACTAAATGTAGTTCTTCACAAAACATTTGTGGCATTTAACTTCCTGCGACATGAGTAGTTCAGTTTTTCCCTCTTTATTGATCTACTTTTTCACTTTAATTCCATGAAAAGGTTTTGCTCATTGCAGGATATCCAAAATTTACACACACAGACTTGCATGTTCTCATGTATGCCACAGTTCCCAAAGTCCTTAGTACACTATCAGTTAAAAAGAAAACATTAATGAGGATATAATGCTCTATTTGTTTGAGAATAAGGAAACCTACAGGAAATCCCACACTCTCATGGTCTCCATGGTGCCATCCAATCTTGCTCTCTAACCTCAATGACTTGAATAAATTTTCATTCAAGATACCAAATACCACAAATCTAGCTCGCTGCTCTTTGTGGCTCCTATTAGACTTGTTTGAATCTCATTCATTAACAAAGCAAAAGGAATAAAGTTGCTTTACACAGTGTTGTGGTTTAGGTCATGAGCACTGGATACCACTTTTCACAAATTCATGATGCTAAACAGATGAGGAACAGTTCTCAAGGCAAAGATCAAAAAAAAGTTAAAGACTTCTCCACATTAGCAAGCCACAGACAATGAAATAAAAGATTGAGATTGAGCAGCTGCTCTCAATTCAAAAGCATGCTTTACTTCCAATTCATTTCAACAACAGATTTTCTGTAGGCAGAAAATGATTTCACAGAAATAACAATACAGCTACTAGAAGAGCTGGCAGAAAAAAAGGTTTTTATAATTACAATTATAGATCATCCACTGACAGTTCCCCTACCTGGTGCTATCATAACTGAGTTTTGCCTCCTTAGTAAGAAGAAAACTGACAGATACAAGCTGAGTTACCTCTTTTGTGTTCTCTCTAAGAACATAGAACAATCTAGAAACTATTTTACTAAATCTAAATATTGTCTCTCAGAACACTGATTGCAGCCTTAATACTTTCATTTTTTTTCCACATAAACCTTTAAGGAAGAGCTTTCCCCATGACACCACAGATTATAAGATATTTGGGAGATGGATAATCAATTTCTATACACTCCAGAATAAAGAAAAGATTCCTGTTCCAGAAAAAGAAGTCACAAGAAACCCCTCAAAATGGCTGACTCAGGACTAGAAGTCTACCATGCAGGATACCTATTTCTAAATATTTGCTTTTACTCCTCCTCCTCCTCCTGGGCTTGACAGAGAAAGGAAAAGGGATCACAAATGTTTAAAAGCTATCTACAGAGATATGTAAGTTCAGTACAGACCATGGCAAACAGTACAGTTACCTCAAAGCTCTCTAGCTTCAGTTTTGTCTTTAATGACCCTTAATGTACCTTGCCAAAAGAAAAGAAAAAAAAGACAACATACTCCTTTTGTGGAAGACAAGAGTGGGTCTGATATAAAATCATTCTCCAAACAGGAATGTCTGCTGCATAGCTAACCCTAGCTGCCTCCTTCCTTTCATACACCTTGAAGAAAAGCAAGTAAGTGGAAATTTCATCTGTACAAAAGCAATCCTTTAAAATCCCATTCTTCATCCTTTATAGGGCAATATCCATCAATGCACTCTGAGGGGAACACACCTGATATTTTATCAAATGGGAATTTCAATAACTCCAGGCTGATGACTTCAACTTCAAAGTACTATGTTTTACAAATAATAAACTATAGCTTCTCTCAGGTGGTTAATTCACTTGCAGTTAGTTAAGTTCCACCTCAAAACACCACCGTCCCTTAACCATCATGGATACCAGACCTGGGCATAACTTTTCCAAAATAAAAGGTTTTCATCAATAAATTATTATTTATTGAAACCTGAACTATTAAAAGTATTGAAGATATGCAAGCAGGGTCCTCATTAAGTAGGCGTTTCCACTGAAAATATTTTCTTCCTTTCTGCCCAGAGTGTCTCTTAGCAAAATAATCTGAATAAGGACCCAAACTCCACACAAACACATACAAATTCAGAACTAAAATCTGTGGATCACAAATCAAAGTAAGAACTGAAAAAGTCTAACTGCATCTATTACACTTGTGATTTAGTACACTAACAAACGTTTCATGCATGCCTTACAGAGGCTTGTGTAGCTATAGAGAAAATGCAGGGAACAAATCCTCCTTCTCAGCTGATTTCCTTCAGGTAGGTATCATATTAAGGCATATTCATGAAAACAATTTTCCCTCAACACAAACAGAAAAAGCTCTCCCTTCCTTTTAGCTGGACATGCAGAGAGCACAGCTCTGCAAACTGGGCTGGCTCAGTGCACCATTTACAGGACTTCCACAATCCTGAGTCAATGATTACCTGCAGTAGGAGTTTCCACCTCTCACACAGGAAAGATACTGATGATCATCTGTCTGTAATATTTGGTTTTTTTCAGGGCTTTCAACCCTGTAAGAGTTGCTACTGTCTATAAATCCATGCCTGTCACATCACCAAAACTATTCTTTCATACGGAGTAGCAACTGTCTGCCATCTGGATGAGCTTAACTTGCGATCTTATAAAGGTCTGAATTCATTTTCAGCATGCCTGATCCCACCCACATCATAAAAACACAAATACAAAGCTCAATCCCTTATGTCTGTGACAACATAGCCTACAGAATCAAAGCTGAATTCAGAGCCTTGTAGGTGCCCCCCAGGCATATAAAATAAACTGAAGAGGATAGAATTCATATCTCCAAAAAAACACTTAAAAGAAATCAGGAGATACTGTAGTGCTTGCTGAAAATTTTATGCCAATACCCCTACATAATGGCTAAATATTACATATTTGCTAAAATAAATGCATTTGTATTAACACAAATTCATGTTATGCCATTACTACTTACTAATTTCCATCATAGGTACATGTTAAACCAGTCAAGGAATGGTACAAATGAAGTTTGAAATTCACTCATCCTTGTGTAAATAAAGTATTTCAGCCCCTCAGTGGAAAAAAGTTCTTTAATTCACTGCACTTCTGGGTTCCATGTTGCAAAAACGGGCAACAAAATCTGAATATGCAACTTAACTGCTGATCGAAACAGACTTACTTTCTTGTTATAGACTAGAAATTAGGATTTATGGGTGCATGCCAGTGAGCATAAAGAACACCATAATGTTCCAAAAATCCCAGGCATGTGTGTCTCTGTGACATGCTGGGTAAGAAAGGATAAAAGAATGTGCCAATACAGTGTCTGTTTATAAAAAACATCATATAATTGTATATATAAAAGATCACCAATGCCTACAAAAATCCCCAATTGTATTTGAAAATGTACTTCTTGGTTGTTGAACTACTTCACACAAATAATAAAAATAGTATTTTGAAATCATCAAAGTTCCACAACCATTTTGGCAACAATTTAGCTCATGAATAAAGCATTTTCCTCCTTAAACTAATAGAATGTAGGCAATGTCAGTTCACAGAAAAGATTTTCAGTAGAGTTAAAAAAAAAAAAAAAAAGGCTGTCATGGCACATATTACAGATTGCTTGACAGGCATAGTCTGTTTGACTAATGCATTCAGAAGATAAAAGAATTAGCACTGATGACTGAAAACTAAAGACCAACATTTTCCCATCTGTTTGTGCACCATGGGGACTTAAATTTCTGCCCATCAGCTGGAAGGCATGGAAAAGGCAAAGAAAATCCCACTCAGTTCCAGTGCTGAACACTTCTGATAACACTGCAGAAGTATAGTATGTTTTCAACAGCATCTTTCAAAGTAAAACACAACTAAGCATGCATTTAGGAAATAAAAAGGTAAAATCTACTAATCCAGAAGCAATCAAATAAAAAATAATGTACATTTCTCAAGTTACCACTATTTCCATGCCCTAAAACTAGGACACAACATTCATAAGGATTGGGGAATATTCTATTAATTCTAAATGCATACAGGCATACAGATTTGCACTTGGATCCTAATCAGAATGCAAGTTGTCTTTCATGGTGGATCTTTGTATTCTGAATCCTAGCACACACTTGCAAGGTTTCTTGGAATATAAGGTCTTAATTTCTAAGTGAAATATAGTTTGGTTTCCTTGGCCTAGCTTTGCCTCAAGAAATTATTCTTGTTTTCTCTCTTCTCCCACACAAATATCTGAAAACAGAATCATCCAGCTAGTCTGATTAGAAATTGGAGCAACAGAATTATTTTTGTTATATCCATTTCTGTTTCTTAACTCCCATACTTCATTCTGAAGTTTTTCAACAACCGCAACTGATTGTTCTCAACATAACGAAAATCTCTAGCTCAAATGCCTGACAAAATTTTGCCACACAATTTGAACACAAATTGCTTCAGCCTTGGTGTGCATGTGCAATCACTCCTGGTTTTAAAACTGTGAGGTACCACCCCTCAACAAGATTTTTTCTCTTGCTTTTATTGGCCAGATGTGCATTCAGGCATGAGACATTTTAGCTTGGCCACAGTGTAGGCAAATGAATCTACAGTTTCTGGTGAGAAAGTCCATGGGCAGAACATGTTCAAGTTCAATTCTAGGGCTCCCACATAGCTATAACGTTAAACATCCAAATCTACAGTCTCTGCACACAGGCTTTATTCAAACAAATTACAGGAACCAGTCTTACTCTCAAGATATGCACTTGTCTTAATATAATGTCAGTATTTCAATATTCTACCTGCCAAAAATTTTCCTTCCATTAAAAAAAAGGTATTACATTAAAGGGCAGCTAATGAAGAATTATATATTTATGATTTTAATCTCCAAAGCCAAGCATGTTAAAAGAAGAAAAAAATAACTGTGTTTCTTTCTTACTTTCCTACTTTATAGAGGCATCTCATGGTTCAAAATAGCTGTTGCACAGTTTAAGTGAGTGCTTCTCAGAAAAGAGACAAAAAGATGAGGCATTAGGGTATCAGAAGGGCTCCAAGAGAATGAAGACACTCCCCCTTTCAGCTTAGTATGAAAAAAAAATTATTTGGAATAAATATGTGAACTGGATGTGCCTGTTTGAATTTCATAAAAATAAGGTGACATACTTTTAACTCTTTTAATCAAACTATTTTATCTAAAACTATGAAAAAAAATGAGAAGAAATTTCAGAATATATTTTCTTACTGAAATTTTGTATTTTTATTGAAAGTGGAGATAGACCAAAGAATTGACAATGAAGAAATTACAGAAAAATGGAGTTCTATGTTAGATATCACAAAGAAAAGTTCTCTTTGCCCAGAATAGCATTATGTTCTATTATTAAGACACTGCAGCAAAAATCCAGAAGATCAGAATAAGGTCAACAAAAAGGGTAGATGAAGTACAGAGGAGGGGTATTTGACTTGATACTGCCAGCTCTCAAATTATTTGGCAAGAAAAGGGAATTAGAAAGGAAACTTCAAAGAGCATTGATGACTAAAGACTAAAATTTCCCCATCTGTTTCTGCACATGGGACTTGCAAACTTCCCATCAGTAACACAGCTTATGGAAAAAAAAAAGAAAATTATTTGAGCACTGAATGCCTCTGATAACAGTATAGAAGCACACTTTCTTTTATTTTAATTGTGATAATTAAAAATTATGACAGGCACACAGGAAAATGATCATTCCCTGTCTTATAATACTGTAACAAAAGGTCACTTTTTGAAATTATTGCCTTCTATTTTTAGAACAAATAGAAAGAAATTCTCCTTCACACAGCAGGGATTGAGCCTTTGGAATTGTCTGTCAAAAAGTCTTTTAATCTGACACCACAGTTAGAGTGAACAGTTATGTTATAACCATTAAGCAAGCTTGTAATTACATAAGGTCTAAAAACTCTCATACTTTAGGAATTAAGATCACTCCCCAGGGTTAGCAAGAACTGTCACTTGTGTACAAAACTGAACAGTTAGTAAGGTATAGCTTTATTGTAGGCAAAATGGAGACAGGAAGCATCCTCTGAATATACACTATAATACTGAGAAATACAAATAAAATATAAGACATTGAGGGTAAAGTTTTACCAATATGTTTCCTAGTAAGTTCTATGTGTTTCTGTGTATGTACATATATATATGCCTATGTGAAGGAAAGCAGTCATAACACAGATATATACAGATATAGATAGATGATTATAGATATAGATAGATATAGATATAGATATAGATATAGATAGATATAGATAAAGATATAGATATAGATATGTGTGTGTGTTGTTGTTGTGTTGTTTGTGTTGTTGTTTTTTTTTTTTTTTTCACATACATATATACATATACATATACATATACATATACATATACATATACATATACATATACATATACATATACATACTCCAAACAAAACTTCTGGAGAAAGTTCTGCCTGTAGCTTCAATTAAAAGGGTTTCCACCCCTGACCCACCACAGATGAGGGCAGAACAAACAAAATAATCACATGGTTGCAAAGCAAGGAAATTGATTTTGACGGCTCAGTCATGATTTGAAGTAGTTTTTTGTAGAGCTTGTAGTTTACAGTTTCAGTGTAAATAACATAAATGGTGGAAAGTCTAATTAGGGGCAAAACTGAAGGCCCTGTTTAACGTGATGTTCTCCTTAAATCCCCACTGTTTGGGAAACCATCTTCTCTTCCTGTCTATGCACACTGTCATATCCATGTCTCTATTTGTGTAACTTGGGAAATACAGGTGCTCAATGTTTTGATTTTCATTCTCCAGTCCATTTTGAGATTAGATACACACAGACAAATATATATGTGTGTGTGTGTGTGTGTGTGTGTGTGTAAATTAAATATGCTTCAAATGGCACACATAAATAAATAGCACTACTTCAGGCATGACATTGGATCTTATCTTTTAATTAATGCAGAAAAAAAAAGTCAGAGCCTATGCATATACACATAGAGTAAAATAAAGAAAACTGTACTACATGTCTCTGGTATAGTAAGCAAGAGATTAAACAGTATGTAATAAATTATAACTGTGTACAGTGTGTAGGTTCTGCAAAGATAAATGTATCATGCAAGGAAGTAGGAGTACAAAACTTCTATTTTAACTCAGTTAATTTGCATTTTTGTTATGAGACAGATCCATTGTGTTGATTGATAACATCAACATGTTCCCAAGTGTACAGGCAAGGGACTGTACAGTAGCTTAATCTGCACTCAGGGTGATGCTGTCTTGCTGGTTAGTAATTAAATCTAGATGCTCTAGAAACAAATCCTCGTGTGAAATACCAAATCTATTTAGGAAGTTTAGTATGCCAGTCACCTTAAAAGAAAACTGGCTTCTCAGAACATCAGTCTGTATTTAGAGAACTCACCAGAGCAGCAGATAGCTTTATTATTTTCCTGTATTTGGGTAATGAATAAAGTGCAGCACACATGAAAATCTTCCAGTCATAGAAAGCAGTAACTTGCTGTGGGGGACTGCAGCAAATTAGTCCCCAGTAGAGCTGTGAGGGAAACACACTCTCCATACCAAATGTTGACATTGATTATATGAAAAGAAAAACATATGTTTATAAATCCTAGCAATACAAGTATAACCACAGCTGACATTTATATATTAACCAAACATAAGACTCCAGGTTTATTTGTAGTAATTGGTCTCTGTGGATTAATGCATATATTGGAAAAGTGACAAAATTTTACAAAAAATTGAAATAAATACTTCAAAGACATAATGCTATGCCATCCACCAAGAATTTATCTATGTGTTTTATCAGACAAATTGTTTCCCTTGTGTTCATAAAGTGTAATCTTAGCTGTCAATGACGAAGTAATAGGCATTAATCTATCAACTTCCTATCACCTTGCCAAGAAACAATTGTACATAATCATTCCCTGACTATTCTTTGGTCTTCTTTTCAGAAAATAAATTTTTCCAGCTTCCAGTACCGTCAGAATTCTAAGGAACATCCTTCTTCCCAAAAACATGAAAGTTAATGACATTCCAGTATTCACTGTAATTCAACAAATACTTCCCATTTTTTAACATTTAGGAAAAATAATATTTCCTCTGTTTTAAAAATTCACAATAAATCATAGTTTCTAATGGAAGTAATGTGAAATTAATGCAAGTCTGATTTGACAAATTTTGACTTCAAATAGCTGGATACATCTGCTATTCAGAAAATAAGGTTAGTTTTTTCCTGTGCTTTCATAAGCCAGCTTCTATACATTTTTCAACATCTTTTAGCTTTTCATCCTTGCAGACAGCAACCACATCTTGCTTAAGCTCATTATCAAAACAGAAAAAAAAAGTACATCCAACTTTCCATTATTTTTCCTTTCATGGCTTTAATTCCTACATTTCATCATTCAACCCACTCTCATTATTTTATATTGTTCTACTCTGAACTGAATTACCTACTTTTTCCACACGTAGTCCACACCAATTATCCTAGATTTGGAAAGTCAATGCTTTTTCTCCACTTTTCCTATTCTAACTGAAAAGTCTTCAAACACATGGGCAAACATGAGTCTTTTAATGACCTTCATGTCACCTCATTTATTACCTGCACTAACCCTGCACTGTTACAATTTACCTAAACCATCTGCTTTCAATATGTAAGCCAGTTTTTCCTGCAGCAGTTTTCTTTCCAACAACTTTACACATCAATCTTTATGGTGGCATGTCAAGATAAGTTGTCCTTGAACTTTTGATAAATTGTATGAGTGCTGCATTTTCGCCTACTAGCTCACTCAGAAATTCAAGAATTCATGGAGATTCATTTGATGGTTCTTTTCTCACAGGTTCATGCTCCCAAGCCCTTCTAAATTATGCATTACAAACTGTGCCATAGTGATATTTTAATCCAGTATTTCCAAAATGAAAACACACAAAAAGCACTGTAAGACTGAGAGGGAAGGCTGTTGGTTTGAGTGCTTTGGGGCTTTTATTTAGCATTGGGGGACAGCTTTTATGAAAATAAATAATATCTTCAGTAATATGCTAAAATTACTTTTATTTTATTCATTATTGGTACAAAAACCATCTTACTATATTATTATTATGACTAGAATTTTTAATAAGAACATATGGGGTCAATACTTCATTTTTTGAAAAGATTTGGCTAAAATCTTAATGATATGGTGATTCAAGGTCTGGTTCTAAGTTTAGTTTACTTCAATACTTGATGTTAAAATCTGTCACAGCTGAAAAAGGTAGCTCACAAAGATATATATATCCAAATGAAGGAAGTGCATTGTTTGCCATGATTACTAAATTATGCTGACTTTTCAATTCCATATACCAATTAAACACGTTTTTATTGAAATTTGGCTAGGAAATTTCCATCTTCCCTGATGTCAGCTGCTTGGTCTGGCCAACTAATGAGAAGGTGATGCATTAGTATGTTTAACATAAAAGGGTTCAGAACCCACTGAAACTCCAGAAATCTTTTTTAAATGTTACAAAATTTTGGTTTTTATCTACAAATACAAGAGTTTTTGTAGGTGACATGCATAATTTTCAGCAACAAAGTCATAAAACAATGGAGAAGTTTCAAGATCTCTTTTCAAAATTCTCTCCCCATACCATATTTCTTTTGCTACACAGTTACTTTCCTATTCTTTGTTAAACCATCACCTTTGCTTTGAAAGGACTGATTAAGTATGCCTATTATTAAAACAAAAGATCTGCTAGATAGCCTACTACTGTCCACAACTTTCATCACAGAAAAGGTCACCAAATTAGGTACCTTTGGTTTTTTGTAAAAGAAAAATGTGGAGGGGATCTTTTAAGCCACTTGTCCATTTAGTGAGGGTTAGTTTAGCTGAAACTAAACAATAAAATGTATAAATCCATGCAACCAGGCATTCACAAACTGCAACTCATCATAATGCACTGCAAGAAGGTGAAGGATTGAGAGCATCACTGTCAATACCTCTGCAGTGCAGAGCTCCCCTTCCCTCTGGACACCTTCCCTTCTGTTCATGACACAGAGCCCTCTGACCTATGGGTGGAGTGAGGGTGCCAGCATCAATAAATACATTAAATGAAGTTTAGCTTCTTCCTTATATGTTTTAGAAGAACAGACATTCTAATAATCCAAATGAATCATCCTGCGGACCTCTTGGGGTATGTTTTCACCAGGAAGAGCATAGCACTAGACATCACAAATTCAAATTTTCTCATTTCCAAATATTTCTTAGATTTGTACAGCTCCTGGCAAAATGTGGAATCCAGTAAGAATGCAGAACTCAACAGGAACTATTAATTAATATCAAGAAAATGTCACCAAGAGATTGTCTTACAGCACTTCAGTTTTCATTCTATAATTATTTCCCAGATTAATCAAGCTCTTTCCCTAGCATATTTCTCATATGTTGGCCTTCTCATACCCCTTATTGAGTGAGGTAATATTCAGGTTTATAAACCAGTCGGCAGTTTCTCTTACAAATAATTCTGAGGCGCAGAATTAATTACAGATCTAAATGCCATTCTCAACTTACTTTCAGAGACTAAACATCAATCTTTTGTGGCATTGGGGCTCCATTTCTTGAGAAAGAGAAGCCCTTTTCTCTTCCTCCTTTTTGATTTCATACTACTTGGCCATTGTGAATTTAGCTTTCAAATATCTGGAAACAGCATTAAAAATGAGAAATACTTCAAATGCTTGGAAAACAGTGGGTTTGTCTAGTAGTTAACTTCTTTTCCTGGAACTGTCTTCTTCCATGAACTTTTCTCCGGAACTTTTCTCTGTTTTTGGGCTACAGAAATTTAGCATAATCTGACAGGCATCAAATATCTAACACATAACTTTACTTGCTATTGTTCGCAATATGATGTTTGTAATATCCTCCGTATATTACTTTATTGTCTTAAGAACATAATCAGAATAATTATATTCACAGAGCCCTCTGAACAGCTGTAATGCGGAAATATAATACTAGAATGGATTTCTGGAAGCATCACTTTGGCAATGCAGGTAACACATAAGACATAATCTCATTCACAACTTTAAGACCAATTTTAAAGCAAATTAGGGTTTGGGTTATTTTTTTTTTATTCCCTACTACTCCTGCATGGAATACTGTTTTCCAACATATGTCTCCTAACATTAAGAACGTTTACTTTAATTTCTGTCTTAAGTTTATTACTGGACATTTTTGCAATCACTTGCTTTCATTATAGCAGTAACTTCAGGCTTTAAAAGCTTTTTTTACCTCTTCTTCTATCCTGATATATTTACATAAATTTTTACAACCTCCCTGTTTTGATTTTTTAAGTTAAACATATTATCTTTACTCTCTTTTCTTCAGATAAGGTCTTTACTCCTGTGCCTATCCTTGCAGGTTTCCTTGGTATAATTTACCATTCTTGAACATGGCTGTATATAGCTAATTGCAGACTGTCATTCCTTGTACAGTGGCAACAACACTCTTCCCATTCTCTTGGAAATGTCGTTGTTCCAACAAATCCAATAATCTGTTTTTCCCCACCTGCAGTTACAAGTCTGCAGCATACAATTGTCTTAAAATTGGCTAATGGTCTGAGGTCTTTTTCCTTAATTCCAGTTGATGGTTCCTGAGTATATCACAGAAAGTCTGTTGCTCAGAGCATGACCTTGTACTTTGTACACCTAAATTTCAAGTCATTTTCATTACGTAAGTACTCAAAAGTACCCTATTATTTCTGCATGACATTACAATCCTCACCCCAATAAATAAGACATTGCAGCGTTGTCTTCAGCATATTTCATTACCATACCCTAGTTTTCCTCTCAAGGTTATCACTGAAAACTCAAAATTACATCATTGGACCAATTCTAATGAAACCTCAGCAAGTCTCTGGCCCATTTCTCTCCTAATAGCTAGGCTGTTGCCTTGCTATCAAGTTTCTCACTACTTGCTACTACAAGCAGCTTTTCACTTCTGCAATTTAACTAACAGTTTTCCTCATATTCCCCAGCTACTCCATGAGCAACTCACAGAATAATTATGTCAGTGATTCAAGCAGAGGCCACTTGGCATAAAGAATGAATTTCACCTTCTACAAATATCCCCCAGTGGTGGAACATCCCCAGACCACCTTCTTCATAGCACCAAACTATGTTTACCAAAGATCAA
Organism: Lichenostomus cassidix; assembly: GCF_008360975.1. Classification (NCBI taxonomy): domain Eukaryota; kingdom Metazoa; phylum Chordata; class Aves; order Passeriformes; family Meliphagidae; genus Lichenostomus; species Lichenostomus cassidix. The sequence continues at coordinate 23,020,717 of NC_139479.1, read as the reverse complement.
AGCCAGATGCTGATTTTCATTATCTTGTCATTCTGTGATCCTCTTTCTCTGGGGAACAAGAGAACTGGAGTGAAGCTTACCCAAAATTCCCCATTTTTGTGCATGTTGTCCATCTGTCAGCATACTTTTCTTGACCTGCTCCAGCCAAAATTGGAGATGATATTTTTTCCAACAGGTCTAACTCTTTTACCTCCAGGAGTTTTAATTTTCTGGAAATACTCTGATGCTAAGAACTCGTAAGTCCACAGATCTGCTGCTTAATGGTCTATGTCCTAAGTCTCATCCCCAACCCAGTGTGTGTGTGTGTGTGTGTGTGTGTGAATGTATGTGTGTGATTTCTAGACATCAAGTAAGTATTTACAGACTTTTCAGTCTCACTTTCTGTGGTTATTTCCCATGTCAAAAGGCTCTGGTTTATCCCCTGATTTAGCACTCTTTGTACTGTGAACTGTAGATTCTATTTCACTGGTTATTTCTCCTGCCAATTGAAGTTCCAATTATATTTCTTTTCTCTTTATATTATCCTCATTTTCTCTTCTAGGCTACCTCACTACTTTCATGACAGTGCTCAAAGTCAAATGCTTTGGCCATTTTGCTGTATCCAGTTAGGTTCCTGTTCTTATCTCTCCTTGGACCACCTTTAGTGCTGCATCACTAGCTAGCTTCATCCTTTTCCCCCAGCCTTTATGGAGAAAGACTAATATTTCTACAGTTCCCCTTGAGTGTTGCCATCTGGTGTTCAGAAACTCATTAAAAGGCATCACCTAGATTAGTTAATTAGTAGCCTTCATCTTGGTTAGTTCTGTGTTAGCTCAGCCAGCAATGATGAAAGGCTATAAGCCAGTAGTACACACTCTCTGGAAGTTCCCTCCTACACTTTTCACACATCCACCAGCTTCTGCAAACTGCAAGTGAATGCAAATATATACCCACAGATTTCACAGAAAGAAACTTCTATTTAAAGTTTCTTACTACAAATATTGATAACTGCCTCTAGAAAGAAGAAGAATAATGTTTCTTTCGGGCCACATGATCATTTATACTATAAACTGTTAGCCACTGTCTCCTCATGACCTCTAACTGCTCATCATTCTTTCCCCTTTCCTGCTTCCTCTCATATTGACTCAAAGGAGGAAGTCAAACTGAGCAAGATTGAGTGGGAGGGCAGAATTGCTTCCTCTGAGGAAGTAATTGTTTCTGAAACTATGAAATAGAAAGATCTTCCTTTAAGTTTTAAAGATAATAGCATTTTGATCGTTCATCTCTGCTTGCTAACACACTCTTGCTAACAGAGAACAAGGGCCAAATAACTATGTAACTGCTGTCTGATTACATGACTTTGGATATGTGCCGTATCAACTATATGGGGGAGCAGAAAAGAGAGTTACAGCCCCATAAAGACTTCCTTTCTACTCCCACCAGACAGTCTGTTCCTGTAATTTTTTCCAGTAAAAATATATCTGATTTTGGAAAAGGGATTTTACACCAAAATCAAAAGTGGATTATACACACAGTGAATAGCATTATGTACCTGACACTGTTCATCTATTGTTGCTGACTGTAGATCTAATGAATGATTCTATGGTAACTCTTTTGCACACTGCTAAGCACAGATATTCCTAAATTCTTAAATAAGGAAAGAAAAAATATTCAGCCTCAATTTTATTTTATTTTTTAAACTGTACATTTAGCCTTCTATGCCAGATTTGCATTTTGTGCTTCAGTTCTAGGTTCCAAAAAGTACATGATGAAACATATTTAATTAGTTGGCAGACAGAAGATACATTTACTTTTCCTAGCAAGGTCAATAAAAAGAATGTATTAAGAATGTTCTGAGGACGTAGTACTAATCTCTGCTTTTCTAGTTAATTAACTGCCATGTTTATTACAGTAATGCTTTCTTTCTATGAAAGAATAAATCTCTACTGTGCAACATGCTGTAGAAACACTAAAATACCATCTCCACTTTCCTCGTTTGATTTGATAAGATCTGCATTGAAGATTGTGAAAATGTAACATTCATGTTGCTCCCTAAAAGGTGCTTCCTTACCATAGTAAAATAAAGTGAAGTACACTATAAAAACATATTCTCATCAGCTTTCTTTTTCTCTGTTGCTCTCAACCTCAGGTCAGTCAACATCGAAAGATTTCATGATTCTTTGGGAGTTGGGAGGAGGGAAACCACACCCAAAAGCAAAATCAAAGATATATTAAAAGAGAAAAACCACAGTTATCAACTTGTAATGTGTGAGCCAAACTGTACAGCTCCATAATGATTACCTGTGTTATGCTCTGAAATTAAAGTATGATAAACAGCAAGTCATAAAGAAACCTGTACTTTGTAAGACAGTCATAGTTATCTTGAGAAAAACAACTAAACATGGCAGCTCAATATGACTGTGAAGCATTTGATAAACACCTAAACACCATGTTTCAAAAATCGAGAGAAAAGAGTGGGTCAGGATCCAGATAAATAAATCACTGAATTGCAGAGATTTGAATCAGAATTCAACCAGTCATATTTTTACTATTTAATTTTCCAGTGCTTTTGGAATGGAGGAACAGAGAGGACGAGGTGGAGTGGCTGAACTGCTTGACTTCCTTTGCCTTTTTAATGAACCAATGTTGATCCTCTAAAACACGGAATTCATGACAACATATAATGCAGTCAGAGTGAACAAAAATTAAAAGAAAAAGAAAATGCAAAGTTCTCTGAAGTGGCATTTTTATCTACCTACCCTACTGCCTGAGTAGCCAAGGTTAATGTACAAAACCACAACAGTATCAATGTTTATTCTGCCACATGTGTACAGGTTCTCAATGGGATTGAGCAATTTTCTTCACAGCAGCCAGGCTGTGTTTTGAATTTGTGTTGGAAAGGGTGTTGATACGACAGGGATGTTTTAGCTATTGCTGAGCAGCAATTACACAGAGCCAAGGCCATTTCTGTTCCTCACCCACCCCACCAATGCAGGCTGGAGGTGCAAAGGAGCTGGGAGGGGACAGAGCCAGGACAGCTGGTCCCAGCTGTTCAGAGGGACATCCCACACCATATGGCTTCATGCTCAGCACATAAAGCTGGGGGAAGAAGGAGGAAGGAGGAGGATGTTCGGAGTGATGGCATTTGTCTTCCCAGGACACTGTTACATGTGATGGAGCCCAGCTTCCCTGGAGATGACTGACCACCTGCCTGCTCATACGACGTGGAGAATTAATTTTTCTTTTACTTTGCTCATGTCTGCAGCTTTTGCTTTACCTATTAAACTGTCTTTCAGACCACAATTTTTCTCACTTTTACCCTCCTGATCCTCTGCCCCATCCTGACCTGGGCAGAGGGAATGAGAGACTGTGTGGGGCTGAGCTGTCATGACAAGAAGGTAGTTTGAACAGTGAACAAGTAAAGAGAAGATTACCAACTCTTATGTATCAATTAACAGTATTTGAAGCTAAAAATTGTGGAGGAAAAATTAGACTGCAAGTGATAGGTACAAGTTTAAAGGAGTAGCCATTTAAAGGGATGCTGAGAGGACTAAACACCTTCTACAGCTAACAAAGCAGGAGCAGCATCCAATTACTGGTGTTTGGACATTCTGTCACTCTGGTAGCATAGGATAAAGAACATTGGATACTTAGCTAAAAATCTTGGCTAGTGTTTCAATTCAATATAGAACATGGGCAGGAAATTAATACAAAATACAACATTGCAATGCACCCCAAATGATGCAAGATACCACATCCCAGCTGGACAGAACTGCAGACAGAGCATCCAGTCCTGAGCCCTCAAAAGGCAGTGAGGCAAGACAGAGCAGATACTTCCAACGAATCTGGTTGCTTTTTGTACTCTCTTAGGAGATTTCATGTGGACACAAATTTATCTAAGCCTACGCATCTTTGTGCTTAAATGAAAAGCACTCTAGCATTCTCTTCAACCTGCTACAGGAGCCTCCTTCACACAAAATCCATGAAAAGCAATTCCCTGTGGCACGGGGAGAACACGCAAGGCTGATGTGGTCAAGCGGTGACTGATGAATGTGACCTTTCCCACCCCATCAGCACGTAGGGCAGCCAGACCCCTGCGGAGCACTCCTGACCTCAGCATCTCCTCACGAGCCAGCGGCTGCCCTGGGCTCAGCTCCTCATTGACCCACCATTTAGCAGACACGGGATGTGTCCCCTGGCTGTTCTACCCCTCCCCTCGCTGACAGGTACAAAACTGAGAAGATGTAAATATGTCCCTGGAAAGCTGTACCACCAAGGGTAAAATGCTGGAAATTATGGAAAGAAATGGCTTCAAGCATTTCATTCTGTGTCCATTCCAAAAACAGCTCTTGGAATTCCAACAGCCTTCCAACAGGACAGGATAGCTGATTGCCACATTACAAACTGCTGCAGCCCCTCCTAGTTTGCAGTGAATGAGCTTTGATTGTGTCTTTGTTATCTACCAGAGCAAAGAAATTGTGAGTTACCACAGCCAAGATGATGTATGACAAGTCACAATCTTGTCTCAGACAGAGAAAAATGAAGACCACCAAAAGTGGGCTGAAGTCAGAAACTGGGCATGTTTAAGCAAGACTTCATTGATAGCCTTCTGGGATCCACATATACCATATATGCATTTTCTTTTTTTTTTTTTTCTTTTCTATTTCTCCTTCAGGAATTGTTTCTAAATCCTCACTGAGAAAATCACAACTGGCTTCTGTGACAGTTTTCCAGGAGTCAGAATTTGAACAATTAAAGGACTATGATGTTACCTTTTAGGTCACATCTTTAAAACAGAAAATATGGTATTGTCTGGGCTATAAAGTCAGTCCAGAAGAAATATTTACTTAAAAACAATTCCTGAGGGTACAAGAAGTGTTATTTTTCCTTCCAACAGAAAACTATGGCATAATAGAAGCTGACTGTAGCTTATATTGGCATTATCAAGGCTCATGCTACACATTAGACATGGTCCATGAAACCTTTAACCTCAAGGCAAAGTAATTTCTAATATGAATTGCTCACGCAAAGGCAATTCAGAATTGTGAAAAATAAGTCTCTCCACCTTCAATTTTCTTCTTCACTTTGTCAAATGTTATTAAAAATAGCATTAATGTCATGGTTCAAAAACTACTGCTTACCTAAGAATATTTCCCCTCATCTGCCATCTCTTAAAAAATCTTTAAATCCCAAAATTTAAAAATCTTTTTTTTGACTCTAGAAAGGAGAGTATAAATTTATTAATTATCCAGTCAAGGAAATTCTGCCTTTAAAAGTGCCCACCTGAATTGTGGGCAAATTTACCAGAAATTATTGCAAATAATGTGGACAATTCAAATTTATTCCGCAAAAATCCATATGTGGTATACCCCTGCTTATTGCAGTTTTAATGTATTAGATAACCTATTTATGCCAAGTTATCAGAAGATACTTAGAACCTTCAGATGAAGGCAGCTTGTAACAAACAGGGACCAAATCAAATAACATTCAAATGACGGGCACTGGAAAATTATTTTGGATATAACCCTCTACAGAAATACTTGAGGTTTAATTAGATTGAACTTCTTGTAGAAACAGGCACCAAAAATTTTACAAGTGCCCTCTATAACCTCAACTGTTCCTATTAATGCCAACAATAGCACTGCATTCAGAATTTCTGAAAATTCCCCCAATTACAAGGGTTTCCCATAGTACAAGAGGTTTTATAAATGAACTGCTTTAATTTGTTTATCAGTCTAGGAGTACACGCAGCATACAAAGAATACATAGGCATCAAAGTTACCTACATTGAACAGATCAAGGTTATACAAGAGATAAAACATCACCTAGAAATTTTATCCTTTATTTGCCAAGAATAATGAAAATGTTTAAAATCAGCTGGATCTGATGACTTTTTTTTACTGTATATGTTGCCCAGTGAGTTTGTGGACTTTCTATCCTTGAAGATTTGGTCCTGGGCAATCTGGTGTACCTAGCTCTTGTCTGAGCTGAGGGAATGGACTAAATAATCTCCCAAGGAGATTTCATGAAATGTATTATCAAGTACAGTCTAAAACTATTTCTCCCTTCCCTTTACTTGTAACATTGAAATACAATTGTAAGTATGTGTCCTAGGTTACAATATAGATGTATTTAGGATTCCATTACCACCAGCTGTGGGGCATTAGCTGCTATCACCTGCTAATGACTCACCCCTGATAACAGGCAATGGGCCATCAAGAATCAACTGCATGACTCATGGACTTATCTCATCCCATTGTGAGATGCTCCACCCAGGAGGGAGGAGCCAAGCATTCCCACCTGGATATAACCTGGCCTTGGAAGTGCCTGAGCTAGCCCTGTCTACTGGGTTCCCAGAGGGTAAGAGCTATCACTGGATCTTCAGCTGGAGACCAGACCTTCACAGGATCACCGCTTCAACTGAAATACTTCACTTGGACTGCTACCACCACCCTAACAGGGTGTCAGGTTGTATCTGACTTTGTCAGTGTTTTTCCTTGTATTATTGCACTTTTTTTTTTTTTATTTTCCTATTAATTTATAATCCTGACTTGCGACCTCCCACTGGTTTGTTTTCAAACTAATACAGTATGATAAGAAATTCTGACCTTGCAATGATCTATATAAAAGAGAAAAAATTTAAAATTATACAAAAAGTTTAAAAAGCTTAAAGTCAGACAGTCTTTCTACACTACTGTTACGTGAGCTGAGAGAAAGAGCTGCATTAATATCATTGCACAAAACTAGAGGTTTGTGGTCCTAGGAATGGAAGCACAAAACAGAGCCATAGACTCATTTAGGTTGGAAATGACATTTAAGATCACTGAGCCCAACCATTAACTCAGCACTGCCAGGTCCATCTTCAAACCATGTCCCTATCTGTCACACCTACACCTTTTAAATACTTCCAGGTATATTGACTCTGCCACTTCCTTGGGCAGCCTTTTCCAAAGTTTACTACCCTTTCAGTACAGTTTTTCCCAATATCCAATCTAAACCTCCCCTGGTGCAACTTGAGGCAATTTCTTCTTGTCCTGTTGCTTGCTAGGTCAACTCTCATTTTGCTTTCACCTCCTTTCAGGTCTTCTCTGAGCCTTTTCTTCTCTAGCCTAAACAACCCCAAATCCCTCAGGTGCTCCTTAAAGGACTTGTGCTCCAGACCCTTCCCCAGCTCTGTTGCCCTTCTCCGGACTCGCTCCAACCCCTCAATGTCTTTCTTGTTGTGAGTGGCCCAAAACTGAACACAGGATTTGAGGTGTGGCCTCACCAGTGCCAAGTACAGGGGATAATCACTGCCCTGGTCCTGCTGGCCACACTATTGCTGATACAGGCCAGGATGCCACTCACCTTCTTGGCCACCTGGGCACACTACTGTTCTCTACAAAGGCTGAATGCCATATCTATTACTATATTGGTCAGACTCAGCATTAAAAAGTCTAAGTTGTTTATGTAAACATTAAACTTGTCTTATTTTGACCATGTCCACAAACTTTTTTTATGAATACTGAGTATAAGTGAGCCAGTACTTGTTCTTCAGAGGGAGGTTTTTATAAGATTGTCTGAGAACTCAACCCGTAACAGAAAGTGACACGGAGAAAAGAAAATAAATTATCTGAATATCCCATTTGGGACTGAGTGCTTATCAGACATATAAGCTCCTGACCGCAGGGAAGAAATAGGAGATACTTGATATTGATGTTTGCAATTTATTCTCATTGAAGTCCCAAAAATGCCTTCTAAAAATGCTGAGCACCAAAGCAGTGTTAAGAAAAAAGCCAACACAGTATATGCTTTCACTGATATGATTAGGAGCTGTTTGTTGCATTCATACAGCAATTTCAAACCTTAGGGTGCTACACTCTCTCTCCTTTTCAAGCACACAATGCATCGGATTGCTTTACTTACTAGTAGCAGTAGCAGGACAATATCAGGGTTATCACAGGCACAGGCTATATGCATTGATGTCCAAAAATCCTCATCTTGATGATTTACATTTACTCCTCTGTCAATTAGAATTTCGGCAGCAAATGCATTATCGTAGCGAGCACACTAGAATAAAAAAAAGCAATTAGGAATGGTGTTCTCCTCAGTGTACAACTAAACTTATTACAGACAATTTAAATTGGGCAGATGACACACTATAGTTAAGCTGCTGTGTTTGTAGGGAACAACAGCTGAGGAATCTACAGAAATAATTGTGTGGAGATCACGAGTTCCATGTGCATGATTCACAGAATCCCCTATTTCCTGTATGAAATCTGCTGAATCTGCAGTAAAGATGAGGCTTTTTTTCTGTTCAGTATTGTCATTCCAAATCAGTGCACAGGCATCAGTGCATGATCACATCATGAGCAGTGGCATCTAAGTACATGTACAGCCACATATGTCCACACATAGATGAATTCCTGCCTTTTATGCAGTTCATAGCAATAACACACCCTCTTCACACCCACTTCTATTTCCAATCCACCATCTATACTGATTCCTGTTCAAGTCTCTCTGCCAGATAAATACTCTGCACATTTAAGGGTGTTTTGATGGGGTGGGGAGGGATGCACGTGTGTGTGTCTATACCTCAGTCGCAGTCACTAATTTTGATAGAGAAGAAGAAAATGGCCTAAACATTGTTTTGACCTTACTCCTCTGTCTTTATGACTTTTTATGCATTAGGTTATGGATAACACCTTAAAAGACAGTAATGGCACCTCAGTTAAGATCTTAACTTGTGCCTTACACACTATTTCAGTAACAGTTTGGAGAAGAATCCTCTCTTTCCCCACTGGGGAGAGGTTATGGGGAGACTTATTTTAATCTGGCATGGAAGCCAGGATACTAAAAGAAGTGAGAAAGGAAAAGTGTGTAACTGGATTTGACTGTCAAGTCAAAATGTACCTGAGATCTTCAGCTGAGTGCAGCAGCTGCAGGTACCCCTGTGATCATAAATATGGATAACCCAGAAGATTAAAATTAAATTCTATCAGGATAAAAAGCAGTCCTGCTTTAAATGATTTCCAAATATACTGACCATTAAATTATAGAACAGAAGTTAAGTTCTGATGTATTTCCTTTAGCTTGCAATTTATCTGGCAGTTCTAGAAACAGTTTTGTTGCATCAGTATCATTCATTGTATCAGTACAACTTAAATTGAGCTGTTCTATGTTGAAATTTTAACAAATCAGAGGTAAGATGCTTTATTTTACAGATCAGCATATTCTAACATCAACCACATTTTCAAGGCATTGTTAAGCAAAAAAAAAAAATCTAGAGATGACAAGTTATCTCTGAGCAATCTTGTGTATTAATAAGACATAGAACATTTTGTGATTAGTTACAGCTTAGATTTGTTGCTTCTCCTTAATTTTTGTTCAATGGATTTTGTGAAACAATTGGAAAAACTCAGTTAAAGGTCCAGAGTAAAACTGTTACACATATACTTTATTATAAGGGCAGGGATGAACTATTGCCTGTGTGAGTTGATATGACACTGTGTGCTTCCCACTGAATGGGCAGCTCAGGCAAGCACTCACTTTTATTGTACTTCCCTCATGAAACCTAAAGAGAGTTCAGTGAATACCTTTGAGCTTCCCATAGCTTACCAAGATTCAACCACATTGGGATACTGTCTACAGAGATAAAACCAGAATTTTTATCAAGTGTCATATTTGGGTTTTTTTTTTTTCGAGTTATATCCCACTTTGGAAGTTAACAGATATGGAAAAAGAAAAAGTAATTATCTAATGAATCAGGTTTTAAGGAAAATATCAAGATAAATATATTTTTCACTCATTCTGGCATAAAATCATTTAGCCTACAACTGGAAAGAATAAACACTAAGCTCCCTTTTGGACAAAGCAGCTTATATAGAACCATAGTGGTAAAACTAGTGCTTAGAATGGATCTGAGTGGGCTTTAAGAATACAACACAGAAGCATGCTAAATTATTTTCCAGCAAGAATTTAAGCTAGTAAACTTAGCTTATCTGTTTCCCTGTATCATGCTTCTCTTCTCCTGTCTGCACTGCTTCCAAAATGTATTATGAGTACTTACAAGTAACTCTGACTGAACTGAGGCAGTAGGTTACAAACAGCTCTCTATTGCAAATTTCTTACTGCAGAAAGCTTCCCTTCCTTTGGGAGCATGTGTGTGCCTGTGAAGCAGCAGCACCAGCTGAGAGATACTGGCAGAGAATTGGGGTGTGATGCAGATCACGAAACCTAAAATGGCACAATTCAACTGCAGATTTTATCTGCAATTAAAAAATGTGCATCAGCTAAACTAGACAAAGGAATCTAAAGCCCCTGAAGATGGATTTTTCTTACTTTTATTTAAAAATATCTAACACTTATGTCAAATCATTCCCACTGAAAACAATGATTGTCTCCTTGGGCTTTTGGCACAGGGTAAGATTTGGGATGCCTCTGCTTAGGGAAAAATCCTGAAGACAATATCTCATTTGGACTGCATTTTTAAAGAGTGATTGAGCACCTTTCCAGCAGACAAATTGCTGAAGGAAAGAAAAGATAATTAAAGTTTTCTCTCTTCAAAATCAGTACTGCACTCTCCTCTTATCTTGGCCTCTATTTCCTAAAGTCCTTGGTAAATAGCATGGTCACGGGAGATGGAAAACACAGACTAATTACATAAAGGAAATGCTGTATCTTGCAAGAGCATGGTCACAGGTGTGCTGGAGTCCAGTAATATTACAGGAGCTCTTTTTCATCAATAAATTACTCTATTTTGTATACATACTATGAGAAACTTAACCCAACTGCTCTAAAATGAAACTCTCTGCCAGCAGACTTTTCATTACGTTACTCAGTCACATTTCTTTTAGCCACAGTGTGCAACAAAATTGGATCCAAATGTCTTAAAATGGTTTCACATTGAATAGACAGCATGTCTGAAACTGAAGCATCACAGACCAAAGAAAAGGATCATAAGATATAGGAATTAATTGTGAGTTTTGCAACTGGCTTCAGCAATCCCAAAGTTCTACTCCTATACTATTTTCTTTCTGTCTGCCTGTCAGTCTTTTCTCCACATGCCCTTATCTCTTGTTTTTCTTTTCTCTTCCCATTACTTAATCTGAATTGCTGTGCAAATAATGATAAACTAAATGCAGATAATGTTAAATAACCACATGTAGGAAAATGGTGCATGAAAACATTCATAAAAACAAAAGGAAAAATGCTAAATAATGGGTGTTTTTTCACACAGGACCTGTGAATCTCTGAACCATATAATTTTGCATTTGGAATCAAGCAATATTTCTTTTGCTCTTTCTTACTGCACAGATAATTAAAAAAAATTTCATTCTCCTTTGTTAGCTACCACTGCTATGGCATGATCCATTCTTTTGTAAGCAATTTAAAAATGACCATTTATTTAAAAAGCATAGCTGGACGCAATCACAACCATAGCAAAGCTCAGTGTAGATTAAAAAAATATTGCTAAGCCTTTCTTTCTTGTTACTATGCCAAATCTGCTACTGACTATCCCACCATATTTATCCACAGCCACTAACACTAATCTTCACTCACTCTTACCAGATGGAGCAAGGAGCCTCCTGAGGAAAGAAGCATATGAGGGTCAGCACCATCCTTCAACAGCCGTAGCACTGAAATGTCAAAGAAAAGAGGAACAAGAGTTAATATAGCTAATATACCAGCAGTATACCTAATTCTGAACTGTTAATAGGCTGATTTTTTCATCATCTTCATTAGGGGATTTAATAATATATGCAAACCCCTTATATAAGAGTGCAAAACTATCATGTCAGCATTTGCCACCTCACCTGTTTTAATAACTAAGCCTGTAAAGCAAAAGACCTTTGATAATGAACAGTATCAAGGACTTTCCAAGTGTATAGATGAGCATGTCAGTTTTGTACATCAGAGAGGGGAGGGGAGAGCTGGAGGAAAAGCCTGTGTCAAGGTCACAATCACCTGATTAGTTCATTTGTGAGCAAAATCTCGGTTAACTGCTGTTATTTTACTTTGCAAAGTTCCTATGTGATATATTGGCTTTTTCAGTAAATACTTGGAACTAGTATTCATAACTGATATCACTTGAAATTAATGATCATACCAAAGCTAAATGATCTGCGCTCAATTTAACCTTTCCAGTACATTGTCAGATCATTGATGCAGCATAGTCTTTAAAATGATATTTGGAGCCAAACTCCACTCCCAGTTACATGTATCAAACCCCTTTGAAATGAAAACAGGCTTCTAAGTGCAAGCAAAACCACAACCCTTCATATTGGTGCTCACTCAGGTGTGAAAATTCAGCACTTTTCCCCCATGGTCTTTTATTGCCTTTCTAACCTTTTCACTCTGAATCAAAGCACTGACTAACTCACAGAAACAGTGCTCATTCCTTGAACAGAACTGCACAGTAGCAATGCCTGGCAGTACCAGGGGACTCCACGTCAGCATTGCAACCCTGTCTTCATTAAACTGGCATGAAGAACCCTTTTAAAAGGCTCCATGAGAATAACTTCCAATGATGTTTCCTGAGTAGAAGCACAGGTGGTTCTGTCTCCATCATCTGGAAATCTTGAGCTTAATTCCTGGATTAATACACCAGAAATGGGTTCCACTGAGGTCTCTGGCCCTCCCATGGGACAGACATTTGTCTCAAGGCTCTTCTGTGAATCTGCCAAGAGATTTACAGACACCACCTCCTTCCTATATATTAATTTCCTGTATGTGTTTTCTTTCTCTCAAGAATATATTGCAACTTCATTTTCACTGTACATTTAAATTTCTTACAGCATTCAGACACTCAATCTATTTAAAAGGGGTCAGTTTTCAAATATTGTCAATTTATAGAAGTAATGTTTTCTGAATATGCTGAATTATTTCTAACCAGGTATCTTAGAAAAATGTCACCTAAGAAAGAATACTTGGTTAAATAGTTGCAAGCCTGTAAAATTAGAGTGAAACACTTGGTATCATTATTACTAAACATATCATATGAAAACCACACTGGTATAATTGACAAATATTTACAATGGTTAGACAAATCCATTTAATCTTTTGTGCTTTTTTAAACTTTGAAAATGAAAGCTCAATCCAAAGTACTGTATAAATTCTTACTTTATTAATAGCTCCATGGTACCTATTTCTCCTCAGCAAAGGCTTTGCCTCATTTAATTTACATAACTGTAGAAGATTTCCATGTTCTGGCAAATGCCACTTTGAAAGTCAGTCATTATTAGAAGTTCCTGTTGTCCTCAGCACATCCACCAAAAGTAGAATTGGAACATTAGGAAACATAGAATAGAAGAAACTGTACAACACCTGCTAAGCAAGATTAAAAGCACAGAGTGGGAGGGTAGAGAGGTATTTACAAAACTTCATAAGTTTAGGAGAAATGGATGAATACAAAAAACCAAACCATTCCTTTCTGGTCTCCCAGACCCACAAATCTCATACTAAAGCACACACTTGTCCTCATCCAGAGAGAGACTATTAAAAATAAAGGTTCAGAACTAAGTTTCTTCCCTTTTTTGATACCAAAATTTCTGACCGCATATAGAGAATCTCTCTGTACCTCAGGTTTAAAGTGAGTAAAGACATTATAAATTCTCCCTCCTTAAACAGGTGTGCAACTACATATTCCTCAAGAGTTAATATTTCCAATGTTCCTATATTATGCAATTTCTTTAGTAGGGCAAAAAATATTATTTCCATATCACAGAAGATTTCTTAAGGCTCCGAAAATAATTTCATTCTCCCAATCCAACCAGGATTTCACCTGAAGGAATTAACACTCCAAAGTGTTCTCTTCCTCCATCCCCTATTTTCCGGGGGAAAAAAATGCAAATTTCATGTGGTGGCAGAGCAAGCACACTGTGGGTTGGTGGAAGAAGTCTTATATTGAGCAGGATTGATAATGAAATTGCATCCTCAGTCTGTGTTTCTACAAGATGGGATAAGACAGGTAAGGAATTAACCAAAGGAGTCTGTTCCCTTCCCCCATTCACAAAGGGACTTATACACCCTTTACCTCTGGCTACCTCTGCATGTGGAAACTGACTCTGATGGCACAAAAACAACACCAGCAAAAATAAAATGTGAGTTTCTTGCTGTGTCATTGAGATGAACTCGATCATTAAAAGCCTTGGAATCACCAAAAGTGGCTTCTAAATAAAGACAGAGGATAAAGACCTCCCTCTTTTGGCAGAAGCAGGACACATGGGAAGGTCAGTGGGTTGCAAAATTGCATTTCTACCAGTATTCCACAAGAATTTCAACTGGAGCCTAAAATAGTAATCAAGAAACAAAAAGAAACTCTGCCTACTCAGGTATGAAAAATATGGGAAATTTATTGGATCTCTTCCTCCCATCAACCCCCCAAAGACTTGATTCTCATAGAGAAGCTATGCAAAATAAAGTAATGCCTTTCCAGATCAATTTTGCAATTCCTTGCAGTTGAAACCAAAAAATGACAGACCATTTCTAGATCTGAGTTTGAAATCCATAAGAATTAATGGGTTTGCCTTGATTTTTTTTTTCTCCCAGCAAAAACGCAGACCAAGATTACAGCATAAAGAATTAATATGTTAACTCTGATCTTCAAGTAGAATATTAAATAATTGTGACCATAAACAAATTATTGAGTCACATACAAAAACATTAGGGAATGTGGGAATGTGGATGCTTTTTTTTTGGTCTGGTGTATTTTTCCTCATTGTTGCACCTAACTTGATCAGTGCTTCAGGAAATGCACATCACACAGACGACCAGGGCAAGATATGCAAATTCTTCTTTCAACTGGGCAAAAGTCTGTGTCCTCAGTCAGGATTATGTGCTACACTCCCCTGCATATAAAAAGTAAAAAATTATATTCTCTCATTGAATTTATCCCCTCTTCAAAACACAGTAGAAAGAAGAAAATCAAGAAAAGAAGATCACAGAAAGAAAATCCCCTGTCCTACTATGCAACTCAATTAGGTCATTTACTTAAGACTTCACTAGTCAGTAGGAAAATCTTCACCTTATGTTCATATTTTCCTCTTGACAGAACTCTTACCTAGAAGTAGTTAGATAGTAACTGCTAGCTACTAGTGGTAGTGATTTGGGGTTAATTGTCCTAATGAGGACAGATAATAATACAAAGCTCTATTCAATAAATGCTATATATCTCTTAATTATTGAAATTTAAAGGAAGCTTTCACAAGACTTTCTTTCAAAACTTGTTTTACTTGCAATCTTTCATATAAGAAAATTTTACAGAAAATATGACAATGAAAACTGATTTAAAGTCAGGAAGCTGACATTTACCTGAAAAAAAAGAAAAACAGGGTAAAAAGCTGTCAGCAAACTCTGAAGCCCTCTCTGTGCATATATGAACAGGTCCATCTGTTCTCTGATATCTTTTAGATATGACACACAAAATTATTGACTACTTAGAATAGAATTTCATACCTAATTTCATATCTAATAAAGGTGTTCTAGAAAGCATTGGATACATTGAAGTCTCACCAGAAAAGAAAGATAATAATCAACAGAGCATTTTATGTATGTTTGATGTTATAATTTGAACCAAATTATTCCAGAGAGCTGAATACCTTTTCCCTCTCCATATATTGTATTGACTAGATTATGACTTATTATACAGCATTATAATGCAGTACAGTTGTTATTGATGTGCCTGTTACCAGGCACAGGTCTTGTACTAACTCTGCCTGTGGAACTAGGGCTACAGGGCTTACTTTTTCTGGGCTTGTCTTGGCTTGCTTTGAGCTTTGTTGTAGTTGTTATAGCAACTGGCTGATGACAAAGTGACAATCACCTAACACATTTTAGTTTTGTTTAGTTTTGTATAATTGTGCTGTGTAATGCATTCAGAATTTTGATATACATGGCAGACACTGGCATTTACACTGTGCTGTGCTGAATATAATCTAGCTACACTGGCATGTAGAGCTATCTATGACCTTATGTATGCTGCAGACAAAAGGAGTACTGATCTGAAGCCACAGCAGAGCCTGAAAGGTGAATTCAGAGGGCCCAAGGCTATCAGTAACTCACCAGGGACCTGCTACTGATGCTAAGACAAACAGGAGCCAGGCAATGTTGCGTTCACAGCAAACTCAGTTTTAGTAGTAACAGAACAGACAAAAATAAAGGTGCCTAAAATATGTAAAACCTAACAGTTGGCCATCTACAGTGCTGTATATAGAGTACCAGTGTATGCTCCTATTAACTGTTCCTCAGGGGAACAGCAGCCAGCAAGTGTAAACTTTGTTCCTGTTAACATCTATTTTTGTTCTCTTTAGTTTAGCAGGAATAACTCCAGCTGGAAGGCTTTACTTGTTCATTATGTGCATAAACACAACTTACTGCTGCAGAAGCCCAGCTAAACTATGCTGATTCTGGAATGGATTATCACATTCTCCTCCTATCCCAGGTTGCACGTTTTTGTCATTTGGCACACAGCAAAGACTAGTTTTCCAACTAGATCAAGAACCTGGGAATGTGGCACTGGGTAACAGGTATGAATAGGGAGAATGGTGCAGCCACCACTTTCCACCAATGGATGAAAATTGCTTGGGCATAAACTGATCATGAAATTGAATCACAACAGAAGTGATACTGGAAGATGTGTAACAGCATCCCTCCATGCCTTCAACTTCCACTATTTAGGTGTCATATCTTGCCCATTAATTCCTCCACAGTCAGATATTTGGTCCACCACTGGAATCTTAAACTCTGTATAGATTAATCATTTAGATTTCTCTCCACCTTCATACTTCCTTAATTCTCTTTTCTCATTCCTCAACAGTCACTCCATGCTTTTCAGCTTGTACCAATGGTGTTTATGAGGAACCTGCCACACAACTCAGCTACATGTGAGAACCGACAAATGCTAGTCTCTGGTAAGTTCTTAACCAGAAAACCAAATGAAACAACACAAGATGTCATATAAATGTTTTGTTAATGTAGTCTTAGAAAAAATATTTACCTCATGCCTTTGCTATGACTAGTTTAAAATTAAATTTTAAATCCAAGTACCACTGTTGGTAATTTAATAATTCCATTACGGTGTGTTGTTTACCTAACAAAGACATTTACTGTAGCTGTTACCACACTATCACTAGTGCAATAGCCCATCCTCTCCTTCAGAGCAAGCTCATCAGTTGACAGTGGTTATTCAGAGCAGTCATGCCCTTAATGGGCTTTGCAAACAACTGATTTGTAATCCTACTGCTTTTTACATGAAGTATTTCCGGAGTTCATTGGCATAATCTGTCAGACTTGTTCAGATTTCCTCATTTTCAGGAGAACTCTTGGAAATAAACTCCCACCTTTGCTGTACAAAGATTAAAGTCAGCAAACCATAAACAAAATATGCACATTTGGATGGCTAAGTGTTTCGTTCACAGACTTCAGAAATGAAGAGGGGAAAATTACTCTTCCCATACTGGTTGAATTTGAGAGTGTTATAGCTTGCATACCCAAGCTGTACTACCCACTGTTTGAACATAGCACTGATAAGGACAGGTGTGATGTTTTCATCCTCTCTGTCAGAGTTCCCTTAGCTTATAATTTTTTTCAGGTAGTCAGGAATCATATTACCATGACCCCAAAACTACTGGGTCATTATTCTCTTCTGAAATTAGAAGCATGATGTGAAATACCCTCCGTTAAACCCATTACCTTTAAAAGAAAACCAAGCCACCAATGAAACAGACTGACAGAGGTAGTCCCACAGCCCCACCCAACATCTCTCCCAGCTTTAATATTGGAAGATCAAAATACATGGTAGTTCTTTTCCATACTCTTTTTGAGGAGAAATCAGTCAGACCCCGGCCTTGCAAGCAGCTGAGGGGCTTGATCACTCGAGTGTGGGAGTGAACTTCAAGCAGCTCAAGTAAACATGTGACAAGATAAGTTCCTTTCTTTCTGCCAAGTCCTCTGCAGCTTTCCTACCAGGCCTGGCACCATCAACTGTTGTGTGTCCATGCCCAGGCATTCACCAGCCCTGACAGCTTCCTGCCATGCCCTATAACTCTGGAGCTTGAGGGCACAGCCTGAGGTTATCTGAGGAATCTTGAACTGGAAAACCATATGGAAAATAATGGTTATGTCTCTGGACCACACAGACGCTAAGTCAAACTCCAGTGAGATCCAGGAGGAGAGTCACAGTTCTCTCATGGGACAGACATTTCTATCATTGTAGACATAGCCAGAATAATTTATGAGTTAGGGACTACAGTTATTCAAGAACTGCTAATTTAAAAACCTTTTCTTCAGGCAAATCCCCCCTCTTTAATTTCTATATACATTAAATATAATGGACGCTGTGTCTCCATTGGAAAATATTAAGTCCACAAACCCAATGGCCTAAAAAATTCTAGTCTTTGCCTCTTACAGTGCCCAAGCAGTGATAAATTAAACTATCTCCTTACACAAAGTGGCAATGGGCAGCAGTCAAATGTGACACGCCTGAGTTAAGTTGTGACATGAAGGCAAAGCATCTGCTTTCAACTCTGACATGACAGATATTCACATGGAAAAGCAGTGTAGACCCGGAAATCACTTCAAAGTAACACGACTTAGTATTTCTTGGGTCGCTTTGGCTATTAGCTACATCTGATTATCTGAATTATCTGATTTCTCTTTTTTTTTTTTTTCAGAACCTTCATTCCTAAAGTCATTTTTTTTTTCTTTTTCAGTTCATGGTGTCCAACTCCCTTCTGCTTTACAGTTACTCTTTCAAATAAAAAGAACTTAATTTACATCATTTACTTGCAAGTGCAAACATTGACAATATCTAGAGTGATGTGGAAAAACAGTGGTGTAAATCATAATAATTTTGAGAAGACTGGAGGTAGTAATTCAGTTCTATGGCTCAAAGACATTGCTGCAAGGGGCATACCCAGGATCAAAAAGCAACAGTGGTGACCCCTGGTTTTGCCTCCATTCAGAGCTTTGGCCAGGCCAGAAGGAGAGAACTGTTGTGGTAATATCTGTCTTAGTCATTAACAAAGCTGTGACTTTATCTCACTGCACCTACGACCTGTGTATATAACAGAGCTGTTGCTGAAATCATTCAACACTGCCTTACAAAAGAACACAAGCTTAGCTAAAAATACTGGGTCTATCAGCACACCTAATAACACAGACTGGGTTTTGCCAGCATAGCTACTTCCGAGGACAAAATAGCTGTGTCAACAAACACTGGTAGCACAGACCTGACTGAATCCAGACTGTCTGTTAGTGAGATAAAATTACAATAAAAACAAAGCTTTGTAATGTTTACTTGAAGTTGGACATCCTAAAATTAACCTTAGGGGGAAATAGCTGATCATACAGTAAACTTAAACATAGCTTTTCTTAAAACTTTCACTTCCAGCTAGTGAATGAGATTTATTTATATCGAGGTTATTAAAAAAAAAAAAAAAAAGAATGAACTATTTTAGCATTTAGGTAATCTATTTAATTTTTTACACATATTTTATCTGTCTCCCATGTATGGATTCTCTTGGAGTTCCTGACAAAAGTGACTAAAACAAGCAAGAACTTTATCATAAGGCCACAGACAAGTATTACAAAAGCTCACAACCCAATAGGTTCACCTTAGAGACATGCCTGAGAGCTCTGTCAATTACCAGTATAATTTTTAGGCCAACTTTTCAGCTACAGAAATAGCTACCAGATTGTACATTCAAATGTTTGCAGAATTGAATAAAAGCTTCAGATCTTACAGCATTTTACTGTATGAGGTGTATTTATTTCAGAATATGCAGATTTCCAGTCCTACAGTCATTAAATGATAAGCACTAAAACACATGTCAGCAAAATAGGTCATTCTCTGGCCAGTACCTTAATTTGAAAACCATTGTCATACCCATGTTTTTCCCTAATTGTAGCAGTTACAGAATTTGCATACAACACAAATTTTCATCTGAACAGACTGTACACCCCTCTGTTTCACCCAACATTTATGTTGATCCTATGCCAACGCTACTTAATTGGCATAAATCAAATTACTGCTGACTTATACTCCTTATGAAGCAAGACTCAGTCCCTCTTTAACTCCCACAACATGCAGAGCAAGTTTATGCCAGCTGGTCTAAAAGCCTTGTAAGCAACTCATTACGATTTGTATTAGAGATCTTCAAGGATAACAGGCTACTATCCTTCTCAGCAGCTGCTAAATGGTACTAATTACCAGCTGTAGACCACTGGCTGTTAGATCCTGTGTGTGTCTCCTGGAATTCCCAGGGCGTGCAGTGCACAAGGAAGCAAACTTAAACCAGGCAGTATAGAACAAATTAGGGGCATTACCAATCCATGCATTTCTCCAAAATAATCATATGTGTGGCAGATGAGTGGCCAAAATTGTGAGGGAAATGTGTGGTTCCAGAAATATCTCACCACTTGACAAATGTGGCTCAGGCACCACCTTTCAGAATGTTGTGATCTGTGACACTGATCAAGTTTACATCGTCAAAACCAGAGCTGCTTCCCTCTTGTTCATGCATTCATTCACAAACTCCTGCTCTCATCCTTGCATAGCAGTGCCACATGTCACACTGCCATGAGCTAGGATGGAGTTAATCCAGCAGAAGACACACCTTACGAAAGGCAGTTTCCAGATGGTTCATCTCCCCGTCTCACTCCAAGATGAGCATAAAGATGGGAGGACAAAAGGATAGGACAGAAGCAGAGCCAGACAGAAAGGCAAGCAACCAATGGCAAGCTCAATTTTAGCTTAGTTTTAAACTGTGTTAGAAACACACTTTTAAAGTGTCATTTGGTATTAGAAGTATCCTTAGGGAACTGTTAAAATCAAGTCAGTGTTTCCAAGACACCTGAATGTTTCCTTTCTTTCTCTTCATGAGCCCCATCAGCTGTGCAACAGGAAGGTGAATTGGTTCTGACAGATGACACAGAATTCAGGGGTTGATTTTAGGGGGTGGTGCACTTCCTTTTGGATCAGTTTGCTGAACTGACTTACTTTGCAGCCACACAATTGCTAAATCTGATACAAAGTGCCTGAAATAAGAATGGTTGTAGCAACAGCCTCATAAAATCATGAATGAAATTTTTTGAATTAGAAAATATAGCACTGACATAACATCCAGGTGGGGAGTGGGACAGGCCCTGGCTGGCAAGCCCTGGCCCCAGGCCCTGGCCAGCTGCCCTGGGGTGGCCCCCAGCCTCTCAGTGGCCCACAGAGCAGCTGGGAGCAGCCGGCCCTCATAGTGCCATTACAGCATTTACCTGTATTTAATAAAATTTGAACAAACTATCACCTCCAGACGGATTTCCAGTCCCTTGCACACTTCCATAGGTTTCATGGGAGCAAAGTCTATGCTGTTCTACCTTGGCACACTGAGTCTCCCCATAATTAAGGTTTTCTGACTTAAATCCTATTTATCTTCACATGCCATTTCACAGCACATTAAAACTGGTGAGCTGTGAAACACTTTCTGGTTGAGACAGATCCTGCTGTATGATTAACCCCAAACTATCAACACACTTCAGAATACTGATACCAACAACCTCTGTCAGACATCTCAGAGATGGTCAAGAGATGTGAAGGGCCATGGAGAAACCGTGTGCACAAATTAAATCATTCCCCTCTTCACTTTTACAGTTTTAAAATAGACAGAGATAAGCTGGATTTTGGTGTATTCATGTCACACATTTCTCAAATATATCAGCATTCAGTCACAGTCTTTTGCAGTTTGCCAAAACCAATTGAGGGTAACATATTAAACTTCTTTCTTAAAGGTTCTTTTCTACTTCAAAATGCACGCCCTCACCTCTCAATTCCTTTTTGTTTCCTGGCACAATTCATGAGGTTTGCAAAGACTTATGACTCCTTGCACATACGGACAGAATGACACCTCCTATTGGAGCTGATAGAATAGGGCTTGCCTTCCTTGTCAAGTCAGGGATGGAATCACCACAGGGAGGCACATCCAGAAAATTGAGCTTCTGGAGAGGCAGTGTGAAGCCCCTCCTACTCTCCTAAGAATTAGTGACTGAGAAAATTATTTGAGAGGTCTGGAGAGATTATTTGTACTGTTCAAACAGTCATGATCACTGTGGGAAAGCAGCATATGGGGTCCTGTCACACGAGTCTCCCATATAAACATGAATATAAAAAGCATGCATGCTGCCTGAATGCTTCAGTTTGGGTAAACTCTTCAAGTATTATCTTACACTTCTATTCAGCACTTACTGCATTGGTGGCAACATGCTGTTTACCAAGTCCTTCTGTTAACCTGTGCACTACAAAACACAAATATGAACATTCTCACATGTTGACTAGTTGCCACAAGTGTTCAAAGATAATAACTATGCCTGTGCCTGTGCCTGTGTTTTCATTTCTCATTATTTGTTTTCTAAAATTTGATTTGGCTGAACTGCTGCATTCTTTAAATGAATTCTATTTCTCCTAATGGTATTCCAAGCAGTTTGTCCACTGGTGCCCAAGTCTTCTTCATTCTTTTCTAATTTTTCACCTCTTTCCATGATATGAAGGGTCTGACAGCTATAGCTAGAACTTCTCTCACATGTTGGCTCCCAAACTCCCAGTCTGCAAGGAATTCTTTCACACTTGGCAAAGGGCAAACTTGTCACATTTCATAATACAGCACAACTTTTTTAATCTCTGTTCATTTCTGACAAGGGGGCCCAAATACTAACTTTCACACTTGCCTGCTGTGTATTCTTTGTGTAGACTAGAAATCTTCCGTCAGTAGTGACTACAACAAAGGTGCAACCAAAGGACAACTATTAAGTGTCCTAATGACACAGGTAAATGCCTTGTTTCAACCAAATTTGTTTTAATACATTCTGGAATCTTTATTAGTCTCCCTGATAACTGATGGGTGGCCTGAAGGTCTAGCAAGGAGAGCAAATTGCCCACAGACAGATCCACACAGGAGATGTAATCTCTTCCAGTCAGCACTGCTCTGACTGCATACACACAGCCTGCTGGAAATCATCTTGCTTCCACTCTTACCCTACAGCTGTTTCTGGAGGCTTGCAACTTCAGTGCATTCTGGCTAACACCTTTATTTTCCTACATCAGTTTCAGTGACAACCACCACCACCAATATGCCAACAACAAAAAACAATTGAAGAATAAGCAATGAACACATCATCTCCCCAAGAATAACAAATCATGTGTATAAAGCCAGCATGGAAGGAAAGAGGTATCAAACTTGAAAACTATGATTCCCACTTTCTTAAACCACCTCAGAATGAGAAGGAAAACACCTCCATGTATTTGCTTTGAGATAGGGCTGTCAGACTTGGGCAGCTGAGGATTGCAGCAATGTAGACTTCACTTGATTTCAAAGTTTAGTATTTGAAATGCAAAAACCATTCAGGGACACAGGGTACTGAAATGACAGATTTATAGCTGTTCATCTGACAGAAACATCCAACCAAAGAGACCAAATTGAAGTGCAAACAATTCTTCATTCAATGTCACTAAGCTTACAGACAACTAATCTATGTGTCTATTAATCATAATCTTATGTAAGGTGATCCTATGCAGGGTTACTAGTGAAGTATTTGAAGATCTGGGGAATATAGGATATGATGTATGATAAACAGACCCTCTGCCTCCTCTTCTTTGACACCAGTCAGCCACTAGAAAAGCCAAATTATTATGCCAAAGCTGGAGCAACAAGCACAAAACCCACACAAGGCAAATTTTGTTTTATTTATGTTTTAATTAATTTTTTACAAGTGTGGATTGGCACAGCGTGAACTGGAGTCATAGGCCAGCATAGAGAGGACAAAATTACACTCACATAGTACCTGGTATAATCATGTCTTTTTTATAGCTTATGGAAAGCAAAAGTCTGACATACAGGCTGATGGCTTGATTTGGCTTTGAAGTAGAATTATCAGTTGCTCTCCACAGGAATTTCTCTGCTTTGATTAGCTGCCTTAGCTCAATAACTGAGTTGTCTCATTTCTCCACAAAGTCAGCATGATATTGGACTGTTGGACCTTCTGAGTTCCTTCCAGCCAGACTGATCTTTTAACTCTATGAATTCAATCTTGATGTCAGCAAAGGGAAGGAGCAACCAACATTGCCTGACAGAAGAGGAGCTTTTAATTCTGAGTAATAGTAATGAGTCCATGTGCACATGGAGCCACATGGTGTAGGCTTGGGCTGCAGTGATGAGCTACAACTACAGAGCCTCAAACTTCCCCGGTGGTATACAATGCCACACATTCTCATTTGCTCAAACAGGACATCTGACATGTATCTGGTACATAAAGCTGATAAATCAGGGAAAAATCAGAGAGAAACCCACACTAGAAGTGTCTAAGTTAAGAGAAAGAAATAAGGACTAATCCAGAAGCATCAGTAGAATTACATATATTTGGACTTTACATCTGTATTTTTGTGTCTAACTTGTGTAATTCTAAGTATGCAATCCATAGTATTTTTAGGGAGAGGCTTGAAAGCAAAAGAAGTCTAATGTACATGCTGTATAGGCATGAGAAGCCAGTGAACCTCAGATGACCATTATTAAAAGGTTTGAGAGTTGGTACTCTCTTATAGGATGTCCCCTTAGTAAGAAACAAAGCAGTAGTTCAAATTTCACACAGATACTTCCAGCTTTAAGAACACTTCAAGGCCTATTTTTTCAAGGCCTATTTTCAATAGGTAAATGCAGAAGTCTGGAAAGAATAAACTATCATTTTATGTCAGCAATAGTTGTGATTGCTAAAATCTGTGAATTTAGCACAGACCCTAACTCAAGGATTTAGTGCGACAGCTGTCATGTAGCTGTCCAGTGTACCAATTTAAGAGTATACCCTGGTAGAAAAATGCTTCTAAAGTTGAATTAAAAACCAAAAACTATTTTAAGTATTTATTTAAATTTATTTTTTGTAAAGAACTGAGTTGTTGCTATAAAGGTTTGCTCCTAAAAGAGAAAAAAAAAAAAACAAACCTGAAAAGGTTATTCTCTATTGATTTCTATAGTTTCCCAGCTCAATTTCTATCATGGCGTAATTTGTGATTGAAATGAAAACATTTTGAAGTAAGCGATATTGAAAGATAGATATGGAAAAGTTTCCCCATTGTACTGAAATGTTATTGGAAATCAATCTGAAGCACAATAATTACACTGGAAAGGAAATCAAAAGCAAATTGCACAGAAAATATTCTACTCTTGTTCTCTTTTTATTTCACAAGAATCGACTAGGATCTTCTGTCATTACAGCAATATTTCTTTTTAATCAGTGACTCACAACAATAACCAGACAATGTCAGCAGTACCTGCTACTCAGTGGATACCATCTTTCACAGAGAGAATGGGCTTCTGATTGCTGCCAATTTATAGTCTTGCATCCCACTGTGGATCCCCTTTCAAATGAATAGGAAGAATGCCAGGTGCCAATTTGTAGGCTGCTAATGGCTTAACGAACCTTTATTGGCATGACAGTGAATTTGTGAGTGATTAGTCCTTGTGTTTCTTCATACTTTTGAATGCCGGGGCATGCTGTGCTGGTTTCAGCTGGGGTAGAGTTAATTTTCTTCTCAGTGGCTGGTAGGGGGCCATGCTTTGGGTTTGTGCTGAACACAGGGTCAATAATAAAGATGTTTCTGTTATTGCTGAGTGGGGCTTACACAGAGCCAAAGCCTTTTCTGCTTCTCATACGACCACACTGGCAAGGAAGTTGTCGTTGCATGGGAGGTTGGGAGGAGACACAGCCAGGACAGGTGACCCCAACGGACCAAAGGGATATCCCAGAGAACAGGACATCATGGTCAGTATAGAAAGTAGGGGGGAAGTAGAAGGAAGGGGGACATTTGGTGTGATGATGTTTGTCTGCCCAAGTCACCATCACATGTGATGGGGCCCTGCTCCCCTGGAGATGGCTGAACACCTTTCCGCCCATGGGAAGCAGTGAATTAATTCCTTGGTTTTCACTGTTTGTGTGTGTGGCACTTGCTTTCCCTATTAAACTGTCTATATCTCATCCCACAAGTTCTCTTCTACCCTTCTGATTCTCTCCCTGATCCTGCTGGTAGGGGAGTGAGCGAGTGGCTGCATGGAGCGTGGCTGCTGGCCATGTGTTTGGTTAAAACACAACACATGCTCAAGTGGAAAACCTTTTATTATTAAATGTAAAGGAAGGTCTTGTGGGAAAAAAACTATGAACATGGAATTATAAATGAGCTTGATAGGTTCAAAATGAATTAAGAAAACAGGCATGTGTCTGTATGTTCAGAGCAGCTTGCACTATTAAAAAGCTGGATTCTTGTTTCGGGTTAATGATCTTCCAAATAATTTTTCCTGTCATTTTAGTTTGCAAAAGCTTTTTGAATAAGACTGATTAGAAGTCATGAATAATTTACATACTGACTTTTCCAACTGCAGAAAAGCTTCATAGCATAGTCCACCAAAATAAATGTCTGAGAATTTTGAAAATGTGTTCAGAAGTAAATAAAGAAAATTTTTAAGGAAAATGTGTGTTTTTACACAGGTTCCTTCATAAATATTATGTTTTACATTTGCAATTGAAGCAACATTTATGAGTTCTAGCTAATCAAATGTGGTTTTATTTGGATATATAGGGTTAAAGTTCAAGAATGGACTGACCTACATAGAAAACAAGCAATTCAGGGCCTACGTTTTAGAAATCTGGGGTTCAAAGGAAGATCCAGAAGCTGAGTTTTTAGAAACACTCCATATCAGTAAGAAAAAGACATGCTTTTCAGAGAGATGATCAACAAATCCTTTACGGTAAACTTATGGACAACCAAAACCACCAAATGGGAATCACGAAGTTCAGACACACATCTCAGTTTTTATTTATTCAGAGCTTAAGTATGTGAAACAGGACTGCAAATAATCCAGTATATAATCCCATTTTCAAAATACAGTTAGTAGCAGACATGATGATAGCAGTGAGATTTTCGTACAACTTTCTACATTCATTCTATGTTATTCATTCAACTTTCTACAGTTTACCATACTGTAAGCAAGACCAGCTAGATCCGATTTGCCTCTCAGGCCCCTTTTTCAGGACTAAGCCATGCCAGGCTGGACACTGCTCGGGGTACTTGAGGCATGTGGACAGAAGGGGAGAGAAGAGTCAGCGGGAGAGAGAAATGCACAGACAAAAAATGGCTCTCAAAGCAACCCACAGGCAAAACCTGTGGGCTAGCAAAAATGGGTGGCTGACCGCTCAAAGGTCAGGTTTTCTGAAGAGAAGGAGGACATTATAACTCCATTTGATCAAAAGACAGATAAAATGCATTTGGTGTGAATCTTCCTACTCAGGGGGACCCAAAATAGAAGGATGCTTTGTCTTTATTTCCCTACTTGGTATAGGGAAAAGGCATGTGCAGAGACAAAAACTTCAGCTGAAACAAACCAGGAATATTTCAGGGCTAAGAGAAAAGCAGTAATGGAGCAGCAGCACTCCTGTAGTTAGACAGTCCACATGGAGAACAAAAGGTAAATCTACCCCCTCAAGTCTCTTCTTCACTTTTTGACATCATACCTTTTTCTGTAAGTCTTACTTTTTCCAATTAAATAAGTGTATATTAGGAATCATATATATTTTTATCAAAAACAAATAATTTAATATCTGGTTCTCAGCTTTACCAAATTACTAAATGTAAACACATGAACAAAAAGCACATACGGAATCCTGTAGGAATTCAAATGTATTCAAATTTCTTCTCCCTGTGATTTTATGATTGCTTTTGAAATGGGCTGCTTTAATTACTAAACATCTGTTACCCAATAACTAAAGGCATTGTGTTTCCCTGTGTCATAACAAAAAGATGCCCTTGTGTTGCTGAATTCAGCACACATGGAGCCAAAGAAAGTTAACAACCATGCTGAACCTATAGGATTGAAGTCTTGCCCTGGTTTGAAATGTGTCTCTACCTTCTGACCCTTTGAAACAGCTTCTTCATCAATGGCTGGATTGAGATGGTTGATTGATGCTCCATTTTCCTACACACAGGACAAATTAAATCACTTGCATCATGTTGGACAGTCAGCTGCCTTAGTGTCATCCAAAGTTACAGACATGATTCCCAGTCCAGAGTGCATGAATTTGTCTTGTGAAAGCATTGATTTACAGTATATACTTTTCTTTCTTTCCAAAAGCCCCAATTTGCAAATTTTTTGTGTACTTCATTAATTTCATATGCTATGATAGTCTCTTGCCTTTGCTACTGTGTTTAGTACTCATGTCTCTTAAGGATTGGACAATAACTATTAAATTGTATAAATTATCATACATGTCTATCGTGATGTCTTCTCCAATAGGTCCTAGCAAATCAACATTTGTAAATTTTTCTCCTCTGATTCAAGGGAAACTTACTGTATAATCCAAAGTAACTCTGTGTGGGGAAACCTCTCTATTATTACATGCATAATGAATCCATTTGCTTTCCCAGTAAGATAACAAATAGGTTTTAATGAAGTTTAGAATTACAGCAAACAGTAATCTGAACTTAAAATATATTAAATAATACTAGAACAATCCTGAGACCAAGCACTATAAAATCTGAGATATCTTTGATTTACATTTTTAAAAGGACTGAGCATGCTAAAGTAAGGAAATACAGACTATGCAATGCATTTTATTTGCCCTGTAGTTCTGTTCTGAATATTCTTGACCATTCTGAGTTTTAAATTTCTCAAACTGAAATGAGATTAATATGATTTTTTTTTTGGGGGGGGGGCGTGGCAGTTCCTCTTCATGATGTCACTATGCAGCACCTTACTAATCGGTGCTATTTATCTCATTTCCTATTAATTCAGGTTTTAACCCAAGGTTTAACTTTTTTTATGTAGGGACTTTCTTTTGTCATGAAGATTACCTGTGCATGCTAAACACATGATAAGTGTTATTTTATCCTTCTCAGAGTTAAAATGGCTAGTAAAAGTGAGGTTTCCTGAAAAAGAGTGTAAAATCAAGAGTGCATGGAAAACTGGGAAAAATTACTCCTATTACACAAACAAATTCTAATTTACCAAGTGTGTTTATACTTCTGGCCTTTATGCCCTTGGTATAATACATATAAACCAAGTGTGTGTGTGGGTGGGTGTGGATGTGGGTGTGTGTGTGTATGAAATATAAATATCCTATGCATTTAATTTCCCTCATTTATTATCATTTATTATTATTCGTTATTAATATTTTAGCCCTGTCTCTTCAGAAGGCTGTAGCTGCGACAGACAGTATACAAAAGAAATGCTAATTAAATTACCTTTGGGAGGAGAATGGAATGAAAGAAGGTGATATGAAATATTAATCATAAGAAACAAGGCAGTAGGATTTTTAAAGGTGGAAGCAAACAAGAGTAGATTATGGTAATTTGGCATGGCACCAAAGATTAATCTGAACTTTCACACAGAGAGCCTTCTCTTTTCTAGAGCCACCTTTATTTTTAAACTCAAAATTGGGCAGCGGCGGGGGGGAAGAGTTTGGCTAATTTAAGGAAACTCTGCCTTAATGATAAGGACATTTAATGTTACACGTTTTTCATCTCTTTCCCAAACATTAAACGTAATAATGTGTTTTATTAGTTTGTCTTTCTGTTAAGTCTCTTCTATTACTGAAATTATCTGTTTTTACTAAACATACTAATGTTCAGTCTCTTCTAGTAGCAAAGATGCCTCTGAACTTCTGACACACAAAAATAACAATCCGTATGCAAGACTTTTAAATCCAAGGAAATTTAAAAACAAGGCATTGCCATGCTCAGAGCCTTGCTTTCTAACCATCCATCTCAGCATGTGCAAAAGGTAAAAATCTGAAAAGCTGCCTTCAATCAGTTTGAGGAGGTATCACTGAACATCTAAAAACATAGGCTGAAAATCAGAATCCCAACAGCTGAAAGGCTACCTGAACATATTCCCATTCTCCTTAATTATAAAGGTGTTTGCCATGAATAGGCTCTGTTACACACTCTGTTGCCTGACAACAGGTTTCACTTAATGGAGCCTCACACTCACAAACCTGTCACTATTGCTCACATCCTTGTCCTTCCAGGTTTCTAAAAAGACTGCTGGCAATGTTAAACCTGAGTGCTGAGGATCAGTAAGTTTGCCCTGATATGTTTGCCAGACACAGTCAGTGCAATCCACTGTTTTCCAGAACATCTTGTGTGTAACCAACCAAGCTGTTTCTACTGGGAAAAGGACAGTAAAGCATAAGCAAGCCTAATGTAATAAGATGCAATAATAAGAAGTCTTTAGCAGATTTGAAAACAATGCAAGGAAATAATAAAAAACTTGGTTTATTTCAGCTCAGTTTCAGCCTCAGTTTTCTATTTTAGATTACTTCTATCTCTTTTTTCATGAATAGGAAGGATCATTATAACATCTCTGACACATTCTCCTAACTACTGAAAGCTAATAGTCAATTCATCTGCCACCTTAAATTAAAGATACATCCTTCTTTTGAATATTTCGTTTTCCCCTCCCCTGAGCCCTTTTTATAGCCCAAAGTTGTTAAAATGTAAATTACAATTCAGCACCAGCCCGACCTGTACCCCCTTTTTTGCTCACTTACACACCCTTTTCATTAATGTAACTGAAATTTATCATAGCATTGCACATTATACAGTGCTCATTAAAATAATTAATACTGCTAAAGCCTTCCATTATATTGATTATTCCAACCCTTTCAAATGTCATGATACTACGAATCTCACCATAATATTACATCTTTCAAAAAGCCAGAGACAGTGGTATCACAGGAGGCGAAGTGAGATAGGATTCCTGGCTTTTTCCCTGCACTATGAAACTGCTCTGCAGTCAATCAACTGGGCTACGACCCACTCCTGGGAGACCTCCCCCGGCACTGAACACTGCAGGAAAAGTAGGATATTGGTATTGTTTTTTCTTTCACCTTTTCCTGACATACCCTGGTGAGAAAAGGGAGAGTAAGGCTGTCCCCAGCCACCACATCCTAGCATCCTACTGCTAAAGGCAAAGGCTCCCACCGGCAGCTTTCCAGGGTTAGGAAGAGTTGAGGCAGAGTGGAGGAAGGCTGACTAAAACAGGGAATCGCTAGGAGAGAACCAAGAATCACTACGGAAGACACAGCATTATGCTAACGCTCGCTCACTGGTATTGCTGCTATTTAGAATGACAATGCTGTCA
Source organism: Lichenostomus cassidix (assembly GCF_008360975.1). Classification (NCBI taxonomy): domain Eukaryota; kingdom Metazoa; phylum Chordata; class Aves; order Passeriformes; family Meliphagidae; genus Lichenostomus; species Lichenostomus cassidix. The sequence continues at coordinate 22,989,596 of NC_139479.1, read as the reverse complement.
CAGAATCAGCATATTGCTCGTCAGAAGGATGAAATGGGATTTAAATAGGTTTTTGGGGAATCTGCATTTCTCTTTTGTAATGCTGATTTTCGCAGGAGTACCTCTGTTGTCTCAAGACTGAATTTGATGGCTCCCTGTTCTTTGTACCCTGACCTACCATGACCTGGCAGCCTGGCAGACCTCACGGTACACATCATGACTGCACTACAACTTAGAGGTTTTACAACAAAAGAAACTACATACAACGATTTTCTGACAATCCTACATTTTGAGTAATGCTGCAGGGTGACTGAGAAGGGTTACTGAAGATAGCAAAAGAATGAAAGAAACTAAAGCCAGTGCTTTAGTTTCACCCCACGTTAGATTTCCTGTTAGATTTTACTTGTTAGGTACAGTACTGTCACACACTTTTAGCCACTGTTTTCATTGTAGCAAGCTTATCAATCAGTTCACATGCAAATAATCACATCTTTCAAAACAGCTTCTGTTTCTTGCTGCTGTCAGTGCCAATAACTGCAACATTGCCTCAGGAGGGATCCATATCCTTTATTCGCAAGAGGCCCAAATACTAAGGTCTATTTGACTGCCTTGTATTTGAAGCAGAAACTCAGACTGAAACTCACTCAGTTTATTTCCTGAGTGCTCTGTTCATTTCCTAATTGCCTGTAGATGAATCTCAGCTGATGTGCAGGCTCAGCAAACATTGATATATGCCCTATGTATATCAGAGAAGAGCTGAGACCACACGGTAAAGCCAAGTGTGGTAAAGCCAAGTGTAGGTGCAAGCATGCCTAGCCCACAGTGGGAAGGAATGGGATGCAGAAGCCTGCTTGGCTACATCTCCCAGTTTGCAGTATATTTATATGACTGATGTCAGCAAGACAAATTTCCTGTTGTCCAATTTTATTAGGGATTTAACATCTCACAGAAGAAAAATATATAGGATTTAAAGGAAAATTAACTAGAGGTATTCCCTTGCCAGCAGTAAAGTTGTACAAAATCAGTGTCAAAAAAAAGTGCGCTCACTTATTCATTTGCTTTGGCTTCTATAAATGTCAACACTGAGAATAATAGTTGCAGAATCTCCCAAAATGCTCATTGCTAGTAGTGTGGGTGAATGTGGCCCACCAGCAATAAAAACATCCTGCTTTAAAACAGACAAATTACAGGAATTTGCAAGGAGAGAGAGAGAGAGACAAGGACTCCCCTTCAATCTCTCTGGGTCAGATAAAATATTAAAGAACAGTTATGAAGAATAATAAAAAAGTATAGTTAATCATTTTAAATGTCTCCAAAGAGAACAAAGATACATAATTTCACTAATTTTTAACTTAACGAGAAATCAAATGAGCATATATTTCATTTCTAAATTTGAGACAAAGCAGGTAAAAATTTCCCAAAGCCCATTCTAAAATTAATTTTAGAGGAAACCAACAATCACTCCTATTAGCATACAGTATCAGCAATGTATTTTGTGCCCAGTAGCAGCTGCTATAGTAATTTTGGAGAAGACATGTTACGTTTTTCACGAATAACAAAGACAGTGAATTCGTAAGAGTGAAATTCTGATCAGACTCAGTTGTGAAATGTCTCTGCACCAGCCACATTATAAATTCATCTTTATATATATTCATCGTATCCAGTTTGTCGCACCTATCAAGCCAGAACTACAACTGACCACTTCAAAATGTGCTGTCCAGTCTATATAGTTTATGATACTCCAGAGAAAATGAGTCCTTGCACTTCACTTGGCCAACTACTTCTATCCCATTGTACTGTTGTGTCCTCTTTCCACTTTCTATACTACATTTTTTTGTATTTCATTCATAAAACTGCAAAACAGCTTTCTTAGCTGTCTTTTACACCTATCAAATGCTGTTGGTTGCTGAGCACATTGTAAAATACTATTAAATAGACAAGAGAAATGGGTGGTAGCAAAAGCCCAACTTCCCCAGCTATAGCTGTTTTGGAGGGATTAGCTCAGGCTGTGTCTAGCTGAGCCTTACAGATCAAAAACTCATTACTGTTTTGGGGCACTGTCTGTACTTCCAGACCACATCTTCCAGTACAGTTTTGCCTGAAAGGAACCTACATTACATGCTCCATAAAACACGACTAAACACAGTAAAAGGATGTGATATTTGCTACAAAAGAATATGTCTAATTTAAACAGTAATTCTAATGTAGGTATATTCACTAAAGTGTCATGGTTGGATGTTCCACTCAGCAACAATGGTAGAAAAGGAGCTTTCATGTCTGTGGGTTTAAACTTTGTTGTTGTTGTTTTGGTTTGGTTTTTGGAGGGTTTTTTGTTTGTTTTTTTGTTTTTTTTTATTATAACAATTCTAAAGAGAGCATTTTTCACCCCAAAGCAAACAGGCTCTGGGAACATTTGGCTAAAAACACAGCAGACAGGCACCTGTAGGTCCCAAGCTGCCTAAAGACAACAATCACACTTTTTCATAGTCCTGGGAAAGGACCACAGACTGTTATCTGCAGGCTATTTGAGTGCCTTGCTTCTGGGGACCTATTTGATCACTTTCAAGTGCAGGACACCATTCCTGCTTTTCCTCCACTTTACTTTCCTCTGCCTGAGGTATTTCCCCTTTATGCTTATATTATTCAGTCTCAGTACTTGCTGAACTTTATATTCTGATTCAGATGCATCACACGGCCAAGTATAGGAAACACAAAAGACTGTTGATGCCCCACCACCACTGCAATAAGCAACCTACATTTCTTCAGCGTGAATGTCAAAGATAGCCTCAAGTATCTGACTTTTACAGAATGTTAAAAGTCATACCTAGTATTCAGCTTGGTTTTTAAAGGAAGTTGGAGCTATGGGAACATGGAGGAAGATCTTAGTTTATCATTCCTGCACACACTAGGTGAGTGGAATGAAAGGTTGTGAATTTTATTTATAATTTTGTTATAAATAATACCCTGGAAACTCACTTGAAAAGAAGAGCTTTTTGATTCATTTCCTCGAAAGATCTGAATGTGTAGACTATACCTCAGTGATAAGCAATGATATTTAGAGAAAATGCACAATAAAATGAAGATTCAGGAGTGAGTAAAAAAGGCATACGTAACCAAACTAATAAAAATTAGGAGAAACTTATCAACTTCTTTGCATGTGTGTTTGTCTCAGAGCATTCCCTTTTTATGCCAAAGAACTGCCATAAAATCTGTTTGCAAAGGGGCTGCAAACAGCATTGCATCAGTGCTTTTCTTACATCCCTCCCTACCACACAACCATATGTGGGTTTCTGGGGACTTCTAAAACTTGGAAGATTCTTACTGCAAGATTTGGTTCACTTCTGAGGAGTAAAATACAAATTCCTCAGGTTACTATCAGCTGCACCAGGGATTCACACAATGCCAGGAAACTAAAACCATAACCCTAAAGTGTGGTTACGTATTTCAAGAGGACATAAACATAATATCACACACAGGAAGATCACCTTCTATCTGGTGTGACTATGGGTCAACACCATCTCCTTGCTCTAGACATGCCAGTGTCACTAATAGCGGCATCCCTTACTCCAGATTTTGGCAAAAAATGGGAATCTAATTTTCAAAATAACTTGTGTTTAATTCTAAAGTTCATGTAGTTATGTAAGAGGCCACACAGAATTATAGAATCATAGTCCTTACTTGTTCTGAAATACATTAGTTTATATTAATCTCAAAATAAATTCATTAGGTTTCTGAAGGTTTACTCTCCACACCTTATTCATTTCAGTAACAAGCTGTAACATGTTGTATGCATTATTGCCTGAATATTCTGTTGAGACAATCACTGTATGATTAGTGTTTTGTATTTTACCTAAAGATAGGTGAGCAGAACAAGAAAGCTTTTCCTCTGAAACTTTTACAGTACAAAGAAAAATATCATACAACATTAATAAGTACCTTCTTTATCATCATGACGTATGATCGCATCCTGTATCATATCAGCAAGATTAAAACGAACTCGTTGATTCTTTCCATGTTTCAGCTTTTTCCCGTAGCCCTCACGTTTCTGGAAAGCTTTTTCTCGTTCGTAGTAAGCCTTTATTTGGTCACAGCGCATCCGCTTGACCAGCCGCTGCCGCTGGCCGAGGGGGAGGGACTCCAGCAAGCACTGCTCAATTTCCATCTCATGGGTCCGAAAAACATTACATAGCTGGAAACAGCCTGGAAGAAATGAAACACAAGCAAATTTAGGCCTTGCTTTTGAATGTGCCACGAAACCTCCATGAATTATTTTGTTGTTCTAACCATGTGTAAGTCCATCATGTGACCTCCTCCAACTTGACCAAGGCTGACTACAGAGAGTCTATGTCATTATCATTTACTTTTCGAAAGCAACTCATAACGCATTCCATTAAATCACTGATACATTTTTTAAAAGCTGGCTCAGTTCATGTGAAAAATGTGACTAGAAAGAAGTCTGAAAGTTCAAAGATGAGATAGGCAAAATACCTAAATATTTCAATTAAATTCAAGTGGCTCACATTTGCTCTACAAACAAGAAATTACTATCAACAGTAATGCTAGTTTGATGCTGGTGATTTTTTTTTTTTTTAATTCATTTTCATCTTGATTTAGGTTGGCAAATTGCTGTATTCAGTGAGAAAAAAAAATCATCATATACTATTTTTGATGAGTTCATTAGCATGCAGTGGGTGCTCAGGCAACTACCTCTTAAAAATTTCAAAGTCATTCCAGATTAGTAACCATGTGGATCAATTTTTTTCTATTTTTTAAAATTTCTTCATTGTACAGAGCCATCAAAATTGATCCTTCTAATGAAACCATCACATACTGAAATTTTCATGTGGAAACCAATCATAAATGTGCCTTTGAACCAGTTATTCCTAACATTCACAGCATTACCTTTGTCAGATTTCTCTTTTGGTTTTACCGTTAAATATAGTATTTTTACTGACATTACAATAGCACTAATGTTCTTTTCAAGTATGTTCTCTTCCACTGAGACTGAAGACCGTAGGAGACTGAGTGCTGCTCATTACTTTTCAAGGGACTGTTGTGTTCCAAAAGGATAGTTATATTTTATTGCCCAAGTCCTTCAATGTGAACCCACATCCATCAACAATGTGCCCACAAACCTGCACAAAGGCCTTTTTGATGTGGTGGCTACACACCACCCAATCATTTCTGATTCTCATGTTCTACTTTATGCGTAAGAATTTCCTTCATACTGGGGCTAGGTGCTCAATTTTGAAATTTCTAAGGACTGATAGCAGCCCAGATGAGGGAGGTTTTCTCTCCATAGTTTGAAGGAAGACCTCTCAAAGGAAATGCAGGCTCAATTCACCTTTGGTAGCTAAGAAATACCAAAATAAGCATTACTGTGCAACTTTAATTAGATCTGCTTTTGTCTACCTGTTTTTTGTTGTTACATCATCAAAGAGTCCCTAGCTCATTCAGGGCACACCTGAATAATTCTGACTAAATGACCATTTTGTTTCCTCCTTGTTTGACACATTTAATCTACTGAATACCATTCAAACCCTGATCTGAAGGTATAATTAACAATCTCCTGACAGGCTTTTGTAAAGCTCACATCACCACAGATAAAAGCATCACAAATATTTATTTTCATTAAAAACAAAGACAACAGAGCATTCCTATCTGATTCTCTACAAAGAAATTGAAAAATACTGGTTTTCTTTTCAAATCACTAGTTTTGGGTGTCCCGTTCAAGACCTGTGTGTTTTTTTTAATGTGCTTTGGTTTGCTTTAAAGGCATAGTATTCTTTGAAATATTATGTATCACAATTCCATAATAAAATTTTATCAAAATAACAGTCTTAGGTCTGCATGCCAATCACTCTATAAATTCTATGTATAGAATGATTAGAATGATGATAGAATGTATAGCATTATATATCTGTTATATTATTTGTTGTATTATTTTAGAAATTAAAGATAATACAAGTAATACATTACATATTATATATTCTATTAGATATTATATGTATTCAATATGAATTAGAACCCAAGGTCTCAAACCAGACTTCCCAAAACTGAGCAGCATACATTTATCCAAAAAGTGCCCAGAGTGTTTTGTTGGAAAACTGTGACAGAAGCAGACACAGAGTACAATTCTATGGGTCAAGTTCAGTCAAGTACTTTTAACACATGCTACTCTCTCCCTGTAATTCGTTCCTTTCATAGCATGTCCTTCTTGTTAGAAGAAAATGAGTTGTCAGACTAAAAACAAAGTATTGGCTTGCATTAAGCCAAAACACAAACCCTTTCTTCTTCCAGCATGTCAAAGCCAACAACTCCTGCTGTATAAAACAAAGTTTTCCACTTGACCTTAAATTATATGTTTCATTTCATAGCAAAAATTATATATTTTATTCCTTTTATTTCCTTTTTGGAAGACACGAGGAAATGAAAGGGTAGATCCATAACACTGTAGAAGATGCAACTTTATTCCCCACTTCAATCCCAGTGTTCAGAGCATTCAATCCCACAGAAGAGCTACACCCAGACCATCCTCAGCCTCATCTTCCTTCTCTCATGATAGGACTGGGAAACAAGCAAACTTCAAATCTTCTCTACTAGAATTGTTCTGCTATGTATAAAATATTTCAGTAGCCAAGCCTTTAGCCTACACAATGGCCTTTTGGCTTGTAACACCCTAAACTTCTATCCTAACACTTCTAAATGTGCTGCAGTGCCTGCCAGCAAGGCTCACAGCCACAGAGGGAAAACCAGCTTGTAGTGGTGGATGATACCACCTCGGGAACTGCTGGGGAGCCAAGTGGTCCCAGTACAGCAGGGTTTCACTGGTGGGAAACATCCTAGTCCCCGATAAATCCCTCCCCAAATTATGTAAATCCCCCTGGCTGTAACCTAACCCCTGACTCATCCCTCCCTTCTCCCCATTGGTTGTGGTGTTCCCCCTGCCTCCTCTCCCCTGACCCCAGGTGATCCCTATATCTAGGGACACCTGGGGCTCCTCTTCCTCTTTCACCCTGGAACCCTTTGGAATAAACATCTGGAACATCCAGCTGACTGAGCGCTCTGAGTTCTTTGTCTCTGGTAACGCATGAGCTATCCAGCTCTCTGGGTGAGTGAGAATCTGTGCCTTACACCGGCACGGGTGTGAGAAGGGTCTTTCTGTACAGCACCAGAGCAGTGCTGGCTGGAGTGATCTCTCAATAGCCTCAGAGACACTTTCAGTAAACGCAGAAGCCTGTTCCACCCCTCCTCAACCCACTGCGTTACCAGCTTGCTGTGTTAAACCGTGCTTGCCTGCAGTGGGGAGCACACCCCTGCTCTGTTCATTCCTTTCTTTTTATGAAGGGAAAAAGGAGCAGCCATGCACTTGAGCTCCAACAGGCTGCAACGGAATTTAATGTCTATATTTTGAAAATTCAGCTGAGGCTGAGATCTGTGGCTACTGTCCTACTTGGGGCTGTACTTCTACACTATTTGCCCACCAAAGAGTTTAATGGTATCTTTGCTTTTCCTCAGCTTAGCTCATGTGCAGTCTCTGTTCTCAGGAGGAACTGGAAGTGTTTGCTGCCATATCACAACTGAGACTGATGCAAGCTGTAGGACATCTTTGCTATCACAGAATTCTCCTCATCCAGCGCAAGAAATCAAACAACTCAGCTTAGTGTCTTGGTCAAACACAGCACAGCAAAGATGCTCTCACAGACAGATTCCAGTTTCAGGAAGGATACTCCTGGCTTAGTGTCCTCTGCCTCTCCACTGGATGACTTTGAGCCTCTATGAATGTTTGCCTATTTGCTCTGTGAAGAATAGTGCTTGACTGCCAGAACTGGCCTCACACAGCAGTTTGCAGTGTGTGACCAGAGTCAAAACAATTCAAGCTAATTGAGAAAAGGACTCTTGATTCATTTGGGCACTGGTGTCAGCTAAGAAGTAATGAATTGCAAATGAAATTTCTTTTCTCAGCACATCTGGAACCTGATACATCCCAGATAGGATCAGTATCTGACTGTGGGTGTAACTGCTGCAGGTCAGCAACCTCATTAGATTAAGCCTGGATTAAAAAACATAGTATAAAATGCAGACAAGGCAAACTTCCTGAATTAATCTTTCAGGTGCTCATCCTTAAGGCGTACAGCATTGAGTCCCAGTTTTAGAACCAGGCAGATCTCTGCTCTGTGGTCCTGCTGAACAGGGGAACTGATGATGGCTCAAGAGTCAGAGCTTCTTTAACACCTTGAGAGAGCTCAGCTCAAACACAGGATGGTTACATACCTGCTTCTGGAGGAAATTCTGTGGATCGTTTAGTACCACATGAAACATGGGGTTTTTCACTAACACTGGATCAGATAACTTTGTCTTGCCTAGCAGTCTTGAAAACCTGTATTAATAGATTCTACAAGGTGTCTGGGTAAACTGTTTAAATGCTGCAATGACTTATATAAAAAATGCCTTGAGTTTTTTGGTGGCTGCTATCCCTTGTTACTACTGCTGGTATAGAGAAGACTTCAGCTCTGTCATTTCTGTTAGCTATCCTGGTAGCCTTCCATTGCTTTCATCCTATTGACTCCATCTCCATCTTACACTAGGGGGACCAAGTCTTAATACATATTTGCAGGTGCAGCTTCACTGTCCCCAAGCAGCAGCAGCAGACAGTAAGTTCCTTCTGTCTGCTGGCCAAACTCTTCTGAACACAGAGGAACCACTATGAACCACTATGTGGTTTGGCTGATTTATCATCAGCACGTAGGGCTGGCTGCCATTCAGCTTTGTGTCCATTGTAACCCCTGCACAATCTCCAGCAGGACTGCAGCTCAAGTCAGTCAGTTCCAAGCCCGTACCGAGGCATGGAGTTAGTCTGCCTCAGGCATGAAAATATGTACTTCCCCTCTTGAACCGCCCAAAGTTTCTGTCAGCCCAGTCCTCAGGATTAAGCTCTACTATTTGAAATATGCCAACTACTCTGTCCTAACTGAGCGCTGCCAACAGCAGCAACAGCTTCAGCTGCAAAGAAACCCTCCAGGAAAAAAAAAATTGCTGCTAAAATCCACAACTTTATTAGGTGGATGTAAACTGTTACTGCTTAGAGAATGACAACTCAGCCCCAGCAGGACTTAAAAGCAAAGCTATTAGAGCCTTCTAAAAAGGTAACGTGCAGCTGGTGTGTCCATCCTTTTCTTCTCCATATATGGGAAAACTGGCACAAATGGCCACACTGAATTGGCACAAGAACACTGTATGAGCCCCATTCAAATAACATTAGGAAAATTCAAATAGCATTAAGAAAACAGGATCCCAACCAGAACTGGTTTTGTGTGCACTAGTCAGGAGGCAGTATGGTAACAGGAGGAAAGATTTTGGGTAGGGAGAAAGGTTGCCATCTGAATCTATTTACTTAAGAGTTTATATTTCATGACAGAGGATATCAGATTTGAGGATTATTTCATGTGGTTCTTGCCTCACTGCATGACAAATTACACTTATGTGCAGGGCTTCAATAAGGTCACTGCAATGGCCAGGGTATAGTGCACCAGAGAACACACTGGCAGTGTCATAAAAAAGCTGGAAAGGTTTAACAGGTTATTATTTATTCAATGGGATGTTCTGGACAAAACTAACTAGAATAAACATGATTGCCAGTATGTGTACAGTTTTAAGGTCTGCATCATCTGTATAAGTACACAATATAAAACCTCCGTAAAACACTGAAATATCAAAACCAGAGAAACTTTTACTATATTGCATTGATTACTAACTAGTACTGGACAAATGAAGTCAATACCACTGTAACCAACACAAAACAGAAAAAACTTCTCTCACTGGGTCCGCCATGAACCACAAGAAAGAGAGGAATTGCTGCTTTAAAACATGTTCATAAAACTGTAGCAATTTACTCACAATCAGAGAGAGTAACATCTGCATCACAAGACAAATTACAGTTTTGATCCTGCCTGTACAAACAAGAGATTTCTGAGCAAAGAGGAACTGTTTGCTTTGAATTGTCACTAGTTCTCACTGTGAAGATGAGAGAAGGAATATTTTGTGACATTACAAGCACCAGTTCCTGAACAAAATGAAGAGCACAGGAAGTGTGACAGGATATAAATAGAGAGGAAGAATGTGTTACAGAAATGTTTTGCTATCTCCTGTAGGTGATTTCTGCTCAAGTAACTTTAGAGTATGCAGGAACATTTTTGCCATACCTCTTTTCAAAAGCCATATTGATGCAGCTTTTCTTTATACCACTCCTTTTGGCTTATGTCAATTAACTTTAATCACTTGCTCTGGGATTTAAACTGGGAGACTAGTCATCCTAAAAAATGCACCTCAGATGGTAACTCACATTACATAGGGGTGATTATGCCCCTCTCTAATCTGGGTGACAGGTCAGGAGGCTTTTCCAGAATGTGAAGGTGAATACCAACATACATGTTCACACAGGTTTGCCTCTCTGCTCAGAAGTATTGTATTTTGAAAAAAATATATGTGACGTGAAAAATCATGATTTTTCATGATTTTGAAAAAATACATGTCACAATTGCATGTGACTTTTCTTTAAAAGCAAGCACAAAATCAAACTGCTGACATTGCTTAAGATAGCAAGCATCTCAAGGTGACACAGAATGGTGGTGCATAATGCTTAAAATTACACATTTCAAAATATTAAGAGACGTGCATACCTTTATTTATTATGCAAACAGGCTGATTTTATTATATTTAAAGCAATGAATAATTGAAGTTCTGGGTATTTGAAAGACTATGGTCTTTATAGCACTGAAACAAAATGTTAGGGGTTTTAAAGTACCTGAAAAATGGTAATCTAAGATTCCAATAATGTATCTGCTTGCGACTGCTACCAAAACAATATTCTTTAAGCAGTTTAATCTCACTAAAGGAAAAAGGTTAAAAAATTCTCTGAAATACACACTGTGTTTAATTTGGGTCCTCTGACATCTCAGTCCCTATCTTGATCTATTCTTGCTAAAGGTATGGTATCAGCCCCTTTTCACAGCTGCAATTAAGCATCTACATTCTAATTTAGATAATTGAAATTGTCCTGAATTGCAGAAAGATAAAATATTTCAAAACTTCAGCAAATTCAGTAAATGTTTAAATAGATTAGCATTCATTCAATAAATTAAAAAAGGCCCTTTTTTCATATTATTACACAATACTTTTAAAGCTGGCTAGGTAAACACAACCACTGTGCTAACAAAGATATAAGGGAGAGGCATGCGATGAACAGCAAGTGCTTTGGCACTTACAGGCTCATGTACACGGATGGTGTAAATCAGTGCAGCTTCATCCAATTCAAAAAGCTACATAAATGTGCACTCCATGTTTGCTAACAGAAATCAGACCCGAAATTAAAGCACTGGTCCTTTCAGTAATGCACTTTGCTGTTATACATAATGACATTACTATACAGGAGGATTTTCTTCTACCAACAATGCATATTATTTAAATTTATTATACTAAATTAGAAATAGTAATTTATTAGTATTTATGAAGCTGAGCTGAATTCCATATGAAATCAGTGATGTAAATACTACAGCATAACTGAAGTCATCGTGTCTGAACCACAGATCAATGCATTTTTTACAGGTGCTGTCTTCAGAAATCAGAAGTTTCAAAAAGAAATGTGGCTAAGAAGAGCCACAGAAAAGGCTAGCTTAGTTTAAATTGATCTCAAAGTAAAACATTAAAGCCAGCATCAAAATACCTGAATTTGAAAATCCTTTGTTCAGCACAGGGAAAATTACTTACCATCTGAACAGCCTCTCCATTACATTTATTTAGCTGTGAGCGAAGCGCGGTGCTTGTAACCACTCAGCCTGACTTCCACAGCTGAAACACTTCCATCAGGTCAGTACAGATCTGCTCACTGTAGCAATGGACTTCAACCTTTTTCTTTTTTCTTGGTTTTCCTTCCCACCCCAAAAGCAGATAATTATGAGGGAGCAGTATAAATGTAAACTATTTACCTTGTAAAGAATGTAAAGAATTCTATTAATGCCAAGTCCTCTGAGCATAAATTACATTGCTGTAAAGGAGCTGATGTGATTCTCCTATTTTTGGCTCCACAGAGCTTCTTTTAGATGTAATTAGAAAGTTAGGGCTCTTACATGACATAATACACAAAGCTTCCTCAATTTCTGCTTAACACCCAATTCTGTCTTTGCTGAAGAGCAATCCTAAGCACATTCAAGCAACCATCCTCTTATAAAACCCTTCTCCTGTATGCTGCTCTTCAAGAGCCTTTCGATGTGACTAGACTGGTAAGCAGGAACTGCAATCAATTTCCAGCTTGATACCAAGGAAAAGTTACTTATCAGATGCTATTTATCAACTCTACAGGCTTCCTAACAGACTCTATTATCTATCTATCAGCAATTCAGTGAAGTTACAGCAGCATTTTCTGAAAATTTATTTCATTTAAATCAAAGAATCAACCATTTTGGGATCTTGCCATTGTAGTGATAGAAGAGAGTCTGAATAATACCTAATTAAATATAACAGAGGGCTCTGCATTGTCATTTGGGATTTATGCTATGTAGCAGTCTGTGACATATGGAGATTTTATGTTGTAGGTAAAATTCATTAACTGTGTGCCAGCTTATTCAACAAATGCAGCCAAACTGCTTGCCTGTGCATTAGCCTTCAGTGTAATAAAACACAGGTTTCAAAACATATGTATGGATTCTTCCTATGTTTTAGAAACAAAAAGAATAATTTTCTTTTGTCTGTTTTAAATGTACAGAGAATTCAGAAGTATGAATGGTCTGGTAGAAAGTGTGTGTATCTCACAGCAGTAGTCCTCATCTGTGGATCACATCCAGAAACTACAGGAATGCATACAAAATGAACATATAAGACCTGGTCTAGCTCATACACTGTTTATTTTGGTAAAGCTGCTATCTCCATATTCTCTGTACTGCCATCATCCTTCTGTACTCCCTTGAAGGATGAGACAACAGTGCAGTCTGGATTCCCACAAACCACAGCATACTTCAAGTAATTTCTCCTGAAATCATCTGAACCTTTTGTGAAACAAACTAAAACACCATTGTCTGCTCTGGAGCACTGGCATTTCCAACCAGAAAGACTGCACGCTCTCAGACATAAGTGAAACACATTAACCCATTCATCTTATAGAATACACCAGATGACTTTTTGGAGAGGAAAGTCTGTGCTCAAGGTGGACTTAGGGCTTTATTGTAGCATCTTCAAATAATGACTATTTAGACAATACGTTGAAACAGTACTTACTGCTCTTTTGGACTTTAAGTAAGTCTTTTGCGCAATCATACATGCAAGATAGGATATAAGTATTCCCTGACCAAAAAAAAAATAAAAAAGAAAAAAAAAGGAAAAGCAAGAGAAAAAGAGAAAGAGAAAAAGAAAAAAATATAAAAGAAAATGAAAAAAAGAAAAAAAAACGCTTGCCAGTTAAATGTTGTATACCAGCTCATGTTCACTAGTGAAGGTTCATGCAGAACAAATGAAACGTATCTAGACAGCACAGTACATAGTCCTGATTGTCCTCTGATTATGCTGTGCTCTCATGCTCTAAGATATAATCATCATTTTTGTGGTTTCTAAATTTCACAGTGTCTAAAGTCAAGACTGCATTGCAACATAGGAGACAGGTATTTTACAACATAAACCCAAGGGTGTTTATGTATGTTCCAGTAAATAGTAGGAGGGTACAAGTAGGCAGGGAACAGATTGGACAGGGCATAGAACACATAATTTGGGGGTGTTTCATTGGCCCTGTCTATTGGGAAAGGTCTCTAGATACCATCCATTTCCTTTGCCATAGAGAGGGCTAGTAGGGACAGTTCAAAAATGATCCAGTGAGCTAAACAACAGTGCTAAAGAACAGAGGTCCCATGCCTTTCCTGAACTGTTTATGAAGTGTAGATACATCCTCTGAAGCTCTTCCCACTGCCACCTTATCTTTCTTTTGCTTGCAGCAAGGTAAGTGGTGCAAAGTGTGCATGGCATAGCATTTCACCCAAGTGTCATGGTTTCACCCCAGCCACCAAGCCCCACACAGCTGCTCACTCACTGCCCCTACCAGCAGGATCGGGGAGAGAATTGGAAGAGGAAGAGAGAATGCATGGGTTGAGATACAGAGAGCTTAATAGGGAAAGCTAAAGTGGCACGTACAGGCAAAGCAAAACAAGGAATGAATTCACTGCTTCCCATGGGCGGAAAGGTGTTCAGCCATCTCCAGGGGAGCAGGGCTCCGTCACATGTAATGGTGACTTGGGCAGACAAACATCATCACACCAAATGTCCCCCCTTCCTTCTTCTTCCCCCCTACTTTCTATACTGACCATGATGTCCTGTCGTCTGGGATATCCCTTTGGTCAGTTGAGGTCACCTGTCCTGGCTGTGTCTCCTCCCAACCTCCCATGCAACGACAACTTCCTTGCCAGTGTGGTCATATGAAAAGCAGAAAAGGCTTTGGCTCTGTGTAAGCCCCACTCAGCAATAATAAAAACATCTTTATACTATTGACTCTGTGTTCAGCACAAATCCAAAAAAGAGCCATGTACTAGACACTGTGAAGAAAATTAACTCTACCCCAGCTGAAAACACACCAAGGCAGAAGAAACTTGCAGCATGTGTAAATTTCCTTGCAGTGACTTGGTACCTTTTGTGACAAGAGATAATGGCTTTTAAGCTAAACCTAACTAATCTGTATAGTAGAAAAGCCACATTATAATTTCTAACCATAATGAAATAGTTGTACAATATTACTAGGCAAGGTAGTACTCCCTTGTTTGAATAAATTGTGTCCTGATTAACCTGGTTTTGAAATATCTTCCTGCAACTGGGTAACGGGTTTGGAAATTATCATGGGGAGAAATACTAAAAGATGCACACATAAGTAATGTAATCACAAAGACTTTGTTTCCTTAGGAAGATCAAAGCAAAATATGCTTATGTGTTTCCCAAAGGTTAATGATAAAGTAGCTAATTTTTTTTAAAAGAAATAGTCCAAGTCCGTATATTAAGATCTGAAAAGATAGTTTCAGGCAATCAGAAGACAACAGTCATCTGATTAACACTGACTGCACTAGCACATTTTTGAATATTTACCTATATATAGACAACTTAGAAGAAAAAACAAACTGGCTGTTTGAGCTAACACTTGTAACATTTGGATCTGTGAATTTATGTCACTTTTTATTTGGCATTTTCAGAAACAAGGAATGTATATTTGTTAGAATAATATAAAATACTAATTAATGCTTGTCACTTGCAAAGCCTGTGAGAAAATAGCATCAGAATATTTGGTCACATAAAAATAATCTTAATTTCTCTAAATTTCTCTAAATTTCTCTAAATTTCTCTAAATTTCTCTAAATTTCTCTAAATTTCTCTAAATCAACAGCACGTAAAACTCATGAAGCTTCAAATCAGAAGGTAGAATGAGAACAGAGAAAATCTGTGCTTGCCAAATGACAATAAAGAAAGATAAGAAGGAATAGATGACAAGTCCTCTAGAAAAAGTAAGCTCCTTCTAGTCCTTACATAGACCTAGCTGTCTTTGGCTGCAATAAATGACTTATGAAGTGACAATTAAGCTTTGAAGATAAAATCTATTTCCTTACAGTGCATTATATGGAGTTGTAACAATACATTGATCTCTAGTCCACACTTTCAGATATAGGAGACAGAGGAGGGGAGGATGTGCACTCGAGAAAAGATGCACTGGAAAATTCTTCCTGCCATCACAGTATAACATAAAAAATTTACTACACAAATACTTATCACAATAAGCAGTGAAAACCATTAAGACTGTTGCTAATACTTGTAAATCTGCAGTTTGGGAGAATGAATTAACACATTGGTCCACAGTGAGAGGAAGCCAAAAATTACAGTTGCTACACCTCAAAGGTACTGAAAAAGTTGAACAGAAGCAGCAACAACCAACTGCTTGAATAACAAAACAAAAAATCAGATTGCTTAAAAATCTGGGCAGTTCTTTCATCACAGATATTGTCAGGTATCACGACTTACTCAACAAATATGCCAGGGCTCAAGAGTCATACAGCATATGAGAATTACAGAAAACAGGAGGAAAACACATAAATCAAAATTTACAAAAACCTGCATATATAAAGGTTTGTAAAGGTATATGTGAATCAAGACAAAGAGGATATTGAATGCATTACGGAGAGTTAAAAGTCAAAAAGGAAACAGTGGTTCACAGACCTAACCATAAGGACTGGCAAGCACACAGGAAAGGAAATCCTATGCCAAGTGAACTGTGGTTCTACACACGGTCTAATAATTTACAGAGATTACTGAAAAGTAAAAGCAGATGGAAAAGTAATTTACAGCACAGTGGAGCTAACAAAAATTGTGCAGCAAGGCCAATATGGAGGCCTTTGGTCACTGTTCCGTGCACATCAAGGGACTGCCATCTCAGTTTTCAAATTGTGAGAGGATTGGAAACATGCCCTCCTCCATTCTGCAGAAAGGCAACTTATCTGGAATATTGCATTCAATTCTAGACAGTCAAATTGGAGCAGTTCAAAAGAAACTACCACAAATTATTCTGGGGCCCGAGGGACTGATTTATGAGGAAAGATGAAAAGAATTAAATATGCATAGCTTAGCTAAGCAGTGACTAAGAAGAGAAAAGTTAACTGAAATTTAAGGAGCAAAAGGGAAAAAGAAAGGTTATATAGAACAAAAATGAATACAGTTTGGAACAATAAAACGGATTTAGTATAGTGCAAATTTAGGCAGAATACCAAGATAAAAATAGCACACTTGGATGAGATTAACAGGTAAGATCCCTTGTTTGGTGTACTGGGTGGACAGCCACAGAAAAGCAACAACATGGGCACATCAGCCCTATGTTTCTGGCACCCAGGTCAGCTCCCTCACTCAGTTCTGACATCTCTGAATGGCCCTGAAAAGGTCTGTAAAGAGAACCCCTCAGTAAAGGGAAGAAGCAACCCATGAGAATTTCTGGCATGTAAAGTCACACCATTGGCACCTGAAAGGCTTTTCTCCCTTGCACTGGGGATGGTAATTATTGGGCATGTCCTAGGTAAGCCTGGCTAAGGCTAGAAGAGCAAGGATGGTTGCTAGTCTGAGCTGGATCTTCATGGATAAGTGAAAATGAAAGCAGGTTTAGCAGTTGTCCTGACAACAGAGTTTACAACAGCCTCCAAGGTCACCTTCCATGTCTACCATCAAGCATTACAGTTGTGGTCATGCACTCCTATAGGACAGCTCTATGGGCACATATATATTAGGAAACAGAAGTGAAGATGAACCTTATGATACTTGATTGTGAACATGTGCAGCAATGACATTTCTGGATTAAACTGAGGAAATATGGTTGATCATTTCTCTGAAGAAGAGGAAGCAGAAAAAGAAGAGAAAGAAGAGGAAGAAACTGAACAGCTTGATCTCATTTGACCAACTGAAAAAAAGCAGTCTCAAAGGATGGACTCCTAGTCTACATGAATTTTCAGGCACCTTTACTGAAGAAATAAATGGACGAACATAAAAAATGCTTCACACGTTAAAGAAACTGAAGTAGAAATCAAGTAGAAATTATTATTGCAGCTCTGATATTACTGCTTACAAGACAGGAAAATGTCACTCCAAGACACAATAAATCTATATATTCATTGGTGATTAAGAGGAATTAAGCCATTTAGTTGGCCTTAAGAACTTTATTTTTCACAACTATGTCAATATGATTCACATACCACTTCTGCAACTAACATTAGTACTGCAGCTAACAAATCAAATAACTGTGTTGAAAGGAAGGCACCTGAAAAACAAGGTATTCAATTCATGTGCAATCTGAATATAAAATGTCTCTCACATAAAATGATTGTTGAGTAAGGAATACATTGTTTTAACATATTTTCTTAGAGCCTCCTGCAATAAGCTACCTAAAGACAAAAATACTATTCTTCCCATGAAGAGAGAAAAAAAGGAAATTTCTACATGCCTGCTTCCCACCCTCCTCATCCTCAGTTTAGATGTCAACATTTACAGAACTTCTTACAGGAGAAAGCTTTGATTCCTTTTATACTAAAGGGATCACATTTGAAAGCTATCAATTAACTTTCAAAATATGACCTTAATACGTTGCTCTATTTTCTGTAGATGTCTTTACAAGGTCCCATATATATTTTATATGTTGTACTTCATAACAGGATTTGCACCGGATGGGACCACAGCAGGAGTCCACCAACCTGAGGTGGTATGGCCCAGATCTACTGCCTGTCTACCTGCTCTGAATACTGCTTCCATCTCTTCCGAAATGTCACACTGCACACACAGACATTCACAGTAGGATTTACAACTATAGATAGCAGATTTCATCTTTTCCTTTTTTCCAAGAATAACATTTTTTTTGTTTTAAAATCAACTATGAAGTGAAAGACAGTAAAGTACACTTCCAAGTGGAAACTCTATAGGAACATCTGTATTCTAGATGGCTGAAAAGCTATTAAAAAATGATGAAGTGCTCTTCCATTTGTGTGTGGCGCCCTCCTGTCCACACTCCTGGCCAGGTCCCATTCTCACTGGCCAGAAAGAGGTTTACAGTGGATTATATCAAAGCTCTCTGAATCACCTCACAGATGGGTCAAGTTGTCAGGGACTGTTGTCTTTCAGTGTACAAGAATGGCACTGGCAAGGAAACCAGTCCTGGCCATACTACTTGCATTTGTGTTTCTGCAAGTGACAACAGACTGACCCAGTCATCTGTTGGCTGAGGGGATGAGCAGTAGTCAAAACAGTAGAACTTGCAGATTCCTCTTAGCAGGTCTTATTTTGCTGTTGTTTTCACTGAAGGCATTTGCTTAAAAGCAAACAAATGGAAAATATATCTAGTAGTAAACAATCAAACAGCTTTTTTTTTTTTTTAATTGGTGGTGCTTCTTTATGATACATTAAAAAACTTGCATTAGGACAACTCTTTACTTGCTCCAAATCAAACCAAACTTCTGCTGACTTCTTATTTTCACTTGTTTAAGAACAAATTAAAATAAGTTCATTTTCAGATTTTGATTGCTTTAAAATAACCATGTTGATACTGTGGCAATTTTGATGCAGGTGTTAACTGAATGATAGACAAATATTTTTTGTTTGGTTTTACAATTTAGAAACTATGCAAAATTCATGATGATGCACCATATTAATTTGTATGAAACAAGAAAGAAAAATAAATGTGGTTATTTGGAGCAAGAAGCTACTTCATGATTGAAAATATATTTGTAGTCTGAAAATTTTCAGAAACTTTGTGAGGAAAAGGGACTATATTACTACAATTTCATAAGTGGAAATAGAGAGGTTGGGGAGGTTGTCTTGTTGGTTTGGGGTTTTTTCTGCTCTCTGTTCTTGCAGCAATCTTCTCAAATATGTAATATCAGAATCTAAAGCTTCACACATGCTGTGCCAATACGGTGAGAGAATACAGTACTTTGACTTTTATAATCTTCTTTCATCTGATTTTCAGGATGGTTATATTTCTTTGCTCTTCACATAATTACTAATCACAGAATTAGAAGATAAAAGCACCCCAAATACCAAAATTATAAGGTATTTCTTTATAATTACCTTACACAATGAAGTTTTCCACAGAAAGTGCTGATTGTTCTCTCTACTGACAGGCTTTTTTACAGTAGCAAACAAAATAATGAAAAAAAATTGGTAAATGACTGTGATTTCCACTAAAATACTACAAATTGAACCTATTTTTAGCTGAATACAAAGTTGGGAATGTTATAGTCTTTGATTGTCCAAGTTAATATTATATTCCTCTTGCTGCTATTTTGAAGTGTATTTTTCCAAATACCAATTTAATACAGAAATTAATCTTAACATAATTTCCAAATGTTATTCCATGTGGTTGTCACTGTTAGGTAAGTTGTTACTGTGAGGAAAGTTTTATTTACTTGGAAGCACACTTGGCAAATTATTAGACAATCAGTACTACAAATGAGCCAAGATAACTGGCTTATTGATAGCCCAAAATATGTTTTCTAAGTAACACTTCCTGTCTCTGCATACAGATAAAAAAAGTTATTTTGTACTTCTTTCTTGGCATCTAGTGTCATGAATCTCAAACTTTTTAAATATTTAGCTGAGGTAGAAAATTAGTTCAAATTAAAAAAAAAAGAATTCTGAGATTCTGTCACTTCAACTCAGGAACTGGAGAATAAAAAGAGATAAATACTTCTAGAATCATCAGCTGGTACAGATAGGTGGTAAATAATTTTCTACTTTCCTGTTGGCCTGCACTTATCCTGTGGTGACAGGGAGAGACAGAGAGACAAAGAATGAAATAGAGGTAAAAATATTCTAGCTATGGCTCTATTTGTATTAAGGGTAGTAAGATAAAACCCATTTGTTCTTGACTGAATAATTAAAACCCTAATTTTTAGATATCTTTCATGACATCTGAACTATCATATAATTTTTTTAAAAAAAGTTTGCACTGCCTATCATTGATACATCAGTCATATTCAGGCTGTCAAAATGGAGTAAGAAATACCATATATTGTACTAGCATTCTTTTACGTATTTCTACAGTATAAGCTTCTCAAACTAATATCTTTCATCAAAATCTCTTTACTCCCCCAGAATTGCTTTATGTACCTTGACAGGACCTTAAAACTCCCAAGCAGTGGTTCATTACACAGAGCCACTCCTCCTGCTCTTTCAGGACTCCCAGGGCAGATGACTCCTGACTCTGCCTCCCAGCCTCATTGCCAGCAGGCAGGATCACTCAGTCACGTTAAGCATCTCATTTCAGTAACAATCTTAACCTCATGACACAGGTCACAGTGTTATAAGCATGTACAAGGAAAAGGAATTTTTCCCTGCAGCCATGCTGTGCTTTGCTCTGTTACTGCAGAAATAAACCATGGCATGAGAGTTAGCAGTCACTATCATGAACTATCAACCTAAATAAATGGGATAGGTGTTGAATAAAGATTTTCACAGACATCCTGCTTCTGTTTACAGCTCTCATTCCAACACCTGCATAATGTTTACTATTTTGTCCCTTGAGCTCTTCTTGGAGGCAGAGGATGTGTCCAAGAAGATGTAAGAATTCTCTGGGACACCAGAATATACACTTAATTAATTAATTAATTAATTCCTGCCCAACCCTGGAATAGAAAAAATCCTGTTCATGGGAAGGAGAAAACACTTTGAAGAATTTGCTAGTTCTCTTATGTCAGTAACCATCTAGTGTGACAGAATACCTACATGTCACTGTCACTTGGGTCATCACACATGCTGCATGTGCTGCCATGGAGGTAAAGTTTTCCTGGGTCACAGGCCAGCTACGGGTCTCCAATTTTTCTTTTCAGGCTCCTCTTCTTATTTGGTCTAAACTACAGTAACTCACTGTACTGAAGCACAGATAAAATTTTCACAGGCTGTCTCACAGTAAGAAAGCTGACACGAAGGTTATCACGTTTCACCCACAATATTCTTCACCCATGGGAGAATGAAGTTCAAGTCTTCATCCTCTGAAAAGTGAAACTAGTGTATCATATCACATCTTTCCCCAAATCCTTCCAAGCTGCATAAGGTTCAGGTAGAGCTACCACTGTGGCACGTCTGGAGCCTCAGAAGACTCTGGGTGAATCCCCTGGTAAAAGCACACAGACTGAATTTTAAGTGCTAAATGAGTGCACTTCTTTCTGCCAAAATAATCCTGGAATGTGCCCATGCATTCTAGCCCATAACCCTGCTGACAGGACCAGGTACAACCATGGGCGAAAGGCTCATCCAAATATGCTGAGAGTTCTAGTATTTAATAATTGTATTGAAACATAAAACACATTGAAATGGCAAGCTATGGAAAAGAGGCATAAAATGAAACAAAATGAAAATAATAAAAAGAACCCCCAAAACTTAGTCTTCTCTCATTCATAAATATAACAGCAATCTTGTTATCGAATTTTGAATTTAGTGGGACAAACCCTCACAAGATGCCATCTGTAAGTACATTACCACTGGCTTCTACCTTTCAAGACACAGTATATGATTAAGATCTCCATCCCTGCAGGCTGAAGTCAAGACTGAATGTTATTTTAATGTAAGGAAAGACTGCTGTAGTATATGGACTTGTTAAATATTGTCATATTTAACAGGAGGTAGAAAAAAGAAGGAATGAATGGTGGGGATAACAAGATATCCGAAGAGAATATAGCAAAATTTAAAGGCCAAACCTTTCAGTGAATCTTTCAGTGCACATTAAGAAGTGGGCCCCTGGGAACTTCATGAAGTTTAACAAAACCAAGATAAAGGTGCTGCACCTGGCTTGGAGTAACTCCCAGTATCAATGCAGACTGGGAGCTCAACTGAAGGAGAGCAGCTCTGCTGAGAAGGACTTGGAGATGCTGGATATGACCCAGCACTGTGTGCTCACAGCCCAGAAGGTCAGTTGTATCCTGGGCTGCATCCAAAGTAGCATGGGCAGCAGGGTGAGGGAGCAGATTCTGTCCCTCTGCTCCACTCTTGTGAGACTCCACCTGGAGCACTGCATTCAGCTCCGGGGCCCCCAGCACAAGAAGGACATGGACCTGTCAGAGCAAGCTCAGTAGAGGCAGTGGAGGGTCAAAAAGATGATTACAGGGATGGAGCACCTCTCTTTATGAAGACAGGCTGAGAGAATTAGGGTTGTTCAGCTTTGAGAAAAGAAAGCTCCAGGCTGACCTTACTGTGGCCTTCCAGTACCTAAAGGGCACTACAAGAGAGCTGGAGAGAGACTCATTCCATGGGCACATAGTGACAGAACAAGGCAAAATGGGTTTAAGCTGAAAGAGGGTAGGTTTAGATTAGATACTAGGATGAAATTCTGTACTGTAGGGGTCATGAGGCACTAGAAGAGGCTGCCCAGAGAAGCTGTAGATGCTCCGTCCCTGGAAGCGTTCAAGGCCAGGTTGGATGGACTTTGAGCAACCTGGTCTAGTGCAAGTTGTCCCTTTCCATGGTCAGGATGTTTGAACTAGATGATCTTTAATTTGCCTCCCAGCTCGAATCATTCAACAGCTTTATGTTCTTCCACTCTAATTAATTTTCTTCATGGGCAATCCTTGCCATGTAATCAGGTCCTGAAGGTAACAAGAAGAAAATTATGATGTCTATTTTATATCTTGTTTCAAATACTGAATTAAATTTATCAATAAACATCTAATTAGCATTTCCATCCCAGATCTCTGCAGGTATTGGTCTGTAACATAGTGCAAATCAGTGTTTTTTGATTCATACAAATTATTTAAAGGAATTGGAAACAAAGATAATCCAGAAAGAACTACACTCTGACATTCAGATTTGATGATCCTAATATTTGGATAAGTTCACTTGGCTTGGACTTCCACCTGGCATGACTGTAACTCCTTCTAGCAAGGTTTTAATTCTGTTTGAACTTATGCATCTCTATAGAATTTGCAGTGGAAATCAGACTCTGGAGTAACAAACTTAAGCCTCCTTAATAAAGAAAGGTTTTTCTTAGTTACCTTTGCAGATCCCTCAGAGGAAGTCCAGAGCACAGATGGAAAACCACTGCCATAACATGTAAATGATGATATTTCTATCATAACTAGATGTACAAGGGAGAAAAGGCAGCAGCAAGGTGCTGCCTAATTTGCAAAACTACATTCATTTGTACAATCTGTCACACAAATCATCAAGATAAAATGGTACCCTGCAGCTGGCAGATTATATGTGATACTCTTCTACAAACCACTGTTCTCTTTTCCAAATACTCATGCTCACAGATTGCCAAGGATAAGCTACTAGCACAGACAGGGACAGCTCTGAGCAGCAGATACTTGGCTGCAAAAAGGAGATGGGCATGAGTAGTGACAACATGAGCTGCTCCAACAGGCAGACACACATTCAGCTTGTGTGCTAAATGCTGCAGGTGCCAGCTAAAGACAACATGATGGCTGCAGCAGGCACAGTTCCAGAGTATTACTGGGATGAAAGACCTCACTGGGCATGGTCCCAGAAAATCTGGTTTGACCATGCAGCTACCCCTGCTCATAGAAGGAGAAAGTATCCAGAGAATGGCAACAGAGCTGTAGAAGAGTCAGGAGCACAAGCCTTACAGGAAGTGGCTGAAGGAGATAGGGTTGCTTAACTTGGAGAAAAGGAGGCTCAGGGGACACCTTATCACCCTCTACCACTGCCTGAAATGAGGCTGTAGTGAGTCTCTTCTCCCAGTAACAAGCAACAGGACAAGAAGAAATGGCCTCAAGTTGTGCCAGAGAAGGTTTAGATTGGATATTAGGAAAAATTACTTCACTGAAAGGCTGGTCAACATTTGAACAGTTTGCCCAGGGAATTGGTTGAGTCACAATCCCTGGAACTGTTAAAAAAATGTGTAGATATGGTGCTTATGGACGTGGTTTAGTGTTGGATATGGCAGTGTT
The DNA here is from genome assembly GCF_008360975.1 of Lichenostomus cassidix. NCBI lineage: Eukaryota > Metazoa > Chordata > Aves > Passeriformes > Meliphagidae > Lichenostomus > Lichenostomus cassidix. Next base: position 22,965,171 of record NC_139479.1, on the reverse strand, counting down.
AGGTTAATGGTTGGGCTCCCAGATCTTACAGCTCTCTTCAAACATTAATAATTTTATGAGTCTATGGTGGACTGGAGAGCTTCCGAAGCTGTATCTTTCCAGCATGAAATATTTTATGACAAGATGGTGACCTACATGGTGCAGTGTATCTAATTTTTACAACCTTCTAAAGGGAGCAATGCACTGAAAAAATGAAAGAATATTATTAAAATTGCACTAACACCATAGGAGAATTGCTATAGCCCATCTCAGTTCAGATATCCACACCCAACTCCTGCAAAGATTAAAAAAGCAATATGCAAACATATGCAAAAGCCAGGTACATAGCACTATAGTTCATGAAACATTAGCTTTAAAGTACCATTAATGTGTGCCTTTTAGATATTTCCTCTCTCCCCAGAGTAGACCAAGACACAGTGCTCTGCAACCATGATTCCTCTGGGTCAGTGTCTTTTCCTTCTGATACAGAAATCATCGTGAAATGAATTAAAAGCAAAGTGGGGTGTGAAAGTCACGTTCCAAACACTGTGAGATTCAGCTGCTCTCAGCACATCTCAGAACATTGCTGGTGCTGCAACTGCGCACGCAGCCCTGGCCCATCTTTGATCCCAGCTGTCTGCCAAATAAATATCTGCAACATATTGGCATGTTAAGTCAAATAATAACACTCAGGGGAGCATTGCGGAGGAAGTGCTTCTCCTTCACTAATTACAGGTGGAAATGGAAGCACTTTTGCAAATTCTGAGAAGCACAGGCAGTGAAAAAACCTCCTGTCAGGCTCCCTCCAGCCAGCATCTGTCTTCTTCTAAAGCACACTATTTGTAAGAAAAAGAGCTGTATGGTAAAACACCCCATAGTGAAAAATCACTAATCAAAATTCCAAATCTGAAAGAGAGGAAACAAACATTATTGACAAAATTGATGTTGTACATTCACCCTTCCCTCTGCTGTATTTTAGTCCTTCATCTCTGCAATCAATGCAATGAACATCCCAATTAGTCATCATTTGCTTCCTTTTAACAGAAGAACCTCAGGGTCATCCTCATCTCTTTCTTACAGTTTCACTGAAGAGTTACTTATTTAATATGCCATTGACACTCACATGCCTACATAGATTTGCTACAATTCCACTTTAAGAGTAATTTTAATGTGAATGAAGACCAAACAATACTTTTTTGACACCTTCAAGATAGTTATTGTGTTGCAAATTCCTCATTTGCATTTATCAAATCTCAATACAAGCTCAAAGATTTATTCCTAGAATGCACCTTTAAAACTGTGCAGTAAAACTGATCTATGCTTCTCTGTATTATTATTATTATTAGTTACAACAGGGAATTGTAACTCCCACTAGTATTAAAAGCAGTCCATACACCATTCCCATTGAATCGAGGCAAGAGGAAACCCACAAAAATAGTTTATCCTTGAATTACTAAAATACTTCAGGGTACCCTAATTTCATACTAAGACAGCAAGAACCACATTACTCGTTTATTAACTATAACACGGTGTTTTAAAAATAGTTTCAAAATGTCCTTGCTACACTTAAATCATCAAAGACTACAATCTGGAGAGAAAACCTTTTCCAGCAGTCTGCTATTTGACATGCAAAAACTGTGCCATAATCACTAAAGTCTGAAGTTTTCTAAGTCCTTCAGTAAAAAAATATCTATGGCTATCAAACTACTGCTGTCTGTCCAAAACAAGTATCTAAAGAATAATTCATTTCTCTGATGTAAATCCAGCAATTTCCACTCAGACCCTGGATGCTATAAAAGGCAAATCCTAAAAGCTTGAAAAATGTGCAGCTGGGAAGACATGCAACCTTGAAAAAAAATTGCTGCTAGGAATTTCCTCTGCAATGAATCAAATGCATTTAGCACAGATCCCAATTTCAGGATGTCTTTAAGGAGGCAGCTTGCATGATTCAAGGTTAAAAGTTCATTATTATTTCTCTACATCTGTCACATCAAATAGCTAAATATTCTGATAAAGAGGGGATATGAGCATTTGATCTACAGTACATGATGAACTGGGTTCATAATTATAAAGCTATTTGTATACCCTTGCAAACTGTGAGAGCCATGTTCCAAGGTTGTCCTTAAAGGCGTCCTTAACATAATGCTGCGAATGACGTTTCTTCTTTTTGGACATTACATTCTTTGGTGATTAATTTAAACAAAAGTTTTAAAAGCTGCTCATTATGAAGTTCAGAATGAGAGCATTATCACACACACAATGAAGTTACCTCTGAACAGAGGAGAGAAAGAAACACTGGGGTCTGCCTATATATTCACATGCAAAGTAACAACTCCCCTTCCCCACTACTATGTTGACATCATGCAGCATCTGCCTTCGACTTTTTGCATATGTAATGAAAAGACACACCTCACAAAATAAAAAGACAGTTTTAAAAGCAAAATAACCATTTTGTTACTTACAGCATTTGATAAAATGGTAATGAGACATTCTTTCATCTCAGGCTGTAGTCTTGCTACAGGTTTCAGCATTCTCTTCTGCTACAACTGTCATGCCCAGAAAATGCATTATTTAAAGCCCTTCCTCAGGTATCCAGTACACCTCAGAATACATTATTTAACGTAGGTTCTGTTCCACGATCTCGCAGAGGCTTCCAAGTCACCCTCACCCGGCTGCTGGAGTTACGATAAACCTCTGTGCGTCTTGAACCATGACTACTGCACGTGCTATTGTAGCACAATTGATTGACACCGCTCCTAATCCCACATCCCCAGCAATAGGAAGATTTAATTGGTGTGCACTTGCAGCCACATTCTTCCAGCACTGAGGTGTGCTGCTGCACTGCGGCTTTCACAGTCCTGCCAGTTAATGGCTTTTCAATAGCTTTCAAATGGCAGCAAACTAAGCTTGATGAGTGGGCTCGAATGAAATAGCAGAACAGGGGATCTTAAATTTTATTTGTGCATGTTGTTCATGTGCCAAATGCGACCAGATTTTTAGCTAGTACTAAACCAGGATTATTTTTAGCTGCCACCAGTTGCTGTGTGAATAGGAAATTGATATAGGTTGCCAAAAATAACCATCTTTTAGCATCCCAGATCATTTTTTCAGTGTATTATAAGGTAAAAATCAGGATAGAGCTCACAGCCTTCTTCAGACTCCCATGGTTTATGCACAAATTAATTTACGTTGAGCTACAAACATGCTTGTATATACATTCCTTGATATGTTCCTGTTCTACCATTTCTTTGTATTACATTGCATCTTTTCAGAGATGCAATATTTATGCCAGGACACAAAAACTGCAAGCTCTGCATGGTTTACATGATTATGCGCATGCAATCTAATGACATTTAAATCACTGACTGTAAGACAAAAAGCCTAAGAAAATGCATCACTAAGAATAAGTCCATACAATTATTTATCACACTGTAGAATAAGTCAATGTACACTGACGCATTACCCAGTTTCAGATTAAGGGCACACAAAAGGCAGACCTGCATTGTATTTTAAACATCCAGGCTGCAGCATCCTCTGAGAACAATTCCTGCATTACTTTGACAGGAACAGTCACCCATGAATTTGGTTACTACTTCTGTGAGAAACCTACAGTTGAACTACAGTAAAATATTTTTATAATATTAAAAAAAAAAAATTAAGAAAACTGTGCTCAGTGAAGACTTCCATTTGCTTACTATGCATCATGCTTACCACAGTCAACACTTCACTGACTGAGAGCTCTTGTAAAGGAAAACTGATAGCACAGCCATATTTAAATCTTTTATTCATCTGAAAGGGTTCTCACCTACTATTTTGTATACATAACATTTTTAACAGCTACAAAGTGTTAAAAGGACTACAAAGGAAAAAGGGTCTAACTAATTAGTGAGGATCACTAATTCAGATCCTATTAACTATTCTGCAAAGTTCCCACAAGAGCAGAAAGATATATATTCACAGGCTTCCAGTGATCCATTAGCAAAACCCTTAGGTGAAATCTCTCAGCTCCTAACAGCCACATATTTCACATCTGGTTTTAAGTAAAATATGCACAGCAATTCTTTTGCAGAACTAATTATTTAGTTGTTTAAGGTTGTTTTCTTTCTTTTCCTGAAAACATAGTTTTCCAGAAGAAAGTGAAAAAAAAATCAAGAAATAACCAAGGGGAAATAGGGATAAATTATATAAATCACAATACAGTAATTACATTACCATGGAAACTTTTTTACTGTAAAGCTCAAAAGTCCAAAGTAATTAAATCTGTCCAGACTGTCTTTCACACCTATACAACACTAGGCCAGTTTGGGCCATATGGCTTATAAAATAAACATACAGAATATTTTAAGAGGCAGTGCTAGTCATAGTTCATGAGCAAGTGTCAAGTAACCTGACAAAAAGGCCTATGAGCAATACTTTTTGGTGGAGACATTCCTGACAGGTTCACCTCTGGTGGTACTGTCAGGCAAACAGACTGCCATGTCTAATAACATCATGCTTCACCATCCCACTGTGGTTAGAACCAGAAGGGACTCGGTAAACACTGGTCAATGGGATAAATGGATAAATGATGCTTTCCAGCACACAGAAACACAAGGAAGAAAAAGCATCTCTGACTTTGGCTTGAACAAAGTGTGAAAAAAAGGTGTTTGGATCTGTCTCATTTCAGATTGCAATATATGTGATTATGTATTGAATTGCCGTAGTAAACATTTAGGATGGTGGAACTTGGTAGCATCCATCTGACAGGGTAAACTACATCCTCCATCCTGCAAGGAATGAGAGAGAGAATTCAACAAGGCTAAGTGCAAGGTCCTGCACCTGGGTTGGGGCAACCCCCCGTAACAATACTGTCTGAGGAATGAAAGGATTGAAAGCAGCCCTGCTGAAAAGGACTGGGAGTCACTGGTGGATGAAAGCTGGACATGAGCCAGCAATGTGTGTTTGCAGCCCAGAAAGCCAGCTGTGTACTGGGCTGCACCAAAAGGAATGTGGCAGGTCGAGGGAGGTGATCCTGACCCTGTCCTCTGCCCTTATGAGACCCCATCTCTGAAAACATTCAAGGTCAGGCTGGGCAGGGCTCAGAGAAACCTGATCGAGTTCAAGATGACCCTGCTCACTGCAGAAGAGGGTTAGACTAGATGACCTTTAAAGGTCCCTTTCAGTCCAGAATGTTCTACGATTCCACATTCTTTACAGAGAGCATGAAGGCACAGGACTGATTCTTGAATGCTGCAAACCATTGACTTGGTATTTACATCAAACAAATGGGGAACAGTATTGCTGTCGATATGGCTACCACAGCTCTCATTTCTTCTCTCCTAACATGCACTGCTCCATGCCACCAGGGAAGCGTGTAGGACTGTTTGACAAAGGAGGCTTGCAATGCTACACCATAGCTTGGTCTGTGCCCTTCAGATGGATTGCTGGACTATGCAAGTCCATGAGCAGCACGTACCCACCTGCAGCAGGGGAATGCACTTTCCCATTCTCCAGGAGTCTGTGTGCCAAAAATGCGTGGCCATTTACTCAAGTATGAATAACAGCCTTCAGATGAATGTAAAAAAGGCACCAACTTTTCAAGAGGTGGCACCTGGCAGATGGAAACCTCAACAGGCCCTTTATTTTAGAATACCATATTCCTTTTTTTTTTATTATATAACAGTTTTATTACATGGGTAATTATCATTAATGGATATTGAAAAAGAAGTGAAAGTATAAATGGAAAGGAAACAAGGAAAGCATTTTAGATAGCTGTCAGCAGGAAGCTCTGACACATTGAAGGGCAGCATTAAAGAGAAATAAGAACAATGGACAACTGCAAGTGCAGAGACAGGATGAACCTTCAGGAGAACTGTCAGATAAACTTGAGGCAAAAGGAAGCTACAATAGGAATACTTAAGAAGCCAAAATCTGATTCACCTGCTGGAAAGACACATTATTTCCACTGCAACCTTTTGGAATGGATGGAGAGTAGAGGAAGAACAAACACAGAAAAGAAACCACAATGGTGGTGGTTGTCATAAACAGATTTCAAATGTAAAGAAAAAAAGAAAGGCTTAGCTTTCTGGAATGAGTCCAAAGGATGGAATACTTCATTGTCAGTGATTTTAAAAAACAAATTGTACAATATATTTATTCACAAAAAAAGGGACACTAGCCATGTTAGGTCTTTTCTCCTGACTGAACTCCAGCAAAACTTCAAAAGAGAAAAAGATATAAACAACACCTACCATCTGACCATAGAAACTATGGAATTGTATCTAGACAAGCTCTAAGGGCATTGTAAACCTACTTTCTCTGAAGTAAAGGTAACATTGGAACGTTTTCAATCACAGCTCTAGTGGTTCTATAAAGACTACATCAGTGTTTAAGTCTACAAGGAGGCACAAAAGCTCTTAGACTGGGGACAAAGACTGAGCTGGTATTAAACCTGGTGATGAAACACTTATTGTGAATGATTTTGTCCAGCTTAGCAAAAGTAGAGATGAAATAGAGTCAAGGTCAGAAAACAAGATATAATTAGCTCTTCCGGAAAAATTCCTTGCCACCTCTCCCTATGGAGAGAAAACAGCCAATTTCATGCTTTGTACAAATTCTGCCTTCAATGAAATTACACAGTTATTTAAACAGGATCTTGGAACCGGTCAACTAGGATAGTTCTTTTTCTTAGGATAAACACCCATTTAGGGATCACCATTTCAGAGCAGACACTGCTTTCATATTTCAATTTGCAAGGCACAGACCTTGACTTAGAAAAAGCACCTATGAAATGTTTCCTACATTAACCTAGTAAAAAAGAACACTTTAAAATAAGGTTTTGCTGTCAAGAACTGACACACTGTATTGTACTCATGTCATGTAAATATTTTGTTACTCTTCCAGTGTCTCCTGGTGTCACAAACAACTGAACATTTAATGATTTTATCATCATAGCATTTTATAATTCACGTGGAATGGAAAGACTTGATAGAGGTATGCAGAGCTATCCAAAAGCAATTTGAATAATGAGAAAAAAACCATGACTACTTGTTTTAAATACATGACAGATGCTCCCCATTTGTGCCATTTTTGTTCAGCACAGAAAAGCTTGTTATATTCCTTCAGATGTTACAACTTCGTTGCACTACTTATGGGTTTAAGACTGCAGACAAAAACCCGGCGCACAGAGCAACACTGGCATTGCACATGTTTTAACAAGTGATACTGCTTAGCAATCAAACCTTGGCCATAGTATCCAGCTGCCAAAAATCCACTCTTCAGATAACATCTGGTAGTTGTATGCTTTATCAGGAAGCTGGGATGAGCCACAGCAGATGTAGATACTTAGCAAGAAGGACTCTATACTAATTTTTGCTACGAGTCACAGCAGAACAAAACAGAGCAGTTTCTCCGAATAAATTTTTAGATGAACTTGCCTGTAAGATGTATGTGAGGTTTGCTCCAGAGACAGCAGCAACAAACCAAATCTAATCCCTCAACCAATCACTCAGTGTAGTTGACCTCTAGAGAACCAGATGGCTTTTTCTTTTCTCTTCCCTCTTCCCTCCCTCCAAGTTTTGCACCCTTTCCTTCTTTCCCATTTCACTGGAAATGCCTTGATTTTTTCAGGAATCTGGCAACCTTCCTCCCATTCTTCTGTCACTGGATCGAACCCCTAGAGATTGAAAAAAGCAAAAAAACTCTTTCTTTTCTTCCCTGTATATTGTTTTAACTGAATGTATATGGGTGGACTCATCTATAGTTATTCTTTTAATGTACTGAAAACAGTATGTTAAAATCACGAGATATTATTAGCAGGTACTGATGACATTTGCAAAATTATCAGAAGTTATGTGCCATTTGAAAGTACTACTTGCTTCCTGCCACACCCCAAATGACCATTTTTTAGGCTGTGTGTAAGTCTGTCTAGCAGTTCCTCAACTGGATGAGATGAAGAAGCTCTCACTTGTTGTGGGAGAGCCCAGAACAGAGCAATAACAAGGCCAAATACAAGAAGAAATCCCAATAGTCTCATGTATGGTTAGGCTTATGTTTGGCACCAGTACTGACTTGATAATTAACTTCTTCATTACAATGTGTGAATATGCTTTTTTAAATTAGATTTCTTACTAGATTTGATGAAAGACTGCTACAGAGAGAACCTGCAGACATTTTATATGCAAAGCCCCTTACGAGACTGCAAAGAAACTACCAAGACATGTTAAAATGATAAGCAGAAAAACATCACAGCCAGCACAATGCCCAGATATAAGAAGAAGTGTTTTTATTTAAAATCCATTAATTTCCATGTAAAAAGTTATTATATGATCAGATAATTTTTTTTTGAGTTTATAATATTCAGAAAAGAAATAGACAAGAAGACGAATTCAGTTCAACATCAAAAATGTACTGCTATCCTCTTGATAATTAACAAGTGTGATCGCCCATTGTATTGTATCCCTATTTTTTTTTTTCTTTTCTGATTGGCTTGATCACTCTAAAACCAGGAGACAAATAATGACCATACTACTAGATACACAAAAAGTAAAAAGTAGACCAGAGGAATTTGTGGTATCCTTTATCAGGGCAAATGTTACTATAACAATGTTAATCTTGAAGTAAGAAAAACCTGAAAGGACTGCAGAAGGAGTCCTTAAGATAAAAGGTATTCCTAATTTAGGAAAAACTTAATTTGGAAAGCTGTAAAAAGCCAAAGAAGGAAGTGATAGAATCAAACTCCTGAGGGATTTTAGGACAGCACACAGGATAGGGTGGCATTTTTAGAAATTTTAGGAATTACTCTAATACTTGGTGTCCCAAAGGGAAAAAAAATATGTTGAAGATTTGTAAGGTGAAGTGACAGTATTTTAAATTAGTCAACCATGACATTCAAAAAAACACACCAAAGCAAAACCACATGTACCATAAGCAAGTGCTATAGACCAAGAACAGAATTAATTTAGGCTTAAACTGAAATTACAAGATACTTGAGGGGGAGTTCTGTAGACACAACATGAATATTGGACAACTAACCACTATTGTGCTGACAATTATGATGTACATCACAGTTTCAATATAGACACTGTAAACAAAATACAGCATTATTAAATTATATAAAAGACAATCTGAAAAGCAAAGACTAAACTTAGGCAAAAAAAATATTTTTCACCCAAGACTTATTCTATTTTCTGATTTTTCTACTGTTCATTTTATTTCTTGCTAAATACAATACCACTTCTTTTTCCTACCCTTTCTGCACTTCATTTTTCATGTAACTCAGCACAAGCTGTTCATGCATACTTGTCTTACAGAGTTTTCTTATCAAGCACAGAGAAAAAGGGAGGGAAGGGGTGCAAGTTATGGAAAACTACACATCACTTTTATTAAACTGAATGTGCTGCCATATGTGCACAGTATAGCAACATGCAGCTGGGACTGTCTCTGTTTCTGCACCTTCTTCAGTCTCTAATGTATATATTTATTTATTTATTCTTTTTTCCGTTTTCTGCATCAATGTATAAAGAATTCACCATTCTGACCAGGTGAGACTAAGACGAGGAGAGAGTCCAACTTGATAAGAACAATAATCAGATCAAAGGGTATGATGGTAAGAACTTTTGACATGATATAAGACACAATGATATTGCTTGAAGATGACATAGAGAAGTCCATGAGTTCACTGAACAAGAGAGGCATGCAGAATTTACTGCACTCTGCACAAGTGAGAGATGTAGAATTTACTGTACTCTACTTGAGCACAATAAAATTACATCTCATTCGCAAATTAGCAAAGGATAGATAAGGAGCTAACAAGGGTTAGGCAGCTGCTAGGGGGGAATGAGAAAAATATATGAAGAAGCAAGAAAACAGATGTAAAGTGAGGTGACTAATAAAGGCACTGATTTATAGGGTTGTCCAAGTAACAGTAAGAAAGCATTAAACATATAATTTTAATAAAATTATCTGAGGTCGAAAAAAGGGCAGTCAGTGAGGCAGGTTACAAACAAAGGCAGTCAGAAAGATGGTAGAAAATAACTTCTTCCATGTGAGCAGTGGACAGGTCACAGTTGAGACACCAGTGAGCAAGAACAAAAGCCAGAGAGCATTCCCCAGATGTGACGGTGGCCCTGGCTCACCTGGACCAGCCCAGCCCATGGGCCGAGTGGGAGACACCATCGTCAAACTGAGCACCCCCTGCGCCCAAGGCTGGGTGGTTTCGTCCGGGGTGTGGAAGTGGGCTCGGTCCCTCCCCTCTCTGCCCCTTTTTGGTTAAGTTTCTGGAAGGTTCTCCTTTGTCTTTGGACCTGTTGCAGGTTGATTGGCTTGTTGAATGTATAATCCCTCCCTCCCTCTGTCCCGATGGCATGCCCCCAGTGTCAGTCCCGAGTCCCAGTTCTCTCATTGGCCACTTTGGCTTTCTCCTCCCCTTTACAGTTCCCTTAAAAACCCTTGTCCCGGGAGGTTCGGGGCCATTTTGTTGGGGTCTTTCCTCCCCTCCTTCGTTCTGTCTTCAATAAATTTTCCTTGGCCTCAACAAAGTGGACTGTGTCTCTCTCTGCACGAAAGCCAGTTCTCAGTCGCCTCTGACAGCTACGGAATTCCGCCTCTCCGGCACTGCCTCCCGACAGTTGTCCCCCGCCTCACCGAACTCGGCCCCCGGGAAGGGCCCACGCACTGCTACACCCAAACACAGACTAAGAATAATACGAAGAGCATGGAGGATTAATCAATAAACACAAAATGCTTGATAATCAGTTTCTTCAAACAGAAATAAATGAAATATTCAGTTCAGATCTCTTGTGTTTTGTACAGACATGAAAAATAAAGACAAAATTTGTCAAGTCAGCAAACAGCTGGTTTACACATGAACAAGCAAAGAGTAGGGCACCTTTCTACAGTTACTGCACATACCACTAGAGCATCAATAACCATCAGCATATGAGCTAAATTTTGTTAAAATTCAGATAGCTGGAACCCAGTTTTCTTATTTTATAATAACATACTTCTTGTTATATTTAATATCCCATTATTTGAAAACCTGTAGAACTTATTCTTAGAGCACATTCACTTTTTTCACCAATAGCTGGCTGTTCATAACAAACAGAAGATTAATTTCTTTGCTCTAAAATGAACTTACTCTTTTAACCAAACATGGTATTAAAAAGTAGTTATTATTCTAATTTTGTTTTCTTGAAAATACAGTAGTAATTACTTTTTATTTGAAACAGCAAGGGACATGTGAGAAAGTAGGAAAAAGAAATGCACAAACATTATAGGGTAAAACATGCCTATAAATAAGAATTATCCAGCAGGGTAAATCACGTCACTCCAAACAATTTATATGGCTTTTTTGTTTGGTTGGATTTTTTGCTTTCATTTATAGCAGAGTTTTCCTTGAGAAAGAAAAGAAGCATTCAGCACCTTGCCATCCTGGCAGAGGGCAAAACTGCACGAGAAATTATTTCCTTCACCTGTTAGCCAAAATACCTTAGGCTGAAATCTCCATGGATTGCTACTCAGTGCTGTAAATTCTTAGACAAGAAAGCCACACAAGTTGGTGTCGACTATAAACTATTCTTTGATTCTTGGATTTTAACCTCAAAGTCAGCAGGGGTTCTGTCATTGCCTTAAAGGATGCAAAGTGAAACATTTAAAAGTGAATGACCTAAGATTATTATAAACGGACATAAATGAGCTATCTTGGAAAAAATAATTAGCAATTATGCATAGCACACCAAGAATAATTTGCTTAACATCTCCCAAATGCTCCTCTTCTAGTTGGTGTTAACTGGAGACTATGCACTTATCCATTTCTCAGTATCCTTTTCATTTCAAAACCACTTTTCCTTATCATTACCAACATATTTCTGACATGTTTGAGGACAACATAGCAATAGGTAATGCTGATTGGACTAGAAAAATCAGTGGGATTCTTTTTCACCAAATCTAGGTTCAACTTTGTATTGCCTTGGCTTAAGTCAAGAGTGGATCAGCACCTTTTACTATCAATCCTTATGGATACTCCATCTATGTAAAGCAAACATTTCATTGGCATAGGCTTATTGAACAAAGTTCTGTATGTATTAAAGAGAAAAATAATTACATCTGGTAAGAAATATCAGCATTTGCTGAACATAATGATAGTGTCTGAATGTAATCCATATTTAGAGTATTTGCTAAGGACAGTTTCATATTAGGATGCATTTAATCACCAGAAGCAAATTTCAGAAATGGACTTTGAACATATGAAAACAGCTGTAAAGACTTAGCACACAGACACACTAACAATATGATGGTAAGTTCAAATGCTTTGTGATATTAAGACTTTCTTTTTATTGTGTCTCTGACTTTTCTTTCTCCTTTTGATCAGAATACCCTACATAATAGAGAAGTCAAGTTATAGTTGATTTTCTGACATTCAATCTAAAATGCACAACCACTTTTAGAATACCTCAAAATTGGCATAGGTAAATAGGGAGTAAACAGGGTTCTTCATAGACTAACTTAGGTGATTATTTAACCTATAGAAAAGATGATAGAAAAATATGATTCAGTAGATCCAGATTATTTCACAGTGAGCTGGGAGGTGACAAGGCAGGTGAAAATATTTTCTTCACTGTGTTAAGGTGCTGATAATGGACATATGGAAGACAGCTCCTGATGGGCCAAAGGGACACCATATCTCAGGTGGGTTGAGCAACTACAACCTGGATAAGTGACAGTAATATACTCCAAAGAATTATAAATGTGACTGTGACCCCTGCAGACATTAAAAAATAAAAGAAAAACAGAGGTGCTGAAAGTTGGTGCAATCTGATTAATGCAATCTGAGACCATTAGGCAAAAAAATAGTGCCCTTAAAATGCAGCTAAAGAAACCTGCAGCAAATCAACTAGATAGAAGGAAGGAGGGTTTTGAGATTTCAACTTTTTTTAAAAAAAAGTAACAGCTCATTTTTCTTTTGCTGGTGTTGTTCTTTCTTGTTGTTTCCTCTTTTTTTTGTATAAATATTTGAAACTATAACCTATTTTGCATGTTAATGTCTGTTTACAATTACCTTAAACTACAAGCAGGTTGAAGGACATTAGCCAACATCAAAGAGCTCACATTAGTAAACACAATTATTATTTTTATACAGGAGGTAAAAAGTCTCTGTAGCAAGTATCTCAGTTGCCAGCACAGGCAAGCACACCACGACAAGCCACAGCTGCCTGATGGCTACCTTGCATTGTTCCTCAGAGGGGCTGCAGCCCCTGGCTCCCCAGTGATCTTCCACCTGTAAACTGAAAGCCATGCAGCTCCCCAAGATGCTCTCTTAAGATGTTGCCAACAGTAACTATGAGTGGAAAAAGACTAAGGAGTTCAAAAATACTTTCTTTGACACAGATGTATGAAAGGAGGAAGGTGCACCCAGATTGTCTCAGCTATTAAACACTATCCTACTGCTCTTCTCCAACAAATAAATCAACGATAAGCAGTTGGAAGCTACCACTTTCTTCACAGACCTTTTTCTTTTTCTTGACTTTTTTTCCCCACACTACACTGTGGACAAAGAAATGCTTTCATCCCCAAACATGTTTTTTTTAAAGTCCAGACTTTTAACAACCATTGTTGAGGATTTTAGCCATTCTCTGATTTGAGGCAGTTTGTATTGTCCTCTTCTGTTTTTTTTCATACAATCACGTCCTGAAAACTCGACGATACTTTTTTCCTATTTTATCAGCAGGATACCAAGAAATGGTGCTAGAGAAGAACAATGGCGGCAGTGAGGATGACTGTCAGAGAAATGAAGGCATGAGAGTGAAGAAGCAGAGGTGCACTGCTTCCATTCCTCCTGGTGAGTGTGCCCTGAGTCAGCCATGACAGAAGAGAAAGGCAAATCTGCAGCTGTTGGCTCTGCACTCCCAGCTGCTCCCAACACATCAAGGGTAGGGAAACCAGAGAGAAGGGTGAGCAGCTGCTGTCAGCTGCAGGGCTCTCCCGAGCTCATCCATCAGTCCAGCTCCAGTTGGCCATCCCTGTGATTCACAGTCTGGGAGAGCTGCCCCAGGACTGCAGTGTGAGAGACAGCAGCCCTCAGGTGTTGGCTCAGCCCACACACACAGGGTCTGCTAACACAGCAGCAGCACAGCGAGGGCAGGCAGAGAGGTACAGCAGAGATCTGCAGGCCCATGGCTCACAGCACAGCTGTGTATTGCAGACAGGTGGTAGCTTATCAGTCCCTGACGATGTTTGATGGGAATCTTGCTGAAAGACATAGGAGCAGACGCCTGTCCCTTCCAGAAACCTCCTAGAGCAGTGGGAGGTTGGAACATAGGAATAGGCAAGAATGAGTGCAAAAAGCCTTGGTGGGTAAGGAGGGGCAGAACTGTGCCTGACTGAAATGAGATAGGAGCTGGACAGGACAGCAGGGCCACAGCTGGGGAGCTGAGTCTATCCTGACTGAAAAACTCTTTTTCTCTCCAAAGAAAATTTGGGGGAGAGGAGACCAGAGGTGTGACAGCAGTGAGGTGAAGAAAATGCTGCTTTGACATTCATTAGCCTGCGACAAAGTCTTTCACTGTGAACAATATTGCTTTACCTGTTAATAAGACTTTTTCTTGTCCAAGCTTCATTTTCCAAAATGTCTCTTAAAAAGTCTTCCAAAATCATTGATCTTGATGTCCACACTCTGACCATTCACTGGCTTGGTGTCACTGAGTTTTATTTTTATTTGCATCCTACTATCCCTCTTAGCCACAGATGGAGGCAGCTCCTCCCTGGTAAGGAACACACCACTTCTGTGTAGCTGTTTTGGCCCCTCACTGTGTGGCTGTGTACCAAGAAGGTCACTCGTGGAATATTCCTGCTGATTAGTATGTTACATTAATAACATGCTCTTCCAAAAATGACCATGTCTACAGTACATTTCCTGTATCTTTTTGGGCCTTTTAATAAATATTCATACACATAAAGGAAACATTACAAGGAAACTTTTAAACAAAGCCTGAGAACAAAATCTCTTGTGTAACTTGCTAAAACAGTAGGTTTGTTGTGCAGAGAGGATTTGCTGGCAAATGCACACAGGCTACTGTTTGAATAGGTAATGTCATGGTCCATCTACTGCTCTTGGATGACCCAATTGTACTTATTCCCCTGTAGGAAAACCACAAAGAACATCAGTGTTCATTTTTATAGAGTATGAAGTATTCAAGAAGAAAATCAGTGTGGGAGCTAGACTATATTCCTTTCAGTTTCTGTTTAGTTCTCCATCTGAAAGGAATAATAACCCATCAAGGAAGACAATTTAACTATGACAACACTGAAGTTTTGAAAGGCAGCACAAAGACTCTAACTCTCTATGGCACTGCAGATTCTCTGTTGATACTCTAGATAAGGAAAGCTTAGTTTTTTTCAGACGATCCATGTTATTTAACTGTACCTAAGAGATGAAGAACAGATGCTTCACAAATAAGATTTACATATCAAGGATTGGCTTCACAACAGAAATAACTGACATGAAAATGATATGAAGGTATACGTTTATATGGAGATTCCAAGAAGAGTACTGAAGAACTAAATCACATTTTGCAGGGATCAAATATTATCAACTGAACATTATTTTCAAGAAGCTGAAGGCAAAAAAAATAATAGAGCTATTTATAGAAGACATAGTATTTGTAATCACAGATATTAATATATAAATCATAAGCCATGGAAAGATGTACCAAAAAAATTGTGATGCTGCTAATCTATGGAAAACTTCTATCCTGAATTATCCATGTGACTGGAAAAAAAGTATTTACCCTGAATTTAAGGGGAATTTTAAATTATTATTTGCCTCCTTTACCACAATTGGTATTTTTCATTCCATGGATATGATCTGATCCACAGGAAAAGCATACTGGGCTTGAAACATTTGATGGTTTAATCTTTCTTGCCCCTTCCCTGAAACTTACACCTCTCTACATGGGTGTGTATCTTCCACAGCATTTATGATGAAATTTTGTTTCTGTCCTTAAGGAGCTATGCAGATGTTTAGGGGAGTTTTACTGCTGTGGGGATCATAATGTAGTTTCTCCACTACAGTTGCTGTGCCTTGCCTGTCAACAACACTGACACATGCAGCTGAGTACCTGCAGCCTCCCAAGAGCAAGGGACAATTAGTTGTCATGCTGCCAGAGCTTCAGCAGAACTCCCAAATGGATGGATTTCAAAGTATGACTTAATGTTGCAACCCATCCCATCCAGATGTCCCAAGAGCCTGCTGAATTGTGCCCCATCAGAGAGTATGACATCTCTGCCCTAAAGTACAGTACCACAGCCTCCCCTTTGATTCTGAGCTTTGGTGTTCTGCCTACACCCAGTCAAGAGAGCAGCCATCCCACTGGCCAGGCCCATCCTGTCCCTCATGTGTCAGACTGAAAAGGCTGTATAAAAAGTCACCTGAGACATTTATACAGCTATGCATAAGGATGGGGCACCAGATGAATGCATCTTCCAGTCCTTTCATGTGTTTGACCATGAAGGAAGAATACAGACCTATAAAAAAGATTGTTATTTCTGCACAGAGAAAACTGCTGTGAATTGGGTATGGCTCTCCTGGTGCAGCTATGAACACTTACAGCAAGATGTGTTGTCAGTGGGAATATCTCACCCCACAGTAACCTTGGCACAAAACATGAAAATTAGAAGTGCAAGGACACTACCAGTACATTTACAGAAAAATGGGGCTCCAATCAGCTTCAGCAGTATCTTCAAATCTTTGAACAACTTGAGCAGATTTGGAGAAGCTTTAATTTTCTGAAAACACACAGTTTTTTTAAACATTCAAGTGTTCTCAAGCAAAATCCCTTATATATAAAAACAAAGAAAACATCTGTAAATTGTGTAATTTGAGTTTCTAGCTTTATTTTTTATTTTCAAATGAATAAAAAATAATTACCTATTTAAAATGTCATTTTATGAGTCCCGCATATGATCTGTTCCTGTAAAATATACAAACAGAGCTGACAGTAGATTACTGCAGTCTATTATTTGCCACAAATCTAAAATACTAGGTTTCACCCATTGCTGGAAAAATTAAAACATTTTTAAACATAAAGCACAGATTATTTGGTATGTTCTATTTATACAGGAAGCACCAGGCATTACTCCAGTTGATAACAATAGCAATACTGCTTCAGTTTATTTGACAGTTTCTGCTTTGCCCTTCAAGTGTCCTTAGTCTGCTTCATATGTTCTTAAATGCGAGAGCTGAAGCTGCTTACTTCTGGAAACAGCACTCTTTCATTCTGCATTCCTTGCTTATTTCTCACATGCTTAGCTCCCTTCAGTTCACAAAGACTGGGAGAAAAACACAAACCACCATAAAAAAACTGTACATTTGCATTTCATTTCTTTTCACCTCGTGTCTGACATTGTCAGTACCTTTAAACCTGCATTAATTAATTTGCTTTCATGAATTATTGTTGTTTACAGTGTTAAGGAGGAATGTTGTAGCTGATGGGATAGAAGTCATTATCACGTGAACAAAGAAAATGTTCATAACCTAAAGAACAGGGCAACAATGTCAAAGAAAGAATGTTCTACCTGACTATGAGATTATTAACAACCCTTGATAAGAATAATGAATGGTGCCCAGACAACATAAGGAGACATCAAAGAAGGAAACAAAGTCATATAAAATTTGGAGACTAAAGAAGAAAAAAGCATATGAGTGAAAACTTGTTTTCAACACACTTCATCAGAACTGTGGGATCAGACCATTAATGAGAAAGAGGTGTGATTGCAAAGACTAGAAAGAGACCTTCACGAAAGAAAAGGCTCTTGAGTAATCCTGTCTATAGTAGGTCCATGTGTTGGAAAAATATTCTCTACCTCAGATCATTAAAATCAGACTTTTTAGGATGCCATTTTTGTAAAAGTGAAGGAGTTATTTTTAGTTTGTTCTGTATGGGACAATCTTATTATTAGAATATGCAAAAATAACAGCAACAATTCTAAAGAAAAGAAAATCATATATACTGAAAATACATGGTCAATTATTTCATTAGAGTATATTAACTTGAAAAGCATTCCTGGAAGTATTATGTAGAATAGACTGGAGTCAGGATAATATTGAATCCAGTAAGTCATAGCAGCAAATATAAGGCAAGAATGCTAACGTATTACTGAGGGGATTAGGTAGAGCACGTATTACATATAAAATCTTGAGAAGTTTCTTTACAGATTAAATTAATCCTCACTATTTGCTCTCATAAAATCAGATTCTTATTTATTTGTTTCATTTTTAAATCAAAATCTTTTTATAACCAAAGAATTACAATGGAATGTATATTCAAGAATGGCCCTATTGTGTTCAGTCTCTTGTGTGAAATTCCCACAGATATAATGAGAGATGTGGGTGCATGAGGGGAGCAAGGTCAGGCTGTGTAATCAAAGGGACAGAGATATCACCAGGGCACCAGTTGTGCAGTGTGCAAATTATATTAGATAAATGGTCTTAAAGTGGAAACATTTAACTTTTTGGTAAAACAAAGAGCAACTCCTACAACATAACCTTGTCAATTATTCAATTTTTAAATAGACGTTTACTTTTAAAACCTAATTACTAAAAGCCTGAATCAGTATCAAGTAAAATGTCATGAAAATGTTTCCACTGACTAGTGCGTTTTAGATCTGGTGCAAGGTTTCTCAAATGGCTTATTGAAGACAGTTCCGTTCCTAATATATTCTTCAAGCTTAGTATGCACAGATGCAGTCATTAGGAATATGTAAAATTAAAAGTTATATTAAGATCAGGGTGCTGAGATGCAACACAGGACTAAAAGTTATGGGGAAAGATACAACTTGGATTGGGAAACTGGTATCTCAGTAGGCAGGTAAAAGGTTCCTGAGATGGAGAACCTACTCACCTTGGTCTGAGAACACACAGATCTACAGGGTTAGATGAACAGTTTGGTCTCCAGATCTGTACAGAGCACAGCCTTGGACTATGTGTATCCATAGCAGTCACACTCTTCCATTTGGTGTGCTTGGTACTGGTGACAGTCACCTGAAACACATTCTGAAATCACCTTTCCAGGTAATGTGAGTCTCTGCAAATGACACCTCAAATGTGTTTTGCACCCAGCAGGATCCAAGACAGATGATGAGGAGCTGTCTCCTCTAGTCCTCTACCGTCACCTTTCCCGACCAGTAACATTGTCTCAGTGAGGGAGACAGAAATGATCATGCTAAATGATAGAAAATGTGTTCCCAAAGGTGGTATAACCTCAAAAGGAAGAGCAAAGCCTTCATTTTTCCAAGAAAATGAAAATGTGTACTCTGGGACCCTGTGAAGATCGGTGATGGTAGCTGTGACATACTTAACTATTTTGCCTTCTGGCACCTGCCCTAAGTGACAGCCTTTCTTCAGTTCTGGGGTCCTGTGCACCAGGCAAATCTGGCAAATGAAATAGCAAGAGCAAAGTCTGGTAGAGGAAATCCATTCGTAGGACAGAGGGAGACGGATGCTGCTAAAATCTGAAATACAGGCACCACAGGAAGGAAGATGGAACAGGGACTAGGAGTTTGCATCTTCTCTTTAAAGCCTTAGACTTGCCAAATGAGTAAGAGCTGCTGCACTAGCTTTAAGTATTTCTGGGTACATTGCAGAGTGCTCTGAAGGGTTACTTCAGCATTCCCAAGACCATCCAAAACTGTCTTAGCAGACTGAAGCTTTGGCAGGTGGACTCATATAAGGATGTTCTCCTGAGCACAAGGGCAATAAAGATAAGATCAGAAACAGCGTAAAGGGCATTTACACCATTTGGTCACTTTTCCAAAGTGCATGTCATGTGCTTTTCTTTAAGTATGACAGGAAAAGCTGCTGTACAAGCTCCTTCATCCCACTACACTCCTCAGAATATTACAAATAAAAAAATAAATCCAAGAGAAATATGCTCAGTTAAAGAAGTACTGCAGAGATTTAGGACTCACACAAGTGAACCACTGAAAAAACCTAAAAATATATATATAACAAAGGGAAAGAGTAAGGTTCACCTGCCCAATTTGAAAGATGTTTATAAACTAGTTTATGAAAGTGAACATACAAATCTTTGCTAGCCATGTTGACAAGAAAGTGATTCTTAAACCTTGTAAGACTTGTATGTGGTCTAAAGGACAGCAAGAAATTATGTCAAGGGAATATAAAAATTAAGACAGAAAGAAATTCTATAGAAATAGACATTCTCTATAAATGCAGCAACAAAAAAAAAAAGTACCCAGAATCCTGGCGTCTCATTACAAAGTATACATAAGGTAAAGATTAAGAAGGAAGTAAGAATTGATTTAAATATAGCTGCCACAACAAACTATAATTATAATGTCTTAATGTTAATCTCTCTGGCATAACAAAGACTTGCTCACCGAAACAAGCATTTTCTTTGTCAAATATTGATCACTGATGTAATCTTTCTGGAGTTTGTTTAAAACACCTTGCCAATCACCTTTTTTTTGCAGCAGCACAAGTTTTAGTTAAATTTCAGTTGGGTATTTTTCCCTCTTGCAATCAACAAAATCCTTTTCCAACATCCATTCTGGCATCATAGCACCATTAAGCATCAGAAATTGTTTGTTTTTGCTCTAGAAGCCACCTCCATAAAGACAATTTCACGAAAGGAAACTATCAGTCCCTGGCACTCTTTGCATATTTGGGCAAATCCCAAAGATGCTAGACTACTACATCACCCTTAAAACTTCATTAGCACTCATGAAAACAAATAAAAACCCAAATCTGTGGCTTTCCTGAAATTCATGTCTTGGAAACTGTTTATACAATTAGCGGTCTGACTTCTAACTTCAAATAGTAGTAGTGTCTTGGAAAAAGTGTGTGTAACACTTTAAATACAGAGAAGGGTGGGGGGGAAAGTAGATATGAAAGTTAAATTAGGAAAATTGAGGGCTAGCTAGCTTTTGTATGAAAACTTAAGGTAGCATAAGAAAGAAGTCTTACCAGGAAAAGTCAGTATCTTGATGTCAGACAGACACGTCTGTACAGATAGTATCAGACCCAGATTTTACTTTCTGCCTTATTTCCAGACAGATCAAAAAAGAGTTTTTGAAACTGGTATTTCCGTACTGAGAACTGTAGCTGACGTTCATTCAGCTATCCATTCTAGTAACAGGATAAAAAGAGTCTAGTAGGGTTTGGGGTACAATGCCAATTCATAGGAACTGGAAAATTTTGTGGAAACTTCCATATATAAATGAACCTCTCCTTTGGAAAGGCTTTCAGGTCCCAAAATAGATTTTCTGGTCAAAACACCACGGAACACTAGAACAAACAATGGGGCAATGATCAATATATGACTTGGCTGCAAGAGGGGCAGGTCCTATCAAAAGCCTGCCAGGTTTCCTGCCAGCTTGGCTGGTGACCTGAAAGGGAACAAAGCCTGCAGTGTCTCCAGGCAGTCCTGCCATCTGGACTGCCTCCACATCATGAATCCTGAGGTCTCTAGGGACTGCAGTTCCAGGAAAGCCCTCCCACAGAGGATTCTTGCAGGTCACTGTTTCAAGAATTCCTAGTGCTGGAAGTCCTGGCTCCCAAGACTGCTTGACTCCCACTAGAGATGACAATGAGCATGTGGCCTGGGAGAATAAGAAGACAAGGGCTGAGCCAAAAACTTAGTCTTGGGTTTGAAGCTTCCTACGGAAACAGAACAAATTAGCTTGTTCCTAAATAATTTTATCCCTTCTGTGGAAGGCTTGCTTCTGAAAGGTGGTTTTTTTCAGAAGAATTTAGTGGAAGATAAAAATGCCAATGGATTATTCTAATTAGATCTAATACAAGTTACATATTATATTTAGTATCCATATTGTATCCCTACCAGTATCACTGAATCATGGAATCACAGACTATGCTGAGTTGGAAGGTATCCTCAAGGATCATCAGGTCCAACTCCCAGCTTTGCACAGTATCATCCCCAAGCATCACACCATGTGCCTGAGAGCATTGTCGAAACACTTCTTGAACTCTGTCAGGCTTGGTGGTATAACCACTTCCCTGGAGAGCCTGTTTCAGTACCCAACAACCCTCTGGATGAAGAACTTTCTTCTAATATTCAACCTAAACCTTCCCCGACACAACTTGGGGCCATTCCTCAGGTCCTGTCACTGTCACCAGAGAGAAGAGATTAGTGCCTGCCCCTTGTGTTCCCCTCACAAGGAAGTTGTAACTGCAATGAGGTCTCCCCTCAGACTCCTATTCTGCAGCCTGAACAGAACAAGTGACCTCAGCCACTCCTCACACAGCTTCCCCTCAAGGCCCTTTACCATCTTTTTTGCCCTTCTTTGGACACTCTCTAATAGTTTAGTATCTTTTTTATATTGCAGCATCCCAAACTGCCCCCAGCACTCAAGGTGAGGCTGTCCCAGAGCAGAGCAGAGCAGAGCAGGACAATCCCCTCCCTTGCCTGGCTGGTGATGCTGTGCCTGATGTCCCCAGGACAGGGCTGTCCCTCCTGGCTGCCAGGGCACTGCTGGCTCATGTTCAACTTGCCATTGACCAGGACCTCCAGGTCCTTTTCTGCCACACTGCTTTCCAGCAGTGAAAAATTTTCATTGTAAAAAAGGTGGAGGATCATGATAGACAAGCAAGGAAATTTTATTTGCGTGAATAATATTTCTGTTCTTCATCCAATGAAACAAGAGGAAATTATGCCAAGACCAATATACAAAATATAATTTAGAAATTTTAGAAATTTAAAATTTGACTGTCTGACAATCAAGTTCTTCCTTTTCACTAGAGTTCACTACAGCCTACCACTACCACCCCTCCTCCCATTTAGGGTACAAGCACTGCAGTCAAAGGCTCTTTTCCCAGGAAAAAGTGCCTTTTCTGTAGGATGGCTGCAAAATGGACATATCTTCAGTAACATTAACATGGCTTGGGTTTCTCTTCTTTTTAAAATCTAGTGATTGCTTTTGCTAAAGTATCCCAAGGCCAGCTTTTTAGCTTTCATGTCTATCAAGAAAATTATAAACTTCAGTAGTTACTTTGTACTCTTAGAAATTATCTCCAGCCTGCTGATTTTTCCTACTCTTCCTCACTTCCTGAACAGAATAATCAGTGTGTGAAAGCCTACAGCATTCTCTCACACAAAACATTTAAGTCTGTTCAAACTAGAAGATGACATGCCTATTTTCAGATGTATATCACTTTCAGACTCAAGTGAAATCACACATTCAAATGAAAATCACTGCAAGATTGGAGACAGGGTTTAACTGAAACTTGGGAGCACGCACATGTCCCTTCTGCAAGCTCCCTGAGGCCTTTTTTTTCACACTTTATCCCGTCAGATGCTTATCTTGCAGTCTGTTTGCACACCCATTAAAGTTTTATTTTTGCCTGGTAATGATGTCCCCACATGCATGGGCCTCCAAAAGTATGTTCAGGATCTTTATAAAAAGATCCTTCTGCTTTCAGTGGAAGAATATTCATAAAGAGCAAACACAAAGCATGAGAAGAATGAGAAAAATATACTCCAGCACTATAAAAGTTGGTTATTATTAAACATTGGTAATCATACAGATTTCAAATGGGGCCTCAAATAGTGACCAAAGCCACAGTGTATAGAAGACTGCAAGCACAGATGAGAGAGCAGTCTTGCACCCTGCCATGCTGGGTGTCTGTGTCCAAACACAAGACAGTGTCCTAGATATAACCAAGTCCAAAGGGCAAGACAGTGAAACTAAACTGAATATAATAAGCTTAAACCACAGCAGACCAGCTGCTTCCAACTGCTACCTGCCCAAAGTCAAAGCTTGATTCAAAAGGTTAACCTGCATTTTCCACTTCTTCAACCAGCAGACACCAAGTGTTAACTACTGCACAGCTATGAGGGTTTAGCACGTGGGATCCTCTGAGCTGACATGGTCATTGCCCCTTTTTATCTCATTTTCTTTGCCAGGACCTGCTGCCAACCTGCCAGAAGCTGGCTGTTTCCTCCCCACTACAGAGCCAGTAGCCAAACAGCTGCTATGGCAAGCAGTGCTCTAAATTCTGCTGCCAGCGAGTTAACGATTCAAGTGTTTTTAACATGTGGGAGGGGTAATTTAAAACTATGTATAATGCAGAAACACACACTTGTGTTTGCACTGGAATTATGCTTCAGAGATGCCTGAAGGAACGTTAGGTCAGCAGCTATAACAAGTCATGTCATTTGCTTTGCTGATTTTAATTCTCATGCAGTGATAGATATTCCTTGTAAGATGGCTTACTAGCTATTTTCCATCTTGTATTTTGTTAAATTGCAATGTAATTCTCAATCCACACTAATTCTATACCACAGTTAATGACAAATGAGTTCATCATGATGAAATCTTTACAGAGGTTCCTTTGGGTTACCTACTTAAGCTACTCTCAGTATTACACAGTCATCACACTCAAATTAAAGGATCATTATGGCATATATTGAATATTTGGCTTCACAGCAGGTAAATTCTGTTCAAAACATCTAGGATGATGAGAAACAGTCTCCTTGATCCTCCTCTCCAAAACAGCACGAGCAGGAGAAAACTCAGTGGTATTACCATATTAAAATATTCCTAGAATGACCTGCTTTGTATTTACTTCTAGAGTGCTCTTGAGACTGCTTCATATTTCACATCAGTACCCAGTAATAATATGATCACTTGGTACCCAGTAATCATGTCACTCTTACACTGCCACTCTTACAAATCCCCAATTCCCTGGTGCAAAAGACATTATAGCCTGTACTGCAACAACCCCAAAAGAAAAGAATGTGAGTTGTTTCTTTTCACCACCATCGCCACCAACCCTATCCTGACACACTGGGTAACTGGATGCTGCAGAAAACACAATGTCTGCTCTTTCTGCTGCCAAGTGCCCTCTGCAAGGTGCTGTTAAAAGGAGGTGCACTGAAAATTTTCCATGAGACATGCTAAATAGTACCCTTAAGTGCAATTCCTAGGAGGCAGGTTACATATACAGATGACTGCCCTCAAGGGCCCCTGGGGAACACTCCTTACAGCAGCACAGAAATAAACACTGAAATACCCAGTTCCTGGGGAAAAGTTCTCCAATTATCTAAATCATCAGGGGACCATGGTATAATGTAACTGTTTGCTTCAATTCACTTCCCTGTATACATCTAACTTCACTTACTCTAGATTTGTACAAAGAAAAAAGGTAGGGTGTAAATGTCAAGACTTGGCTTTCTGTTCAGCTGGACCAAGTAGCACCATGACAAACCATTGTTTTGCAGTACAAACCATTGCAGGGAAGAATTGGGATCATACTAATACCTAACCAATTCTGAATTCCACAGAAGAAATACACAGATGCATGTAAAAGTAACTTCAAACCTCTCAGGGCTCATATTTTTTATGACTCTCATTCAAAAGCTTTCTGACTATGTATGGAAGCCAGGGGCTTTAGTGCCCTGCAATATCAGCAGCTGCCTTGGCACCTGCTCCAGTATCAGCCCTCCCCACCCCTCCCCAGAAGCCAACCTTTCCTCACTCACACTCCTGCAGCCCTCACTCCTAAAGCTGGTGCCTCTGGTACACCCTGGTACACCCTGCATCTGCTGGGCAGCCTGGAGCCCACCTCCCTTCCCTTGCCTGCTGCAGCACCATCTCTTGCACTCCTGAGGACTGACTGCCACTACAAAGGGACTGAAAGGTTATTCTTGAAATAAAGAAATAAATTCCCCACAGTTCTTCAAAGTCTAGGAATATCATTTAACCCTACTAAATCTTCCTGTGTCACAGACAGAAACAGTGAAGAGCAAAAGTAGAAGAGCAGAAAAGATGAGAAACAAAAATAAAAAACAGTGCTCTGTTTTTCTCTCACTTTGGAATACCCTCCATATTAACAAAATTTTCTCCTGACAAAATCAAATATAAAAGGAAAGGCCATACTAAATTAACAGCTTATGATTCAGATGTTGGCAGAAGTACTTGGCAGGAAGGAAACACATCAGCTAAGCAACCAAGGTGACTGATTACTTCTTCAATACAACTTCAACACCAAGGTACAACTCTATTTAGGATGGAGCTGTTTGAGAATTTCACCCTTCAATACCTCTCCCTTATCTAACAAATGCTCGTACATTTTAAAATACATTATGCACTTTTATTTATTTGTGGGGTATTTTATTATTTTGGGTTTGTTTGTTTCTTCTTCAGACAATGTTGAAGCACTGGTATGAGCCTACTATGAACTTTACAGCACTCTGAAAGAAATACTGGATTAGAAGTGACCCGCTTACTGTGTTCTGGGTGAGTAGATTTAAACAGAGCACAAATATTCCCATTGGGAACTACTTTCCTGGCTTAGCTTGAAAGAGTCCAGTGCCTGAATCTTGTTAAAAAAAATATGATGGGCCAAAGTCAAGAGTACTCAAAAGAAAAGAGAATTAAAAACCAAAACAAAACAAAGACACCCAGCATGACCCACAGACTGCCCCAGCGACAGTTTCACAGCATTCTACAGTCACACTGTGACACTGAGTTCTAACACTTTTCATTAACAAGACGATACTATTTCTTTTTGTTCAATTGTGCCAAAAGAGGAAGAGAAAGAAGTTTTGGCTTTGAAAACACTGCTGTGAGTTCCAAACTGAGCTGTAGCACAAAGAACACTGCTAACACAATTATACCTGCATTACGGTCTATTAGGATAAAAAAAAAAAAGACCAGGAGATGAACTGACTGATCCTTTAAGGTGTCTGAAATAGACACATACATTTCCCTTGAGAAGTGCCATCACAGACAGATAAAGCCATAAAACATGTAAGAGAGCCTTGATTAAAAAAAAAAGTACCCCAAAAACCTAAATCCCTTCCCTCATTAAAAACACTCTTGCAGAAACAGCCTTACTTCAAAGCTCTTCTGTTTACACAACCATAAAACTTACATGTACTGTATTACTGGTTCACAGTTTTACAACTACCAAAAATATTATTTTATGAGGTTAAAAATCCTGTTACATACCAAAGTACTCATCTAGATGTGACATTATTAAATAACAATGACTGAGTGAACATCATAAGCCAAAATAACAAAACAAGCTTTTCAGCTTGCTATCTAAAACAAAGAAAATGGAGGAAAGTGTTTGCCAAAGATGTGACAAATGGCCTTTTTCTCTGCTATTTTTCTAGAAGTATTATTAACACAGAAAGCAAACACAAAGCCTTAAAATATGCCAAACCACATCCATGTAAGATAACTTTGCATTGTGTAGCACTTTTAAGATAAAATTCCAGCATAAGGCTGTCAAAATAACAGCTCCAAAGGGCCCATTTACATTTTCCTAGCAGCTAATGAATTGCCACTGAAAATGGCAGCAGGCAAGCTTATGGGAAGCATCTTTAAATCTGTTTTTCCTCTTTTGAAATCATGAGCCCAAGTGCTTCACTTGGGAGTGGAACACTCCCTGTTGGCTTTTAACAAAGACTGAAATAGTTCTAGTGTACCTTTGAAAAAAAAGTCATGAAAGTGGTATTCATTTGTCACACACAAAGGAGAAATGAAAGGAAAAAGGGTGGGAAAAAACACATGGACAGTTTAACCTGCATTTTATAATGTCTACTACAGGTGCTTAAAAGAAAACTATATGCAACAGGAAAGAGTATCTACTATAATGTTTTTGTGCCAATAGTTACTCTGAGACAGCAAACCTGACAGAGTTGAACTTCATTCAGTGCCTGGATTACAGCTGACTTGTACTCAAAAGCCTCTGTACAAGGCAATAACATATCCTAATTAGCTGTAAAAAAAGCTGCTTTAAAAAAGCAGCTCTTCGTAGCCCTCTTCTGACCTCTGAGCAAACAGAAGATAATATGAATTCTTGAAACAAATTAATTACATGAGAAATTGCTTACTTTCCATCCAAACAGTATAAACCAGTTTTGTCTTAATTGGGAAAATAGAAATTGACCTTGCATAGTAGGAAAATGGTGTATAAAGACTGACTGTTTTTTGGATGCTTACACATGGTCCGGGTCTCAAATTTACTTAGTCCAGGACATTTTGACAAAATTATTGCAAAACCATAATAGTAAAACCTAAATATCATTAAACTGATGAAGCATAGTTGAATATTTAGCTAGCCAGAAGAACTTGGGACACATGAATGTTGGTGACAAAGAAAAGCTTATGTAAAGTTGATGACCTGGGATATAACGTAGCCCGATTAGTAAGGAAACAGCACAGCACTTTCACAGGGAAACTAAAAAGAAATTTGGGGGGAGCAACTTAAAAATCCTCCTTCCTGAGTTTCCACTGTGGTTTAACAGTACACAGTGTAACTCACTCCTCACCCTCCTCCCTCCCTCCCTTCCTCTCCCCCCCTCCCCCCACATTAGTTTCTATTGTTCAATCATCCAAAACTCCCAAGAAAAACTTTCTCACAACAGCTCCAGAGAAAGAACCCAACGAATGAACAAGGGTCTTACTGTCTGTGCTTCTCTTCCACAGTTAGCATTGCCCCTTCCTTTCTTAATCACAGGCAATAGATGAGATTCAAGTATTAAGGAATGATTAAACTATCAAAGCAAATAGAGAGACCATGTCAGAACTGCAGAATTTAGAAGCATGTTGTGGCTCTTATGTCTGGGCAAGCACCTCTGCTGTATTCTTACTATGCAATGGGATAAAACCTGAGTTTATCTCAATAATCATTGCCCTGAGGAATAAACTCAAGTCCATTGCCTACATGGGAATGACAGCACATTGTGGTCAGGTCACTAAACTAAAAAATTCAGAGCAGAACTGTGGGAATGCTACAACACAAGAGTATTCACTTAAGCACAATATCAACAGCTTGACAAGTCATGCCTCATTCAACCTTTGTTCCTTTCCACCCAAACTTTCCTCACAGCCAAACTGTTTGTGAAGACAGCTATACCCAGAGGTACATAGCAGCACCCAAGTGAGACAAAGGTAGAGAGTACTGAAACAAAAATGTGACTTAATGTTATCTCACTGCGGTTTCAGCCCCAGTTTTGAAATTACAGATAGCATCATTTTGACTGTATGGTCACAACACCTGGGATTCCAAGACAGAGTCATCTTTTATTTTTTCCCTTTTCTGTTTTTAAAAAAAAACCCTTCAAGTTTCTAGGGGCTGCAGCATCAATTTCTAATGGCACAGGCATCTTTCTTTACAGCTGTCAAAAAAAAGTAATCTGCTCAGAATTTGTGCTTCACTGCTTCCATTCTGTTATTTAACAATGATAAATAAGAATCAACATTTGACTCCACAGTCTGACTGAGACCCTTATTATTGTCATGCTGTTTTTCACTGATCAAGTCTACTGCAAAAGTAAGAACCCAAAGTGACACAAGTACACCTGAGATCCAAACTGATTCATGTCTCATCTTCAGCCACATTTCAGAGGGCAGAAATTTTAACAGTTTATGTATATTACATATATTTTCCTCTCCACTGAAAATTTTATAGAAAACTACTTTGCTTCCAGGCTGATACTGGACTTACACCCAAAAAAGTATGTACTTCTGGAGGAAGGATTATACACCTAAAATTTTGAGCTAAAGACTTCTCTCAAATCCAGCATAAAACAAAGTTTGGATATATTTGCTCTCCTATACATTCAAATGCATCCTCTAAGATCAGTTCTTCTGGACAGTATCTTAGAAATTGCCACCTTGATGCTTCTAAAGGAGACCCTCTTTGACTGAAAGCTCCCCTTAAAATTAAGTTCAGGATTGGGAGTGTATTTTCCACAGTGCTTGTTTTTTCAGGAAACATCATCTAAAGGTCTAACTCTATTGATTGAAGTTCCTATTTTGCCTGAGACTAAATTGGTCATCTTTGTTTTATTCATCAGGACTCATTCCCAGAAGCCTGCTTTAGACAGCATCTGAATTACAGACTACCCACAACGTGCAGCACAAGCTTAAAAGAGTTCCAGCTAGTCTAGATCCACCTTAAAGTCCCTAGTTCCTCCACTGTGCTACAAACCTCTCTCATGACTTCAGACAAGTCATTTCACTTAGTGATCTTCCACAATATTAAAATACTTAAGCCTTTTACCTATCTGTTACACATGCAGCAGAAGTTCAGAGTTACGTGCTCTGAGGTAGACTTGCAGGGATTATTTTAGAAATGTTGCCGAGAGCATTTCTAACGAAGAACAACTTCAGTGAGTAATTTTCACCAAAAATTTGTATTCTGAACAGCCTACTCAAGACAAAGCATGTTCTAACAAATGAGAAGAATCATTATCCCCCGTCCTCTCATAATTGTACTTCTTTTGGGGAAACACAGGTTTCCCTAAAACACTGTTAGTGTATGAGCTGTTTATCCTATTTAGTTTCAGCTGGGGCTATCAGTCTAAGAAAAAGCAAAAACATTACATGCACTTATTCTTCTCCTGATACTTACCTAGTCTCCAGTTATTTTCAAAGCATTTCCTGAACCTTATATGATCTCTCCACTGAGCAGCATCTAGAGATTCCTCCTCAGAGCACTTAATCTTTAGATTAAGAACCTCCCTTTAAAGTCATGCAATGCAAAAATGGGAGGGATATATTCCTCTTGCCTCCTCCCCTCAAAAAAAAAGTGATTTCAAACACGTTGTGCTAGCACATGTCCTGCCTCAGCAGACTGTTTTGAGTTCTTCCACTTAGTTGCCAGTATCTTTAGGCTCCTGAAATTAGTGTTCTAGAGACAAAAATAAATCCCCAAGTATCCAGTGTTGGGCCCAAAACTCCAAAGCCTCCTGAACAAAAGATAATAACACCATAGTTAAAACCATGGTATGTCATTAGAAACACTTCACTACTAAGAGAGAAAACTTGGCATAATATTAAAGTACAATGAACAAAGCAACAAAATCACTCCCACAGCATTAAATACTGGAAACAAAAACATACGGACAAATGATAGATTGTTCGTGAAGCAGATTGCAATATTGTTTACAATTACAATCTCACACCATTCTTCAAATGTTCTTCTGAACACTGCTGGCTGCTTGGCACTGTGTTTATAACAAACTTTCTTGAAGGTCAAATTGTACCAGAAAACTCTCTCAGCATTAATGGCAGTTTGCCTATGTGTTAAGAGCCTCACGTTTCACACTCCTGATGAGAAGAAAGTTCTGATTAAGAATCCCTCACATCATATTTCTACTTATAATGATGCTTTTATGACATAGATTCAAATTCACTTAATCTAATGTAAATGATATCTGCTTGATTCAGAAGGATCTGGGTATAGGCATGATTGTGTAGTTAAATGTTCAATCCTTTTAAAAACCATTGGATATAGAGTGCAAATGGATCAAAAATCAGCAAGCTTTTTTTTTCAATAAAGTTCTTACTGAAATACAAGAAGTCTTAAGAAAGGGGCATTTCCATGGAATATTGTCATTTATATATTGTCAGTTTGATACATAAGCTCTCTTTCTAGTGTGAAAACAACTTAAAAATATGCTGTGTAATCCATCATATTGCATCTTGAGCTCTTCCTTGTAACCGAGTCTTGTAACCAAGACTCATGTAAAATGTGTAAGCCTGATTTATATTTCATTAATTAACTAAATTAATGCCAGTAGAAGAAAAAATAAATCATTTTATTCAGTCAAAGAGAATTCAGGAAGCAAAACCAATAAAAGGCTTTATTAAGTACAATAATGCATAAAAATAATCTATTAAAGCTAATCAATTAAGAATTTTTTTAATGTGTCGGCTAAGATGAAGAATCTTGGGCATTTGAAAATCTGTAAAAGGGTCCTCTAGGTGAGTTGTACTATAATGTGTAGCAGTTATGGCTGAGGAGCTCATGAGTGAAAGATAGGAAAAAAGTTCTTTTGATTAAAAAAAAAAAAACAACGTAGTTTTGCAGTTACAAAAAGGCCCCTGGACCACAAGTGATTTTGAAACTAACAAACATTAAATTAATTAGAGTAGGACATACAGTAGTAAAATGAAGAAATAGAAAAAAATATACATGGTTTACAACAAAATATTGCAGGATAATTATAAAATTAATGAATAAAGAAAAAAAAAGTTGCTGATAGTTGCTCTGTATCTGTCTGGCCTTACCAAGACACAGTTCTCCATTACTACATTGTCACACGATAACAGCCCACTGCTGTTGTGCAACCTTGAGAGAAGTAATGACCCAAGGGAATAACATACATGGCACATGTATAACTTTGTTCAATATCTTTCGGAACAGGCTTTATTATAACTTGAAATTCCTTCTTCAAACTATTTTTTGCCTCCACTACCTCATTTTGGCAGCCACTTCAGAGTAGCTTTAGGAATACTCACTTTTATGGTCAGAAATGCTCTGGCAAAACAAGAATCACACTAGCAAGAGCCATCAGCTGAATTTAACCTGATTTAATGAACCACCTTGAATTTAGCTTTCAAGGAACTGAAAACTTGCCTGACTTCCCACTAGGTGGCTGGAAGCCTCGAGTACCAACATGTCCAAAGTTGGAGTAGTTTGCCACCAGGGGGGACTCTGGACATCCCCATTACTTAACCTGTACCAGTGCCAGAGATCCTGAAGTGTCTAATTATCTTGACTGCAGGTGTCCAGAGGTCTGACAGCTCTGGGAGTCTCACACCATGAGAAACCTGTTCTGGCTGCACAGCCTGAGCCACTTGAGGCTCCATTCCCCGGACCAAGTAGTTTCACACATGCTGGTGATGTTCTTAGTATAGAATTAAACATTGCAACAGAGCAGGCCTGACAAGCAGGCTAATACTGGAAAGGCAATATCCTGCTTTGCCTCATCTGGCTTTACTGGATTTACATGGCAAGGTGCTATCAGTGGGATAGGCTACTGGTCTGTTTTGACCCATGATGTCAAAATGATGGGTAACTGATATCCCTGTCCTTATCTGGACCCACTAGATTTGTTGAACTTTCTTCATTTCCTGTTGAAAAAGGCAAAGGAGAGAGCAGCTGGGTGGACATCCAGAGGGAAAACAAAGTCAACTCACCCCATCTTCAGTATGTTCTTTCTCAGAAAACTATTTTTCAGAAGTGAGGGAGATCTTAAAGAACCAAAATTCCAAGAAAAACCTAAAGCAAGACTGAAATTATTTTTTTCTCCTCTTTCACAGCTAAACTTTACCAATTTCAATAATCTTTTGATGAAAAATGTTAACTTTATAATGGAAAGCATATGTTTAACAGTCTTAGTAGTAGAAGTAGTAATACTGCTTACATTTACTAACAATAACTACTTACATTTACTAAGAATAATTAATTTCTAACAAGTAAAAAGTGCTGACTGAAAGTTATTAACCAGGACCAACACCACAACAGAATAGTTTTTAACTATCAAAATTTTCCTAGCTACTTCTTTATAGTAAAAAATATAATTTTCTTTTGAAAAATCCACAAGGTGGCCACAGTTGCCTAGGAAACCCAGTTTCTAATGCATACATTAAAAAAAAAACAAACCCAAAATCTAATGCATGAAGTACCTAACATGAATTATACACCCAATGCAATACTCATTCATTTTGGAATAGACTCACGTGACAATTTCAAATCCAAGACTACTAATGTTTGCCTAAGTCTAGTCTTGCATCTGGCCAGATTCAGATATCCAAACAAGGTCAAGAGCCATAACTCATTTTGGTGCATAGAGTTTGGTCCAGCTCCTGGCATCCACTGACTGAGAAGTTAAAAGATCTTGTGGACCATGTGGGCATAGTCATATAATTGAAGCTTTATTCATGCCTGTTTAGGCTACTGTGCTTAAGTTTTATGCTAATATTTCAACTTAATATTCTGGACTTACACTTAAATCACTATGTTTATATTTTTTATTATTTTTCTTTTATTATTTTTGCCCATCTTGTACACTCTATGCAGTTTGGACCACTCCAATCACGCAAATATAGCACAGCTACAGAGTATTAAAAAAAGGTACAAATAGTCCAAGCACAATGCAACTCCAACACTGAGATAGAATAAAACAGGGTAAGAAGTTTAATTTGAAAGACATTTTGAATATGGAAATAATGCCAGTAAATAGGACTGTGCAGGCATCCTCTTCAGCTTCCACTGCTGCTTTCCCAGATGTGAGGGGCTGCTGCTTTCCCAGATCTTCACTGTCATACCCCTTTTCAACATAACTGCAGGGCTTTCTGCTTCTCCCACAAGGCTGTCAAGCCTGTCAAACTGAGGTTATTTTACAAAGATTATTTTTTTAAAGTTACAAAACTGGTGTAGACCACCTTGACAGAATTCAGCAAACCACTGGCTATGTACCTGTCAGCTGGCATTTTGGCAAATGTGCCTGCATAGCTGGCAAAGACATGTCCCAGGTTGTATGAACTTCACGAGTGCACGCAGTCATTTTCCAGTTCTGTGGGATAAAATACACCTCCATGATGAACAAGCAAACAGATTTCATGCACGTGAAAGGCAAAAAGAGGAATTATGGCAGAGAGCTTCAGTGAAGTGGACAGCAGGTCCCTCAGGCTGGGAGTAGGCAGAGCTCCTTTGCCATCTGCTCTCACTGGTGGGAGCACCAGTGGGGATGCTGCCATCTGTGTGCAGCCTGTGCAAACCAGGGCAGGGCAGAACAAGGTGTGGAGTTAGGCCTGTGCAGCTTCCAGTGCTTCCTTTGGCCACCAGCTTGACCCCAACCTTAGAAAGCTGGTTTTGTGGTAAAGCTCATTTAGCGTGAAGGGGTAAAGTCAGGAGAAAAATGCCTCTGCAAGCTGTATTACAGCAGTCTTGGTCAACTCCTCTGCCCCACAGCCTCATACACATTGATATTGTCACCAGCTTCCACACAGGACACTGTAGGATCTCTTCCATCTCCCAGCAGAGATACACGCATAGTGATGATATCTGAACATAACTGTAAGAAGACTTGGATGAAAAATGCTCATGCTAATACTGAAATGAGCCGTATTTTCCCCTCAGTTATACTTATTTAGTTCTTACTAAAACCAGTAGCTTGCTAGTTTTACACATCTCTCGTTTTCCTAGTTTCCTGTGAGAACAGCAGTCACAAACCACAGCAGTGCACTAACTACACCCTATGGTTTGGCATGGAGACTTCAAAGTTTAAAAGCAGCCTTTTCTTAAGTGACAATCTGGTTTAGTTGTCTACTCTTTGCATCTCTCAGCATGCTTTCAGTTTTGGTCTTACATAATTCGAGCCTTGCACTTCCTTCTATTTTAAGCAAGATAAGCATAGAACACCACAGATACAGCAAGAAGCAGAATTTTAAAACTCTCCTTTTCAAATCAGAAATGAGGAGTTTTTTTGTCTACAGCAACCTAGTAATGATTCTTTGGTGAATAAAAGACATGGGAAAGTTAGAAAACAATAGTGTTATACACACCTCCATCAAAACAAGCAAAGGGACCCTTATGCACCATTAGTCTTTGTGTAATGAGATAGCAATGCACTCA
Source organism: Lichenostomus cassidix (assembly GCF_008360975.1). Taxonomy (NCBI): domain Eukaryota; kingdom Metazoa; phylum Chordata; class Aves; order Passeriformes; family Meliphagidae; genus Lichenostomus; species Lichenostomus cassidix. The sequence goes on along the minus strand of NC_139479.1, from coordinate 22,929,803 downwards.
GTAAATGGTGCCATCACCAAAATTAGCTCTGTTTGCACTTGGTTTAAAGCAGGTAGATAAGGTTATAATCTCACTGTTCAGTAGACACTATAGATCTTATTCTTTTACTATGTATGGCACCCAGGTAGATGGTTAATATCTTTAAATATGTCCCAAAGGAGAGAGCAAAATAAAATTGTGAGGGATAGAATAGCAGTTCTATGTCCCACAAGTAAAATTCTTATTTAGTAAGTTTTTTTCAAAATGTATTTATTGTCTTTCATAAAAACTTGGAAATAAAACCCAGACCTCAATAGACTCAAATGATCACATTGGGAAAATATGCAGATATTGCATGCAACAGTAATGTCATAACAAAACTTAGGCTGTGTGTGGAAGAAGAATACAGAAAGGAGGCAGTAATAAGGACATTGCATTCATGATACAAAGAAAACATCAGCAGTCTCAACAGCCTGCTTCTTTTTAAGTCAGCGAAGGGGAGGTAAGGTTGACTGTACTCCGTGTTTTATGCTGTACAGGAGCTCCCAAACATGGATAAAGAAAGATGATCCCTAGTTTGTGATGGCTCTCAGACCTCTGGGTACTTCACATCACCCCATGACTTCGATTTCCCATACAGATATGCTTTGTGGACAACAGATTTCAAATTTGTTGAACAAAGTTATGTTAAACAGTGGGTACACACAGCTATCATCTTCATCCTGAAGACTCAAGAGCCGCTTGGATGGACTGAGTCCAACAAAGAAGCAACCTGAGCATAAATGTCCTAGGACGGTTGCAGAAGTCTCTGAAAATCAAGAGGGAGATTTGCTGGTCTGAGACATTAGTAACAGCCTATTTTTACGAAGGCATATTCTTCAGCCATTCACACTTGGTCACATTTTTTGGGGTATTTCTACCACATGAAGGAATATGCCATGAATTCAAATGCTGCATACCACCTTTTTTTCCTACCACCTGTAATATCTGTGTATTTAGTTTCAAAAAACTTATTATATTTCATAATATATCATATTATAATAATTTATGAAATTATTTGAGTCAGTAGTAAGATGCCAACATCACTGATTCAACATATATCTCATAGAGATTCCCAAAGAACCCTTGTTTAGAGTTTTGTGTAGCTGAAGTGCATGCTGTCAAGTGATGCTAAAAAGCATCCAGGAAAAACTTACTCTTAAGCAGCTCCACAGCTAAAGGAATTCACAGCTGCTTGTTCTATATTCCCTTCCAGGGAAGGATGTTCATCGTTAACCAGAATTTTGCTTAGATCCTGATATTCTCATACACACATTTGAAAAGTAGACATGTCATGGTCAGTGGTGTGAATTGTCATCACAATTCACTATGACAGAGGTAGCTGCCTCTGGTAATTAGCAGACACAAAACAAAAAAAATCCACCCCCTAACATCAAAAACCCCAAAACAATAAATGCAGATCTTATAAGCAGTTTTTGAGGGGTGAAGTCTAGCACATTCTGGCATGAGCATGTGATCAGTTATTAAATGACTCTAACCTGATGCCTGTCACCTAGTTAGCTGTATGTGCAAGGTTTTAGCCTTTCACACTGACTTCCAATGCATTTTACTTTGCATTTAGAAAGCCTACAAGTGCATAGAGTGGTTTTGGCTGATGGTGCCTTTCTATACTACTGAAGTTGAATCACTTCAAACTGCATGCTCACTGAACTGCTGGTAAGTTAACATAAAAACAGCATTCTTTGTCTAAATTGCTCCCTGTGAACTTGCTTGAGAACAGAAAGATTGATATTATAAGTTATGTATACAGGCTGCAACCTGTGAATCTAAGGCAAGTTTCTTCAGTATCTGGAATACAGTATGTTTTTAAATCAAATGACAGTGTTTCACCACAAAAAGCAATGGCTATTTTGGCCAAAAAGCATGTCATTTGCTCATTATTTGGTTTTGTGAATTAGTAAAAAGTGTGAGTTGAACTGAAAGGTTTTAGGCTGAGGTTCCCTTACAGAGTAGTCATGATGCCTGTGAAAGCTTCCCAAATGCCTGTAATCATTGTCAGTCTTCTGTGGCAATTGGTAAGTTCTGAAGTTACAAAACATGTCTCCTTGACCACTGAAAAAGGTTAGCACCACAGGGAGCACCTAGAATTGGGCTTGGCATCTTCCTAGACGGTTAAAAGGAAAATCACTATGTCTTACCATATTATTTCAGCAGCATTTAAGTTTCAAGCCTTTTCATGCCAAAGAAGTTTGTCATAAAACCCTTGTGACCACTGTTAGCAAACATGATAAAAAAAATTTAAAAAGTTTAGACCACCTAGCACATTAATTTGTCTCTGCCACTGATAACTGAGGAGATATTTAGGCTTCCTGCCTTCCTTTCTCCCATCCACTGCAGCTTATTCCCTAAATAATCCCCTGCATTGGCCATCACAGATCTAACAGTACTAAAATGTACTTCTGTCTACTCCCTTTAGTATCTATGGGCTTACTGCTCATTAATTGGTTGATTTTCTGTTTCTTCGGGTTTTCTTCTTTAATGCTATTACATTATCCACATTCACAAGCTCTTAGAACATAAGAAACTAAAAACAAAGTTCTTTTCACCTGTTTTAACCCTTTCTTCTCCAACGTTTAAATGCCATACAGTTCCAATAACAGCCCTATGATGTTAAAATTCACTCATCTTTTCTGTAGTCCTTAAAGACAGCTGCCTCCCCTTCATCAATTTAGTGGCCATTCTCTGTTCCTCTGCTACCCTTCCTGGGGTGTGGAAACTGGACCTGCACACAGCTGCCCAGATTTGGGCACTTTAATGTTGCACAGAACAGCAAAACACAGAACAGACACTCTGTCTTGTTCTCAACACGTTTCCTGATGATGCCAAACATTTCAACAACTTTGACTGGTGGTGCTACAAACAAAGCCGACAATATTAGGGAATTGTAGATGATGACTCCAGGACCTTTACCAGTGCAGCTGTCAAAATCCTAGTAGAGCTCTCCCAGGGTGACATGCATAAGATAGTTCTTGTTTGTGGTATTCTCTAAGTGCAATTGCAGCCTGTGTACTCTTTGGCTCTGGCTTTCCTTGCCAGACAAACAAATTCAAATGAAAATGTGATTCCTGACACAGTGATGTTGTCAGGAGAGGCAGCTGCAGTGTGATCTGCCTTTGTGTCCTGCCTAGAACTAGCAGGATACACCATAAAGGTACTGCAGAAAGGTGAAACAAAGTACTTCAGGACTGGCAGCATCAGGCAGGTCTTGCTGATGCAGGCTTAACAGTCTGTGATAGATCTTTCATTAACTGGCATCAGCTTTCTCCATTTTCCTCTTTGAATTGCTGAGCACAGCTCATATATTAATATATAAAATAGTTTATATATCATAATAGCTTTGAAGTTATCATCTGTAGAGGCTGAGGATATAATGCTATTTCAAATTTCAATATTGTAAAATCTTCTCAGTGTTTTGTTTCAAAAATTAAATAAATAAAACTGAAGTTACATTTAAAACTTCTGCCTTCACACTATCTATCTGTCAGGTTGACTGAGTATTCACTTTGGATCACTCTATAATGTCAGTGGCATGGTATTCTCCCTCCTGTACTATTTAGTGTCACCTCCCTGCTTGCTGTTATTCCTTTTTCTTCATTCGGAACAGAATCCCAAGAAAGCCTAATTCCTTTGACTAGAGTGAAAAGAAAACTCATGTTTTTTAGAGGTCACTGTTTATAGTATTATTATAACTTCTTACAATCCAATCACTTAATAGGAAATTGAACCCATTAAAAAAAAAATCTGATTCAATGTATTTAAATAGTATGCATTACCAAAGCATCCAATAACTTTTTCCAGAATGGCTGAACTTATAGTAAGGCGAGTCAGATCATTATTACAGCAATTGCCAGAGGATTAACTATCCCCTACCTGAGGCTCACCAAAAAGTACAATGGGGTTGGAAAAGCCATCCAACAGCTGAGATGAAGAAAAGAAGTCAGCCTGTGTAAGAGAGTTAAGATGCATCAGCTACAGGAAGAAAGCTCACAACGACTAACAGAAGTGAATTGTAGGTTGAAGTGAACAGAACAGAAACCTCTGGGTAGTACAGATGGGTCTTCAGCAGGAGAAACAAGGTTAGGAGAAAGTATTGACTGGTTTTTTGCACAGCCATGTGAAAAAGTTGAAGCTCAGAGAGAAAGAGTCTGGGCACGGTGCCATTCCTTCCTGCGCTCAGAGGGCAGCCTGCCAGCCTATACTTCTAAGTCACAACAGATCTCTCTTGACAGCATCTCTGTGAAAGAAGAGTATTATTAATTCTCTCATTTTAAGAAGGCACAATCTTACTCTCCTCAGGGTTAAAGGAAAGGCTGTAGGGAAATATGATTAGGATCTTATATTTTATTCAGTTCTGAATAAAATTTCCTATTTAAACTAGGTCTCCCAGGATGTAAGATCTCGGGGAGGGGGGAGGGAGGTTCACAGGAAGCCTGGTTTTGGTGGAAGAAAGGGAAGATGGAGGAAGAAATCTTCTGAGTGTTTTTTCATTCCATTCAGAGAGAGAAATTGGCATCAATTTTGATTTTTCTGTTTGGGGAAAAAATAATTGTTGTGTTCTACTACATTATTTCAGCTTCAAAACTAAAATGCCCACCTTCATCTGTAAATACCTATCCTTTGCTTTTTCACAATATCAACACTTTGTGCAGGAAAAAATCAAGTCAATGCCCTAAGATAACAGAAGGAAGAGGGAGAATTAAAAAATGCACATATATAAAGAAAGTTTTACAGAATAAAACAATGTTATTCTTCACTATCAACAACAAAAAAGTATCTTGAAAAGGAATTTTATCCCTCTTATACCTCCAGAGCAACACAAAGCACTGATAAATATCCTCAGTGGGTACTTGATCTCTGCAGCTGCCCTGTTGAGGTATTGCCACTTCCTTGGAGAAGCATTTCTTCCCAGACACACTGTTCAACTCACATAGTGGCTGATTCAGCTGTCCCAGTTTCTGAACTACACTCTGAATATCTTTCACAATAGTTAGAAGTAACTCTTAGGCCTCATCCATAGCTAAAATAATCAGGACCAGGGATCACAGGATCACAGAATTGTGGAAGGGTATAGGTTGGAAGGGAACTCAATGCCATGGGCAGGGACATTTTATATGAGATTGCTCAAAGGCCCATCCAGCCTATTTTGACCAGGTCCAAGGATGAGGCTTCTGCAACTTCTATGGGCATCCTGTTCCAGTGTCTCACCAGCCTCGTTGTAAAAAGTGTCCTCCTTCTACCCAATTTATATCAACCCTCTTTCAGTGTAAAGCCATTCCCCCCTGCCCTCCCTCCTACTCCAGACCCTGGTACAAAGTCTCTTTTTTGTAGGCCCCTTTAGGTCCTGGAAGACTGCTAGAACATCTCCCTGGACTTCTCCAGGCTGAATAACTATTCTCATAGAAAAGGTGTTCCATCCCTCTGATTGTTTCTGTGGTCTTCCTCTAGACCCATTCAAATAAACCCATGTTTGTCTTGTACTGGGAATACCCAAGCTGGATGCAGTATTCCAGGTGGGACCTCCTGAGAGCGGAGCAGAGGGTGAGAATCACCTCCATCAACCTGCTGGTCACCTCTTTTTATCCAGTCCAGGATACAATTGGTTTTCTGGGCTGCCAGTGCACATTGCCAGCTCATTCTATGAACAATGCATACAATTTGGAAAAGTTTGTACCATTTTAAAAACAACAGTAACAATGCTTTCCATAAATATTCTAGAATGAAATTAATCTAAGTTTCCAAATCCTATTTAGGTGCACAAGGGACTATATTGCCCAGCTGCAACTGAAAGGATTACAACATACTCAGAAGACTCAAAGTTACCCTAAGTTCTGTTCCAGTAGTCAAGTACGTATGTCAATGAACAGCTATGGACATCTCATTTAACTTAAGGTTTAACTGCAGTGCTAGATACTACAGTGAAACATTCAACTGCTGTAAAGTAAAAAAATCTTCCAGAGATTTACAAACTTTATTTGGATAAGACCATGCTTAAGTTGTAAGTTCAGAAGTTGCTGTAGAGGGGAAGAGTCAGAAGTTTCTTTGTGAGAGAAAAATAATTCTATCAATTCTGCTAAATCCCATAAAAAAAAACTAGCTAATCCAAATGAAAATAAGAACCAGCTTACTTATTAGTTAATGCTTCTAAGAAATATATACATATTCTGTGGTGACAGTAACTTCTCACCAATAATCTACATTAAAAGCAATGACCTATTGAAAAGAATACATTTCAGCTGACACAGCTCTGTGCACACACTGGAATGTTAATATTGTGAATATTAGGATGTATATATGACAAGCTGAATCTCCTAAGAAAAACTTTTTTCACATACAAACACATAATTTACGTGGAGGTCCTGTATGACTTTTACTAGAGAGAGTGAGAGAATCAGCCAAGCAATAATGTGGAGCATGACAGGGTTTTATGAGCAACAGCAATAGCTCATAGCATCTTAATAACTGTGAGTCTGCCATAGCTAATAGAAATAGTAAAGCAAAAATGTAATCAGGATGTAATTAAAACAGTTGAAATTAATACAGGGTTACAGTCAAGAGTCCTGAGTTGGCAAAATCATGTCCTGCAATTTTTTTTAATGCCAAGTAATCCAGGTCACACCTGCCACACCATTCACTAATAACAGTATACCTTAGTGCTGAATTCAGTGAAGTTTCAAGAAGGCTGGGAAACCAGGTCAAATAATCACTTTTGCCCTGCTGAAGACTTCTCTGGGACCTTTCCACCTAGATCCTTATGCACTACTGAAAAAGGTATTGTAGCATCTATTCTCACCAGCCTTGACAGAGAACTGTGACTTTCCTCCAGGTAACCAAGCACTAAATTTTTATGTAGAAGTGGAAGTTAAAACCTCAACTTCACTGCTAGCTATAGGTATAAAAAAATGCATAAGAAGATACTCCAAAGGACACAAAATTTGATTCAGTGGTTTTGGTTACTGTAGCACTGAACATGGGGACCAATTCATTTATCTTCTGGGTTTTGATCCATTGGAATCCATCCCCATACACAGAAGCATAGACTAGGCTGGGTTAGAAGGCACATTCAAAAGTGAAGTAGTCCAACTCCTTGCATTGAGCACGGATATTTTCACCTACATCAGATTGCTTAGAGCTTCATGCAACCTGACCTTCAATGCTTCCAGGAATGGGGCATCCACGACCTCTCTGAAGAACCTGGTCCAGCATTTTACCACCTTCATTGTGAAAAACCTTCTCCTTGTATCTTCCTGATCCAAATGAGCTCCTTTAAGTTTAAAACCATTTCCCTTTGTCCTAACAATACGGGCCCTGCTAAAAAAAATGTCCCCATCTTTCTTATAAGCCCCCTTTAGGTGCTCAAAGGCTGCTGTAAGGTCTCCCTGGAGTCTTGTCTTCATCAGATCGAAGAACCCCAACTCCCTCAGCCTTTCCTCATAGCAGATGAGTTCCAGTATGTTTGCAATACATGAAGTTCCCTACCACAAGAATAAAAAAAAAATCTGGTGTATTTAAATTTAAGGAGTAAATACCAAAAATGCAGGTACTGAAAGGTCAGCAAGCCAGGCCTCTTTGGGAACTTACACACTAAAGCCTTTATTAATGCAGCTCCATTCATAAAGTATCAGCAGGTGAGCTGATAGTCTTCATGTCATCCAGTTCTTAAAAGAAAAGGGCAGAAAGTAAGATAAAAACCTCCTGAGCATCTGTTTGTCTCAACAAGCAGGGAACCAGGACTGCAGGATTCACCACGGCGTATCATGGACTGTAGGAAGAACCAAGTACTGTCCCAATTGTGACTCAGTCACAAGATCAGTGATACTGTGCTTTGATTCCCTTTTAACTTCCAGGGGAGGTAGCAAACTTGTTGCTATCTTCTGTGGTACCATTTCACTACCTAACCTATCACATGAGCCACTCTTCTGCTTTATTCATTCTACAATAATGCAGTACAAAAAGATAACTATTTAGCTGGAACATCCAACTAATAGATTTAAGTGGCTTGTATTGGCACAATGGGCTTTAGAATAGAGTTATATCATTTAATTAGATCTACAGCTGATGTGATCCCTCAAGAAACAGACAGTAAGGCAAAGCAGCTTGTCTGAGATCTGATGAAAATACAGCCTCAACCAAACAGATGCATGGAAATATAACAGAGGAAAACAGACATGTCACACAGGACTGAGGGCAGATCATAGAAACCACTGGCAATTATGTATGAGAGAGTGGTGGATGGCACTTCAGGCTACAATAAATGATTTACCAAAGGAACGAATTTCAGGAAAACCTGAAACCTACTGAGAAATTGCCAAGGCAACTGTTATGGTCAAGGAGGAGCCATATCTCCCAAAAGGGCTGGAAAGAGATTGTCACCAACCCAAAAGCAAGTACAGAGGGGATTAGAGACTAAGGACTCTGCCAGAATTGCTCAGTAAATACCAGAAAACACATTCCCCAGTAAAGACAAAAAAAGCTTCTCAGCTTTCCTCAGAAGCCTTCTGATTCTGATTTCTGCCTTGTGTCCCTTGCCCAGACACTTCTGACCAAACGACAAGTGACTAGATGGCTTCAAGAAAAAGTATGGTGGAGACTGCCTTACAGGTATAGTTCTTATTCATGGTCAGAGATGGGTGTCTCATCCTGCACTGAAGTAAATTGAAAATTGCCTTCACCTGAGTATCTCCTTTAAACCTAAAAGGCTGCTCTTGAAACTTTCTAACACCAAAAAGTTAGCTGAGGTGCTCAAATATGATAATTTGTATTAAAATAAAGAGACAAATCCCCATTTTTTAAAAAAGAAAAAAGTGAAACAAAAGACCAAGGAAAATTTATCTCAATAACTTAAGAAGCAGCAGGTTGGTGTCTCAGTAGAAACTAATCCAAAGGATACTGGCACATGAAAGCAATGGCAATTTTTGTAGGACACCACATCTCAAATGCACAGAAACAATTTACCAAACTGGGGAAAAAGCCAACAAAAGATACAAAAAAGGTAGAGAAACAAAAGACTGAGAAACTAGCAAGAGGCCACTGACCCAAAACTGAAGAAATATGAAAAAAAAAAAAGTGTGAAGATGAAAGACGGCAACTGAGGGTAAATACAAAGTTCCAGCACACTGTTATAATTCTAAAGGTCAGTGAGCTGAAATCAAAAGCTGAGACAGTATTTTTTATGGGGAAAAAAAAATCTCATGGTCAGACTCTGGTTTTTCCTCCCTTCTCTGTACACCAAAAAATAAAACACTGAAAATACACAGACTGACTCTATAAGAAACAATGACTTGTACATAAGTAAGGGCTTTTAGCAGATGTGGTGTTGCATTATGACACAGAATAAAGTGGTATTGCTATTAAACAAAGCTATATATCAAGTGAGGTTATAATCCTATGAAAATAATTTGACTTTATACAGCCATATTACTCAAAGGAGTTAGTGCTTGATAACATTCTGCTTGCACTGAACATGCTCCCATCCTTTTCACCCCTGGGATGAGGTAAACTGGGTGCTATGGAGGCAGCTAGGCTCTTCCTGATGCTGCTCCCAGTGCACCATTGCTGGTACATTGGATTAGATGAAGAAAGCTGAAAACAACCTCAACCACAGAGAATGGATAAGAAAAGAGAGACTGGGAAAACACTACATCAGTGCTGACTTCTGTATAAAATAAATTTATAAAGAGAAAATTACTCAAAATGCCACTTCCATCCTGTTGAATCTTGCAAATTGTAGAGGTCAGGATTTTCTGGACTGTATATGCAGTTAGCTACTGTGGTAAAGACAGCACTTTTTTCCCATGCATTCATTATTCCCATCCACAGGATTTTAATTGGAAGGACTGACATGAGGATAATGGACAGTGCAAAGCACCACACCCCCAAAAACAGTCCAGAGAGAATATTTCCAGTGCCATATGTGTCCAGCTCCACTGCTTACCTGAAGTGGGTGCCTGGATGCATTTCTCCTAAGATGCATCCTTTTGTTTCTGTCTGTGCTGTCACAGGTGTGCCCCTGAGCATCACACAGCAGCTGTGAGAGCTGAGGGAGCACACAGCACTCCTCACAACAGGCAGCACTTGTGATGCTACAAGACTGGACACAGGCTTGTGTTAAAATTAACCTTTGTCACCACCTTCTTCAGAGGGCAGGAAGAGGAGGCAGCACTAGTTTGAGAGAGTTTTTTTCCACTCACAGAAGGGGACAGAAAGCTCTCTTGGCTTGCATACTCAGGGAAGCTAATCTAAGTTATTTCATTTTACAAGGGATAAAAAAGCTGAAGGTGTAGCAATATGCATTGCTGAGAAAAGAAACCCTTGATCTGGAGGGCTCCTTTGGCCTGCTGAAGAGACACTTCTTCCTTTCCTACCCCAAAGAATTGTTTCATAGGCATGTCTGTCTCACAAAGAACTTGGGCTTTTAAAAAAGCTTTCAAGGATTTTGCAAGCAATGGCTCAGGGGTTGTACACACACTGGGCTCTTTACCAAGCTCTGCTGTTAAGGAGACTTTCAGATGCCTCTTGAAACAGATGTTCCTTTGCTTCCAAAGTAGCAACCAGACTCTGCAATTTTAGCACAATATGCACCAAAAGTGAGAAAGTCAAAGCAGTAGGTGGAAAACTGAACTTCTTCTGAAAGCACCTTCTCTTAAAAAGAACATATCCACTATTTCAGTTGTCTCCTGTCCTCATTCAGGCCAGCATGGCAATAGGCACAGCTCAAGGAGCACTCACTAGTGGGCTGGGGCATAACCTTCAGCAGTGACAACTCTGCCTTTGCCAAGTCCCTGCTGGGTATCACTGGGCTGGGCCAGTCTCCTATGGGTGCGCAGCTAAAATGGTCAGTGGCAAATGAAGAAAGACACTTCATATGCAAATAGGGTACACCAAAACTGGATCCTGGCCTATATTATTTCTTTTTGCATCTGTTTAACCTTGGTCTATCTAGGTTTGATCAATTAATTTGGGGATTTTGTTCACATCTGAAAACAACAAAAGTGAACACTCTCTTGAGATCCAGCTGCTCACCAGCACCGAACAGAGTTTAGGAACATTATTTAGTCAGAGCTTAACACCTGCAGGGAAATGCAGAAAAATGTGTAACTGAAGGGCTTTTTCAAGGTAGTGTTGTGTCACAGAATAGCTTTATTCCTATCTTCAAAACTCCACATCACAAAAGCTTCAGTGTGCTGCCAACACTCACTCTGTGTTTGCTTTTGCCTTATCATTCCACCCCAATGTAAAAAGCATCAGTCAGCAACTTCTTTGCCAATAATTTGATAAATGTTGTTCTCTAAAAATTAAGTCAAAAGGGTAAATGCAAACAAATATTGGTTTCTGCTATGTAAATAAACTGAAGTTCTACTTTGAACTAAAGAAACCAAAGCAGTAGCATAGTGGCTTTTATGTGACCAGTAGGACTTCAGACAAAGTACACTCTTAATTTTATTGACTGTAGTTGATAAGACCATTCTGGCCTTTTAAAAAATAAAATAAAAATTAATTTAATGCTGTTTAACTTAGTATTGTTATCATACATATTTTTCTTCAGGGTCAAATAAAATAAAGAGGGCTTCAACACAGAGATACACTCACAGGGGGAGACAGAATGAATAGAAAAGCACATATTAAGATGTCAAGATTTTTTTTAAGCTATAAATAAGCAGTAAGTTTAGATCAAATTAATAGCATACAAACTACACACACTGAACCTCATGGAAGCATGCCTCCTGCCCAAAACTAGCAGACAGCTTAAAAAATGGTATAAAAATAGATTTATGTCTTAGATGAATATCAATTTGTAACATTAATAATGCACATACAAAAAAATAACCTTCTATTGCTCTAGAGCAGGACCTTTTCCAGGAATAAAACCTTTATCATTATTTGGTCATCCAAATGAACTGAGACAAATTAGTAAAACTGAAATCCTAATTAAAAACATGCCTAATATGTATTTTATTTTCCATAGATATCAGAAATACACTGCTGATAGCACATTTTAGTGTAATTGTTTTTTCACAGAATGTTTGAAAACAAATGGAAAAAAAATCTGAAAGATTTTCTTCCTAAGACATTCTAAACACTGGTCACATAAATCACAAAATGGGGCAATGAAGCATGATCAATATTTGTGCAATCCATTTATAAGCACAGATATCTGTCTTTTGTTATATCAATGTGCTATCCAAAATGCAGCATTCCTAGGACATTTCTTTGGATTCTGTCACTATACTTCACATTTAGAAATAAAGAACAAGTTTAAGCCTGGTATATGTAAAAGCATGTTTTCAAATACAACTTCTACAGTATTAGCTTCCAGCTGATAACGAAACTTGTAGTCAAGTTAATTTATCTTAGCAAGATTTCATATGACTACCAACTAAATTATTTTATATTAAAAATTATGTACTTTTTATATTTAGCTATATTCATTATTAACTGATTAAGTTCCTTATAAATGTTGAAACACACACATAGCATCAGATGAAAAATACACAAGTGTTTATGGTGGAAAAAATACCTACAAGATTTCAATCTGCTAGGAAGTAATTATAATATATTATTGAAAATGTGAAAAGAAATAGATATTCCTACCAGAAATTTTATCTTGACCAATTTCGCTCCCACATATTCCTGTGTTCCACTGAATCAATTTCACACTTACTCACCTCCCTGTCTCTGTGATGTGGTTTATTCATTGGTTTGATATTGCCATAGCAACTCTGCAACATGGAAACATGTTAGCCAAGCAATGCCGCTCACCTCACACTATATGGTGAATTGCTGCCTGGTATATACAGCATATTTTAATGTATATTGATCTCTGCTTCTTACTATTAGGCTGCTGGTTTAACATCACCATTTTAACTCTGCATTTAGCAATCTTTGGCCGTGACCTTCACAGTATTTAATTTCTAGTGGTTTTAATTACAAAAAATAGCTACTTCCTCAAATTTAAAACCAGGATATATTTTGACTACAAGTTAAACTACTGCACTGGGACACACTTGAACAACCAGAAAAATAAACAGCACTGTTCCCAACCCCAGAATTCAGGGTTTCCGCAGCATTCTTGCATTTTTGCCCCACATAAGCAAGCATATGCAAATCACAGATGAGCCTGTGCTAGTGTGGCTGTGCACATATGCTGAATTTAAGTAGCTTTCCTTTTGGAGCATGTGGCCTGGAGGGAGTGGGGACCCTCTCGTCCCCACCATGCCTCCCTAGGAACACACCAGCAAACTGCATGGTGGCTAATGAGAGAGATGGTGCTTTGTTCTCCAGAAGAGATGCAGCACTGGCTGAGCCCATCAGAAGGCAAGCAGAGATGCTCCAGCAGCTTTTGCTTCCACAACCTCCCCACAATCAGTGAGGGCTTGCAGCGTGCTCTGAATTACTAAATGGAGGCAGTATGTCTTCTGCATTTACATAAAATGAAACTCCAAACAAAACATGTGAGAACAAAGAAGGGATCTCTGGTGTAGCAAGCAACAGAGTCTTTCAAGCTCCAAAGTTTAACACATCAATACTATGTAAATCAGGGCATCCCCAAACACAGATTTGGATCATAGTGAGGAGACTAGGCAATCATCCAGGGCAATAGTATGAGTAGGCGCTGAAACTGTCTCATTGACTGAGTCTTTATCTTCGCAAGCTGGCAACTGCTTCACAACTGTGCTTACTCACAGAGGAAACATACTTCTGTTTGAACTAGGGTGCACCAAAGCTTGACCTAAATGGTTTATAAGAAAAACAGTTTATTTATCCTCAGACACTCTTGGACAAGCCCCATAAAACATTGAGATTCTGACCACACTTAACCCAAGTAAGCTGCATGGAGACCAGCAATACCTTAGGACTCAACATATCTCTGAATGCAGTAATGTACCAGGACACTTCCTTATGCCTACCTAATAACATCACCACTGCTTCAGACCTCACTGTGCTTAAACTCAAAGGTTAAACTGATTTAGAGGCCCTAGGCTAAGTTTAAATATATCTGTGAGACAGTATGGGCTTCACAGTTGAAATTCAAGTTACTGCCATGTCGGTATAAAACACTAAGGGTTTGTGATCTGAGACACACCAGAACATATCTACATGAAATAGCAACCAAGGACTTTAATTTCTTTCCCCAGCAGAACTGCAACCAGCATTTTAGTCTACGATTTACACAGACTTGTTCAAGGAAAAGATGTGGAACAAATGGAAGATGAAGAAAGGTATTTTTGAGTAAAAGTTTTTTCAGTTCCTGACTATGCTCCCCAACAAACAAGCAAAAGTTATGAAACAGATTAATTCCATTGTGCCTCAGCACAGCAAAAGCAGCATTAATTGTGCAGAATGGGCAAATGGGTTTCTATTACTGTTTCAAATTATTTGGCTTTTTTTCTCAACCAAAAAAAAGTTATTGCAAATTCCAGGAGACGTAAGTACTATACACTCAGTAATGATCATACAATTGGTGTTTCCACTGACAGCACTAGGAGGCCAGCTGGGTGGGGGGGGAGGAGAAGTGAGGTGGGGAGCAATCAGGTTAAACAGGGAGATGGGAGGAATGGGGGATACTAAAAAGGAAAACAATTAATTCATATCAAGACACTGCTAGGAAATCACACTTTTCACCTTGTGGACTACTCTTACACTAGTGCAAAAGTCTAGGTAATTGCTTTGCTCTCCTAAGAAAATTTGCAATGGCTCTACACTGCTAAGCAATTTGCAATATTAATTCCCTTAATATATTTAGTTTTCTCTTTGACAAATAAGGAGCTCTGAAAGGTGTTACAAAGAAAAATTACATTCTGCTTAATGTGAGAGGTTATTTCATCTAAGTACAGATTCAATTCATGATGACCTTTGCTGGAACTCTTACATGTAGCACACTGCAAAGGCATCTAAGTAAAATAAAACATTAGCAGTTGGTCTGGTGTCTGCTGTCCCCTTCATCCTTGCAGTAAAGCACTGGAATCTTTGACTTCAGGGCTGTTACCTGCTTCCATCTGAAGGACTTCAAGTAGGGGATAGATGGGAGCTATCTTTGTATACGTGGACTACAAACTCATGGCCAAAACCAGGGCATGAATATGGGGAAATATTTAGCATCATTCCCACAGGCATGTGTCCCATGGACACATTTTTGAAAACAAAGAATGGTACAGTAGCAGTAGTGCAGCTTCCAAATGAATACTTAGCCTTTAAATAATTCCAAAATTATGAATCCACACACAAAACCAAATCCTGCTCATTTATAACCAAATCTAGAAGTCACTAGCAGCTACTCTAAATCTATATGAAGGCTCAGAAAGAACACTGTTAAATACCACCCTCAGTTCCCTTTTGCTTCCCAGGTCTCAGCAATGGCACAAACTTCTTCAAAGTGGACTTCCCATGGACTGCAGTTCTTCATGAACTGCTCCAGCAGGGATTCCTTCCACAGGGTACAGTCCTTCAGGAAAACTGCTCCAGAGTGGGTCCCCCACAGGGTCACAGGTCCTGCCAGCAAGCCTGCTCCAGTATGGACTCCTCTCTTCATGGGGCAACAGGTCTCACCAGGAGCCTGCTCCAGCACTAGCTTCACATGGGGTCACAGCCTCCTTTGGGAATCCACCTGCTTCAGCATGGGGTCCTTCATGGTCTACAAGTGGATATTTGCTTCAGCATGGACCTCCATGGGCTGCAGGGGAACAGCTGACACACCATGGTCTGTCTGCACCATGGGCAGGGGAATCTCTGCTCCAGCGCCTTGAGCACGTCCTGCAGGTTGTTCTTTTCATTCCTGTCGCTGTTGAGCTGCTAGCAGAGAAAGGACCCGGGTTCTCAGTGTGGCAAGAAAAGAGAGATTTTTTATTTTGATTCCAACTTATATAGGCTTTTCAGAGGTCACCCAGATTGGTCAGTCAGAAACCTCCCCCTAGGCCCGATTGGCCAGGCCTGAACTGTCCAAATCTCGAGACACTGTTTTTAATAACATACAAACTTTTTCTTTGTTTATGAAACACAGGAGTAAGTTCTCTTGGGAAAGACCTGTGCTAGCCACACATTCCTTTTCTTAACTGTTATTCCAGAGGTTCATGGGCTCAGCCTGGGACACCAGTGGGTCCACCACGGAGCCAGCTGGCATTGGCTCTGTTGGACAAGGGGAAACTTTCTGGAGAAGGTTCTCACAGAAGCTTCCTCTGTAGTCTCCCTGCTATCAAAACCTGGCCATGCAAACCTAATGCAACTGCTAGACTAAAAGCAACATTTTACTTACCAGACTGTAACACTTACTTCAAGTCACAGAACCATCATACACATAGTCCTGCTTTTGCTAAGGGCAGATGTCACCTTGGGGGAACAATCATGGGCTTCTCTCCGGACTTGGCATTTCCCAGGGCCACAAACCCACAGACGTAGTGGGTGCTTCACAGACCTTAGTGTCAAAGACTACATGGTCACACTAGAATGGTTTGACAGCTTCGGGCTCCATAAAATGCCAGGAATCTTTTTTTTTTTTTCCTATCCTCTGAGCAAGGCCACATCTCAAAACCCATTTCATATCCAGTCATATCTGCCCCATGGGCTGCCAATCGGACTGTTCTGAAGTAAAACAAAAGGTCAGACAACTTGATTTTGGCTTCAGTTTCAGTTATTTGTTAACTTAGATCAAATAAGAGGAATAACAACTCTGATTTTACATAAAGTTTCCAATCCCTTCACATAGTTTTTCTAAAATGCACCCGTGGGTACCTCTGTATTTTTTCAGCAGAGATGCAGCTCTGTAAAAGTGGAATTTTAACTTGCTGAGACTCTCAGGCATTTAGTCTGTAAAAACCAGGAAGTATATCCTGAGACTTGTAAAACACCCTGGATGAAAAGCATTCACAATTGAGCAGCTTTTTTTTTTTTTTTTTTTTTTTTAAATCAGTGGACAGTAACACAAGAACAGAAAATCATCTTGATAAAATGGGTGATTCAAACAGACAAAATGGGTTGTCAGCAAATAAATTGATGCCAATATAAGCAGTCATCAGGTCACATAAGCTGATGCAAGCAGAAAACAAAGAGACTGCAAGTTAGTCCCTACACAGTAAAATCACTGGTGATATTTTTATTTGTATTTAGAGATCTTTATTAGAGTTGCTGTTTTAGGCTTGACATGTAATGTTATGACATTGTATTGGTTTTGATTGATTGCACCCTTCTCTTTTCATTAAGATGAACCAACACTGACATGCAGTGGACTGTCTTTAATGGCAAACAGGTATTTATGGTATCATCAAATATTGCTACCATTGCATAATGTGGTCTTGTTTAATATCTCATAGTTAGGGCAAACTGATTTCAGAGGGAAGAAAGAAATAAAAATGCATCTTCTCTAGCGAATCTGTTGCATCACAATGACTAGGGAAAGCCTCACAGAGACTTTTAATGAGAACTTTAAGAAGGATCAATCTAGACAAATGCTATCAGTTCTTAGAAGGGTTTTAGCACCTTCATTTTCTTCATATTAGGAAGGTCCTATATCCGTTACATTGTTAGTTTTAATGATTACATTACACACATTTAGCTGGTTTATTACTACTACTACTAACATTAAGAATAAAATAATAATTGCCTGTGTGGTACAGTCAAAAGAGTTATGTATCTGTAAAACTTTATTTGTATGAGCAAGTCAACAAGTCAGAATTGGAGTGTACACTGCTTACTTTCATATTTTAAATTGCAATCATATTAATTTTAGATATCACTATGTAAAATCATGCTCATCCTTCCTTGCCACATCAGTTATTCAAAACTTTTACTTTCGTATCTTTATCCCCTCACCTACATATGCTGACAGTAGAACAGTGTTATTAACAAAATAGATGAAGAAAAGGCTGTATGGTTTCACATTTATGTTTGTCAATTCACAACATTAAATAGGCCTTTAACATAGAGTACTTTTTCCCAAAAATCAATTATTACTTTATAATTTGTTAATACACTAGATTAATGTAAAACAAGTCTGAAAAAATATTCCTCCTCATATAGACAGACTTGACAGGAATAATTAGATTAGCATGTTTGGCATCTAGTGCTGACTAGACACTAGAAGAGTTACTAGTTGCTGTTACAATTATGAAAGCATCTATGAGAACCAAGAGCCATTAAAACCAAGCCTAATTTTCTTCAGGCATTTAAAAAGAAAATGAAACAGCTGATGTAACAGGATCTCTGGTTTGTATTGTTACTGGTTTTCCCACAGCTTTATTCCTTGTGTTTCTGTCAGCAGCTCTACTTCTTAGTGCTGTTTGTCAAATATATATTTTTATTTGTGCTTTGATTTAGCAAAGATGCTACCTTGATTCCAATAAATTGATATGAAATTATCCAGCTTTGCTATGGTACAGTTAATATAATTTGATTGATCATGCTAAAGCTGCAGGATTTTGAATGCCCCTCATAACGTGCTGAGTACGCCCAGCATTTCTTAAACCCATCTAGGACTTAATATCTACAAATTATATACATTGAAATCAATTTGCAAAAATCACCACACCTCATATCCCATCTGATTTCAAATAATGAATGTGCTCTGAGCACTATTATAGAAAACAAGGAGTTTACTTGTGGAGTACCTACCCAATATGGGCAAGACTAGAATTTCACTTTATCCCATGAACAAATTTAGCCCATAAGGAAAATTCTAGTAATACATACTCATTGTTTGAAAATAGCTATAAAAGCACTGAAAGTAGACATTCTTTGAAGTTGCTTTGATGAGTGAATCATTATTCGTATTTCATAATAAGACATATCATGCCCTTGTAGTGGCAGACAGCCAAAAGACAGGGCAAGCAAAGCCAGGCAGAAAATACACAAGGTGAATATCAGGCAAGGAAACAATTGTTAAATATGCACTAGCAGCTGAGCAATTGGAGGGACTGATAAGACTAATGATATCAGATAAATTACTGACTCAAAAGTTACTATCCTCTCTGCAGAAGTGAAGTTACAGATCTGTTAATAAAAAGAGAGGCATTGTAAGATATGAATACAATTTCTCTGTTTTGTTAGCTGTTTGAGCAAGATGTCAATAAAAAAGAGACCATTATAATTAGCTTCTACTGTTGCACAGTATGAATTCTTTTTTAACAGAAAAAAGAGCAAAATCAATAGGACACTTTTGCACATGCATTGTTTTTGTCACAGTTTGATTTTGATGCTAACTTTGTGACTGCTTTGCAACACACATAAACACTTTAAATCTTATGTTGTTCTTTACTTAACATATGCAGGGTTTTGTGTTTGGTTTCTACACAAAACAAAGCCCCCAACACTAAAATCAGAAAGACTTACCAGGCCTGATTCCTTGCACTCATACAGCTTTTGTCATTTCACTGATTTCAGCCTTCCTTAACGGATACCTATAATATAAATATTATATATAAACCTATAAATGCCTAAAATTTATTAGGTAAATTGATTCAAGTTCTTCCCAACGAGCAGCAAAAGAATCAGAGTAGTTTGACTGAAATGTCAGTCATTGCACAAAAAACATCAAATTCACAACACAGGGACTTGGTTGTGACTTGTGCAGTCATGGAGATGTGGCTGTCAATTGGTGTATCTTATTTCCATTACATTGATTAAGGAAGATGTTTTCCTCCATTGTCTCATCTCTATTTTCCATTTAAGTGAAGAGTTTTATTTTTTTATTTCTAACCTTGAGAAGGGAATGCTGAGAAAAGAAACAAAATTCACATTGCCGTAATTGCACAGCTCTCATTTAAAGCACAACCTGGATTTAATTAAATTCTTTCGTTCTTGTGTATAGTTTCATTTACTCAGAAACTCTAGCCTGCTGTTAGCTCCAGCCAACTCTTTATATTCTAATCTTGCAGCAGGAGAAAATCTTTAAAAAAAGCTTCAAAAGCTGCACAACCTAACAAAAACAGATCCTTAATACATCATTATTTAGAGGAAAGGGAGTGGAGAAATAACTGTTTTGGAGTCAGCCTCTTAACTTTTTGAACTACTAGGCTTCTTTTGAAGATAGAGGAAACTCCACAAAAGTCTTGTATTTGTAGCTCTCTTCATAACAACTCATCACCAATGAAAAAAAGCTTTTCGGGAAACCATGCACACAAGTTCTTCAAGGCAAAGTGCCTGTGAAGTGCCAAAGCCCCTGACATGCTGCTAAATCAGATCACACAGCTGATCACAAACTAAGTAATTTAAATTTCTAAAAAAAAAAATCTTTTTTTTGCTATAGACAAAGTCATTGGTTCTTATGTTTTAAAGATATAGTGATCATCTTAACAGAAATACAGTAGAGCTAGTGATCTTCCCTTCTTCACCACACAAAAGAAAGACTAGATCTTGATTCTGGATCTGGCCCTTATATAGTAACCAAAAGAGAACACATTCGTGCTGCACTTTTTGTTTTAATTAGGGACAGATTTGAGGTTTGTCTGAAAGAAAAAAAATTCTAATTTCACATGAGCTGGACCAGCATCACCATAGTCGATTTAGTTCACTCAAATGAAAAAAAATTCTCCTGAGATCTGATGAGACAAAAAAGTTCTCTGCAAGATCTGTCCCTCTGACAAACATGCACATTTCTCTGCATATTGATTATTTTTTCCATTCCCAACCCACCCCCTTGCAAGTCCTAAAGCTATACATAAGACTTTTGAGGCAGTAGGTTACCAAGGCAACTCATGCACCTTATCATTGTCTAGATCTCATTACTAAAAGATTGATTTTGGACAAACAGTAATCTTGAAACAGGGTGAGCTGATGGATCACTTTCTTTTAAGTTGCTAAAGACCAGGGAAGCCTAAGCATATGATTCTATTTTGGGTGGAATGAGTTGAGGAAATGGCTCCATAAATGTCTTCTCAGTTTCCCTTGCCTACATTGTACCTATAAATGGGTTTCTGTTGCCTGGGTCCTACTTCCCTGAAGATAGCAACTTCACTGTTTTAAAAAGAAAGGGAAAAATCAAGAATTTACAGACAGTGACAACAGAACCCCTGGGGTACAGCCAAGGTTAAACGCCCATCTCTGAAGACCACAACAAGGCAATTCCTGGTTTTGCAGTCCTAACACTGAATCAACAGCACAATGGCTATGTAGCACGAATCACTAGGCTCACACAACCTTAACCTGACAGATTAATTTTCATTTAGTTATCCAGCAAGTTCATGCTAACTCAAGAGACACTTATCCATATTAGACACTTAGTGAATATTCTACTGTGGTTCCAGGCTTTGCCTTCAGTTGCTTCAAACATCATTACTACCCCTTATCTTCCTGGTTTTCATTAACTCAGCTTAAGCTGAGTCTTTGATTCATGTTTTTGCACCTTTTCGTTATGCATTATAGATCTGAACCTGTCTCTTGCCAGAGTACTCAGAAAGATAGTCTGGCCAGGCAGGAGCCTAAAAATCCTCAGGTCACTCAAAAACCTCTGAAGTTTGCTCAGGCACTGCACAGCAGACTCCCATTAGCAACGTATATAATGTTGTAGAGTACTACAGCCATGCTTCCTACTAAGGGACCTGAAGCAGCTGTTCAAGAATACCAAAAAGGTTGAAAATAGAAAGAAGAATATGAATGACCTGTTTACTTGAAGCAGGATGAGCTAAGTGCTCGGCTATGTGCTTGACTGCAAGGTACAAAGGGTGGAAGAGCTGCATGTACATATCAACAGTAAGGACTGTTTGCTTCCTTTGAAGAAAGGAAGTGTGCAGAAGAAATCCAGACCATCAAAAGCACCTCAAGAAAGGAGTAACTGCTGTTTGTAGACCTTTCCATTTCCCAGGTGCCAAGGGAAAGGCTCCAAAATTAAACAAGGAAACAAGTCACTGCCATCCCAGTACCACACTGGCTCTGTATGCTTTCCTAATCTCCATTCATCTATCCCTTCTGTATGCATGAGAACCAAGTGCAACGCATTTTGCTAACAAGGGTGTCATGAACAATGGATTTTAATACAGACAAAAACTTTGATTATGAGTAAACACATTATTCTTGGTCATACAATACAACAGCACAGGCAAGTACTGTTAAAAGATTTGTCATGGAAAAATGTGTTTGTAAAAAAGCAGCTGTGGAACTCAATATGACCACATTACTGAAAATGCTCTGGAGAAAAGGCCGACTGTCGCTGTTGAGCAGCTAGCAGAGTAAAGAACTCAGTTCTCAGTGGCAAGAAGGAAAGACCTTTATTGTTTTGATTTCATCATATATATAGAGTTTTCAAAGGTCACCCAGATTGGTCAGTCAGAAACCTCCCCCTAGGCCTGATTGGCCAGGCCTGCACCATCCAGATCCTGGGACACTGTTTTTAATAACATCCAAACTTTATCTTTATTTATAAAACACAAAAGGAATTCTCATGGGAAAGACCTGTGCTAGCCACAGCCGACTCCAAGTTCATCCAGGATTATAACAATTTTTAAGCTGCATGAAGGTGGACATATTTAATTGAAAATATTTGCATGAATTTAACAAAATGGCTTTCAAAAAAATGAGGACAATAGTGAGTTTTCTTAATGAACATTTATCCCCTTGGGCATAAATTAAGTATGTTATATGACCTTTCAGAATAAGACATGTCTGCAAACCATTAATTGGTAGGTTATTAGGCTGATCAAACAAAACCACTGTGGATATTTTTGTGCATTTTCATTTATTACTCTTCAGCACATCAGCTTATCCTGGTAGTGCTGAAATCAGTAAGAGGTTTAACATCGACTTTTATAGGATTACCTCAGGCTAAGAGCATATGAACTTAGGGCTGGCATGAGGTTCTGTGTAACTCTTAAAATACAGTAACACCTTCCCTGAAAGGTCTTTTTTAATGCAGTTAAATGAGAATGTAAAGCTACTGTTTCTGGCAAAACAGTATCATTACAATGCTTCAAGAAAGGAACCTGGCCAACAGCATGATGCTTTGAGATCTGAGGGCGATGGAAGAAAGCATTATTATTCTAAAATAACAGCTGAGGATTCAGTAAGAGACCAGTCAGATACTTAACAACACAGCTCAAATGTAAACCTAGAGCAGTCATTAAGCAAAGATGAATGCTAAAGTCAGTTGTTCTGAGGTTGGAGGTGCAAGTGTTTCCCATGTGGAAAACATGGTAGTAGGTACATTAGAGAAGCATTATGTGAGGAATTATGAGCTTTCCTACATTGCTGTCTACACCTTATAAAAGGTGTTTTGAGGAACAATGATGAAATGAGCTGTACATCATCGTCAGTTCCTAAAAAGGTTACTTAGCACTGAGGGCAGTTTATCACTCCATTGGATTCAGAGCCCCGTGAGAAAAAGCTTTATTATAAGCACACTACAGTTCACTGCCACAGGACTATACATTACAGTTCTTGTGAGGTTTTGTCCTGCCTACTCCTGCCCATATTTCTGGCTTTGTATACCTTTGTCACTGGAGTGACCAAAAAATATGCAAGAGCTCTTTTTGCACATTTCCTTTTCAAAATTTCTTTATGGAAGACATACTTTAATTTCCCCACATTTCCTGCTCATCCAAAAACTGTAAGGCAAGAGCAGCACATTATAAATCCAGGAGGTAAATTTTTGAGTGTGAAAAACAAGCATTTTGAAATGGAAAACAGAAGACAAACATAATCATTATATTAGCAGCACCTACTTCAGCACTAATGTTCATAACTAAAGTTCAGTTATGTGAACATATCTGGGAAACAATAAAGAGGATTAGATATTCAAACAATAACTAAGAAAATTACTGATAAACCAAGAAAGCAAAAATTAAAAAAATGCAAATAGCACAGGGTTTTATACTCTACCATGAGAGATTGAAAAAACAAAAGAAACTCCCAAATTAATGTAAATTTTCATATTCTAAGATTTAGCATTCACAGAACATGCAGGAATTAATTTACTCAAAAAACAGCATGCACCTGCAGTAACACTTCCCTCTGAACACATGGAGATGCCTAACTAGGCAGCAAAAAGAATCTTCTCCAGAAATGCTGATGACGAGCTGATGTGCTGATTTTGCAGTGGATTCCCAGAACTTATAGGTCTAGATTCTCCAGGTCTATCCCACACACAGAATCTGGCACACAATCCCACCAAGGTGAAGTTTACACTTCTGGCATGGGGTCAAAGGCAAGGCAAAGCATCTGTATGGGCGCAGCTTCCCTCTGTGAAAGAGACTGAGGATGAGAGGAGCAGCAAGAGCAGGGTAGGACTGCTTCTCCTGTGCGAGAGTTTTCCCTAGGGATGGAGACAGTCCTGGATGTGTGCACAGTCTGACACCAAGGTGATGGCACCTGCTGTCACTGCTGCCTCTAAGCCCATTGCTGGTGACACCCAAACAACTTCACACAGCAACCTCCTACAGAAAAAGTCCTAATTCTGAGTCGGAATGTCCATTTGAAAACTAATCCACAACGTTGTCTATCACATTTCTGCACTAGGCCTGATGGTAACCTTATATCCTTCTTGTTGCTGTTAACAAGAAGTTAACAGCTTCAGATTTACATCATTTGTAGTTTTTTTCACACCAGCATTCTGTATTTCCTCTACAAATCACCTCTCTGAGAAATATATATATTTGTTAATTTTCTCCATGAGATGGTACCCAAACTACAGTTATGGCTTTATACAGAACCCAGAAGCCAGTTTAAGTGAAAGGTCAGTGTTTTAGTAACAAATCTCCCAGGCAAACCACTAATTGCTACAGAGCACAACAAACTGCAAAAGCCAACACCAATCTTTAACAGATACAGGCAATAAGAAAGAGCATGGCGCAGATCAGACAAGTTATTATAAAGAACAGATGAATCAATATCATGACTTGCAAACATTAACAGATAAAAATCCCTTCTGATATGCTCTGGTCAGTCTCTTATCATCTCCAACTGTTCAAGTCTCTGTTCAGGCACCAAAAAGGACTGTCATGGTTTAACCTCAGCCAGAAACTGAGCACCACACAGCTGCTGCTTGCTCCCTCACCAGCACAATGTGGGGAGGAGTAAAGGTGCAAAATTACGTTTAAAACTAGCAGCCAATTTTCCAGCATGATGAGCAGGTATGCTTTGACTGAAGCCTAATACACATACCTTGTGTTATTCCGTGTGGCACCTTGCTCTGGGACAGCTTTATTTTGGACAGAATCTGCATCCAAGCACTTCACAGCCATAAAGAATACACATTGATGCAGCTGCACCCATTTCTATTTGCCTGCCAGTTGGCCAGGAGGCACAGACAAGGCAGCATGTTGTTCTTTAAAGAATTCTTACCCCTTACTAGCCAAGGCACCATAAAACATTTATAGACTATTTTGGGCAGCATTTCATTGCAAATTCCATATGCTTAGCAGAACTATTCAATGCCCTGAATGACAATAAAGAGAAGATTACATTTGAATGCACCATGTAGCAAGTATTCTACCTTTTAGCTGCTACAGCCCATTATCTCCTAAAATAAACAACACACAGCCGGCTCGCTCCATCAGCCGAGTTCCACAGTATTAGACACCTCTGTGCAGCCTAAGAATGGCTCAAACATCTACTTTGGGGTACAGTCTCGTCTCCATTCACAGATATTTGCAAAAGAGAATAGAGCCTGAAGGGTCCAAGTTGTTTAATATGTTAGATAATGGTAAAGAAGAAAAGCAGCTACAGATCCCTTCCTCAAGCAAAATGTATGGTCTTGATTTTAGTTACAGACAAAACCACATGATAATGATGAACTTTAAATAAAAAAAAATCATATTAGTATTTGGGGGAACTAAATAGAAAGAGTGTCTGATCTCCAGAATAATTTCATGTGTACTGAAGGGAAACAGCCACTATTATGGAAAATCCTTTAAAATAATTTGTCCTTATATGACATCACAAATTAACAAGGAGACTGAAGTAAGGTATGTAACTTTAGGACATGCAGTAACTCATTTCTTCTGCACCATCATGCATTTTTTATTGCATATATGGCCCAGCAAAATGAGACAACAATGTTGTCTGTAAGTTTGGCTCTGCAGGGATAGAGAGAGAGTGCAGACTGGCACAGAAGAATAAAGTGTCAGCTAACTGAATGGGTTTAATGTCTCTCTCTTACTTCCCTTGCAAATGAAACTGTGTCTGCCATATTAAGCTATGGGTAACCAGTCTAGAGGAAAGGATGACCTTTTAGAGGCTACTACAATATTTAGGACCCTAAAGCAGCTCATTGGATCAGCAACCTAGTGATAAAGTAGTTCAGATAATCTTAGCTACATCCAGCAATGAGCTCTGGCCAAATGTCAGAGCTTTTAGTCTGCTCTGACTAAAACCGGCCAGGCACCAGCCTTGAACAACACCTCCAGTACAAACAGAGCTTCATACTGTACTCCAAATGTTTCTCCATTTTTCCTTTGTGTCACTTGACTGGAAAATTTGCAATCTATGCAAGTTTAAAGAGTTCAGGGTTTTTTTGCCTAGGATTTAAACATTAAATTGTCCTCTTGAGATCTATTTTGTATCACTTCATACATCCTTCTTTTTGTTTACTACTCACAGCTCATAAAGCCTACTAATGTATACTTTAAATACAGAAGAATCACATGTTTTTCTTCTCGTGTCTTCCCGCTTTCTGCCTCTTCAGAGCTGAAAGACAGCACCTTTTGCATTAAATCATGACCGGGCCATTAACATTAGAGAACCTTTCCCATTAAAAAGGCAATATATATTGATATGCGAACACTCCACTCCCAAAAGCTTTTTTTCCAACACTTCATTAACATTTTTCACTGCTGAACCATTATATCCTCCCAGAGTATGTCTTTATTGTCCCATTTCCTCAGCACACCACTAATGACACAACAAAAGGAGAGGAGGCAATTGCAGATAAATCAGTCCAACTTCCCATCGGGTTTCCCTTCCCCACTCCTGCCATCTGTGCTGGCTGCCACAGCACTGCATATGCTTCGAGA
This sequence comes from Lichenostomus cassidix, assembly GCF_008360975.1. Lineage (NCBI taxonomy): Eukaryota > Metazoa > Chordata > Aves > Passeriformes > Meliphagidae > Lichenostomus > Lichenostomus cassidix. The sequence goes on along the minus strand of NC_139479.1, from coordinate 22,902,840 downwards.
CAATACCGCAGGGGTCACACTGCACACTCCAGCCACTCGCGGCTGCTGCTGTGATTGTCACAGCCCAGTACCTCTGCTGTTTGCCTTCACATGTGCGTCTGCAGGGACAGCTTCCAGTCACCTGAACTGGGGACACACAGCTGAGCTCCCAGCACTACAGATGCCCTTCTCCTCAGGAAAACTGGAGATTCATCCCCTGGTTTGTACCAAGTAATTTACGAAACACACACTTAAAGACTTGAGAAGCAACATGTTGTATTTTGAATGGCCTGTTTACTCCCAAGAAATTCCTCTGATACAAGATTATCAGAATAAACTCTTTTGCAAAAGAAAAAAAAATAGTCTTTTCAAAGAAATAAATAAACAGGAAGCTTAAATCATAAAAAAGGTTAAGAATATGTGACCACTTCTTTCTACTAGATTAACATCAGCAAAAGACAGAATCCAATATTGACCTATATTTCTGGATTAGCTTTCTGAGGTGTGCAACCACCTTTTCACAGCTGTGAACACAGTACTGAAAAAAATTGATCATCACTCACTTTGCAATTCGAACTGCATGAATCATTAATAGCTGACTTGTTAATTAAATACGGTAGCAGAATTCTAAATTACTCCTGCCTTTATAAGAGCACCATTAATAAACCTGTTTTTCAATTTAGGAAACATCATCTCTGTATAGAGTAGCCATTGTGATATTCCTGCCTAAGTACAATATTTCATTCATTACCTTGACAAGTCGCATCACTTAGGCCATCCACAGGAATAAATTTTGTCAGCTTGCAAATGCTATCTCTGTGTCCACACAAAACCCCCACATGCACAACATCTCCTGCAAATCTCACATCAGCATTTTCATAAACCAGTCGGCACAGAGAAAAACCCTACAAAAAGGGGAACTGCAATAGGTTTTCTCATTTATTATTGGGCACCACACAGAACAACTGTTTAGTTGAAGAATTCTCTCCTTCCCATTTTCCATTCTTTAGTCTCTTGCAGTGTATGCAAAATGGAAAAATCACTTTTCTCCATATATTCAACAAGGAACCCAAACAAGTTAAGTACACGTCTGTCCTTATGCTCAGTCCTTATATTGCATATTACAATATGAACATGTGCATGTACAACATAGTGCAACATCTGTGAGTGTCTCATTTTTGTTTTATCAGTAACATTAATACAATCTATCCCTGTCTTCCCCCAAGTATGGGATCTATGGCCAACATTTGTTCTTTCGAAAGACAGCCAGCAAATGCTCCTGGTAAAACTACTTAAGAAGCCCTCAGAAAATTGGTAGCTAAAAAGGGACTATTTTTTGAAGATTTCTGCAAAACATCTCATGCAATCAAATTCACTAACATTTATTTGCTAGATATACATGTACCTCTTTTGTATATCCTTATATACATGCACACACAGAAGCATCCTTCAAAATTTAAAAATATTAATTTAAGGACTGCCAGACTGAACACGATGATTAAATGACTAGCACTTTGAAATGCTGGGGTAGCAATACTGCTAAAATACCTGCTGAGATTCAACTCTGGCTTCATTAAGCAGATAAAGTCATCACTGTGGAAGTGCAAGATTGTCTTTTTGGCGAATGCTTAATCAGACTTCAAGTATGTATTGCTAATAACTGTGGATAATAAATTAATTCAAAGATGGGTTCTTACATGCATATAGAAGACCAATGAATGGCTGCTAAAAGACTGTTTTAGAGGCAGGAGATCTCTTATACACATTTACTAAGTGCATTAATTCATTCTCACAAATCCTTAATGAGAACTCCACTATTTTCTGTTTTAAGTATACACAAAAAGGGATTTTAGAAAACAGTGACTTATGAAACAAAGCAGAGACCAAACGGAGAACAGTGAGAGCTTTTCTTTTGTACACGCTGTTTCTAAGGAGTGCAATTGATCTACTATCAGTGGTGTTTTTCTAATAGATATTTCTTACATAAACAAGACAGTCATTTTACAGCAAACCTGTGGTATTTTAAGAGATTTGCTTTACCTCCTTTTCTGAGGACAAAATTTCTCACCTGCAATATGAGTAGGACCAAAAGTCTGTCTTTGAGGACTTCTTGTATGACAGCTTTGGTAGTGATTCAATACCTATGAATCCAACTCCTGCTCCTTCAGTAATAAGATTTTTTTGCCACCCCTTCCTATAACCTATTTTAATAAGTTGTCTATTCTGTTTTACCCCCAAAACATATCACCAAAAAAAAAAGACAGATGTCTGACCATTAATCCATAATTTCTACATTTAATGCTCTAAATATTAATTATGTAAAGGAATGGTGAGCTACCTGGAAGGCAGAAGCAAGGAGCCCATCTTAATTCTGCATAAGATGCAGGGTTTTTTCTTACAAATGGTTCTTTATACATTTAAACCAAGCAAAATATTTGAGTGTATAACAAAAAATATTTACTCAATTTCAGTGCACTCCTACGAGATTTCTGATATAGAGCATTACTATATTTATACTGTTTTTATTACTAAGAAACATTACTATTTATTACATTAGTATTACAGTAAGTGCATTTTTGAGATCCTGCCATTTTTCTACAAATTGATATGACAGCACTGATTTACCCTGGAGCTAAACCAAATTACACCAGGAACAGTGTAATTCACTCTAGATTTGCAGAGCTGATACACACAATCTCACAATCAATGAGGTTGGAAAAAACCTCTGAGATTATTGGGTCCAACCAATGACCAAACGCCACCATGTCAAGTAGACCATGGCACTGAGTGCCACATCCAGTCTTTCCTTAAACACCTGCAGGGACAGTGACTCCACCACCACACTAGGCAGCCCACTCCAATGTGTAAATTACCCTTCCCGTGAAGAAATTCCTCCTGATAGCCATCCTAAATCTCTCCTGGTGCAACTTAAGACTGTGTCCTCTTGTCCTGTCACTGGCTGCCTGGGAGAAGAGGTCAACCCCCACTTGGCTACAGCCTCCTTTCAGGTATTTGTACAGAGTGACAATGTCAGCCCTGAGCCTTCTCTTCCCCTGGATGAACACCCCCAGCTCCCTCAGCTGCTCCTCATAGCATATGCGCTCCAGACCCTTCACCACCTTTGCTGCCCTTCTCTGGGCAGAGCTAAATAGTATTTACCTTGAATCCAAACTGAGAATGAAAGGCTTAATCACACAACTAGCACAAGAAGAAAATCAGGAAAGTAAACCTCTAGAGGTCAAAATCTGGTCAAAACAGAGAGAGCTGTCACTAGGAGCCAAGGCCATAAAGCTGTGAAAGCCAGTTTGGTTTGTGGTGTTTGCAATTGTTCACATACATTTTTGTCAGCTCCACGAGTTTTAGTAGACATGATGCAGTACAGAGGAATGTGTGCATGAAAGAAAGACAGGAAAAGGGGGAAATGTGGTGATTAGAATGTTAATATGGGCAATACAGAATATTAATACCTAAATAAAAAGGGATACTTTCCCTTCAAATGAAGAGGTTTTGTCACAGAGCTCTGTAGTTCATCTTATTTTAATGGATTTTGCTTGCTATTTTCTATCATATAGTAGTTTATGAAACAGTTCATAAAGTCCTCTGGCAGAAATTAACTGTATTTGTTGTGTTACAGTGGTTGCAATTAAAAAGGCAGTATTTCCACACAGCTATAAAATAAAGTATTAAACGATAAACTGCAGTCTTCTTTGTGCTTAGAGAAGAACGAAGATTTTGCAGATATCTTATTTAATAAGGGAAAAGTCTTTGCTTCTTTTGAATTACTTTCAATAAATGCAATTTTCTTGGTTAAAAAGACACTGAATAAATTATACCAGTGATGTGCTTTTTAGATTACATTAATCTAAACTCAATTATTATCATACATTCACAGACAATATAACGGACTAAATCAAGATCAGTGTGATGTCCCTTAAAGGATGAGTAATTTTTAGCTGCAATATATACAAAAATAGGCTTACAGAAAAAATTTCTTGACCACATAGCTGAGGTTCCCATTTATTCTGAAACCATTACACATAATGCCTTAAATCTCAGACTACAGCAAGAAAAAGGTATCCTTTCTTCCAGAACAATGTTTTAGTGCTGCACACCAATTTCTCATACTATTTGTACATGGAGTAACACATTGCTTAAGGGAATTAAGAGAAAAAGATGGAGAAAAGGGAAAAAGTTTTGCTATACATTCTTAAAACAATTTTATTCTTTTTACAAATAAAATTGTCACCCCTCCCCCAAACCTATTTTAATAAACTGCCTATTCACTTTTACTGTCCAAACACCATAAAAAAAGACAGACATCCAAGCATTAATCCATAATATCCACATTCAATGCTCTAAATGTGAATTATGTAAAAGTTTGGTGAGTTGCCTGGAAGACACAAGGAGCCTTGTAGTTAAATATGTCACTTATAACTACAAATTGTTACAATTAATTCTTTAAAAGGTGAGTCCGAGAGTTGCATGATAGCATGGCTTCAGTACTTAGTCTCCAAAAATGAGAAAAAGAAAAAACCTGCATGTACTTCAGTCTATTATTTCCATAAATATTGTAGATCACAAACCATAAAATTTATTAGCAATTCATAATCTGATAGTTGAGTTGCAGATTACAGGATTTCATATTTATGATTTGCTATTCTATATGCAAATAATTGTACAGGTTGTTGCTGAAGGGTTGATGTTGGCCAGCTTTCAGGCACCCACCCAGCTGCTTTCTCTCACCCTTTCTCCTCAACAGGCAGACAATAGGATGGAAAAGATCATGGATCCTGATAAAGACAGAGAGACCACTTCCCAATTACCAGTTCGGACAAAACAGACTTGACTTAGGGACAATTAATTTAAATATTTGCAAATTAGAGTAGAATGGTGAGAAACAAAGACATAAATGAACCCAATTCTTCTTCCCAGGCTCCATTTCCCTCGTTCACTATGATTCTTCTGATTCCTTCCCCGCCCCTGCAGGAAGATGGGGTGACGGGGTTTGTGGTTAGTCTATGGACAACAATCAGTTCCTCTGTGTCACACCTTCCTCCTCAAACATTTCCACTGATCCAACGTGAGCTCTCCATAAACACCTCCAACATGGGTCCTTCTCTGACCCAAGCTGAAGGCCCACATGGCCCCTCCACTGGCTACAGATCCTTAGGCCATATCTGCCCACTCCAGTGTGGGTTTCTCCATGGCTGGACACCTAGCTGCTCCAGCATGGCTCTCCATGGGCTGCAGGGAAATACCTGCTTCACCAGCACTCCTCCCATAGGATGCAGGGAGGGAAATACCTGCTCTGTCACTGTGCACTTCCTCCCTCTTCTCTTACACGGGTGTTCCCAAGGTTGCTCCTCACACCTTTTTTCCCCTCGATGCTGTGTGCTGTATTCCCCTATTTTAAATACATATTTTCATAGAGGCACCGCCAGTGCCCGACTGAAGGGCTCAGACATGGGTACAGAGGGCCCGTGGAGTCAGCTGGAACTATGTTTATCACAGGGCAGCCCCTGCTCTCTTCTCAGATCCAACACCCCTGCAGCCCCACCTACCAATGCCCACACACCCACACCCAGTGCACTTGTTTACTGACAAATAGGTTGTTTCCATCCATCGTAGCAGACTACTCAATTCCTCAATCTCCCAAAGCAAGAACTTAATGTACAACAGCCACCATTCACTAGGAAAAACAATAAACTAAGTTCCCAGTGTAACTGAGGACAGGCTTTCCCTGGTGCAACACACAACAGAACACTTCAAACAGGTCAAAGAGGTTCACAAGTGTTGATGTTGACAAGGTCTGTCCTAAGAAAACTCTACATCATGCTTAAACCAGGTGATATTATGCAGGGCATATCCTGGAACAGCCCCTGGCAATCTTTAGCCCGGAACAAAGACCTTGAAGAAATGTTTTTGTTTGTTTAGACAACAAAATGTATACAAAATATAAAAATAGATTAACGTATTCATTGAGGAACTCTAAATCTAATACATAAATTCATGAGGGAAGCAATAAACATACTGCATAAATTAATTACTTTGTGCTTATCCTCATTAAATGCTACTTAATGAGTTAATAAGCTTGAAAAGCAATGACAAATTGCCAAAGTGCATGCATAAGATTTTGTTTTTAATAAAGCAGTATGTCTAACTGAATGCTGAAGCTTTGGATAGAGGCAGGTAACATTTATGCAGTGTTCACTATCTTCTAGCCTTCATGAACAAGTACCTTCTGCCACAAGTTTAGTATTTTTCAGAAAAGTGTTAACTTTACAAAGTTTGACTGCTGAAGGTATTTTTACTAAGTTTCAAGAATCATCTCCTTCTTAAAATTAGTTTTGTACAAATTAATTTGTATTACAGGTTAACTTCCAGCTTCTTGGGAAACATTAATCAGAAACAACATAGAAACAATATATATATATATGTATATATATGTACACACATGCATATGTATGTGCACACACAGATTTATAGACACAGATACATACACAATAGGAATGTATTGCTACATTTGAGAATTATACTGAGGCCTTTGTGGCCTCTCAGTGTTTGAGAATGAAGAACACGTAACTGTGTTGCCACAGTTACAAATAGGAAAGAGTCTGGGCAGCACTGGAGGAAGTCACATCCAACACCAATAAACACTTTAAATTTTGTGATGGGGTATGAGAGCTCCAGCATTAACTGAGTTGTGTTATTAGCATGCTATGGAAGACTAAAATGGTGGCCCCATTTGTCATGTCACAGATATAGACTGCTTATGCTCTCATTTTCTGCAGCACAAAGGCTCAAAGTGCTGTGTTCTATGTTGTGATTTAAACAAAACCAAAAAAAGGCCACACATACACATTTTTCACTTGCTCTCTTCCCATGTCAAAATTGAGAGAAGATGACAAACTGTGTCCCAGAATACATTAGTTATACTGATACTATAAATGCCTTGATTTTAAAGTAAAATATAGCCTGAACACATCTTTAAATCTTATGCAGCACAGGTGCATTAACTAAGCATGGTTCAGTGAACATTTCAAAACACACTCACCTTCCCAGGACATCCACAATTCACAGTGAAACTACCTGTGCTACCTTGATAAAATATTTAAAGCAATATTTGACCATTACATGAGCAAACATTTCCCAGATAATCTTGGGATATTAATCCAATTTTTCAACTCTTAAATCAATTTTTTTCAGCTCCTCAAAACTTACTTACACCAAAGGAATCTACTTCCTCTTTGTAAGGACAATAAACAGATAAAGTAGTATTCTGAACAAAGACTGTCAGTCCTTCTCAGGGATTCCCATCCCTTGGATTATGCTCCTTTTTCAAGGGAACCTTGCACCTCCAGGATATCAGTGTGCTTAATTCCTGATTCATTGAGAATCATGAGTAATATCTAGCAAATTTCAATGCCTATGATTGCACGCATACACACACCAAAAAAACCCGAAACATCAAAGCATTTTTCAGTATCCTCCAGCATGACCAATCTGCACAAGTAAGATCTCAGTATCAGTTGTCAGCATGAGAACACTTTTGAAACAAAATCCAGAGGAAATCAGCAACCAAAGCAGCAGCAGAGAAAACTACAGTATTAGTCTTGCACCACATAAAATATTTTTCATTGCTATGACACCATGACATCATATTAACCCCACAAACACAAAAAGAAGTACACTTCACAAGAAGGCAAGTGCTGATAGTGCACAGCTACCAGAAATTCTTCTCTTAGAAGTAAATAACTCAGCAGCCTGATGTTTAAGTAAACCTTCAACTATTTTAAAACCTAGTCACTCTGCAAACAAAACCATGTCCATCAATCACACTAAGTCTTTAGACGCTTTCAATTGATTTTGGTCACTTAAGACTAATTCACAAAGGATTCAGAAGCCAGAGAACAGCTAAATGCCATCTCCATGATTGGATAAAAATGTGTATTAAACAAATCAAGACATAGTCATGTTACAAACAGGTCCTCAAGAGTTTTGTGCTGACACTTAAGCAATAAGAGAGCTAATGAGAACAGCTATATTCTGCTCAGTGTTGTTTAGGACACTAAGAAATTAACTTTAGATGGTTTGTCATCAAGTCTCTGCAGGAAGAAGCCACACTATTTAAGGGGGTGGGGGAAGAAACAAGGCAGCATACTCATCTATGGAAATCCTTGATCCTAGGCTAACTACTGGGATAATAGTATAAATTATACTGGAAATAATATTTAACAGGGAATAACTTTAACATTTATCTCAGTAATAATAACGTATTTTTAATTTATTGATAGGCACTTTAACTTTCATTCATGTCTTCATTTTCAGTAGTCATGATAGTACTTTAAAAAGAACATTTTGAAAAGGAATTTAAATGCCATATGGAACAGAAGAACCACAATTGGTGGTTTCCCCAGTTTTCACAAAAACAGCCAATAGAGTCACAAAATGAAAGCTCGGTGGTAAGGGATGAGAGTGTTTGGGTTGTTTTGGGTTTTTTTTCTGTTTTCCTTTAATATATCTTATTATCTCACTTCTGAACCATTATGTCTGTGGAAGAGAAGAGGAAAGGCCATCAGTAGCCAGTAGCAGCACCAGCTGGGAGCTAGAAATGGTGCTTGCAGTTTTCAGCTGTCAAATGTTGGCTGAAATTTAATGTGCCAATATGAAATTATCTGCAAATCTGCACTTTTTTTTTAAATTAGCAAGAAAAAATGAAGGATTTTGAGAGAGCAATTTGAAGTCTGTTATATCATTATACGTAAAGTATTGCAAGTTCTTCAGTCTCACTGGTTCCCAGGTTACCAGAACTCCCACCTGTGTTCTGTGCTTAAACACCAAAGCAAAACAGCATTCTATATTAACATTTGATCCACTCCCTCTTAAAATGCTCTGATTTGTTTTCTCTAAGGCTGCTGAGTTTTTGTGAAAGTAGGCATCATCATTAAAAAGAGACTAAATTATGTATTTACTCTTTCAGGTGGTATACATGACTTGCTGCTGTCTTAATAACAATGAATGAAGAAAAAAATGTTGAAACAATACAGGAAAGATGCAGGAATCAGCAAAACTACACAAATATTTTCTGGCTTTGGGCCCAATCTCATGTTTTATATACAAAACTGTAACTTTTGTAAAATAGATGTGTCTTTGTCAAGCAGCCAGCTCTGTGTGAGAACTGTGTGTGTTTGAAATGAGAAGGAATTCACATATGTGCACCCAGCCCACAAGTAGGACCTAAAAAAAAAAGAGGATACATTTCCTCCACAACTGTGACTTCAGCAAATATGCTGCAATAGCAGCCACAACATTGCTGTCCTTTCTAAGAAGATGAGCTAACATTTAAGCATGGAAGAAACACAGGCCCACCCTTAGGCATTCCCAAGTGCCAACCTATTTAATCAGCACTGATTAAAACCTTTTGGAATGCACACAGACAGCCTACCAGTGCCACCACACTCCACCACCTCACACTGGCCTCTCAAACATTCTCATCCCCCGTGTGGAAGAGGATGCTTGCATTGCAAGAGCCAAGGGCAAATGACATAAGGGCCTGTGCTTGTCTTTGTGTGCACATTTCTTGGATTTCCAGACTAGACAACTGGTGCAAACAGCTACAGCACACTGCTGTGGTCCATCACACTCATTGTGCATCACAAACCAGACCAGTCAAATTTACCTGCCACGCAGTCAATATATTACATGAATGGGTTATGGCCATGCATGACTTGACACGCCTGCAGACAACCTGAAGTACAGAATAACGGGCTTTGTCCCTTAGAAGTAGACCAACAGTTTCCTTTCATCCAGTTTCCAGGGCAAAGTATGTTCTGTGGTCCTTGTTCTTGAATTGCTGACAAGTTCAGTCCTTCTCACTAGAACTGAACTTTTAAAAATCCTATGGATTTTTCTTAAATTACTTTAAATTAATTAAAGTATTTAAAATATTAAGACCTAGCTAGTATAATGATGGCTTACTATATAAAACAGGAAACCAGAAATGGAATGTATTCTTAGCTAATGAAACTCCTCTGACTTAAATTTTGTTTTCTATCTTATTTGTCCCTGTGGACACTACCTAATTTCCCCTCACTCTTCTCTCATCTGAGAGACTGAAATTTTTTGGGGAGCAGGGACTGCCTTTTTTTGTATGGTTGTAAAGCACCTAGGCCACCAAAGCCCAAAGATTTATAAATGGTACTGCATTTCAATGTCCACATCAAATAATGAGGACATTTGACTGCTCTTTCTAGCAGACACAATTTGCAGTGGCTGTATTTAAAACTAATAATGGAAAGAGTGGTGTTTTCCATTCTTAGAAAGATATATAAAGGACATAGTAAAACCACCCCACTCCACCTTCTTGCACTGTTGGCAACTAGATGAATTACTGATCAGGTATTCAGGTCCACTGGAACACGCCTTCCCCCTGGCCCATGGAGTGCTTCAGCAGCAGCAGCAGCAGCGGATGCCGCAGCCAGCAGGACACTGCCCAGCTGCTGTGATCTCTCCCTTTGAGTGCCCAGGATTCCTTTTTCTGCAACAACTGCACAGTTCCCCTAATCCAGTGCCTTTAATTAAAGCTTTGTAAGGGAAATGTAATATCAACCTCAGACATCCTCTGTTTGACTAAAAGTTGAAGAAATAGCTGGGGGGACAGGGAGAACAGCACCAATACAAAAGCCACCAGTTCTGTACCAAGATTTTTTTTTTTTTTGAGGAAACAAACAAAAAAAATATCCCTCAGGATTCTGGGAGGAAATAACTGCAGCAAGTAAGTATTAATGCATGCATAAATTCAGAAAGCCTGATTAGTAGTTACACTAATAGATGAAACACAAAAATGTAACTCTGTGGATGAAAGTTACAATGAGCCAGCCTTAATTCACTGAGATGGCATTCCCCACCGTGATGAACAATTTTGGTCTCAAGGCACTGGCTGTCTATTGCACTGCCCTGCAGGTCCTGTGTGCTGTTTGTACACACATTCCCTTTCACAGGGGGAGAAAGAATATGTCCGTAAGCATAAAAAAGATGATTAGATACCAAAATCTCAGTTGATACAGAATTGGAGTAAAACTACTCATGGCTGTCAACATCCACTTACCCCTCTGCATATTAAGGTATGGTCACCATCAGGGTAGGGTCTCTTTACTGGTAGTGCTCATATTAAAGCCCAGACAGATCTGACACTCAGGAGTATTTCCACGCCTTTTCTATTATAGGCATGAGGGGTTAGTTAAAGGCAGAAGACCTCCTGTGAGAGTGCTGGAGAAATGTCCCAGGCAGAGGAAGCCAAACTTGGCAGGGTCTGTGCCCACACAGTTTGTCCACAGCAGATCCTGAAGCAAATTATCCAGCCAACAGTGCCTTATTTGCCCCCTGCCCCTCTTCACAAGGAACTACTTCTCCATCGCTGGTAGGAATACTGAATTCATTAGCATATATGCAGTGTGAACAATCCAGAGACTTGAACCTGGGACTAAAGTGACAGCCAAATTATTTGATGCTATAACACATTCAGTGAGGAGTAGTGAAAGGGGTCAAAGAAGTACCAGGCCACTTGACATCAAAACCAGTATCTGTGGTAGGAAGCAGAAGCAGAGCAGAGTAGCTTGCAGTGTTTTTATATCCTTTCCTTTATATGGCTGTGTTGGCACACTGGGATGTAGACGAGCATGTCCTGCTGGGAAAGGAAGAGATGTGACAGGACTAAGGAATCGTGAGCCCAGGGCACGATCTCGCATGCTGAAGCAGCTCTGACTGTTTTGCATTAAATGCACATGTCCACACTCCCAAGCACACAGCAGCTCTGCCTATGGATGAGCCATTTTCTTTTACAAAGGCAAAAAAGCAAAAGATTACTTTAAAAGCCTGCTACAACTGTTGCACAATAAAAAAAAGTGACAAGCTTTTAGGCTTAATTGCTTCATCAGTCCAATCAGGGAATAAGGTATTCTGAGCCTGAGAGCTTGTTTTCTTCTTTCCCAGCTACATCTATTTAACTAATAAACAGATCTCTCTCTCCAGACCTTATTTATATTATATTACTCCAGAGTGGATACAAAGCTCCCCATCTTCCAAAGCATTAAAAATCTAACATTTAAAGAGAGAAAATCATTAGGTTTTAATTCTGCAAAACATGAACTGCCTTCCATTACTAAGGATTAGTCAAATTTATCAATCTCTAGAAAAAGTCTGCTCATCAAAACCGAGACAACATGTGGGAGACTTTGGGAGACAGGAGAAAACTGTTATGACCACCTAGCTGATGGGCCAGGATATTCTCCACCAGGTTCTCTGTCCAACTTAAATGCACTACATTGATTCCTGGAAATAAGCTGCAAGAACACCTTTTTCCTTGTAAGGTCATGCTACATTTTAGAGCACCCTTATGGCTGCTCCAAGTTGCACCTTACCATCTATGTTGATAAAAAGCTGCCTTGGCTATAAACTGCAAGAGCATACAACCCGTACACCCTGACTACACCCTGAGTCCTCCTGTTCATCCTCTGAATGCCAAAGATGACTGTGGTATAAAGTGATTCAAGCATGCCTTCTCCACAAGGTAGTATCTGAGCAGAATTTGATCCTACAGGTGCACATTCTAAAGCCAGAGTCATCTGAGTTTCAAAAACTGACTATAACTTTTTTTGGAAAGCACTTGACACATTTTATGCCTTTGCCATCAGTACTGCTATTTCCTTATAAACATTGTCTAAACAACACTGTCACAGAAATAAAGCCTTCTATAAGCACTAGAATTTAGTGGTTCTGATTTCCTTAAAGGTGAATTTTCGATAAAAAGTCTTGCTCCAGCACTAATTGCAAAATTAGCAAGAAGCTTAAGAGTAATTAGATTGGGGTGTTAAATCACTAATGTTCCTTAAATAAAACTCCTAATTAGGACACACCACATCTTTATCTGTGATCTAGATCTGACAAACAGCACAAACTTTCCTTTTCCAGCTGACATCCAGAACAGTGCCAGGGAAATACTAGGCACTCACAGTACGCCCTTCAAGAAGGCTGGAGCCCACTTTTGACTTGCACAATTACAGGCAAGGATGCCTATGCCCTTCCACTTTGATACCAAAGCAGGCTGGAATAGTAGAGAGTCATAGCCATAAATTCAGATACCTACCACCAGAAGGTCATTCATCTCTCTCTTTTGATTACGTAGAAAGCCTGGGCACTTGCTCAGATTCAGCTGCTGTTTACCAGCATTTGCTGGAATTTAGCTGCTGGTACCACAAAAATTTGAACTATCAACACAATCTGGTCTTCCCTCTTTCTACATGGTATTTTTCAGACTCTGAGATAAATGCAGTTGGATAGATTTTTTTTTTTATACACCTAATAAAATACCACCTGATACAAAGGCATCTCAACTGAGAATTGATCCACAATAAACTACTGTAATAAAAACAGCAACAGTTACAATTTCTTTACAACTCCTTTACCTGAAAGGTAGTTAACTGCTTCAAAAAAAAACAAACCCCAAATTTATATTGACATTCCACACGTCCTGAAGACACTCTTTCCAAACATTTTGTACCTCATTCTAATTTCAAAACAAAATAATCCATTTTCTCAGAAAAGTTGATGCACAGATATCAAGGCATCAGAACTTCTTTAAAAAAAAAAATGTTTACACCGCTTTATTTCAAGTCCGCTGAATACCATTTCCTGTAATCATAGAATTTTAACTTGCAAGAAACATTTCACTTCCAGCTTGACACAGACCATCAGAAAAACAAATATGTCTTTTGAACCACACACAGTGCCTCTCAGTTACCTGGATTTTACTGTCTGATGTGGTTCTGTTATATGTTTGGGCTACAACTGCAGAATTTTTTCTCCCAGCAACTCAGATGAGACGGGCTTAAGCCTAGAAGCACCAGAAAAATTAGTTTGGCTACCATAGTGCCTGTATCTCTGAGTCAACACAGCTGTCAGCTTCGCACTGCTGGGGATCCATGTGCTCTTCCATGTTCTCAAGGCCACTGAAGTCAAGATCTGATACCTTATCTTAGACATACATTCATTCCAGAAAGGAAAAGGCCATTTTCAGCATGACTGGAATTAACCAGGTACTTCTCCGTATACAATACAAAATTTACAGTTAAGACAACTTTCCTGAAGCCTGTGAGGCTTCATTGTTGAGATTATTTAATTAATTTTTAGTCCAAATTTAGTGTCCCTTTTTAACACTACAGTAACAAGCCCATTAAAAAGATATATCTTTGCTACATCCATTAGATGAAAAACCTCAGTCATAGTATTTCTGCAGCACAAGATAGCAAATGATTTTTATCATATTTTTGCTGTTGCAACTTACAATAACCTCAATTGTTTTGCAGTGGATACATCCAACCCTCTGTATTGAAATATTCATTCACACTGAATATAGAGATGTTCTGACTGAAAGCAGGTTGGATATTTTGTCACAAAGAACAAGTTTTGCTAAAACAAAAGCCTTTCTGAAAATGATATTGCAAATCTAGTACGTAATTTTAGAGGAAAATGTGATGATCATAGATTTCAGCTACATTACGCAATAGCTGAGACTTCACATCATTAGCATCAAGACTTGAAGCCAGGTCCAACACCACAGGTAGCATGGGTTGCTTTCATAATCCTAAATATTCTACAGAAGTGAAAAACCTTTCCCTGACCAAACAGATACAATGTCTGCATTAATACTTCCAGGATAGGGATAGTGATTTTTCAAAGTATTTTAGAAAGAAAGAACAAAAATTAAATCCATTATCCAACCCTCCTCTTCTGCATGTGTAATAGGACAGCCAGGAATATACACACTTACATACATGAATCAGAACATGATTTATTAATTACTCCACAAAAAGGCTGTGTTAATAGCTGTATATATGCACACATTTTAATGTTTATTTGATTGTTGTGAAATGTCTCTAAAAAGCTAAATGAATTAACAGCTATGCCTGGCACCACATGAAACACACACCTTAAGGGAAACTAACAAATCTAAGTGCAAAGGTTAGAGTTAGATGCCTGCCAGGACAGTTTTTTGATCTTATTGAGCCAAAAAAATATTTGTCATCTTTTTCAGAAAGATGCAATAAACTTTAATTCACATGTACTTGGCAGAGTCTTAAACCATCAGGTCTGTCCCACAAAATGACAAGTATCTCCAGTAGCTGCTGTTGTTGCCAACACACGACAACACAATATTCCCAGGTATCATCAGCTGCATCCCCAATTATTGATAATTTTGTGCAGGATCATAACATTTTTCTATGTTCATTAGCTACAATTATCTTAATAACAGCTCGTAGCAGAAGGAAGATGGAGTGAGAATGTGCAAGTGAGGTTTGCTATACTATGTTCAGAAAGACATTAACAACACAGAGGATTCGCCTGAGATAGTACTGACAGACTGTACAAAGGGGACCATGCTGCCTGTTTGGGGTTGGGTCTTTTGTTGTTGTTGTTTAGTTTTGCTTGTGGTTTGTTGTGTTTTTTTCAGTCAGATGAGAAATTCAATATTTTGTCATTTTTTATAGAACTGGACAAAAAATCATTCTCATTAAAATCTAAATAAAAGCATTATTCGAATTGGAAGAATTTTTTCTTTTTTGTATGTCACAATTGAACAAAAAACCCTCTTCTGTGCATATGTATATTTAACCTGCATATTTAAAGACATCACTCTGAAATAACTTGTTGGTTAGGACAATCAGGTGAGACAGACGAGGCTCATGCGCAAATCTGTAATTTATCTCATTGAAGTGTCCCATTTACTATGGCCACTTACCTTATGTCCACTCTGTCAGAGCTTCCATGTGTAAGGTAAGAAACCATTCCCTTCCAAAAGGGTGAAAATGTGGTTGAAGCTGCTGTTCTGTCATTTCATGACAAAAATGTTTTAAGACAGCTTTAACCTAAATGTCCATTTTCCTTGATATGACGCCCTGCATAAGCGTGGTACTTTATAGATACCTTCAAGCAGGGATCTGAATTTAGCACTAAAATCTTATTTTACAGGGGTGGATGCCAAGTGCTTTTCATCTCATTATGCTGGTTTGAAATAACAGTACTACTTAAAGTTTCATAATGACAACATAAAATGCAAGAGCTCTTTCAAAGCAGTGCAATAAACCACCATTACCATGATGGTCAGTTTCCTCAACCAGCACTACAAATTCCAAGCATCTCAAGCCCCATTTGATTCCTACTGTACAATTACAAAATATATGATACCCTATGTAGATTTATTCAAATAACTTTGTACACTTCCAGCTGGAATTATTTCGATCTCCCAGTTCAAACATTTTCAAAATTTATTCATTTTACACATTAAATACAGGTTCTGCATCAAAAATTATTACTAGCACTTAGAAGTATTTTTCCATAATCAGGAAAGATTCAATTCATAATAAAAAAGTATTATAACAGAGACAAAATATATAAAGTCAGTTGCTGTCTGGAAACTGAGCTCTGGCCTTAACCTATGCTATATTAGACAATTGGCTTCCCCTCTGTTCCTTCCTCTTACAAATTGCTTGCTGTACCTGTGTCATCCTTTGAGGCCAAAGACTGGCTTTCTCTTTGTGTAATGTGATTTGCAGCTGGGATTTCTGAATGCTGCTACAACACAAAATCACTGCAATGGTTCAGAGCTCTGCTCTACCAATCACTGTAATCCCAGTCTTTATTGGTACTTTTAATGGCACCCCTGCTGTTCCAGAACAAAAGCCCACTCAAGAGAACTTGTCCCATCACTTTGAATCTACTGTAAACACACACATATATACATGTACTGCGTACATAACACGCCTTTTTTATTTCTTTCCTTTTTTTTTTTTTTTTTTTTTTTTTTTTACCCTCAGGCACATCTCAGATACTGGCAATGGAGTCTAGAATGCTTTTACACTCACAAAACCATTCCCAAAGCAAAACACCCCCTAAAAAGCTACTACTTCAGCACTGCCTGCTCATTTTTGCTGTAACATACTGATAAAAGTGATAACAGGACTCTGTAAGCAGAATACACGGGAGAATAGAAAGCTCAACAGGAGAATAGCCTGTTAGAAAGTTGTGAGAACAGGAGTCGAGAGAAAACACGATCTGCCTGAGATTCTGCCCAGAAACAACCCGACAGCAGGAGACAGAAGTTCCTAAACTCACTGTGTAAACACCTAAATTGCATCATGCACCTCTTCCCGAAACATAGGGGATTATCCTGACACGCTATTCGCTATCTTGCCAGAGGGAAGGAAAAGTCATTTTTCTCCAGAGCGATCCTCCAGATCAGGTTCCCACTGCCAGCAACCCCAGCCTTGGGGTAAAGCCAGGGCTGCTGGTATCCAGCCTTGTACCCGCAAGGTTCCAGTGGCGAAACCCGGGCTCAGGGAGAGATCCAGCCAGGCACGGCGGCGCGGGGGACAGAAGGTCAGGAGCCACCTGAGGCGAGCTGGTGCTGGAAACCAGCCTGGCGCTAACATTGCTCTGAAGTCCTTCTGTCACCCATTCGGGAGGCACACTCCCACAAAAGACTGGGATTCAACCGACTGACACTACCAATGAAAGAAAATGTTTATCAGAAAATCGCCATCCAGCTGCCTGTCAGCGCTGATTTCCACTAGCGGAGTGGCAGGATCGCGGCAGCCTCTCCGCCCAAGCCGGGGGCTCGGGAAGGGCAGCGGCGTGTCCACAAAGGGGCTGGTTTAAGGACAAGTGCCCATCTGACAGAGGCTGGGCTAGTTTTGTGCCCCCCGCACACAATGAGCCCAGCACCTCACTGACCCCCCGTGCTTCCCTGGCTCGCTGTCCCGGCGGCGCGGGCGGGTCCTGCCGCCCATGGGCAGAGTCCCCCGGGCTGGCGCCAGCCTGGGGGCCGCGGGCAGGGCACGGACACACGGACAAAAAGGAACACAGAACAGAAGAAAAAGCGCACACACCACCACCCTCCTCGCTCCCCCAACACACACACACACACAGACCACCAACCAAAGCCGTACGCAAAACGCGCCTCCCCATCAGCCCGCTGCCGGTGCGGGAGACCCGCGGGGCATCCCCCCGCTGCGGTGCGCTCCCGCCGGGCCCCCCGCCGCCCTCCTCCCTCCCTCCTGAGGGCGGCACTCACCTCGGGGGGACGCGGCCGGGGCGGGGGCCGCCTCTCCGCCGGTGCCGGGCAGCAGCGGCGCGGCGGGGCGAGGCACACTTCCACTTTCTCCGGGGGTCTTTCTTTGCCGTGCCGAGACGAGCCGTGCCGTGCCGAGGCGAGCCGCGCCGCCTCTGCCTCCCCCGGCACTCCTCCCCGCCCGCCCCTCGCCGACGCCTCCCCGCGATGCGATGCGATGCGATGCGATGCGATGCGAAGCGAAGCGAAGCGATGAGAAGCGGTGCCCAGCTGCCGGGCGCGCCGGGCCGGCCGGGGGCGGCTCTCCCGGCACCGCCCCGCCCCGGTACCTGCCGGGGCAGCCCGGGGGCCATGGGGCGGGCGAGGGCAGACACGTCGGCCCCCCACCCCAGCGGGCACCCGGACGAACCCTTGTCGCATCCCTCTGCCTCCCTTTGCAGCACTCACCTGCCGTGATCGAAGCTCACTCGGCCCCGCGGGGCACGCCGCAAAGGGCTGCTGCTTTTTCGGGGTTTGACATGCATTGTCCGCCCCTCTCCTTCAGTAAACTGCTCGAAGGAAGGGGTCCGGGAAGGCTGTGTGGGTGGGAGCAGTCTAGATGTACTTCAACACAACAAAGACCCACTTGATTCCCTACTGGCACCTAATGCCCAACAAAGGGGAAACGCTGGGAATGTCATAATTATCACCCTGTGAGATGGATGCAAAATCAACACTTCTTATGAGGTTGTGCTTACAAAACAAATGGCAACTTGGGTGCATCTATTTCTGTCCCGGTACTATCAGGACTTTGCTCTCACCTTGCTGTTTTACAGTTGTGTTTCCTGGCACTGTATGTGCCTTGAAAAAAAACATAAAGGCAGGAAAGTCACAAGTCCTGGTGACAGTCTTTTGCCACCTTATTGAGTAGTGAGACTGGCTGTCAAGATATTTTGCCCACAGATGAGAACTCTGCCTAACTTTTAGCTAAAGCACACATCAGAGCATCTTTTGTTAATGAAGGCTAAGCAGGAATCATCCTAGCAAAGTCCTCATTAGACATTGCCCTGCACAACACATGCTACGTAGCCTTTCACTACATCCTCTCAATAGGAGCTGTCTTTGCTACCCTGGCAGGATTCACCCACTGATTTCCTCTATTTGCGGGGTATACCCTGCACCCCACATGGGCCAAAACTCACTTCAGGGTTGTATTTACAGAAGTAAGCCTTACCTTCTTCCACAACATTTACTAGACCTAGCTGGCATGCCACAATGATACTCAGAATACCCAGATACCTACCCACTATGAAACACTATAGAATATAAACACCTACATGTTAGATTACCCTTCACTTGGTCTTGAATAGTCCCTGCTTACCTGATGATAGCATCTGCACTGCTGACTCAAGTTTGATTGTAAGGGATATAAGAAGCTGTCCCTCATTTAAAGCTCAACTGTGATCCACGTGTAAGTGGTTCACTTTTGAAATGCACTCAAGATTTTCCAGAGAAGCCCGAGCTATGAATCATGGATCTGACCACCACTATCTTCAGAGGAAGTTGTAGTGACCCAGTATGCAACTGAACAGTTAGTGTCCCCGTAGCCACATTAAACACAGGCAGCAGGGGGTGTGGAGTAGTGTGTTAAGGGAAGAGCATTCTCTTCCCTATGTCTGGAAGCTGAACCAGCACACAAGGATGAAGGAGCCATGAGGACTGAAGGAAAAGAGAGCCTAGTCTTTAACTTTGTGATTGTGTAATCAGTTAGAACATGTTCTCCCAGAATAGTTTTTATCCTGGTATTGCGCACTCTAGGGATCAGAATTTAGACCCTCATTTGGGCTCCTGCAGGTTAAATGCTTGAATGATGTCTTTTGGTTCTTTGATTTTGAATTCTGGCTGCCTTCTCTCTGATGCACTTTCTTAGAAAGTGGACTGAAACCCTCTGGGGCTGAGGAAGGTCTTCAATGGTTCTTTGCTTGTTGGCCAAGCCCTCTAAATAACCAATGGTTATACAAAAGGAAGGTAATTGCTTCCTTGTGCTCAGTAAGCAACTTTCATGTATAAGGTCTGTCATTTCCTATTGATTTTAACTCAGTACAGAAAGACTGATGTCTCAGGTAGAAAGGATCTCCTAGATTTGTGATGCCTACTTCTTTCCTGTGACTTTTTCTGTAGTGTAGACTTTTGCTCTAGAGTCACCTTCTTCACTTGAGGGACTAGGAGCTAAACATCTAAAATAGAAATGAAGCAACGGCTGTGTAAAGTACCTCAGTAAAGTACTTTAAAGCCAGCATTTCATGTCAGAGAGAAATTGTTGCCAGCAGTACTGAGGTAAACCCCATTCTTGCAAACACTGACATCCAAAAGTTTATTTACATGACTAATTGTGTTTCAAGTCATTGAGGTGTGTCCTGTGAGACAAAACACAGAGGAAAATCCCTGCAAGCTGAAAGATTTTCTAAAAAGTGAAAGCTGAAAATGGTACAAAATAATCACAACTATGTATCTGGAAATGAACAAGAAATTATTTTTTTGTTTTTGGAAGAAGAGAATGAGGAACACTGGTATGGAAAAAGTGTCTGTATGTTAGTGTTTCCTGGTGTCTACTTCACTTAAAGCAAAGAAACATTTAGATGCCACAGAAGGAGACTCCAGCACTAAATTAGATGCTGTTTCCCCTGAGGGTCTACAGCGGCTAAGCTGGTTTGGGAGCTATTTGTTGTCCTAAAGGTGGCAGTCCTGCTCCTAATGCTTCCTCTGCTGGAGCAAACTGGAAAGAAAGCTAAACATTTCTCCATAGCTAGTGTAGTTGCTTGAGCGGGCTCTCTGAGCATCAGTGCTAGGTAGATGAGAGAGAAGCAGAGAGCAGCTGTAGTGCCATTAAAAGGAGACAGGGACTGCCTGGGACTGCAGCAGGCAGCAGTTTGACTGGCCTGTCTTGTGAAATTCACCTTTGTAGGAAGAGCTCAGAAAAGACTGTACATTAAATCTGCTCTTCCTATGCTATTAATCTACTTAATTCTGGCTTAATGAACTGCTGAAAAGAAAGAAAGATTCTGTTCCTTTGTGGTTAGGACACACCACCAGGCAGACCAAAGACCTCACTTCTAAGTCTTCCTTGAAGAATTGATTCTAGGTGCTTGAGCAAGGCATCAAGCCAAGGTCTCCCTATTTTCCCAGTGTCCTCAGTCAGTCCTCCTGCACCAAATTCTTTATCTCCAAATTCCAGTGCCAGGCAGAAATCCATGCCTGACTCTCAATGCATTGGCACTGATAGCATGTGCAGTGTATATCTACATCACAATATAACGTCAGCAGGAGTGCTGGTCTGCATGGTTCCTGTACCCAAGCTAGTCCTACTGGCTCTGCAAGACATGAAATTCTGCTCGGTAGATGTAATATTTTCCAGCAAGCCATACATATGAAAATTTAATTCTAACAAGTAATAAAATATTGGATTATTCCACTAAACTGGCAATATTTCTTTAAAATAGCAATACGGATTCTGTTTCCAAAGCTGAATCTTCTTCTTGTATTAGAAGACCTCAAAGGTCAGTTGACCATTATATCTGATGTACATAAAGCTTCCCAATTTTTTAGTTTTCATTAGTTTGCTGACATAGAAACATTCACAACTCTTTTTTTGTAAAGCCACAAATTAGAAGGAAGGCAACAAAAAAATCCCCAAATAGATATTTGAAGTAAGTAATGTTCACTGTATAAATAATTTGGCATGACTGCAGATTTAAAAAAAGGATAAAATCTTTGTAATGGTGAGCTAACATCACCCACTGGTATTAAGTGCGTCTATTCAAACTCCAATATGAGCAGAATGTTACTAAAGTTTAATTTACAACCTTTTTGTATTTTACCAAGAATGTTATTGCAGTCCATTCATTCATTTATTCATTCATTCTTGTATTGATAATTATGAATCTAAATTGCTGTCACATTTGATACTAACCTGCAAACAAATCATCACTCCTTGCTTCCCCCTCAGAGTTCTGTCATTATATATCAGTTCAGGGGTTGAAATTCTGATTCAGAAGGAATTTGAAATTATTTTAAATAATCAGCTCATTTCTGTAACCTGCTGTTGGTAGGAAATTCTAGTGTTGGTCCACACAGTATTTTTTACAAGTAAAAGGCTAGAGAGAATCCATAAGAAAACATGGTCATTTCTACAGCATGAACTTTACCAAAGTGCCAAGCATGCCATTGGAATAACATGAATAAAAGCATGAATAAAAGCAACATCCCTTCTGCAGCTCAGAAGTTTCTGTTTCATAGGAAATGGAACTGAACCTCTGTGGTTGTTTTGAGGTTGTCCTCTTATGTTCAGGTAGATTCTTTCACTTTTCCACCGTCTTTAACTAAATGATATTTTCTACAGATCAATTCAAACTAAAGATCATGCTAATCCTACACTTTTCTCAGGATGTATTCAGCTTGTGCTATGAATGTCTCACCCCTGGAAGTATTCAAGGCCACACTGCGTGGAGCTCTGAGCAACCTGGTCTAATGGAAGGTGTTCTTACCCATGGCAAGAGGTTTGGAACTAGATGATATTAAAGAACCCTTTCAACACAAGCTATTCTATGATTCTATGATTGATTCTATGATTCTATGAATCTATGATTCTATGAATCTATGATTCTATTAGATTTAATGGTTTTCTCCAGAAATATAATTCCAATTATGTGCATTGGAGACACAGAGGCCTAATACTGTCTCTGCTTGTCCCATGCAGCTACAACACATGCTCTGTAGTTGTATTGGTTCCTTTTTAGTGGAGTAGTCAGTTGTAGGAGAAAAACAACTCTAGTTTGACAGCTAAAAGCTTAGGTAGGAGGTGTGAATCATCGCCTGAAAGCTGGGAGACACTTTGTTCATGCAAATTGCATGAGGTGAAGTGAGGACAGTGAAAGGTTTCTAGACAGCCAAAACTGAAGTGGTCTCAAATAGGAAAAGCGGGTAAGAGAAAATTTGAGTCAGGGGAAGGGAGAGGGCATACTTTTAATCAAGCCAAACATACCTAATTTTCTAACTCTGAATGCATTCCAGTTTTGCTGCATGGACAGAAATGAACAGGTTATGTTAAAGAAAATAAACTGACAGATAAGTAAATAATCTACTATCGCTATGGACATGGCAGGTGATGCAAAAATATGAAGTAAGTGAAGAGAAGAAAGTGACCTAGAATATACACATCAAAGGATAAATCCATTGCTTGTTGTAGAACCACCCACCTTAAAAACCATTCATTTTAAAGGAGAGGTCATGCAGTGTCACAGAAACATCAGGAAAAGTGAAAAGGGAACATAGAAAAGGAACGACGGAAATGAGGAGTTGTCCTTTCAGAACAGAGAACATCTTTATTTATACATAACCAATACCCAGCAGCCTGACTTGCTCGTATTGAAACAATATCTTTGCTGAAGTCTTCCACCGAGGTTAATGAAACATTATGAAAGTTAGTCAAGGAGAAAAATTTTGTATCCATTCAAGTGTGTATGAATTTCACAGTATTTTTGTGTCTGTCACTTCAAATTATACTCATCTGTGTTTAATATTTTTTTTCAGATAAGACAATAGCCTGATCAGATTGCTTTCTTGCTCCAGGTCTACTATCTAAATTCATCAATAAGGGCTTGTTTTCCAGTTCATATTTCTATATCTTAACCTGGAGAGTTATATCTCATTTTTTATTCTGTCAGTGAGCTAATTACAGTAGAGGGAATAGCATTTTAAAACTAGCATTAGCAAGAAAAGGTAAAAAGAAAGTGTCAAAGTTTCTTTCACGTTCCATATTAAAAGGTTCATTTTGAATCCACAGTGCAAAGCACAGCACAAAAAACACATAGCAATTTTGTGCTATGGATTTTCCCTGTATCTGGATCTATTCTGCAGTGGATCAGATGCTAAGTTTAGGCAAATTGACAAAGACATTGATTTCTATTCATGGGTTTGCATTAATCAAGGTCCATAGTATTTTAATATGCCACATATCTTCTTGACAATTAGTTTGGGGACTACAAGATTTGAAATACTGGAGCAGCTACTAACCTCTGAATAGGACCACTGCTGATCTGAATTTATGACTCCATAAGGGCCTATCACAACCATAAAACTACTAATTGGTGATGTGTTAATGAAGGATTGGGTTACCAAGAGCTTCAGCTGCTTCGTTATTGCTACATTTAAAATATTGAATTAGATTCCATCAGCTTTACAGAGTGAGATGTGTTACATTGGCAGAAGTAATTGTTCAGAAAACTTACATTTAGGCATTTCATAGACTTGTGCTCAAATACTAATCTAAGATAACTGTTATGTAGATTCTTACCATTTTCATTATTATGTGAGTGATTTAAATACTGGGGTTAAGTGCAGATAATTTTTGTTTCCAAGGTTAAAATACATAAACTTTATGTCTGGTACAACAGTGCAAGGCAGTGAATATCTGCATTTAGCTTTAGTTCAGTTACAGCGTGGCTCCACTTACCTTAAGTACTTAGTGAATCCCTTTTGGAAACTGGTATTTTGAGAGGAACTCTTTATTTGTAGGAATCCAAACATGTTCCTTTATACTCCCAGTTCAAAACCACATTTTGTCAGGAAAAGGTTTCTCAAGAGAAGGGTATGCAAAAATGCAGTCAGTGAACTGTAGTAAATAATAATGTGCATACCCTTAGCCTACCAAAGTTACTAAATGGACAGTGGGGCTGGTTAAAACAAAAGGATCTGTTCCTCATAACTCCAATGGGGATTAGCCACTACCCTGAATAAGGCAGACCCACAAACTGAAAATGTGTTTCTGACAAACCAAGCAATGTCCTGTATACTTGTTGGGTTCTCCATCAGTCAGCCAGCTAATCTTTTACTGCTCTGTTTCCACACTTGACAAAGGTTTCATTTACATCCTGGTGGTAAAAGGGAGTGTTTCTAGTGGTAGTAGGAAAAACATTGTGGTAGTCTTGGCAAGAAATGTATGAGATGTAGCTGTGAGGTATTTCAAAGGAGCTTAAGAGCTTGGGCATGATCACAAGGGAAGGTGGACGAGAACAGAGGGGAGCAGGAGGAAGAAAGGGAGGAGTTGGATAACAGAAAGTTTCATCCCTGAAGATATCTCCCATTCTGTCCCTATCCTTTCCAGAGAAAATGATGATGATGATGATGATGTGTCCTGTATCTCTACCTAACCTTAGGCCTACCCTTATGATCTTGGATGAACAGATGAGAATCTCATTATTCAGGGGCACAGCATCAACCCTGACAAATTCTGCTTCTGCAAACAACCCACTTTGAACAGAGTCACAGCTGAGGATGGTGCCTTCAGCCACCAGTGATATTCCTCCACTCCACAGGAAATCAGCCTGTCAGTCTCCACTGGCTGTTGATGAATCTCTTTCAAGGAGACTGCCTGAACTTCGCCTGTGGTTTTAGCAATAGCTCAGTATCTGCTGCATATTCACAGTTTGGTAAGAGGCTGAAACTAGCTGTACAAGAGTTTCGTGGAGATACTCAAATGTTTAGGATGGAATTACTATATCCAGAAAATAGAAATTAGAATTTGAATTTCTGGACCCAGTGTTCTTTGAATTGGGCTGAAGGACTGGGAATATCCAGAAAAAAGAAATTAGAATTTGACCTTCTGGACCCAGTGTTCTTTGAATTGGGTTGAAGGACTGGGAATGAAGGTGTTTCTTGCAAGAACTTCTTAAATTAATCTACCCATGTCATAGCTTTAGGTAATCTGAATAGAGTGAGTGATTCTCAGTAGTGCCAGTAATCATTGAGTCAAATCAATCTCACCAGAACAGTCCATTTTGTTTAGGAAAAGAAAAATATTGTTTCAACAGGGAGTTCTAATTTTTATCCAGATATAAAAGACAAATTTATCTAAATTTCTGATAAATACTGGTTTTTAATATTAATTGAAAGCTTGTTTTGAAAAGAAGGCATTTGCTAACCACTTTTACATTCCTTAAAAAAATGTGAAAAAAGGTGAATTGCACTTTTTTCTGGCAGGTTCCTGAAGTTTTCTGGTTATCACTAGCAAAACTGGAATTTTATCTGTCATCCTGGATAAGGGAATGCTTTTTATTTCATTTTTTACATTTAAAATATGAATAGAACAAATTATTATTTGAATTAACAATTCTTATTTTAATTAATTCAGTGCAGAAAAGTTTGTGTGCAAGAAACTGACAAATTCCTCAGATGACTTAGCCAATCAGTTAGGCATAACAAAAAAATCATCTTTCCATTTGTTTTGCTAGATCTCTGACTTTGCACAAACCAAAATAATCCCTGTTCAAATGTCTTACTAATGGAATTAAAACAGTAGTGGCAAGGCTAGGACATTCAGACACTGATTTAGTTATAGTTTTATACATGTACAAAATTCAGTACTTATTTTCTAAGTAAAATAGATGGATAAAGATGGATATTATATGACATAGCGACAAGAGGGAGCTCACGGCAGTCTCAATGTGATATATAGAGTAAGCTCCCTTTTATTTCACCAAATGAGAAACTTATATACTGTTACAGATGTTACTAATTATAGTTACACACGTATTCGCAGTTTGTTCTCACATAATCAGGGTTCTCTCCTGCATTCTTTGTTAATCACAAATTCACTCCCGTACATTCCTTACACAGCTGCATCTTCTCACAAAACATTCTCAGGGAAACAAGCCACTGTAGCTTGTTAGGATTTTAACTAAGGCCTGACTAGGCTGAGGCCCTGCTCAGGTGTATTCAGTTAGCATAAGTTTTGCTGGAAAACTGTGTTTTCCAACAATTATACTTCAATGATACTTGAGTGTGGTAGTTTTGAAGTTTAAATCAGCCAATCAACATTCATTTAAATTGTATGATTCAAACTAAATTACGTTAATTTACAAATTTGGAAGAAATTATTGGAAACAGCAAACATAAATGAAAAAGTAAGAAGAGTTATTGTCATTTCAGCTCAACAAACTGACTACTTTTACTACAGGAAGGGACTAAGGAAAGATTCATTTTACTAGTAATATTCATATTACAACACCACAGCTCAGGTATGCACACGCCCATCAACTACAGACCTTTTTACTAGTAGGAAACAAATACAGGGTTTAGACTGAGCCAATTTACCTTGCCCACCATCATCTCAATTTCCTTTAAATAAAAGGCAAAAGCTTTTGGCACTGTGTTTCTAATCCTCAGCTTATTATGACAGCCTTGACAAAACCACCCAGAGATCTATTGTACATCAGTTGCACCAGCAGGGTTGAGTGTGTCCATCTGAAGTTACACAGCATGTACACAGTAATGCTAATGACCCTTCCCATTCATTTCAGTCAGTGTTTCAAATACATGATGCCAACATTAGTATTTCAGTGAAAATGTTCTGAGACATTGCTTTGGTTATAGACATTTATGCAACTTGTTGTGGTGCCTTGCTCTGGTTTTTGATGAGTTTTACCTGTGGAAGATCAGATTACCCTTACCTAAGAAGAACTTCTGTGAAGAACTGGCAAATGTTCTATAGAACTAAAGAGAAAAGTACAGAAAATTTATACTTTTCCCAGTAAGGCTGTATTGGAGGGGATTTTGACAAATCCAGTGGAACCCATCTCTAACAGGTTTATTTCCATTCCACCCTTGTCTCCCCTTCTTGTAGTCACACAGCTGCGCTCAGCACAGCAATGGAAGCTTGCTTTTTCTTTTCTGCCCCTTCAGGCTTTGTCACAGGTATTCTTCTTCTCCCTATGTTTGTATGTAGATAAGTGTGGAAAGGGAAAGGAAAAAGTTTGAATTCTGTCTCCCTGTCCTTGACCTGGAACTGATTAAGAGCCCTTTGCTACCACACACCCCCTGCACTACAGTACCTGAGACATTAAGTTCAAAGACAGAAGATTTATAGAAGGTATCAAGGTTTCTAGGTTACATATAAGTACAGGTAAGTGTTGCCTTCTTCCACAGTTTGATCCTATTCCCGCTCCAATCAAAATCAAATGCCCAATTTTGTGGTAGCACTTTAATAACAGAGTATCTGTAGAATATATACAATGAAAACCCTATTCAAATTTTAGATTTATTTAATAACAGCTGTAAAGATACCTAGAGAATAGTTTATATTTTACAATAGCTATTATTGGTAATGATGAAGAATGAAGTAACTTTAGGGGAACAGATAAATAGAAAAGGTTGCTAAATTATTTTTCCTTCAGTAAGATTACCTGCAATGCTGAGATGTCTGAAAATAAATAGGCAATGACAGAGGACTACTGCCTTTGCACTTTAGTCCAGAATTATGCTAGACAAATGTGCTATTTTAACCTTTTCCCTTAGCAATACTAAAGAAATTCTTAAAAAACTAAATATGTTTATATATCAAATATATGTACCTATTTCCAGGGAACCAGTGAGGTAGAAGGGTTAAATCGTGTTTAACCAGAATGTATACTTAGTGTTCTTTATCTCCCTGGAACTTGTTAGCACTTTGAGGACCAATTCACTAAGAATGAATAATACTGTGAATGACATCAGCTTCCGCCAACATGCAAGAGGTTACTATGGTAATGGAGAAAGTTTTTCACAGTACAAAACAAGTACCATACTTGATCTATTAGCCAGCCAAAGAAAGCAGTCACATATAAACTACAGCATCTTTCTAATGAATAGCCATTTATGCAGCATGCATGTTAGCAATTCTGCTGAGTTCCTCTGAACATCAAACTGTTGGCAGTTATATTGAAAAACTTGGCAGATTTACAAAAGTGCTAACATTTTGTTTTCAGCAGCTTGTTTTTTTTCTCTCAGAGCCCATATCTTCAGCATATTCACAGAGTCTTTAGCCAATGCCAACCAGGAAGGTCTCTGATCTGAGCTTAAATGTACTGTATATGCACACTGAGAAGGCAGGATGTCCAAGCCATGCAACTGACTCAAAACAGACTTTTTTATTTGTGGCAGAAGAACAGATGGCTTCTTTGTTAGGTGGTACTTTCTTTTTTATTCACTCACCACCTCTTCCATAAGAGTTTAATCCACAAAACAATACAGTGTATTTGGCAATATGCAAAAGCCAGAAAATCTTGAAACCTTGAAATCATAACAGTGGAGATATATGTATGTATATATATATGGTTATTTCAGTAATGGATCAAAACCATATCAAACCACATAAATATCCTCTTGTAAAAAAAAATTAAAATAATTCTAAACGGAGGCAAGATATTATTTCCTTACTCCTTCCACTTTTCAAAAAATAAACCCAGTAACTGCTTGTTTTGGATGGGATCCTGTCAAATCCTTTCTTGTGAGATGTTGAGAGATGAAGGAAAGAAGAAATCTGAGAGCAGTTACAGACCATTGATTCCAGGAGTTTGCTGGCAGATAACTCTGGGGTTTTCTACTGATGAAAATTATTGTAAACCTTGTCCCAAAGGACTGAGGTATCATCTGAAGAGACCTTCTTCACAGCACTTTTTCTATGTTTCTCCATTGCATTTCCCTTGCCAAGGATGGAGTGAGTAAAAAGCAAAAGAATGAATTAGAGTGAATGAACTTTCTTGCAATTCCAGCAAAAAGTAGTGACTGATCTTGGATTCTGTCTTCTGCCACCTATGTAATACATTTTTGCTGTAGTTTCTGCCAAATACATACATTTAAAATGCTGCCAAAATGAAACTTCACTTTCCAAGTCTTTCTGTGTATGATCTTCCAGTCGTTCAAGGTACCATTGTTTTCACAGGCATGAAAGGTTTTTTCAATTGCACATCTGCACTTCTTATCAACCTTTCCAGTGAGGTTTTAAAATAGATTTTAGATTTAAAATATCTTCCATCTGATCAATTTTTTCTTTGTATTAATAAATGTATTACTAATGTCAGAATCAGAAAAATCTTTCCTATTCTGAAATTTGGATCCTACCAGCTCTGTATTTTCAGCTATGGACAGCTATTCTGCATCACACATGCTCTCCTGGTTATGATGTCAGGAATATGGAGCAGGAGAACTGACCACAACCTTGGATCTGCAAGTTCTTCTCACAGATTTCTGTCTCAGTGGGATCTCTGTTGAGCTGCAACATTTTTAGACATTTTATATACTCAACAACATCAAAACACAAAATTTTATACTCTGCTTCACAAATTTCAGGAGGTTAAGTACAAAATCAAGATAATGATGAATAGAGTACCTGGCACTGAAAATAGCTGTTGACCCACACTTGTCAAACAATTTTATGAACGATAAGCTATTTTTTAATTTTCCTATTCTTCAAAGTTTGTTGACAATAATTTTCATTTCATGTGACAGCAACTTTTTTTTCTGTGTTGAATTTATATAGAAAGAAACAAAAATGACCAAAATAATAACTCGAGCTTAAGGAATGTTCTAATGAAGAATACAAAGAAGAATTCCTCACACTCCATCATTCTCCTCTGCCATAATGGTTATTTATCATTGGCACTGTTTGCAATAACTCTTTTTCTGGCTTAAAGCCTGAAATGCACTTTTTCTATTTTGTTTAAAATCAAATGTACACCTCTATGGAAAAAATTAAGATGTTTCAGCTTTTCTACATCCCTTTGCTTAGGACAGTTACAATTAAACTAAATTAAAATAAATATTTAATTAAAATAAAATAAAAAATACATATAGATAGTTGTAAATTAAAAAAAAAAAAGTTAAATACTGTCTGATATATAGACAGTTGTAATTAAACCACCAAGATCTACCAAAACAATTTTATAGCATTTAACAAGACAAGTTCAAAACAGCATGACTCTACCTCTACTCTGACAGAATAAAAATGAATTAGCAGAGGAAGATATAGTATCAAATACCGCATCATTATTTCTTGTTCCCTCATCAGCTTTGCCAGCATGAATTATTTATACTGGCTGAGCAACTAGAATCAGTCTCATTCACAATTACACACAGGTGAAAAAATACAACAGTGATAATGATGGTTATCTTTTATTGCCCTCAGTTATTTTTCTACTACCTATGGTTATGAACGTGCATTTTTGAGCCTTCTACTGCTTCCTCTACATAGCATAAGACATCTGGAAAGGTGACTTGCTAGATTTTTTTGAGTGTTTGGAATCCTGGGGCAGTTTTGAATTCAGGCAGTTGAAGCCAGCACAATTTTCTCATGCCTCAACTCTCTCTCACAACCACATAAACAGGCCCTTGATGACTGCACAATTGATGTTATGTAGCTTGGACAGTGCTCTAAGCTAACTAAGAAAGTGATTATCTTTGGTTGGGAATTTCAGAGATAATTTTTGAGTAATTTTTGAGTTCCTTTACCCTGCTCTAGTCATTTGTTTTCTCCTGCAGGCATCTGATTTAAATCTGATGTTTGGCTGCTTGTGATCCTGACATTGCATTAAAGGCCTCAAAATCTCAATGTATTCATGTACGTTTTCACCCATCCTGTTGTGTTATCTCTGTATCTCCACTGTTCTGCTCACAGCCCCCTCTTTCCACCATAACCAAATGTATGGCATGTTTGAGAGATACACAGAAATGCATACGGACCGCAGGTATTGTTCTCTTGCTTCTGAATTCACTTTTCTGCTTGAAGCGTTTGCAAATGGAATTACATTAGATGACTTGGAGTTAGATGAACAAGATGTGAGGTAAGTGAATAGATGGGGAGAAGGAGAGACAACACAGGTTGGCTGTGAAATCTCACAGTATTCCAACCAGTTTGTGCCTTCAGCAGAAGACAAATCATTGTTTATTAGAGCATCAGAGAGGAAAGCAAAGATGAATGTGGGAATCAGTTTCTGAATGTGTCTTGAGACCGATACTTATCTTGTAAGTAATGTGCAGTAGGTGAGATGGATATGCTCTGCAACTGCTAGGCAGAGAGCAGAGCTTTGAATGGAGTCCCGAGCAGAAAGAGGCTAATCCTGACAGGCTGGCATCCAGGATTCAACAGAACAGAATTTATGCAAAAGGCAGGCAAGGGAGGAAAATAGAGTACTGAGTGGTGTAAAGCTGGTGGTAAGACAAGAGCCGAAGAAGAAAGATGGCTATGAAGGAAAGTGGGCCTGCCCATCTCTGGAACAATCAGAAGGCCAATCCTGGTCTCTCTATTCTAACTTTTAGTCTGGCTTATTAATTTTAATATTGGTATCCTTTCACCACTTCTGGATGCCTGTGGCTGCACAGGGTCTCTCTCTTGGGAAACTTTTCCTTCTCACGTAAAGTATGAAAAACACAGATAAAGACTATGAGAACAGAGTATGTTTGGAATGGGGTGTTGAGGCACCTCCGCCAGTCACCCTGGAGGGTGGGTGACCTCTGTCCAAGCAGAATATTGTTCTTGTGCCTATATAAAACCAAGAATCATAATAAACGCTCTCTTCTCTCTGAAAATCGTGTTGCTGTTAACTGAGTTTCTCTCCACTACTGGTACAACAGCAACAGATGCCACATTGTAGGTGGCCATTCCCAGCCAAAATGTTCAGGAGAGCTGTATCTCTTTTGTCTTTTTCCTCTGTACCTGAATTTTGAGATATCCTTGCCCATCTTTCTCTTTTATTTGTAGAATTGCCTTCGGCTGCCAAATAGCACCTACAAAATAGGAAGGGTGGGGTGCTGAAGTTTTTTAAACACAGCTTTTACTGGGGCTGTAGCAAAATGTCAGATTGTTTAGTGAGGAATAAAAAGTAGGTTTGGTAAGCAAGCAACAGAGGACATAGAAGCCACATTTCACATGGCTGACTGAGTGCCAGACTTGAAAACTCTGGCAAAGAGCTTGCTGCTACACTGCACTGCATTTCTGCCCTAGTTTGAGTTTTAAATAGGAATTATCTGCCAGCTTTCAGTGATAATGAAACAAGTAGGAAAGCAGTCTCATGCTATATATAGTATTTGTAATTTAAGCTCAAGCAGTAACAGGATAGCCTAGTCTATGATTCTTGCCCTGCAGGTATGAGAGAGAAAGATCAAGATGGAGAATTGACAAAAATGGCAAAAATGTCCAGAAAGGCATCCTGGGCATGTCTCTGCTATCATTTTTATTGCATAAACTGTGCCCCCCTTCCCCCCCATTAGCTGCCTGACCTCATTGATGGGAACTTTTTGAAAAACTGATGTCTTTGACAAGACCGTTCCCCCAACTTGGTTTACTACACTTTAAGAGATTTTAAAATTTCTTTTTCTGTGACTTCTGTCATTCAAATGAAAGCAAGAACTCTGTGGTTTGTGGCTTGAACCTAGATCTGGGAGATGCAGCTTCCTTTGGGAGAGGGAATTTAAATGTATATCTGCTGTTGAGGTTCAAAGCTATTGGACTAATTCCCATTCTTCACAGGCTGAAACTCCTCTTCTTTCTTTTTATTTTTCTCAGAGTGATTGGTGCTCCACACTCACAAAATACTCTTGTTCTGCTGCACACCTCTGGCTAAAAAAGATTGCTCCAGGAATGGGTCTTCTTGCAATGGTCTCCCAAGGCCATTGCAAGAAGGCCCTAACATGGCTGCTCCTCCATCGTTTCTAGCTGGAGAACCCAGGTACTCTGCTTGGGTAATTAATTAGGGCCAGGGTTAGGGTTATGGCTAGGGTTAGTATTGAGAGATCTAAAGAGCCTCGAGCT
Source organism: Lichenostomus cassidix (assembly GCF_008360975.1). Taxonomy (NCBI): domain Eukaryota; kingdom Metazoa; phylum Chordata; class Aves; order Passeriformes; family Meliphagidae; genus Lichenostomus; species Lichenostomus cassidix. The sequence continues at coordinate 22,869,139 of NC_139479.1, read as the reverse complement.
CCAGGCACACTGCCGCTGGGAAGAGCCTCCCAAGGCCACTGTGAGAAGACCCTAACATAGCTGCTCCTCCATTTTTCTGAGCTGGAGAGCACAGATACTAGGCTAGGGTAATTAACTAGGGCTAGGGTTAGGGTTGCAGCTAGGGTTAGGATTGAGAGATCTAAAGAGCCTCAAGCTGCAGTCCCAGTGGCGCTGGATAGTGCCTCGCAAGGCCATTGTGAGAAGTCACTGACATGGCTGCTCCTCCATCATTAAGAGCTGGAGAGCCCAGGTACTCTGCCTAGGTAATTAACTAGGGTTATGGTTAGGTTAGGGCTTGGGTTAAGGTTGAGAGATCTAAAGAGCCTCGAGCTCCAGGCCCAGTGGTGCTGGAAAGAGCCTCCCAAGGCCATCGCGAGAAGGCCCTAACATGGCTGCTCCTCCATTTTTCTGAGCTGGAGAACAGAGGTACGATGATCAGGTAATTAACTAGGGCTAGGACGAGGGTTACAGCTAGGGTTAGGGTTGAGACATCTAAAGAGCCTCGAGCTCCAGGCTCACTGACACGGGAAAGAGCCTCCCAAGGCCATTGCGTGAAGGAGCTATCATGGCTGCCCCAGTGTGCCTGGAGCTCTAGGCTCTTTAGATCTCTCAACCCTAACCCTAGCCCTAACTGTAAGCCTAGCTCTAGTTAATTACTTGAGCAGAGTATCTGTGTTCCCCAGCTGAGAAAGATGGGGGAGCAGCAATGTTAGGGCCTTCTCGCAATGGCCTTGGGAGGCTCTTTCCAGCGCCACTGGGCCTGGAGCGCGAGGCTCTTTAGATCTCTCAACCCTAATCCTAGCTGTAACCCTAACCCTAGCCCTAGTTATTACCCTGGCTCATGAACAGTGTTCTCCATTTTACAGAAATGGAGGAGCAGAAATATTGTTACAATGCCACGTTCTTCTTGGCAGACCCTTTCCTGCACCTCTGTGCCTGGAGCTCAAGGCTCGTTCTGTTTCTCAAGCCCGACCCTAGGTGTAGCCCCCTCCCTAGTTCTAGGTAATTGCCGGAGGTTATGACCTGGGTTCTCCAGCTCACAGAAATGGAGGAGCTGCAATGTTGGATTCTTGCCATGTTAACTTTTTTGTCCCTTTCCTGCGCCGCTCTATGAGTTTCATTTTTCCCATTCAAATTCTTTAAGTTGTTATTGCATTTTTAATATGCCATCGAAGAATGAATTAATTTTTTTATTTGCGTGCTTTACAGGGTTATGTTCTTGTCGGTATCTCACTGGTGTTATTTAGCCAAAGAAGAAAGTGTTTTCGGCTACTAAATATTTTAAAATTCTCTATTCACGAATTAAGGGTCTAACAACTGTTTTGAATGTTAAATCTTATTAATAATAGCAATATATTCGTGTGTTATGACTTCCAGCTGAGGTAATTTATGTGGGAAAGAAGACTTCATTATCACCTCTTTTTAAATCAACTTATTTTTCCAATTTTATTCTTTTAAATAAAACTATACTTTTCAATTTTTTTGAAGACTTTAGCTACCTGGAACAATAGTGGCCTTGAAGTAATGAAGTCAGTCACTCTCCTATAGCAGAGAAAAGTGTTCCTGAGGAAAATACCATGAAGTTCTTAGGAATCTTTCTAGCCCTGCTTATAGTTGGAAAAATCAGCCTGTCCCCCATCCCGACTGGGTTCACATAGAAACTATTTCCAAAAGAAAACAGTGAGGATGATGAGTAGTAGAACAGATGATATTCAGGTGATTTCATTCAGTTGCTCTTTATATTTTTCTAATCTGCAATGAAAAGGGGCAACAGCAGAGTCCTGTCATCAAGCAACCCTTAGAAGATCAGGCTTACAAGGATGCTTAATAGTCAATTTTGGCTGCAATGAGTTCTAACTGTAGCAGGAGAGCAGAAACGCATTTTCACAACAATTTAGGAGGTACAAGGGATGGGGGAGTACAATAATCAGGGCAAATATAACTGAAAAGTGGTAAGAATGTAGAATCATGGAATATCCTAAATTGGAGGGGACCTACAAGAATCTTCAACGTCCAACTCCTGGCCCTGCACAGGACATTCCCAAGAATCACACCACGTGCCTGAGAACATTGTTTAAATGTTTCTTGAACTCTGTCAGGCTTGGTGCTGGGACCACTTCCCTGGGGAGCCTGTTCCAGTGCCCAACAACCCTCTGGGTGAAGAACCTATTTCTAATATCCAACCTAAACCTCCCCTGACACAGCTTCAGGACATTCCCTCAGGTTCTGTCACTGATCACCACAGAGATCAGTGCCTGCCCCTCTGCTTCCCCTCACAAAGAAGTTCTAGACCACAATGAGGTCTCCCCTCAGTCTCCTCTTTTCCAGGCTGAACAGACCAAGTGACAGCTCCTCCTCATACAGCTTCCCCTCCAGACCCTTCCACATCTTTTTTGCTCTCCTTTGGACACTCTCTCATAGTTCAGTATCTTTCTTTTATTGTGGCACCCAAACTGCCCCCAGCACTTGAGGTGAGGCTGCCCCAGGTCAGAACAGAGCAGGACAATCCCCTCCCTTGCCTGGCTGGTGATGCTGTGCCTGATGCTCCACAGGACAGGGTTGTCCCTCCTGCCTGCCAGGGCGCTGCTGCCCCATGTTCAGCTTGCCATCGACCAGGACTCCCAGATCCCTTTCCACTATTTCCCAGCCTCTCCTTCCCCAGTCTGTACATCCAGGGGTTGTCCCATCCCAGCTGCAGAATCTGGAACTTGTCTTTGCTAAACTCCATTCAGTTGGTGATTGCCCAGCTGTTTAATTTGTCAAGGTCTCTCTGCAGGACCTCTCTGCCCTTGAGGGAATCAGCAGTTACTTCCAGTTTATGATCATCAGCAAACTCCTCAGCACACCTTTGAGTTTTGTATCCAAGTAATTTATGGATATGTTGACTTAACAAAGGAGAATCAAATGTGATGGTAACAGATATCTGTCCAGCACTATTGTATCCCCATCTCCCTGCTTTCCCACTGCTGGGGAAAAGCAACTTACTCAATTACTCCTCTTGGAGAGGAACAGCAGCTTTATACATACTAATCTCCTAATGAACATCTTCCTATCATGGTGCTTCACATCTCCTATATGAAATTTCCCGTGCAGCCAGAGGTTTTTAGCCTTGGTCCTGTTATATCATTGCTGTGTAGAAAATGAAAATATTACCCATTTCTCATAGCGTCCATGAGAAACAGAATCTTGATGTTGTAACATTGGTTGCAGGAGAGCTGCAGGGCCATGTATGCCTGAAGAGCCAAATGGAAATGGAAGTAAAACCCAGAGGAAAATCCAGAAAAAAGTCACTGTAATACTTTAAAAGGAGAAGGGCACTTGGCATATAGTTTAACAGTTTGTTAAGATATTATAAAGTTTGAAGACATAATTAAATGCTATATGTGATGCACAGATGACAGTGACTTTCAGTTTGTTGACACTACTGTGTTACTTTATGCAATGACTTACTTTGCTTGTTGCTTTGGGTAGGTCATGTTATATAAAACTCCATCCCTTCAAGGCAAGGCTGAAGACAGTGAATAGCGGTTTGAAATAGAATTTAGTTCAGAAGCTATTCAGCATTTTTTTTTCCATGTAATTTATGCTTGGTGTGTCTTCAATTACTTGTGTTTCTCACTACAGCCTTTGGTAAGCTCAGGAAAGATCCATTTGGACTAAGTACTATCATAAAAAAGCTTCCCTTCATGCTAATATGAGGACCTTCATCTTGTCCTGCTATGGCAGAAGAACAACATTTTCCTGGAGCAACTGACATCCATTAAAGGATCCTATCATTCATCAAGCACAAACAGTTAGCTAAGCCAAGTTCTGTCTATGGGAACAAAAACATCCCCATATTTCTCAGGAGGCAGAGCACATATTGTCATGTCTCAATAAGGAGCTGGATAAATATTGTAAAATATTGTTTCAGTAGAGCAGATGTTCAAACCATATTGACACCAACTAACAAACTCGGACCCCCTGGGGCAAGAAACTTTATTTACAATGGAATTGAATTATCTCTGAATGTATGAGCAACATCCTACCTAAGGCAAAGAATAAGATTACTTTACAATTTTTTAAAATAATAAACCAAACCCAAATACAGACCCACAATTTTCTTATTCTTGAGTATCTGTTTCAGAAAATGAGAAACCATCCACTAGTCATTTATATAAGCTGAGAAAGAACAACAATAAAAAATTGCAGGCATTTTAAACTTTTTTAAAAAGCTGTTGTTCTATTTCTAAATACGTGGACAAGTCTGATCTCAGCATTTTGTTTCAATTAGCACATAGACTGTTATCTGAAAAGAAGATCCAACAGAGGATAAAAAAATTCTATATAAAGTAAATAGCATGTGTATTTTATTGTATATTGAGGAGCAGCCTAAAATAGCTCCAGGAGATCCCTCAGGGCTTTTCTAAATGATCATTTCCTAGAAATAGTGACAGTACTGTTGTGCTATAATCCGTATTTCAACCTGCTGTGTTTTAAAACCAGAGTCCTATATTCGCCATGAAATATTTGCATGAAACAGTTGGGATAGAGAAAGAGCAAGGTTAACATTCTAGGTTTTATATGAACTCCATGAGCACAGGGCCTACACTGCTCCTGAATCAACTTTTTTGCAGTTTTCCAAATACAAAGATTTCTCATGGATTGTAAAAATAAAAACAGACAGTTATTTTATAGAGAGAGGAAATTATAGGAAGTTTGAGCATTCTTAGACCATAAATGCAGCACAATTCTCAGTGAGATCTAATTATTAGAAATAACAGCAGACAGCATACATGAAGCCATGACACTAAAAAGAATGAGGTGATGAAAAGGGTAAAGTTAAGCCTCAATCTAGAGAGTCAGAATGACATAGATCCCATATAAAATCATAGATCCCACATAAAATCATAGAATCATAGAATTGTTTGGGTTGGAAGGGACCTTAAATATCATCAGTGCCAAGCCCCCTGCCATGGGCAGGGACACCTTGAACAGCTTTCACTAGACCAGGCTGCTCAGAGCACATCACCCTCTACATTTTCTTTTTATGAAGTTAGTGAAGCCTAGTAAAAAGTAAAAGACATAACGTTTAGAGGCATCAGTTCCCTATTAAATATTAAGGCCAAATCATGAACTGAACATTAATTTACTTTGCTGGAAACTCTATTCTTGATTCCTATATTCTACACACTAATCTGTTCCTCCTGACAGTAAGCTACCCACAGCTACTACAACAGCTAAAATCATCTGAATTTATTTACTTATTTTGCAGAGCACAATCCACCTCTTTCCAGAGAGTAAGTACACTATTTATACCTATTTATTATTAAATGGAAATTCCTACTAAAGTTCAAGCATAAGGCATAAACTGTCTGTAGAGAAAAACTCACCAGAAGCTATATTAATATGCATTTTGGCTTATTAGGTTCTATATTAAGAGCATTTATACCAAAAAATCTCACTAGCATCAAACCTTTGGCTGTCAAAGAAAAAGATCCTGCATAAGGCAGATAAGCTCCACCAAAGCCCTTATTTGTAAACACAGTGCAGCTGCCAAGTGTCTCAGAATTCTTTCACGTTACCTGATCACGTAGTTGGGAGCAGATTGTAGAACAGACTTTGTCAGCTTGCAAACAGAATGCGTGTCTCCCGATCTGCAACAGATCTTTCCAGTATTAAAAATACATAAAGATAAGGTGCTATTCAAATCCTACATTTACTGGTTTACAACTTATAAAGCCAACTTATTGCTCAGGGCAGCAGCAGCTCCATCCTCCCTCTCCTTCCTGCTTCTGTCTTTCATTTTATACTGTAGATTATTAATCAGGCAAAATTGCCTCCCCCCATTTATATTTTTTTAAGAGATTAAATAAATCTGAACTATGTCAGCTGGGATACTGGAAAACCTAATTTTTATGACTTAACTTTTTTTTTGCCAAACTAAAAAATACAGAATACAGACAAACTGAGGGAGAAATATTTAAAACAATAATTCAACACCTTTGCCCTATAAAAAATAGATGAGATAATAAGGAAAAGAGGACTATCAGTCAGGCATTAGCTGGCAGTCAGAAAGGCAACATATTTTTGGTATCATGAATTCATGTGTTTTTCTGTCTGAAAGAGTGTTAATTAGAAGTGGTATGTACAAAAGATCAGGACACAGCAGCTTAAGAGTAATACATACCATTGATGTAAAAGAGTGATAGAGCTACAAATAACTTCAGCAGGAACAATTTTTACTATAACTTTATTGTATTTTTTCCCTATAGCTTTACTGCTGTCTCATCAGACAACTGTTATCATCCCTTCCCCTGTAATCCAGCTCCTCTCCTTAATCAGGATAGGAATATAAATTTGATTCCAGTGAATGAGTGCACTGAAGGAGATGCATTTGGAGTGACTTTTGTCTTTCAAGTGTGACAACAAATTTCACATCTTTGGTGAGTGTGACCATGTTTTCACACTAATCCTTTGCAAACTGCCCTCAGCAGGTGTCACCCTGAGGTGTTCTGCTCCCATCCTCTTAGCAATGCCTCTCTGGGAACATTTTTCTTTCTCCAACACTGCACTACATCATCTCAAAAGCTGTGCAAAATGTTTGTGAGAGGGATAGACACAGTGAAGAATAACACATTATATGACCTAATTCCAAAATCTGTCAGTATGGTTAAAAACTTTAAATTATAGTTGAAAATGCATAAATCACTAAATAAATTCAAGTATGGTTTTTAGCATAGTTTTGTATGTCTTAAAAGTAAAGTAAATCATATAAATATTGTGTAACAGGGAAAAATTGTTATCTATATCTGTGGTGGGCTCACCCTAGCTGTCACCTACTCAACCTTACACTTTTTCCCTTTTCTGCAGGATGGGGAGAAGACAAAAAAAAAGAAAAAAGACTTGTGGATCATTTTTGTGACATCTTCATAGGAAAAGCAAAAGCTGCACTGACAAACCAGGCAAAATAAGGAACTTATTCATTACTGCCCCTTGGCAGAGAGATGCTCAGCCACCTCTTGGCCAGCAGACCCTCAGCATGAATAATGCTTGCTTGCACAGACAAACACTATCCCAAAAAACATCCCCCTTTCTCCTTCTTGACTGGAACTGAAGCAAACCACTCTGCATGGAGCATGCTTTTTGTCGTGTTGGGGCCACTGGATGGGCAGTGTTCCCTGCCAGCCTCTTGCCACCTCCAGCTTGAAGCCTTTTGGATGGGCGTGGGTTGCACTGGGGGAGAGAATCCAGTAGGTTTCATTTCCCACTCTGAGTATCAAAATTTTGTCTCTTTACCCCAAAAGTGGGAGTGGCTAAAGGCTGGCAGAGGACACTGCCTGGATGGCAGACCCAAATTGACCATATTCCATTCCGCGTGATAGTGTGCTCATCAAGAAAAGCTCAGGACAAAGAAGAGAAAGGGAGTGTTTAGCAATGGCATGAAAGGAGTGAAAGAACATAACTGGCACAACAAAGACAAATCAGTAACACATTAGTACACTAAAGCTTGCATTTCTCTGTTTGGGCCACTGGATTTTGTTACTCATCTGTTTGTGATCTTGGCAGCTTTTTTGCCTGTGAAAAGACCTCTTGACTGTTTCATCAGAGTATCACCACAGGAATATGAAATGTTACGTTCTGCCATCAGGATGACAAATGTCTCTTCTTCTTCCTTAACCTTTGAATCAATCTGTACAGCACAAAATTAGTGTGTCAGCTTCATGCCCACAGTACTTCCCATTTTGCTGCTGTTTTGTAGCTGGGGAAAGTCATAGCAGCTACCACATCTAATTTGGAAATCAATTTCAAAGGTGACTGTGTGTCTTCTCTCCAAGAGGAAGTCAGATTTCCAACACACTGAAGTCATTAAAATGTGTTCTTAAAGGAAAGATATTTCAGTTCGCTTCAGGGCTCCTATAATTGTTACTGGGTGATTGTGTATGGGTAAAAAGGAGAGTAAGAGGCTTTTTGAATCTTTTTGAATTGCCTTAACTTTGATTTTAGACAACTAATATATAAACAGGAAATTTATAGAAGTCTGTAATTATTTTATTTTTGCAGGACAGGCCAGAGCAACTGAAGTGTCATGCAGGTCATGATAAGAAAATTTTATCTCATAAAACTTGCAAGAGCATTCTCTAAGCACTTCTGCAATATCCTTGAATTACTTTCCTTTGTTTTCTGTTGCTTTATTTTTTTCTCACTTTTTACCTCTTTCATTAAACTAAAATGTCTTATTAATCCTTCTTTTCAGAGAGTGGAAATACGTGCTTTATTTATCTGAAGGGAGACATGGTGAAGAATTGTTCCTGGGCCTCCAGCATCCACCCTGTTTTTCTTTGACTTCTGTACTGCTGCCCATCACTTCCATTCTACCTTCCTTTTCCAGAGCCCTTACAGGAAAAGATCATACCTAGTGAGCTTTTGTGACAATGAAAATCTGGGAGCTTGGGTTCATTTACCTAAACACACGTGAACAAAGTAAAAGTATTGGTGGACTGCAAGCTATCCAAGATTACTTAGTGACTTGGCTCATGTCCCACAGAGGGTCACTGCTACTGGCTTCTGACCTCTCCTTGTCTCACCATAAAACATGTCAGGGTATGCTGGTGTTGGCTGGGGCAGAGTTAATTTTCTTCACACTAACTAGTACGGGGCTGTGTTTTTCATTTGTGCTGGAAATAGTGCTGGTAATACACAGATGTTTGAGCTGTTGCTGAGCAGGGCTTACACAGCACTGAGGTCTTTTCTGCTTCTCACCCCACCAGCAAGGGTGCACAAGGATCTGGGAAGGGATCAGAGGCAGGACAGCTGACTCCAACTGAGCCAAGGGATATCCCAGACCATATGGCATTGTGCTCAGCACATAAAGCTGGGAAGAAGGGTGATGACTTTTACTTTCCCAAGTCACCATTATGGGTAATGGAGCCCAGCTTTCCTGGAGATGGCTGAACACCTGCCTGGCATGGGAAGGGTTGAACGACTTCCTTTTTCTGCTTTGGCTGCCTGCATGGCTTTTGTTTTACCCACTAAACTGTCATTATCTCAACCCATGAGTTTTCTCACTTTTGCCCTTCCAATTCTCTTCTCGCTCCCAGCCGGTGGGAGGGAACGAGCTGCTGGGTGGGGCTGAGCTGCTGGCTGGGGTTAAAGCAGGCAGAGGGCAGTGATCTCACAGGTTGCTGGAGGGGTGGTGGGACAGGTCGCACTGCAGCCGTGCTGCCAGGCATGGACCTTTAGGAAGGACGATGCCAGGGTGTCCTCAAGGGTGGAGGTTCCCATGGGACCTGGATCTGCAGGGGACCACCACGGGTTCATTCTGGGCAGAGCTGAGCAGCCAGAACCCTTCCTGCTGCCTCAGATAGGAGCAGAGCAGGATGGGGAGCAGCGTGGGGCAGCCCCAGCCCTAAGCATCAGGCAAGGTCACAGTGCCAAGGCAGCTCTAGGGTCAAGCTGGGAAGTCTGCCTTGTAACAGGAGACATTCACAATGGGTCCTGCTTATGCTGTTTTTCCTTGTGTTGTAAATTCCTACCCTTTGTAGAGATGTAGTGTTACTGGTGCTCAGCAATAGGCCAGGTAGCTGTCAGCAAGCCTGCCTAGAAGCCATTAAAATCACTGAATTAGAGCTGGTGTGGCACAAGAAATATTGTGAGCCACTTGATTTAATTAAAATCTGATCTGTCTGTTACATGCACTGAACTTTACATGTCAAAAAAGAAAGAAAACAGTAAAAAAGCATTAAAAATATATTTCACATACATGTAATCACAGTATCATATAGGAATTGATTCTGGATTTTAAAAAGTAGATTTTTTTTCTCCACATATATAAAAATATATATATTTATATTTATATATAAATATATATTTATATAGTTTATAAAATATATAAATATATATTTTTACATATTTAATAAAATAATTAAATTCCCATTAAATAATTCAGACTGTGCAGTGTTCCATAATCTTACCAGCAGAAAAGGGTAAAGAGTAGCCACCAAGTTCTGGTCTGGGGAAGTTATCTAGTCTCATGAATGAGAACCATTGTGGGCTGATACAAATTTCTCTGGATGTTCTGCAGTGGAAGAATGTCAGAAAGAGAATCAAATCTCTTTCAGTGCAGAAATTTTAGCATTTGGATCTCTCTCAACCTTTAGTTTTTTATATCCTGTGGGGTGTCTAATTTCTCCTTTATGTTAACTGTTCATTTAAGAAAAGAGTTTGAAAATGTTCTGTATTAATGATATAAATTAATCAAGTGCTGTAAAAATCCTAGGGAGAAACGATTATTGCAAATATTGTTCCACTTTTTTTTCATAGGATTCAATCTCACAGAGAGTGGTTGGTGCTGGAATTAAGTGAAATATGATTTCCTTGTTACCAAGCATTAGAGGAAAGGTGATAGCTACAGATCTAGGACTTTCTTCAACTGAAAAGACTTACAAAATACACTAAAATTTCCTACTTGCTCAAATACCAGCATTTTTTTTTTCAGAATATCTGTATTTTCTAAAACAATTTGGGAACTTCCTGTGGTAAAGTTGCCAACTAATTCATCATAATACCTAACCCCATGTGTCATCTTAGCAGTTTCACTGGGATTTCTTCACTAATTATGCCTTAGTTTCTTAGAGGGATGAAATTCTTCCTGGGCAGTAGCCATATAGTTATTATAGTTTTGCCACAATGATTTGGTTTGCATACAACAGCCATTCATGCATAGAAAAATAAACATACAGTAGTAATTCTAAAATATTTCTGCTATGGCTAATATTTTAAAATAGGAAAAAAAATCAGTCAGTGGTGCTCAATATAGAAGAAAGAGTGCTAACATGGTAACATAACATTCTAGATAAAGCCTTCACATTGCTACTGTAGCTCAGCTGTGTTTTGTACTGAAACTATGTAGTTGAACATAGCTGGCAATCAGTGAAAATTAAAAATAAGATAAATGTTCCTCACAAAATAAATGAGCTAATCCTTGCAATGTATTTGCTTGCAATACTCACTTTGTTCTTGGATTTAAGTAGGAGGACCTATTAACCTGCTTCTCAGCAGTAGAGAAAATTAATCCACCCAGTCTAAATAAGGCAATTGTAAATGAAAGGCTTTCCTGTAGATTTGTTACTCTCCCACAATTCTTCAGCGGACAGATGGATACTTACATATAAATAGCAAAATGTGGAGGATGCCGATGTTGCTTGGGACCACAGTTCATTTGGAAGTGTATTAACCAGCAAACTATTTTTCTGTATTCAGTGGCAGTTGTTATTTTTTTTCTGTAGGTTTCAAACAAACAAAACCAGCATGGGCTTTGAGGTAGTATTGATTCCTTTTGTATGGAGAGGTCCTTCTGCACCTCTTGACCAAACACAAATATATGCATCTGACAAGACAAAACAAGAAAAAGAAAAAAAAGAGAAGAAAAATCCTTGAAAGAGGATTCACAGTCCACAAAGTATAGTGAGACTGTATTTTATAATGACCCAAAGAGCTGCATTAATACTTAACTCTGGGAGGCAGTGTGAGAAGCCCTAGGACTCATCAGGAGACCTGTCATGCTGCTCTACCCATAGAAAGAAAAGACAGCACTTTAACTACAATGGGGCCAAAATGTTGATCTGGTTTCTTCCTCCACAGCTCTACCATGGATATCCCATGAGACTGTGATTAAAATGTGTTAAAATACTCTGTGCCCATTTCTTCATTCATTGGGGGAAAAAATAGTGAAAGAGCATTTGTTGTTTCCTAAACTTCAATCATTATCTAGCTATGTAAATATTTAAAGATGTTTTAATTAGCCATACCATATGAAGCAAGTTGTTCCTGCTGAGTTTCATTAATTTGCAGTGAAACAGGAATAATGATACTTACCTGCCTTTGTAATGTGTTTTCAGATCTGTAGATGAAATGCTTAATATTAAAAGCTTAATGAAATTTAAATATTTTAGAAATAAATATCATGTGAGTACAAATGCATGAAAGTAATACTACAAAACTCAATTAAAGTGTTTGCTATAATTTATTTACCTGTAGTTCATATTAAGACTTACTTCATATGTGTTTTCACACCTAAAGATTTTACCACACAAAGAATACACAAAATTCACACATTACATATTGATGACAGTAGAAGGTAGACAAAGGTAATATGTACTTGTTTAAATACACTTCTAATTTGTTTTGCTAAAGTTTAAACTTAATGGAAACAAATATTGGCTGATATTTCACTACTAAAGTGAGTATAACTGAAATTTTATTTGAAAAATTCTGACATTACATAGCATTTATTTTTCATCAACACAATTCAAATTTGTAAGATGAAATAACATTTTATTCTAATTCTTAGTAAATAAATATTTATAATCTTGATAGCCAGAGGAATAATTTATTCTTGAATAAAAGTGAAAATTACAGAAAATAGTCCCCTTAAATGGCAATAACTCATATCACTGTAAGTACTTAACCTAGTCCCCAAGAGTCTCTGCCCCATTGGTCATCTAATTTTTTGAGTAGCATGAAAACGCCGGGTATTTCTGACATGATCAAAAGTTTAGAGAAATGAGCTATGTAAATATACACAAGGCTATTGGGTCAAATCATCAAAGCAATCAATTACAGACAGAATGGTCATGTAGATTGTAAGACTACCTCAGTGCCTCACCAAAATATATAAAAATTGGGAAGAATGTTAAATAAGTTAAATAAAACCCCTGAGCACAATATTTTCCCAGGTAAGTGTCAATGCAGAGAGTAAGTTCCATTAACAGATTAAGGGAAAAAGACCCAAAACAAAAAACAACATGACACAAAAAACCCCCACTGCATATAAAAAATCTCTTTATCCACCTCTCTTTGTTGTTACACAGCCTGTGAGGCCTTGTCCATTTTGAAACTTTCCCATGTAGAAAGTGAAAATTTGCAAGACAGTGTTCTCAAACTACGTAAAATCAGTATTTAAATACCTGACTCTATATATTTTATTTTCTTTGACTCAACTCCCACCATTTTCTTTTTCATTTTCAATGGCTTCTGAATTTTGATGTCTGAGACAGTGCCTTCTGCTTCCTTCTTTCATAATTCATCCTGAGAACATCACTTTCTCTTCAGGATCCTCAACTGTAAGTCTTTAATACCTGGAAAGTTTACTTCAAAAAATAGTTCAGTCAGCAGGCAAATTAATTCTATTTGCCACACAAATTCTTTAGCATCTAAGAGTAAGATTATAGCCTTTTAGTCTGTGTATCTAGCAGTAACCCAGCAGTCTGTTGCCCATTTTCAGCAAACTTTAAAGTTCTGAATGGGCTTGACATCTCTCTACCTTTTGTCAAGTCTGTTTGAAGGTGGCCAGAAGGTTCAAAATGCACAAGGTCAAAGAACACAGTAGTCTCAACCCCACTTCCTTTAAAGAGCACACTTAAAAATATTCCTTCAGCAGGTAAGGACTTCGCATTTGTTATTGATTTGCAATTATGATTAAATCTCATCATTTAAATCTGATTAAATATTTAATAATATCATTTGAGATATTGATATCTCATTAAATCTGATCAGAGATCAGTTCTTAGTTTCTGCTGTGACATACGTGAAATTTCACACTACATAGACCTTGACTTAAAAATATATATATATATAAGTGCACATTGACACAGTAGCTTAATACAAACAATCTGATGATTCCCCCTTCAGGCAAAACAAACACCCAAAGTTTCAGTCTCCATGAATGCACACATCAAATCACGCCAGGAAAATGGATCATTGTGGATAAAATGACACTATTGCAAACCAATATAGAAACTATGTACTCTCTAGCAAATGATGTTCAGCATTGCAAATCCAATATAGTGTGTAATACAGTACTTCAGAGAGAATGTGCATTGAATGAAAAATATCTGGGGCTTGTTTTTCCTGGCAGACTTGCTAAGTACTTTCTAATTTCATGCAGAGCAATAAAAGGCCAAAATTAACATGATTATCTGTTCCAATTTAAAATACAAATGTTGCTTTTGTTTTGGAGCTCACTTTATGTATATCAATACAAATCACAGCTCCTTAAATCATCCAGCAGTATTTGTCCAGTCTTCACACACATATTTAAGGATGTGGAGCAAGTATCTAGGGAAGCATTTACTATAAATAAATTACAGTTTTTACAATGGAAAGAAGGTCTATTTTCTGAGAGGCCTACAGGCAAATTTGTTGTACTATCTTCTTGTCATATTAGCTTTGGATCCTAGTTTGATGCTTGTGCTGAATTTGGCTGGGGTAGAATTAATTGCCTTCATAGTGGCTGGTATGAAGCTGTGTTTTGTACTTGTGCTGAACACAGGGTTGATAATATAGAGATATTTTTGTTATTACTGAGCAGGGCTTGCACAGAGCCAAGGCCTTTTCTCCTTTTTCTACTCCCACCCTGGTGGTGAAGCTGTTGGTGCATGGGAGGTTGGGAGGAGACACAGCCAGGACAGGTGACCCCATGTGTTGGTTTTGCTTACCTGACCACAGGGATATTCCAGATCACAGGATATCATGCTCAGTGTATAAACTGGGGGGAAGAGGGAGAGACATTTGGAATGATGGCATTTTTCTTTGCAAGTAACCATTACATGTGATGGGGCCCTGCTGTCCTGGAGATGGTTGAACACCTGCCTGCCCATGGGGAGCAGTGAATTAATTCTTGCTTTTTTTTGTTTATGTGTGTGGCTTTTGCTTTCCCTGTTAAACCATCTTTATCTGCCATGTGTTTTCTAACTTTTACCCTTCCAATTCTGTCCCCAGTCCTGCTGGTGTGGGAGTGAGCGAGCAGCTGTTTGGGGCTTGGCTGCTGGCTGGGGTTAAACCACAATAATGCTCTTGGAAAGTGGCAAGGTGAAAATGGGAGCTGAACTTACAACCTTAATACTTTCCCTGCGCCCAAAAAACCACAGCATACATTTACCCTGCCTCAGTAAAAGAATGACTGATGATTTTGGTGGTCAAAATGCATCATTGTGCTGGATTGTATCCATGGTGACCTAGTGCTATATGTTCTTCTCAGTTCTGCATGGTGTAGAAGGACAGGACAAGTTCCCAAAAGGAGAATGGGGATGGAAAATAAATAGGAAAAGAAGGCATTCATCATTTTATACTCTTTCCATCTGCACTGGCTACTTGATGAAACCATCTGTTTGCAGAAGCTGGTACTTGATGAAAACACCAATCACTGTTAGGTGGCAAGTCAAAGTAGGCTCTATGTGTAGTTTTACTTGAATGGAAGTTCTAAAGATACATGATTAATTGCTACATAGCTTCCCTCACAGCATATTGTTGTAAGCTCTCCCTTTTTCCTAGATCTCATACAGAAAGTCTTCCTGTATAATCTGGTGCCACAGATGAAAATGAGGCCCTGAGAGCACTGAGCATTGGAGTTAGCTGTGAATTTTGTCTCAGGCTATATTTTCCTCAATATTGTGTTAAAGTTTGTGCCAATGTGAAATAGATTTTTTATGCAATGTGAATGTATTTTAGTATGAAAGGGATACACAGGTTGTGCAAAAGAAAACAAGAAACTAAATTAACTAAAATTAGTTAATTGAAGGCTTGTCTTTCAGTTTCTGTGGTCCTCCATGAGACTGAGACCAAAGCCTTTGTCTGACGGTGATTTTGGTGGATTTTTTTTTTTCATCTTCAAAAAGAGAACAAATAATACACATACACTTTGCATGCAATCACATTTGGGACATTTTTATGTACTGTTATAAAATCTATCATATTCACTCCCATGCAACATGAGTTGGGTGAAGTGTAATCATGCATACATATGTGCTTCAAAGGGACTAAATACGCTAGTGTTTGAATCCTAGGATGACATATTTTGTTGATTCCAGTGTTAGATTCAAAACAGAAATCCAAAACACTACATTTACAGGTAACTTCATGCAAGAGAGCCATGTAAACTCGCTTTGTAGTCAGTGGATATCTAATCAGAAAACTTGAGCTAGCTGAGAGCTACTCAAATGACCTCATGATCATCTAAGCAGCTCCTTAGACTTACTTGACTGTGATGGACACCTATATGCTGGACTCATATGTAGATACCTGCACTTTAGACATATAAATGTAGATATTTGGTCAGGAAGCCAAATGCCACACATAGTTTGCACACAGAATAAACTTTACTTTAGCGTCATATTCACTTCCCAAACTGTACTTTCTGGAATTTCAATAGGAAGGTTTTTAATTTTACCAAGGTGATAAGAGCAGCAGCTGCTCCTGGTTTTTTATTAAGCCATGCATGGGCACAGGACAAAGTACGAGTTTATCTGCATTGTCTTCCCCCTGTGGAACTGACTGAGGCAGTAATTCTTGGCAGGACATTTTAGAGCAGCTCTATGTGGTCCAGCAAAGACTATGTACAAATCTGTCTCCCATCTCTCCCAGGAAGAAGATGGTAGAGCAAATTTCTGTTACTTACTGAATGGGGCCATTCACAAACCTAGATGGGATGACTTATTCCTGACTATTCTGTCACTCTAGGAAAAAGAATTGGTGTTGATCAGATTACTCATATATGATGGAGATGAAAAGAGAACTTAAGGCTCTCAGGCCTACAAGATGCTAACAACAAACTTGGTCTAAACAATAACTATGAGAAATCTATGCTACCATAGCTTCAATCCTACTACTGGCTGTGCAACAGCTACAAATTTGAAAATGTTTTGTAGTCTATCTTTGATGGACATATAGAAGTTTTCAGCAGGAATCCTCCACAGGCTTCTGCTGAGTAGTCTGACTACTAGTGATGCATATTAGAAATTATTCCCCGATAATTATGTGTGATTTCTGGTGTGCTTTCCTGTGCAAACCTTTAGGGTCACAGCATGAGTCTGCCATTTCTGTGGAGTCAGGCAAACTCCAGCGCTAGGCTGATTCTAGAGAATAATTATTGTCAGTCAAATAGTTCAGAAAAGGTGGAGAGCTATGATCATGGGTACAAACCAATTATGACTAGTTATTAGCCTCTGCTTACTATATATCCAGCTCAATACAGCCACTGGTTAGAACTGGTCTGTGAGATGCAACTCTACTTTGCTTATGATTTCAAGTTTGGAAATTATTTCTGTCTACATGAGACTAGAGGAAGTAAATTAGGAATGGAAAATCAAAAGGGTGCTGATTTTTTTAGTGCTTTAAGCAATCTTCTTTTTGAAACCTTCTCTAACCCTTGATAGCTGGCTAGAATCAGATTGACTTCAGTGGAAAAATATTTCTGCTCTTTACAATATTTTGTCGAGAGGAGAATATTTCCACAGTGTGATCCAGTTCCTATAGTTGGTGTTTTCTGTGGAGAGACATGTCACTGACTTAGTCAGTGTTGTGTGTGTAAGTTCCTGGCAGACTGAGGCTGCAGGTTAGTTGAGCAGGTAGGATGAAACATGGAGGGGATCATGGTCATTGTCAGAGAACTGCAGCTTCTCCGGGTGCTTCCTTGCCATGGCAAGAAGACACTAGGGCAGAGGGAAAACTGTCAGTTTGGTGTGGTCATCTTTGTGCATTCAAGTGCTATGGAAAAAATCATGAGGAAACACCCCTTTCAGTATGTTTTGGAGACATGTAATAAGTTAAAACAAAGTGAATTTGGTTCACCAGTATTTTAGAGAAGCTCAGAATAAAATCTGTATGAGGTAGCAATAGGATTTTCCTTTTTTTCCAGAATGTTCCCTAAATACCTATTTAGAAAAAGCATGCAGTGATGATAAACATTCCCACCTGCAGTATTAGAGGAAGAAGGGAAGGGAAGGGAAGGGAAGGGAAGGGAAGGGAAGGGAAGGGAAGGGAAGGGAAGGGAAGGGAAGGGAAGGGAAGGGAAGGGAAACAGTTTTACTGCAATGTTTGCTAGCATTGGCACAGAAAGCCATGGGATTGGGACTGAGGGAGAAGCACTGGAGAAGACAAGGACACAGCCTTAAATGACAAATTAAGGCAACTCTGACAAATAGAGACTTTCTGATTCAGATTTGTTGTTTCTGTGACATAGAAAAATTTTATCAGAAACTATGTTACTTGAAGTAAAATAATCCATGTCTTCTCCTATCCCACTTTTGTGCCTGTCTGAATCTCATTTTGCTAACTAATTTTACTGCATTTTTGCTATGGAAGATTGTAGGGAAAGGCATATTGCTGCAGAACTGCCAGTATTACTTTCCTGGTGAAAATCTGACTTGGAAAGCAGCTAATCTCAAGGGAACATGGTTTAATTTATACACCAATTAACAGTGTAAATTAATGCTTTACTGTTCATCCTCTCTCCAAAGATTTTAAGTGCCAGTGGAGACTTCATTCTGAAGAAAGATAAAAGACTTCAGAGCAGAGCAGAACAGATGAGAAAACCTCCAAAAATTAAAAGGAAAAAAAAAAGCAAGCGTAGAAAATGCCTTGAGTGTAACTTGCTGTAGCTGGTTTGGATACTCTCATTAATTGTCCCACTTCTCCATAGCTTGCAGACCAGGACAGAATTGGCTAGAAAACAGGTTTTTCTTCAGTTAAAAGTTTAATATTTCATAATCTTGAGTTCCAAATTCAGATGAAAATCAAAATGGTTTCTACCAGCCTAAAATTCCAGTTTGACAATTTCAAACCTCTCTGTCTAATTTTTGGACCTAGGATAGAAGTCTAAGGTTGCATTTTTATTAGTGTCTTTTTTCCAATATGAAGTAATAGTCAAGCAAATTTCCCAGTTATACCTGCTTACTGAGTTTTGAGTCGCGCCACAGAACTCTGAGACAGAACACAAAGAGGGGATTCCTTTTAGAAATTAATTTTTTTAAATGAAATCAAAAAATGTATTCTTAATATGCACCAAACAGTAGTGAGACTCTAGTCCTCAGGATTGGAAACATGCTAGTGTGAAGTAAATGTTGGAATATGGACTTCATTATCATTACATTCACGTCTGCTCCTACTATGGACATGACTCCTAACGTTGACTCAGTCTAATAATCTAAGTCACTGACTTTGTTTTTCCATGCATTAGTGTATCAGGTAAATATAAGAGGAAAATTTTTATTAATAGCAAAAGTGAGGACTGCTGCACAAATCAAAACTTGAAGAATGGAGAGGAGAAATATATGGAAGGAGGAAGAAGAATGAGTCTCCTCCTCAGAGCTCCAAAAAGCATTGCAGATCTTGGAAGTGTTTTGCAGTGACATCCAGGTGTGTTAGCTGCCAGGTACCAACAAACCTGAATGCAAGATAAAACCTTCTCCTATCTCTGCAATCACCCAGGGTGCTTGGAAGGCCTCTGAAGCAATGACTGACACCTGAGCTAGCAAACCACTTGCTTCTTACCAACTCCACAATAGAGTGTTTAGTGCCACAACCTCACCAGAACCTTGTTTGGTAAAAAAAAAAAAAAAAAGAAAAGATGAACTGCTTCAAACTGGTAGTATGCTAGAAGGATTGCATATATTGGCTCTTGGTGCCTCCTCTTTTAGTAATAATGACTACAATAATCTTCTAGATTCCTAAACCATGGAAAAAGGATATACACATGTTTTTTTATAACTCCCCAATACATGAGGCCTTCCAAATTTCTTAAAATTAAGGATCTGGAAGGTGCAAGAAGGACGCAGGAGGAACAAATTAATTACCACAAATGTAGCAGGTATTTCTTTGCAGTGATTCAAGAAGAAAACATAGATGAACTCTATTATTTCTTTGGTCACAGTACTATATCAGATTCCTTTAAAGCACTTCAATCATGCATAAATTTGAGAATCTGCTTCTGCTATGTTACCTTATCTAGTAGCTTGGCTTTAGGGTACATGGAAGAATTTATATCAGCAGCTGAAAGAATCTAATGTTAGACATAAATCACAGTATCTGTGTTTATCTTTCTTAACGTGGGATTTACATAAAGTTGCTCTATCAAATTTGTGCTAATAATTTAATAAAGTTTATCTCATATATTGACAGTTAAAGTCTTTGAAAGCTATTATGATAAATACTATATATCTGTATATGTTCTTGCTGTAATTCAGCAACAAGTTGCTAATGTTGGTTTATCAATATGTTTATCTGGACAAGGCTATTTAGCTTTGCTTCATTGATAGTTCTGTGATAAGATACCTCCTTTCACATCCAGCTTGACAGAGACAAGTTGTCAAAGCTGCATATCTGGCTCACAAACATTCCTATTTAGAATATGCAGAATTACATGAAAGATTTACTTATGAGATCATCTTTGCAAAAGCAGTGTTTAATTACCAGTAACCTGAAATTGTTTTACAAACCAAACTTCCCTATATCAACGTGACAATGACTGTCACATGCATTATATATGACATTTTGCAAAGGCAAGCCACAAAACAGCGTTATATGATGTAAGTCACTCTAAACCTGGCGTATATTCCTTGAACTTTGAGGGATCAATTAAATTAATTTTACCTATTTCCTAGCAGTCCTACTCAGTACACTATTTCTCAGATTCTTCTAAATTTTCATGTGTTGCTTAAAGCTATATTTGATGTTGCATCTGTTATGTAGAAGAGGTATCCAAATTCAGTGTGAGGAAGAACATTATATATTTCACATATTTTACGTGAATATATCTCTTTCACATATTTTAATCTTTTTCAGTAATCCTTTTTTCTTTTAATGCCTTTATTAGGTCCTTTCTTCCCAGGATATGTGTTGGTTTTAAAACCCACAAAGTTCTTTAAAGTTCTTTGCTTCTTTACTATATCCATAGGCTGATTTAGCCTCCAACAACTTTTTCAGGCAAGCTATTCCAAAACATATTCCAAATCCTCTCAGGGAAAATGCTTTTTTTTTTTTTCTTTTAAATGTCAATCTGTCAAAACATTTCTTTATTCCTACTCGAGGAGCCCTAAAGCTTAACTAAATCTATGTTTTCTATACCAACACAGAACTTCCAATGTGCTGTATAGAAATATAACAGTTTAGAGTTTTCAAAAACCAGAGTCTACTAGACAAAGTAATCTGAGCATTATCTGGAACAAAAGTACCCAAACCACAACCAATACTCAAACTTCAACATGCTTTTAAATGCTAATCTTTGGAGAAATAAATGAAGACTCTTTTGTAGGTGGCATACAATAACACTAGCAACCATCATTGTCATTACCTTATGGTTTTCTGTCTTGAAGCATAAACTGCCTCAGATACTGTCATGATGTTTTAAAAACAAAAATTAAATGTACCAGTGAATAAATGCATGTTTCAGTGGTCACTGTTCCACACATCTGCACTGTTTCCATGAGAGAAGATTAAAGACTATTCCTTTAAACAAGAAGTATCTCTAGTAATTTTATTTGACAGTTTGACATTTATGCTATCAGTATTAAGAATCATGTTTAAGCTGAGTGTGCTCTAATATATCTGCTATGATAACTCACTTTTTACACATTGAAAAGTGTGAATTTTTCATCATTCATTGTCATGCTTTAGTAAGATTTTTGACACATGAATCTACAGGTTTTTTAATAAGTTCTTAAAGGATTTGTGCCATTAAGGTAAAAATAATGTGAGCCTGAGTATTGTCTTGGGTTTAGAAAGCCATACTCACCCTTTGCTTTTCATGAAAGTGCCACACTAGCAATATTAAACCAGTTCCCACTACAATTCTGCATTCCAAACAAGTTCTGTATTATTTTGCTTAAAAGTAGAAGCTTTCCATACCCATTTCTAAAAGTCTTCAAAGGTTTCAGAAATTAAGGCTATTGCACATTCCTTCATATTTCCTGGTCCATGGCCCAGCCATAAATCTGCATCAGACCCCCACTATAAATTAAAGATATCAAACTGTTTTCTAATAAACAACTAAAAAAATTTAAAGTAGTTAATTTTGCTTTGTAACCCATAATGAACACAAACATTCCTTGATAAGAACTCTTTTCAGATATGCCCACTGGACTTAGACACATGATTTTATTTATACTTGAAGATGCAACATAAAATCCATATTTTTTGGTTCAAGGAATTTTGGTCTATTTCAATAATTTTGAATTTATTAATCTAACTTAACTGAAGCTGCCAAAGACTTGTGTTCTACAATGTATTAAGAAATGCACAGGTAGACTCCATATAATTTATCTGATGACAAATTTTCAGAGTAATTTTCAGGGTAATTTTCAGGGGAAATTCCTTCAAAAGGGAATTTTACTACATGAAATTCCCATCTCTGCCAGTGTTTCTTTGTGGGTGGTACTCTGCTTTTAATTTATTTCTTGTGGTAATACCTCTGAAAAAAGGTATTTTTTCAGATGGAGAGAAAGGGTTTCAAATTTATCTCAAAGATATTCTACTTCCTAGATTATACAGAGGTTTTCAAGGAACTAACAAAATGAGACAAGTTATAGGTTAACAAACAGCATCCAATGTCATTGAGAAATGCAAGAGATCAGCAATCTCAGTCTGTTCTCAGAGTGATTATCTCTGCATTTGGGAGGTGTTTGGTGTTGATTAATATAAAGCTTCATTTCCTTTACAAACAAATGGTATAAAATCAAAAAAATTCCTGTTGTTCAGGCTTAAATTCCAAATTTAGCTTTACAATCTTAGTATGCTCACCACACACCTTTCTTGTTTATATTCTCTTCATCTTTCTCATGTTTTCTCCTCCGGAATTTGACATAATCACTGGTCTGACTATGTTATTAGTATCCTTCTGACCAGAGATTTGGTACATAGAAATGGCAATTCAAACTTTGTTTTGAAATTACTTTAATTGGAATGAGAAAGATCTTGTCTCTAATTTTCCGTTGCTGGATTCTCCTAATCTTGAGAATGGGTAAAACATATAGCTCATGGCAGCTGGGTACAGCCTTTTTCCCCCCCCGTACTCTTAACCCAAAACATACTATTTATTTCTGTAATAGGATTCCTCTACAAGAAATGGAAACATTAAAGTGAGCTAGAGCTTTTGCACTCCTCTACTGATTGTTAATGCATCTGAGGAATGCCAGGAACAGGAAAATAATTTTTCCAATATGCCTGGTTTTCAGGAGTTAGCTGGCTCAGGAGTATATGCCTCAGGCTATCCTGAGGCACAGGAGCAGCTCCCCAGCCCTCTGCATTGGCCACATAGCACCAGGGAAAAGAAAGCTGAAACCTTTTTCATTTACACCTCAAAGAAGAGCACAAGACAAGACAAAAACTTCTTTAAATAGTGACTCCCAGTCTATTTTTATTGCTATTAATTTGGAGTTCAATGCCAGTGGCTAAGTTATGTGGGGAAGGATCTTCCAGAAGCTGCCTGAACCTAGGATTAGGAGTAAAACAGGTTTGAAAATGCCTAGCTTTTAGCTAAGGTTAATGGTAATAACTCACCATGTCTCCTGAAATGTCACAAAGAATCTTCTGTAAGATTGTTTTAACCCTGCATATGCAATATAAACTGAATTTGAATACCATTGAAATATGAAAGTTTTGCTAGAATCAAATACTATTCAAGACAACAAACTTTGAGCTAGTCTCTCATTTTTTAATAAAATCTTTTCCCAGTCAGTGTTTTCCAGTAAAAGCAAGAAGCTTTTGTAGAATTCATTTACTCTTAAATAAAATTGACAGTAATGCCTATTGAGGTGCACAAGTGAGCCACTACCTAACCTGCCCTTTCCAGTGCAGTGAGGGCCTTAATTGCTATTTTTGTGTACACATATCTTGGCTGAGCAATGCTGAAAGCTTTTGAATTTTGGTTTAGGTTTCTGAAAAAGGAGATAAACATAAAAGCACAAGTGGTTTGTAAGGACATAAAACACAGAAATTAATTATATTACTGAAATGGCAAAAGCAAGATAAAAAGAAAAAAAGAAGAATTGCTACACAGAGTACTGTGAAATATCCAGAGGTTTCTGGTTTTTACTGTTGGAGTGCACCAGAAAAGCAGCTGCAGAGTTTTAGGCAATGTAAAGTAGTGACAGTAGGAAATTCACCAAGATGTGTTAAATTATTGCAAAGACCTGTAAGGAATATTTTATATCTTCCAAGAAAGGTTTGTATACTTTGATCTTATTTCCATTACCAACAATCTGAAATAGGTAATACCAAAATGGATTGAGCCAGCTCTTTGTAGTACAGGATATGAGACATGAGAGTGAACTACTGAGCTATGACAATTTGCAAGGGTGTGGTTTGCCCCATTCCTGAAATTAATTTTTCTAAATCTGAAGTTTCAAGTGATTCTGAGTGTTGCAACGTAAATCTAAGTTCTCTTTCTGCCCATATCTCTGCTGCTTAGGCAGTTCCTGTGAATATTAGTACTGTAACTAATGAATCATGGCAGCATGAGAGCACGGTTGGAGTTAGAATTGCTCTTCTTGAACGCTTTGATTTACTATGAAATTACATTGGAACTGGACTGACGCACAGTTTGCCTGGTAAGTTTTAATTGTACAAGTGAAAAAGCAGCAAACTTCTGCTGATGCTGAAAAAATAAGTGGGCCAATTTGAATATTTTTAAATGCCTGAAGGATTAAGTTACTGAATGACTCACAAGCTCTTGAGATTCTGCAGTACAAAACCTGTTAAAGCCTGGTCCGTAGAAGAATAAACCCCCAAATTTCCTGTTCACACTCCAGGAAGTCTTGTATAGTGGCTTATTTATGCTGAACCTCTTTAATTATAAGGTCATGGATTTTTATGGTTGTATACATCAAATAGAATATTCAATTTACATCAAACACTATTCTGCCAAAAAGGACAAATTAAAATGAGCTGGTTTTCTGCCTGAATTAATACTAGAAGGAAAACTAGAAAATCTGGTCTCTGAAAATCAGCAAAGGTAGAAACAGGATTAAATCTGTCAGCACATCTGGGAACAGTCTGAGAACGAAATGAGGTTAAGCAGGAGGACTTTAATGGGTTTCATTGAGTATTGGATCAAGATTCTTTGTTTATCCCTCTTGTCAGTTAATTTTTGTAGTTTCTGATTGACACCTTACTTTTAGCTCTCTATACCTTGCCTGCCTGTACATAAAAAGTCCAAGTGAGATGACACCTGAAGAGAAGCATCTTCTGAAATGTCTCTTGCCAGAT